>NC_138725.1:56194747-56934747 GCF_965113295.1 Leuciscus leuciscus
GAAAATGTGCAACAGGAAGTTATCTAGCTATGAAACATGCTTTGTATTGCTTGTATGCTGTAAAGGCCTTAGAAACCTACAGTACCACTAAATATGTTACCTGTAGATAAGAGACACCCCACACAGCACCAGATATGCAGCTATGGTGAAAAAGTAGGCCAACTGCATGTTGTAGGCTGGTGTGGATACAATCACTTCACCATTATAACCACCATAGAACAAGACCGTCTGGTTGAAATAACCCTGTCGACAAAGATATTGTCACTCCATATTCTATAGATCTAGAAAACCAAAGTTTTGTATGATGAACACAAGGTTCAGTTCATTAAGGTTAGTTAATGCATTAATTATCATGATTTTTTTTAACAATATTTTTACAGAATTTAAGATCTCTAATAAAAAATGTTTATGATTGTACAAAATCATGATTGGTTTATGATTCATAAATTATCATTCATTTACTTAACTTACTTAAATTAAATTTACTTTAGTATTTAATTTACTTAAGTTGTCCTCGGGTCCTTTTGACCCAGAGAGGGTTTTCCCGTACCCGAAAATGCTAGTTAATGTTATTGAATTGGACAAAAATTTACAGACTTTCTGTGAGAGTCTAACAACTTCCCCAAAAAATGTTTTGATACTTTTTGTAATTTTTTGTGTTTTTTTCTCCACATTGTAACACTTGTGGTGACCGGTAAAAAATGACCGGCCTAAATAAAATTGCTTATAATCTTTCATTATACTACATCATCACCAAATATTAAATTCAATCTTTTCTTTCAATTAGGACCGGTTTTATATTTCTTTTTGGAATTGAGGCCTTATTTATCTGAGCCTCATAGGTTATTATACCTCAGTTTTTGATTGAAAAAAAAAAGCGTTATTTGTGGATAATTTTGTCAATTTTACATAAAAACTGAAAAAAATTTGTACAAAATGGCAACACTTTGTTATGTTCCCTGTCAAAAATGACCGGCACTACAAAAAAATTGCTTATAAATCTCTTGTTATGCTATGTTATCACCAAATATTGGATCTTTCTTTAAACTAGGCCAGGTTTTGTAGTTATTTTTGAAACTGATTGATTGTAGGCCTCATTGATCTGAGATTATCTTGGTAAAAAATGATTGCCCATTGAAATGAATGGGAGAGTTGAAAATCAAGAGCATGTTCACCATGTTAATGTTCACATATGTACATGTGGGCTTGCAAAAATAAAGGCCTCGGACCTGTGCATGTGTGGATACATGCATACACATGCATCGGCGCTTATACATATACGTATAAGCAAACTATTTTGCAGGCTTGCAGGCTTTCTTTTTCACAGACATCAAATCAGTGAGGCTCAGATCAATGAGGCCTACGATTTATCAGTTCCAAAAAATAAATACAGAACCTGTCCTAACTGAAAGAAAACAAGCTGACAAAAAGATTGGATGCAATATTTGGTGATACGGTAGCATAACAAGAGATTTATAAGCAATTATTTTCAGGCCGGTCAGTTTTGACCGGGAACACAAGTGTTATAGGGTTTTCAACACAGCAGGGTTTTCGGGGAAGCGAAAGAAACCTAAAATTCTCGGGCCAGCAGCATGTGTCCAAATTTCAATCTTAACCGTTCTATTTCATCAGAAACGATCTGTAAACAGGGCTTTAAGTGTAAAATACCGAACTTGTCCTTTAAATACTTAAATTAATACTAACATTAACTTAAATGCTGTAATAAAAGTAAATTATTGTTAGTGCATGCTACTCTCTTAAAAATAAATGTTCTTTATTGGCATTGATGGTTCCATGAAGAACCTTTAACATCCATGGAACCTTTCCATTCCACAAAAAGGTTCTTATGGTGGAAAAAGGTTCTTTAGAATATTAAAATGTTCTTCAAACTTAGAAAAGTTATTTTAAGAACTGTTCACTAAAAGGTTCTCTGAGCAACAAAAAAAAAGTTCTTCTATATGGCATTGCTGTAAAAAAAAAAAAAACCTTCTTAATTCACTAGCTAATGTTAACAGATTGAACCTTAATGTAAAGTGTTAATGAATATTAAGTTTGAACTCAATATTAAAACTCACCCCCCCTGTGAGGAGCTCAAGTCCTCTGAACCCTGTGACGCTGCTGATATTGGGCGCGTGCACAATTTGTGGGATTGTGATGAAGCAGAAGTTGATGAGGAGGGAGAAGAGGTTGAACTTCAGCAGCCATTTGAGGAACAAGAAGTAGGAGAGGACAGAAGTGCCAAACCTGCCCCCGATCTCCTTCAGGGTGCCCTGCCATACAACCAAATGCTGCCTGGCTGATGCCAAGCTGCCGCGGAATCTGCGGAACGACTGAAGAGGCGGATTATTAGTCTTGAAATATTATGTAGCTCTTGATTGTGAACCATGATAATAACTAATCTAGATTTAAAAAAGTGTGTTTATCTTTTTACCCGAGACACCTGTTGACGACAGTCTGCAGAGAGGATGGTCTTTGAGAGTTTGACAGAGTTCACTCTATTCCTGTTGAGGGGAGTGTAAGTTCAAGTTTAGATCAAATTTAGCATTGTGGGAAATACTGCAAAAATGTATTAATATAAAATGCGTTAACCTGATTGTTTTCCTCTCATTAAATGACATAGGTAATGATCGAATTGCTTGAAATCTGCCTCCGGCTGACAGGTTGACCAGGTCTGATACCAGTTCAGATGTCTCTGGGATCACAGACATTAGGTTAGTTCACATCTGAAACAGTCCTTATTGTAGACAATGTAACATATTTGTTCCAAAAGCTTTTCTGTACAACACTATATAAATGTACAGTGTCTTGTGAAAGTATTCATACCCCTTCTTTTTTAGAAAGGCACACACCTCTCAATAAAAAGTCTAACAGCTGAAAATGCATATCAGAGCAAAAACCAAACCATGAGGTCAAAGGAACTGCATGTAGAGCTCAGAGACAGGATTGTATCAAGACACAGATCAAGGGAAGACTACAAAAAGTTCTGCTGCATTGAAGGCTGACAGAAGCATGTAGCCTCCATAATCCGTAATGGAAGAAGTTTGGAACAATTAGGACTCTTCCTAGAGCTGGTCTTCTAGCCAAAATGCGATGGATGGAGAAGGGCCTTGGTTAGAGTGATGACCAAGAATAGTGGTGGTGGTGGTGGTCACTCTGGTTGATCATATATGGTGATGGGAGAAATGTACAGAAGGACAAACATCACTGCAACAATCCACCGATCTGGGCTTTATGGCAGAGTGGCCAGACTCAAGCCTCTCCTCAGTGAAGACACATGAAAACCCACTTGGAATTTGCACCCAAAAAAAAGCACCTAATGGACTCTCTCAGACTGTGAGAAACATTCATCTCTGGTCTGATGTACCTCAGTTCCAAGCATCATGTATGGAGGAAACCAGGCACTGCTCACCACCTGCACAATACCATCCCAACAGTAAAGTGTTGTGGTAGCAGCATCATTTTTCAGATCATTTTTGAATCTAGACAACAGATCAAAAGTGTCAGATCACAAATATGATTTTTTTTCATCTAGAACCCCATATTGGGCAGAAGGTTCACCTTCCAACAGGACAATGACCTTAAGCACACAGCTAAGACAATGCAAGAGTGGCTTATGGACAACTCTGTGAATGTCCTTGAGTGGCCCAGCAAGAGCCTGGGCTTGAACCCAATCGAACATCTATGGAGAAATCTGAAACTGGCTATCCACTGATGGTCCCCATCTAACCTGACAAAGCTTTAGGGGATCTGAGGAGAAGAATGGCAGAAAATCGCCAAATGCAGATGTGCAAAGCTTGTCACATCATACCCAGAAAGACTTGAGGCTGTAAATGCGCTTTAACTAAGTATTGAGTTAAGGGTAAAAATACTTATGCAATTTACTTCTTTCGGATTTTCCTTTTGAATACATTTGCAAAGTTGTCACAAATCTGTTTTTTGCTTTGTCATTATGGTGAATGGAGTGTAGATTGTAATTTAAAGTAGTTTAACATAAGGCAGCAAGCAACATAACAAAATGTGGGAAAAAACAAAGGGGTACGAATACTTTCACAAGGCACTATAACTATATATGAAGAGTTCAGATGCAAAAGCCTCTAAGTGCCATCTGAAATTTTCTTCTAGAATGATCATTTTTATCAAGCTCGTATATTTAAGTGAAGTAGTTTCACTTAAATGACAATTAATAGGTCATTTTCATTGCTATTTAAGTGAAATTACTGAACATAAATATACAAGCTTGATAAAAATGATCATTCAAAAAGAAAATTTCAGATGGCACTTAGAGGCTTTTGCATCTGAACTCTTCATATATAGTCACTACACTTCTTTACACTATTCGTACACTACCAGTAGAATTTTTAGTAAATAAAAAGTAAATAATACATTTATTGAGAAATTAAGACATTTAGTTGATCAAATGTGACAGTAAAGACATTTAAAATTTTACAAAACATTTCTATTTCAAATAAATGCTGTTCTTTTGAAGTTTCTATTCATCAACGAATCCTTAAACAAATGTATCCTCAAATATAATATAAAAAAATCCCCACCTTTTAATACAATAATAAGAAATGTTTGTAGAGCAGCATATTTTATAGATATAGTTATAGATATCAAGCAGATTTGGTCAAATATGACTTACTGTTTTCAACTTCCTGTCGGATTTCGTTTGCAGTAAGTCCCAGGGTTCCCAGAGCTGTGCCATGCTGTGGGAATACACTCATCCTCCTCATCCTGCTGTTTTGATCATAGATTTGTCTTGACAGAGAATAAATAAATTCCGTTTAAATATTACATGTATGTATGCATACTCCAGGAACAATAAACTGCTGGTTATGCTGACCTCATTGGAGGAACAAGGAAGCTGTGGATTAATTGTAGGATACAAGGTACAAGTGGGCTGTAACTCACTTTATCTTTGTGCCCTGTTGTCCGGGTAACGTGTTTCACCAACCAATACCATTCAAGAGGAACTCTGTGGTCAGGTTACATTTACAAAGATATTCATTAGTTATTCATTAACTGTGACTGTCTTCCAACTCGTCAGCAGCAATATAATGACGACATTTACTGAACAACTACTGTTGTTAACTTTTTGAAGGATTAAACAAATTCATGAACCTTGGCAGAAAGATGTGTTTGTTGTTGTTAGCTAACCGATTGTTAAATCTCTCACCTGGTGACACCATGGGACTTACAGCTTAAACAATGAGCTGTTATTTGATCTGTTCTAATTTCCATTCCCCCATTACAGGGTTAATTTGTTCTACTTTTGTTTATTTGGGGGAATTTTTAGGAACTGATTAGGTTGTTCTGCTGGAAAACAAATTGTGTAGTGTATGTCAAGTCAGAAAAATTCCAGTCAAGGTCATGCAGTTGTTTTTATCTGTCACATTTTTCTTGGATGGCAAGTTTCTCTTAAGGTTTTTGACCTACAGAACGTGTCACTGGTGTTCCACTATTAGCAAGCGAAATAGACCTTATACAGAGCTGCGCCATGATGACAGTTTTGAATGAAAGCGAGGCTGTGAGGGATAGACAGTAGCCTACACCGTGTTTTTTTTTTTTTTTCAATGGCATCCGCTGTAAAGCTCCTAGATCACATTTCATTTTCCACAGCTCCTGTTGTCTGGAATTGTATGTCTATTCAAGTTTCTTAGAAAGATATTTTGCAGTATTTCATAAGCTGATAATACAAAAACACCTTAGACTATAACAGTAACCTGCTTAAAGGGATAGGCCTAGTTCACCCAAAAATGAAAATTCTTGTCATTATTTATTCACCTTTATGATGTTCCAAACTTGTATGAGTTTCTTTCTTCCGTTGAACTCAAAAGAAGATATTTTAAAGAATGGTAAATTGAAAGATGGCGCTGCTGTTCAAGGTCTATTGTGTTTTAAAATAATAATAATAATCCAATGAATCAGTACTCCAAAATGGTCAATTAAATCAAGAGATTAGATTAATACTTTTTTTTTGTTATTTAGGCCTATGTATTTAAGAAATCCGTGTTAAATATACGCATTTACAACAATAATATATAAATACAAATACTCTATTGTTTTGGTGTTTTGTTCGTTAAGGAATCATTTTTTGTTAGTAATCTTTTTTAAAGTAGCCTATATGTGACGTCCAAATTTTGACAAAATGGAAACCAAAAATATCACAGATAGGCTAGCTTTGTTTTTATTTAGCCTTATGAAGCTTGTGACGTCTTCTAGATAGATAGCTACCTAACTTACATGTTATGATTCAGTGATTTGCACTTGTCATCGGCACCACCTACACCAGTGTGACTGGACTGGAGTAACGATGTGGCCTGCAGAAAGCGTCACGATTCACGAACGTATTCAACTTTTCGAGTCACTGTGATGAATCAAAATCCCCACCATATCTGTTTTGTTTGTCACAAATAACTGTTTACCTTAAGAATATTCTCAGGGATGATGACAGCAGCTGATATCGTCCGTCAGGTAAACGCTGTTTGTTGTTCTGTTTTGGCGTTTTTGTTTGTGTTGCTGCTGTCAAACACGCGGAGAGAAAAGAAGACAACAGTTTAGGCCTAACGTTAAATGAACTGTCAATTAAATTAATGGGAATTGTCGAACACGTTCTTATCACCATAAAAATAAGGCCGGCTAATAATAAAAATGTAACAATAATAAAATACAATGTTCACTTTATTTACATCAGTTAGCCTATTACTGTCATTCTGAAATATTCGGAAGTAGTTTTACTGCTGTTTGAAGGAGAAATTGTAGCCTAAATAAAAATAAAAGTTCAATTCTATAGTGGGTGGTAAGCTAATTCATGTTTTGAAGTTGGTAAGCGTCTTGAAGAATACTGATTGATTTTACATCAAGCAGTAGATGGCAGTATTGGAACATCTTTTTTCTTTTTTTTTTCTTTTTTTTTTTTTGTCTTCTGCTGTTGCGGATAGTAGAAGTAGGCATTTATAAAACTAAAGTACATTTTAAAGAAAATTACGTTAATAAGTTTGAATGTAGTCACACAAGAGCTGAATATGAAAATCTCAGTGTATGAATGCTTTTAGTGGAGGTCACATTTACTGCCAGTTTTTTTGACACTGGCAGAACAATTACTGTTGAAAATGATAATGGGGTCAAAATTAATGTGTTCATTCTAAATTTTTATGAAACCAGCCAAGATAATCTATGCCTTTTCTTCCTTTTAGCATGGCTGAAAAAAACCTAGAGAAGGACTGATAAACAGAGCTAACGGAATGCTTTGAATAATTAATGCAAATATAAAGCCTTCATTTCGATTTTTTTTAAATATACTTGTTGGAATTATATGATATTATTACACCCCTATTCTGAATTCTATTCTGAATGAAGTACAACATGCATTTATTGATTTTGAAATGAGGACATCAGACAGACAGACTGGATAGTGTTCATTGCTTTTAGTACTTTTTGTTCAAATTAAACATACACTGAAATACTTGAATGTAATATCAGATCTGGAATGTGATTCTAAAAATCATGTTATTGTAATTGCATCATTACTTTTGCCCAGAAAACTCCAATATATTCATTCCACATCCACATCCACATCCACACCCACCTCACCCTCCGCCTCTCTTTCAGGGTGGCTGTGTGTAGTTGCTGATAATATTAGTCTGACATATGATTCGCAGGCTTGAGCAAGGGCCAATTAACTGGTGTGAACCTTCAGCAGCAAATCCAGACCCTGCCAGAATCCAGACTGCAGCTGCGTGATGTGTCTGACCTGAGTAGCATGCCTGTCCAAGGGCAAGCCATTTGCACCAACACATGACGGCTTTTCACACTGATCAACTTGCCCTGAAGGATGTGCTGCTCGACGTGCTTTCAGTAAGCTCTAATGTCGCATGGCATCATGTGAAAGGTGTACAGCACATCCAGGCTGGTAGATCCATGGCACTGGCCAGGGCAAAGCAACAAATCCTGCCGACCCAGAATTCCCCTCAGCTAAATGTCACGCGAGCTAGTTTAGTATCACCAGGACTGAATCACGTTGACCCTGCTGCACTCAGACATATTTGTAGAAATAGCTGCATGGGTTTGAGCCAATACCACAGTGCTCCTTCAACACACATTCTGTCGATCGTTGCGGCAAGGGGTCAAGCCATGACAAATGTCATTTGCTTCTGGGAGACGGCGGAAATGTGCCAGCGCAGTAACCGTTCGGGGCATGGGTGACGCTGCGGCTAGACGAGGCCAGAGGCCATGTGCCACTTAGCAACCAGTAACATTTTGTTGATGAAGACGTAAACAATGTTAGACAGTGGTAGGGGCTAATAAGAATGGGGGGTCGTTATGGTGACAGGGAACCAAAAAAAAAAACATCATCGGATTAATATGAAGCCTCAGTGACTCCTTTATTCTGTCAAAATGATTCATAAAATATTTATGGCAATAATGGGGAGGATTATTCTAGTGCAGTGAAACCCGATCAGAATGGGTAATTGTATCCACTGCCTCTTTGCTGGCTAGCAGAGGGTGCGGCGTGAGAGTAGAGACGTGCCTCTAAATCAAAACCGAATAGTACTCTGTGTCAGTCAGAATGAAGGCGAGGGAACACTCTCTGTCACCGCAATGAGATTCGAGTCAGGGATGGATATCTTGGCATAATTAAATGATCGTGGCCTCTTCCTTTGCCTGGGCGCTTCTTTGATTCATTGTTTATCGTGCGTCAGCTCTCTTATTTGGCACAGGGAATCTCGCGTGACCCCTGGTTAGAGCTCAGTGCTGAACAGCAATCGTTTTTTGGTAATTAGAAATAAAGCTAAAAAATATAATATATAAATATTAGATGAAAAACATTTTGCTTTGAAATATTTCCTGGCAACTAACTAAAATAAGTTGAAGTTGAAGGGCTAAAATGACTAAAACTGAAATAGCCTAGAAATTAAAAGATTAAAGCTTTTAAGAAATTAAAAGAAATTAAGAATATCTAAGAAATTAAAAGCTAATACATTAAAACTGTCTTACTTAATTTAAAATATTAATAAATACTGTAACAGTATATAAATAATACTGAAACAATATTGATATGTGTCAGTTCTTACCAAGAGTGAGGAATAAATGGTACTATTATTTTATATTAGCCTACATTATACAATATATTTATTGTATATTTATTATATTTTTCTTTATCTACTGTACTGCAATATAGTGGGTACCATTTATTTTTATTTTTTCTTTATTTTACAGGACTGTATAGAGCAGATGGGGTGAATTGGATCCGAGCATGACAGAGACCAAACTTGTAAGTCAATTCTACATATGTCAAAAACGTGTACAACCCATTGGGCCATGGCTCTGACACAAAATTATTAGATCTGTGCAGTTTGTGTAATTGAGATGTAGAATCAGCATTTGTGTAAAATGCCATATTTTCAGTTTACATAGTAATGGCTTTTTAAATTAAGTCAATTCAATCACACTAAAATGACATTGTTCACCCAATGAATCATTGGCATAGATTAAGGAAATCAGGCCCTATATAACTACACCTTTCTGCTGGAAAAAAAAGTATCTTTCGCTATCGATGGCCATTCAGAAGTAATGTATTCTGATTAAATAAAAAAAATTTGCAAGCAATATACTGTAGCATTCACAAGTATTTCATTATACAATAGTATATCTTTTACCAGTGACAGATTATATTTGGTGGACTCTTTAAGGTGTGAAATTGACTTATATTTGTCCCTGTCTGCTGCTTTTCACATCATAGCTTATGAAGTGTGCGTTCTTCTGGTGCCATCAGCCTTGTCACATGTCATTTTCATCCAGAATGATTAGTCACATTGCATATTCAGCAGGGGGTCCAGCTGAGCAGCTGGGAATGTTAACGGATAACTCTCTTCAGGTACTCTTCAGAATAGATAAAGCACCAAAGTCACCTCTGGTAATCTTATTCTATAACTTTAAGGCCTGGTAATGCTGGTCAAACCTCTAAACCCTGATAGCCGCATTATGTCTGTCATGGTGCTTAATGGACAGTCAGAAGCACAGCAGTCAGTCGGTGATGCTGGGTAACCAAACTTGTCCTTTAAAAACTTCCAAGTAAGCGTGTTCCTCTGTTGCACCAGTGGCCGAAACCAGCATCAGTTAAGAACTCAGGCGAGAGGGAAATTCAACATGGTTTAAGTAGCTTTGGATTTTTTCCCCCCAGCCTATCACCATGAAGGAAGAGTAGATAGCAAGCCTGCCAGAACGTCCCATAGCTTGCTATAAACCACCACCTGGGCTTTAAAGAAAAATGCTTTCCTGTCTCGGCCTTTAAAGGATGAATATTTTACATTTATCAGGGCTGACAAGATTTCAGTGACATAATTTATTTGCTCCTCCAACTGAATTTTAAATGCTCGGTGTTTCAAGTTATAAACCTTCTGTCTGAGCATGTGGCTAGGGGAGGTACTTATATCTATGTTCACATGAATTTGCATTTGTTCTGCATTGGAAAACATTAACTCTGTGCCTCAGCATAGGGAGTTTTGGACGACCTTCCAGCTGCATGCTGTTCCCTTAAATATGGAGTTTTCCAGGAAAGCATTAGATGCATCAGCAGTGCTGGTTTTGTTAGCCGTGAGTTTGTTTCATCTCAGAGTGAAGGAACCTCCTTGGCTCCCCTGATCCTTCACATTGCATAATCGAAGTGGCCACGGTTTCGCAGGCTAATGACATGGTTCATGGGAGGGGGGTCTTGCTCGCTCAGCCAACGTCTGCACCAGAATCGGCATCGAAAATGCATAATTTGAAATTCTTGAGCAGCATAATTTGTCAGGCTGTGTGCTCTGTCATTACTCACTGTGTCAGGTCAGGCAAATATTTATTGGGTGCCTTCAATAATAAATGGAACATTGGAGCATCTGTCACTTTGGGTTTGGGAGATGAGTAATAAGTCCGTATTCAAGGGGCCGTGTGGAAGATGTCCTCTGTGCTCGGTAAAGCTCCACTGATACCCCCCCCCCATCAGCTAACCGCCGCCATGGTGCATTAGTCATGAATGAGCTCCAAAATAATATCAAAGCTCATAATGAGGTGAATTAATAAGGTTACAGTATAAGGAATGTGCCTCGGTATTTAAAATGCATCAGTGTTCAATGTACCCTGAATTCCCTCGTCTCATCTTTGCACATTTATATTTGCCTGCTTTTTCACTCTAAAAGGGGAACTAATGGCTGCAAATATGAAGCCCGGAAAGTCACACGGTTTACGGCAGCCAATCTTCCGCTCTCGAACGTCTAATGTGGCAGGAGGGTCTAATGTTTGCTTTAAGACCCGCCTGTCACGCATGCCCCACAAGTGTTTGTTTCCCTGCCCAGACTGCTGAGTGAAATCCTTCAAAATATAGCCTATGTGGAGTCTTCTCCGCAATATTAAAATTCAACTTCTTTTTCCAGGATCGCTAAAATGCCAAATGTTCAGATTCATGCACACTGTGAATAAGTGCATAAATGTCAACTAGATTGTAAACAGCCTCCTGTATTATTGTACGGTGGGAATTCAACCTAGATACGGTTCATTTAATTCTGACCAGGTGGTACCTGACTCTACAGGGCTTCAAAACAAACATTCATCATGCGAGTGAGAGCGCTCAACCACTGGCTTAATATCTGTCCCGTTGTGTGCATGTGACCACATGTGAAGCCAGGCCTGCTCTTCTAAGCAGAGAGTCCACAGGCCAAATGCGTTCCGAATTCATCATATTTATCTTCTTTTTTTTTTTTTTTTTCGTTAAAGCAGAGTGCCTTTGAAAAAAACGTCTCCGCTGGTACAGTAGGTTCGTCGCGGCTTTATGCTGCCGATGCCCCATTTGTCACACACGTCAGGAAATATTTCCCCTCCGCTAACACAAATACCAGCATTATGCATATGCAAGTTAATTCATGTTCATCCATTATGCCATCATTACTGTGATTAATTCTCATAACAAGCACTGTTGCCTGCAGAAAGCAAAGCCTTGCCCCGCAGTTTCGTGCCATTCGTGAGAATTGCTCAGATGCCGTGGAAGGATGCATGTTTTTTCAAGCAGGCAGCTCATTATCATCTGCGCAGGGCGTGTAATGCTCACAGCAAGCAGGTTGAGTACAAAGTAGCGGATGGAGGGATAGTTAGGGCCACTTGATTAGATCAGTGTCTAAGATCGTTTCATGATCCTGGGTGCAGTTAGGTTGTCAAAGTAAAGTCAGAGCCTATTGCGGATAGGATTGGTGACATTGAGGTTTGATCTCACACTAGTTAAACACAAAACAAGTCTTGTCCCTTCAGCGCTTTCTAACGTTAGGAATGTTCCTTAATTGAATCCAGCTAATTTATACCATACAGATGGTGACTAGCAACGGCATTACCTAAACTGCACTGGCAATTTTATGGCTAATTTGTATTTATATTCTTCTCCTGAAACAAATAGAGGTGGTGTAGATGTTCCATGGGATTGCGAGCTCATTTAGCCGACAGAATTGATCTTCTCGGCGGCGGGAACGCAGAAGGGGCTTCTCCTGGGAAGGGGTGAAGAGGAGCCGGAGACGTTTCACTTAATTGAAGCTTAAACTTGGCTGCCTCTTTTGCCCTGCTCGTACAATAAAGGCACCTCTGAGCATTGCTGAGAAAAAATGTAGGCTATTTGTTTGGGGGGTATGTTCAGATTCTTTCAGGCCATTAATCTAATTTCTTTTCCAATCCAGATCTCTATTAACGATAACCTTCTTGGCACACGGCTGAATCAGATTTGCACATCATTTGCAAAATGTGAAGATTAAATAAAGCAGAAGTCACTCTAGACACGCAGATACACACTGCACTTTTGCTCATTTCAGCTCTTGGTCAGCTGTGTGTGAGATATTGGCTGACTCCATGCATTATTCATTCATCTAATTATAGAGATATGCATATCTGATTCTGTCTGTTTTATGTCTTGTGGCACCTAGACAAACCTTTAAAGGCCCTTTTCAACAGCTACTATCAGGCCTTTTGACAGATAACAGGCAGTTAAGGTTGGTGATTGAAGTTTGCTGTAAAAAGCTGACCGCTTTTATTTACATGAATATCAGTATAGAGTCAGTTAGAAGTGTCATCCAGTGATATATTTGGGATGTTTCTTTATTAGAGATAGATGGCTGATTAGGTAGTTAGATAGATGGATGGATGGATTGGTGGATAGGTGAAAAGATGGCTAGATAGATAGATGGATAGATGGATGGATGGATGGATGGACATTATTTTAATCATTTTATATTATGTATGTGTGTATAATGCTGTTTTCAGCAGTACTCCTTTAACAAGCAGTACATTCTGTGTTCTTCTAAGCCAATCAGATAAGAAGTAACGATCACCAGTGGAAGCCTGCATTGACCTGACCTTTGGGGTAATCTTTCTTTAAATTTCCTTTATAATCAAGTGTTTTGGTTTCCTCAGGAAACATCTGATATCTTATTTCTTTCCTCTTAGAGGAAACAACTTCTGCTTTAAAACTAAAGTTCCTGCTGTGCTCTTGTATTTGTGAGTGAGCATGCAGGCAGGCTGTAATGGATGATAAACTTTATACTAGCAGCTAATGTGGGCGCAGCTCCCATTGTTCACCATTATGTGAATATCGGTGTAGGAGTTTGTTCAGAGCTTCACAACACGCCACATCGTGCATGCATCAAATTAAGCCAACCTGATCCCCAGCAACACTGAACTCAGTTAATATGAGCAGCAGAAATGGGGAAATTTGTCAATAATCACATGCTCGATCTGTCTCCATTTTCCATTTGTGGGAAATGTTTGCCTCAATGAGGATAATGGCTGCTGATTTATCCACATCAAACGGGTAATGGAAGGTTTTCCGTTTAGCTAATGGGAACGTAAACATCATCCATTTGAGTTTATATAAATACACAGAGTCAAATGATTAGAAACTCAAATAGAATTTCGCTATTAATAGTTGTTAGTTATTTAGAGGTGCACAAAAATCCTACTTTCTGCGTGTGTGGATCAGACATTTTTGGGGACCAAATGTCCCCACAAGCATGATAAAACCTAGAATCACCTACACTGTGAAAGGAAAATGGCCTAATAAATATACTAAATAATGTAAAATGTAAAAAGGGTAATTTTGGGATTAGGGGAAAGAAAACATCATTAGCTCAATATAAAAACAATAGCTTGCAATGGCAAGGCTGCTGTTAGAAAAAAATATACTATAAAAACTATAAAACTATACATAACTATAAAAAAATTCTATTTAAATTAAATCATATGTGTGTGTGTGTGTGTGTGTGTATGTATATGTATATAATAATAATAATAATTCATTACATTTATATAGCGCTTTTCTCGGCACTCAAAGCGCTTTACATAGAAGGGGGGGAATCTCCTCAACCACCACCAATGTGCAGCATCCACTTGGATGATGCGACGGCAGCCATATTGCGCCAGAACGCCCACCACACACCAGCTTACTGGTGGAGAGGAGACAGTGATGAAGCCAATCAGTATATGAGGATGATTAGGAGGCCATGATGGACAGAGGCCAAGGGGCAAATTTGGCCAGGATGCCGGGGTTACACCCCTACTCTTTCGAAAGACATCCTGGGATTTTTAATGACCACAGAGAGTCAGGACCTCGGTTTAACGTCTCATCCGAAGGACGGATTTGCATGTATGATGTGTATATATATATATATATATATATATATATATATATATATATATATATATATAGTTAATAATGATTACGTTAATTATTTTAATTTATCTGCAGTGTACATATATTTACTTTTTAGAACACTATACTTTTTAACTGTTTAACTGAGTTTAAAGTAAATCGTACTGTTGGTTAACGGTTTACCAGTTAATTCTATGCATATACTTTAGTTCATATGTATTTACTGTATGTATGTGCTCACAGTGAGCAGTGTGTTGCACAGGTGGCACCGCAGGTCTTCCTGTCAGTGCTGACAGCTGTTCAATAAGGCCTGATGTGCTGGGCTGCCAGTGCCACATTTATCTTCTGCTCGCATCTTATCTGCAGTGTCTCAGCACTGAGAAAGTGTCAGCCATTAATCAGTTTCATCAGTAGTTAATGCTGCCCTCTGCACCCCCTCTAAACACACACACTCACACTGCTCACCTGGCCTTGTGTTCTTCCTGTTTCTGGCAGTCTGCAAAGACGTAGGAGTTTTCATTAGCTCCTTGTCAAGGTTTTAGTGTAATCCAGGCAGTGGGTTTGAAGCTGCAGTGTGGTCCTGTCTTTCTGTCAATCAAAGCAGCTCCACAACTTTGGAAGGTTGGGGAAGATCAGTGCCATTTTAAAGTTGAGAAGTGTTAAGGCTTCTTATTATAGTTCATCTGTCAAATGCCTATTTGTCTTACAAAATACAGATGTAGCTCAGTAGCTCAGGGCTAAGTTTGCAAACTAAGGCTACAGACGCCCCTAACCATGCAAGCTCAATTTTGTGCGTCATTGAATTGTGAAATGTGTCAGACTCATAGCTTAATTAAAGTACAGGTAGCATTTCTCACCATTGCCTCATGGTGCGCTATAGCTATTGTTAGAGTAAAAGCTTTTTTACAGTCACTTTTGTCTTTTTGTTTTGCTATCATGGTGGAGCAACAGTTTGAAGAGTATCTTGCCAGGCAAGTTAGCTAAATTCAATATATTTTTAGCTACTTACCTGAGTAACAATACATCTGGTTTAATCGTACAGATTTTTGAAGGTCTGAGCTCAATCGCCCTCTTTGAGGTTTATAACTGGTGTATTTATGTATTAAATCTTTATATTTTGTTTAGCCTACCTTCATTCATTAAAAAGCGTTATCATTATTAGGCATTTTATTAAGCTATTTACTCACAAAAGCTGTTTATTTAGCGTAGTGAAGCCTCTCCTCTATTGATATCCATTTAAAAAAAGGACTCCTTCCCTGAGTACCGACAAAGCTGAAGATTTAGCTTTAGCTGTTACGCTTTTTTGGTTAAGGGTGCAGGCTTGCCTTCCAGTGGCTTTGATTCCAATAATAGGTAGCCTACTCTGTTTAGTTCCTGTTTAAAAATCCTATCAAATTTCTTTATGATGTACACTACAGTCTCCATACCGGTGCGATGACTCCAATCTTCAACCAAATGGAACTGGATAAATTCTGGATGTTCTGATCCAATCTGACTTCTGACCTGTAATGCTGCCTGAATCATAATCATACTGTACACTGTTGGTTCATTGGCCAGAGGAGAACGGGTCCCTCGACTGAGCCTGCTTTTTTCTCCATTCTGTCACCTGATGGAGTTTTGGTTCCTTGCCACTGTCACCTTCGGCTTTTGGCTTGCTTAGTTGGAGACACTTAATATTCAACAATATTATTGATCTGCCTGCATTGACACCCTTGTATGAGAACTGAACTGAGCTGGACGATTACATCACTGTTTTCTCCAGAGCGGCTATATATATAAATGAACTTTTTTACAACAAAAATGAACCATCACTGAACTTACTTAAGCTGGACTATTTTCCTATTATCACCGTAAAGCTGTTTTGAAACAATCTGTATTGTAAAAAGCGCAATATAAATAAAGGTGACTTGACTACAGTTCAAAGTTTTGAGGTTAATACGATTTTTTATTGTATTTTTTATGGTATTTTTTATTATGTTGTTCAAAGAAGTCTCTTCTGCTAAAATATTAATTTCCTGTGATGGCAAAGCTGAATTTTCAGTATCATTACTCCAGTCTTCAGTGACAACATCATTCCAATATGATGATTTGATGCTCAAAAAACATTTATTACTATTATCAATGTGAAAACAGTTGTGCTGCCTAATATTCTTCTGGAAATAATACATATTAATAATACAATAAACATTGCATTTTCAGTAGGCCTATTCTTTAATAGGAAGTTCAAAAGAACAGCATTTATTTGAAATATAAATTATTGTAACAATGTAAATGTATTTACTGTCACTTTTGAGCAATTGAATGTGTCCTTGCTCAATAAAAGTATTTTATTACAAAAAAACAACAACAACTACAGACTCCAAACTTTTGAACAGGCTAGTGTATGTGTCTTTTAAGTTGTTGCATATAACACTTGGAACATATAGATTAGTAAATTAAACATTTATCATTATTTGTGTTTTTATTTTTTTATTTTTTTTATTGTCTGTTTTGCAAACTAATTGCTCAGGGGTGCGGTTTCCCAAAGCCAACTATGGTCGCAATTAAGTTCCGTCGTTACCAATAGAGTTCAATGGAAATTGCAATCATAGTTGGCCAACAATGCTTTTGGGAGACGCACCCCAGCATAACTTAGCATACCGGTAGCTCATTAGCCTACACGCAAATGGTCAGTAATATGTTTTATACTTTTTTTTTTTTATCAGGCATTACCAAACAGCTATCCGCTGGGGTCCTAAAAGGACTCAACAGGCGAATGGAACCGTTATGACACCAAGTATTTTTCTGGCCTAAAGCATTGAAACGCTCTTTGACTTTTACAGATCAATGTAAATTCTCTTTAGGGACAGCACCATTTCACCTACCTTTGGTTATTGTTGTGTTGTTGTTTTTTCAATTCGTTCCTCTCTTGAATTTAATCACAGATACAGTTTTATAATTTTTCCGTGCCATTTTTATCTCATCTGCTGCATATTGTGACAGTGATTGAAAGCTCAAAATGTTTTAAACAGGGTGGAAGGCCCCCAGTGCAGTTCAGATTAATGTCGCCACCCGGCTATGAAAAATATTAGCTTGAATTATTCATTGCACTTCCTTCCTTTCTCCTCATCATTCATTTATTCCTTCATTTTATTCTGGAGCAATTACTGTAGCCCATGTCCCATTCATCAGTCTAGGGATTATTATTAAAATGTTTTTTTTACCCTTTTGTAGTGCAGGTACAGAGCAGAGGTTGCACCCACCTGCTTGATTTAAGACTCATTCTGCCTCCTCTGAACAATTAATGACCATGTCACATTATCACAAACAGGGAGAACAGAAGCTGGAGGATTTGTTGAGTGTTTTTTCAGCATGTGAAAATGGGCGCTGCAGAATAAATGAGCTCAGTATTGACTTGGATCACACTATTTCCTGCCAAATGCTAGAAAACATAAAACCCTCCCTGCAGTTAAACAGTCTCAGATTCGGGGAGGAAAAGCCGCCCTGGAGGGACTAGTTTCCTAATGCTTCATATGCTTACAGAGAGCAAGCTTTAAAAAGACCGTCAGTGCCACAGGTAGCATGCAAAACATGGAAGCAAATATGAGCTTATTTTTGGATGCACATCAAAGTTGTGCTATCTGAGCTTGATGACTTGGAGAATAGGTTTGTGCCTTTTGACAAACCACACTGGATGATTTAGGACAAATATACAGTTGGGATTACATTGGCAGGCTCATACAGTGTATGTCTTTTCTTTATAATCTTTGATTTGCCCCGGCTGGATATTTCTGCCTCTTTCATGTTTGTGAATTAATTTGAAGTGCTAGGCAACTGAAGCAATTCAGAGAAGAGAGAAACAGTGTTAATCCTCAATGACTTTATGCAGCATGCTGTTCCATCTTTATAAATCGAGTCGCTCACCTATGCTTTCTTTTAAAATGCTGTTGCTATGCTTTTGTGCTGCCTTGTCTCAATTTTCATACACGTAACATTTATCTTGAGCTCAGTGCGACAGCAACAATAATTGGTAAGAAAGCACAGCTGGTCTTTAGTTTCTATTTAGATGAGTTTTCTCTTTAGAGAGAAGTTATTTGTTTTTTGTTTGCTCCCATCATCTGTTTCATCAGAGCAGTGTACCTGAGGATAACAAAATTAAGCGAGGTTGAGAAACTTTCTGTCAAAACTTAAACATTTTGAATGGTTGCTGGTGCTTTGGGCCTTGTAGTTGCTAGGGTGTTTTAGATAGTTGCCTGGGTGTTTGGGTGATTGTTGAGTGTGTGTAAGAGCAGAAACTAAACTGTCTGCTTAAAGGACAAGTTCGGTATTTTACACTTAAAGCCCTGTTTACAGATCGTATCTGATGAAATAGAACGGTTAAGATTAAAATTTGGACACATGCTCCTGTCCCGAGAATTTTAGGTTTATTTCGCTTTTGTGGACCTATTTTGCCAAACGCGTCACACCCGTGATTCTTCCGTTGAGAGCTTGAATAATAGACACTCCAGCCCAGTTGGTGGCGATAATGCACCTTTGCCAATTGCAAGCAAACCACGGGCATTTCATTGAATACACAGAAGAAGCAGAAGAAGAAGCGGCGGAGTAATATCGTAAAGGTGCTGCGGTCTCACAGCACGTCCTAGTAAGTCAATGGAGTTGGACAAAAACTACGATAAAACCTGTTGGAATGCATCTTTTTCAGCGATTTTTGATGGAACATATCAGTGAACACCCCTGACCACTCGGTGAGTTTCACGTCTTTGTAAACGAAAGTTTAATGTGTTTTTAGGACGGAATCTTCCAGTGCATATAGACAACCATTGTGGGGGTGGTGGGGGGAAGCGAAATAAACCTAAAATTCTCGGGACAGCAGCATGTGTCCAAATTTTAATCTTAACCGTTCTATTTCATCAGATATGATCTGTAAACAGGGCTTTAAGTGTAAAATACCGAACTTGTCCTTTAATATCTGCTAACACTTTATTGTGATGGTCCCTCAGCAGACATTCTACTGACTATAAGTAACTGCAAGTGTATGCCAACTTATTTGACTAACCCTAACCATAACCTAACAGTCTACTATTACTCTAATGAGAGTTAGCTGACATGTTGTTGCAAATTAATTAGTTATAGTTACAAAGTTTCTTATAGTTAGTAAAATATCGAAATAAAGTGTAACATTCCCTACATATGGCTTGGGTCCTTCCATCAGTGTTAGTGTATGTGAGTTTTTCCACCCATGTTAATCCAAATCGTACTTCATAATGCATTGAAAAGTAATTGTCCACCTCTTGTCATCAAGCTTGATGCACAGTCTGAGATTGCATTCAGGCCTCTAACAAATGGAGCGTGACAAGTTATGCACTGAAGTATGAAGTAATACACAAGTATGAGCAATAGCAATTGTTACTGTATGATAAAATAGTGTTGTCACTTGCATTACATGTTGGACATTAATGTATTATAGTGAGATAAATGGAAATGAATACTGCTATGAGCATAGTGATGCAGGCGTTCTGTTTCATTAGGTTGACACACATAAGTGCTTGAAATGCGGAAGTGACACATTCAAATCGCTAATGAAATGAAAGGATGGTATGAGTGAGTGGGTATTTTGAAAAGTGTTAACAATCACATACAATTTGGTGAATATAATGGAAAACTAAACATATCAATCCTGACTCATTGGAAAGATTAAATACTGGACAAATTTAAATATTTATGATATTATCATAAAAAAGAATTGGAAAAAAATCCAGGTCCAGGCTCTCAGTAGGATGCAAAAGTTAAAAAGCCTTTATTGTTTTTGAGGGCTTAATGCTTTAGCCCTCTAAAACAATAAAGGCTTTTTAACGTTTGCATCCTACTGAGAGCCTGGACCTGGATTTTTTTCCAATTCTTTTTTATGAACATTTAACCCTTCCACGAGCACCAGAGGATACAAGGGATAGCAGCAGCGCTCCAGTTCCCCTTTGTCTAATTCTGATATTATGTTGCTTCTTGCACAGTGCTGCTTTAGGTGAGCTACTGAGCAAGTTTACTACATCAGAAAAGCCGTACACATGGAGCTGATTGTGAAATGCAAGCGCCAAATGTATTTGTTTACAAATCATGGTTATAGTGAAATAAAGATGAAAGTGCATCTTTATTGATTAATAATCTGGCCCTATAATCATAATGTGCACGAAAATGAATAAAAGTTGCTATAGTGTTCATTTCACCTGGAAACTGAATTTTATGTATGGATGTGATTTTGGAGTTTTGCAATAATAAAGGTTGGATGCACATTTTTCAGATGAGCCTAAGTTAGGCAAAATATAAGTAATCCTGTCATGAAAAGCACCTCTCATGATTTATATTTTTCTGATGAATATTTGAATACACTAATTGCTAAATGAAGCACTAAAAAGATGATGTGGTGTCCATCATTGCTTCTTCCATCTGCTAAAAGCTGATATGGGTTTCAAAGGTATAAGTAATAATTACTGTTCAGAAAGAATAATTAGTAAAGTAACACCCATTACAATTTAGAGAAAGTAATTGAAGCAATTACATCATTTTGTTTAAATTCTCGTATTTAAATATTTAAATACGAGAATTATTTAATATCTTACATAGTTGTGGAGTGGCATGAACTGAAGCTTTCTGGACAGAAACGATTTTGTCACCTCTTCACAACACACTCAAAAGACACAAACACTTTGCTTCTTATGGACGTTTGACAATCTTCTCGCCTTCCAATGTGAGAAAGTGTGTCAGAAGTGCGTTCCATCTGCTGCCATGCTTCTTTCCCTCTGGTTCTGTTAAAGAGCAGCAGGTCCATTATCCTCTTATTTGTCTGACATTGTTGTTCATGTTGGCTTAATGATTGAAAACAGCACGGCTCTTGCATTGCCAGGCTTGTCATTGTGTCACAATTGATGAGGTTCTGTAATTAACTCTGTGGAATTAGACAAGCTCTGTGGAACATGGTCCCCAGAGGTTAAAGCTGCAGTGCTCACCTCGCAAAAAGCCAACCAATCCTTGAGTTTAGGGTGGGCTCGTCTTGATTCACTGACTCCAATATGTTTTATGATTCAAACTGCCAGTGTTTTTTAAAGGTGCACTATACACCAATACACCATCAGTCCTTCTTCCATGGGATGGTTTCCAGGCCAAATTGCGTACTTACCTCACTCATCCTTGCGTGTCTTGTCATTTCCGTAAATAGAGAAAAGTTGCTCTGGCTACTTTGATGCATGTATAATGTGGGAGTGGCATAGGTTAGTTGTCACAATGTGCGATAAAGGTCCTGGAATTTACTGTCAATTAATGTTTCTACAGTAACGTCTTCAGCTTGTCAGCATGAGATCCTTTCCAATTAAACTGGTTATTTCTCTTAAGCCTAGTAGTGAATATTTTATGAGCAGTAGGATAACCATATTCGTCCACACAGTCACACAGAGCCAAAACACAACCTAAACAATGTTCTTATGCAAAATGCATGCAGTGTTTTTTTTTTACTGCTAGAGAGCCAAAAGTTTCATAGTGTACCTTTAATGAAGTCTGTTCAAATGATTTTCTCATTAGCACCCGTTCTTGTTCTTGTGGCAGTCATTTAAAACCACATTGTTGACTTTTGTAATGTGATCAAGCAAGGCAGATATTGTGATCAATGAACACTTTGTATAGGCAACAAGGACAGGAAGTTACAGCAAGCTATTCTTAGCCAATGAGGCGAGGTGGCGTTTGGGTCATATTTGGGTTGACGCTAAGAAGTGTGCATTTATGTAGGGCATATTGTCCTGTCTGGATGAGGCATGGTTTGTTCATTTCCTTGTTTAGGAATGTTGCCCATGGCTGGCGAGAGGCTCTCGTCTCTGACAATTCTGGGTGAGGTCATTTCCTCTGGCCCCTGGCTGGACTCGCTGTTCTCTGTTCTGATGGACGCTGAATCTAAACAGCTCTGCCTGTTAGCAAACTGTTTATCTCTCTGTTTCTCTCTCTCTTTCTCCACCTTCAGTTTGTCAGTGGTCTCCCCAACCATTCAGCTCATGTTTGCAGCTACAAAACCAAACCTTTTTGTTCCCCTCTGGTTAGAATTCACATCACTCTGTTAATTGGCTATATTAACTGTGTCTGATTGAAGCACATTTGCAACTCGGGGGAAAATTATCTTTTAAAATTGAAGGGACATCTCCATTACCAGTCATATCCTTTGTAATTTAAATAAATTGCGGTAACACAAGGCTCTGTAGTGTTTTTTTTTTGTTTTTGTTTTTTTTGTAGTCTGGAACACTATGAATTCCACTACCATGCATTCAGCAATCAAAGCTTTATGCAGCAGACCCTTACAAAAATTGTATTAAGTATACTTAGGTAAAGATCAAACATATTTTTTATTATACTTTATGTAGTAAGTACAATAATATATTATCAATTTACCAGAAGTATACTTGTAAGTGTACTGTTTCAATACTAATTGGGTCTAAATTGGGCCACTTTTTAGTGTATTATAGTATATTTTTAAGTGTAACAGTAGTTTTTACTATGAATGTATGAATGAAAGAAGCATTTAGATAGTGCTTTCATATGTACTACTGTACACCCAAAGCGCTGTACAATCCAGTCAGGGGATCTCTCCTCAACCACCACCAGTGTCCAGCATTCACTTGGATGATGCGATGGCAGCCACAGTACAACAGCGGCAGTTTCACCAAAAAATTTTTAACAAAAATCTGAGAAAATCGCATTTTTGTCAAAGACTACGTCCAGATCGGATTCAGAACGATGATCACAACATAGATGGAGTAGATGGAGTCCATCAACACCCAAAGCTTCGCAGTCGTTAACCCTTCCTGGGTTGACATTTCATTCAGTAACGTTAAGCAGTTTTGAACTTATATGCTGTTTAATGTTTGATGATCGCGTTATTTTGCATGTGCATAAACAATCTTCTATCACTTGTTTCTGCTTCTTTTGGATCTTTTGTTTTGATCCGGGGATTCTGTACTATTTCAGAAGATGCGTAATATCGCCCTCTACCGTATAACAGTGAAACATGGATAGCCGGAAAATTCAATCAATGGCGGGAAAAGTGAATTCCTATGTACGCTACCAGAGGACTGTCACTAACCTAGACAAAAATTCAGATTCTCAGAATTAGGAGCATATCTGTTTTCTTTATAAATCAATATCAATATATCAAGTATTTAATGGGCTAGTCAATCAAAAGAGTAAACTCAACTACAAGCCGAGTATACTTATGTAAGTAGGCTATACTTTACTTTTAAGTATAGCTTGATTTAAAGGATTGAGTATAAGTATAGGCCAAATGTACTTTGACTTTTGTCAATATATGTCAAGTGTACTTTTTTAAGTATTTCTGAGAAGTACATAAAAAGTAGACTTTCTTATTTTTAGTTTAAAAGAAGTAGGTTTACTAATAGTACACTTGAATAAACTTCTTTTTCGTAAGGGTAGTCTTTTGAAATACGCCCAGTTGATGTTTATTGTATTTGCATGCTCCTTCAAACATTAATAAAAATATTGTTTTGAACTCCATATTGTATGTTGACATTTTGTTTGGTATGTACACTAACAGGGATGCATTAAAGGGATACTCCACTTTTTTTGGAAATAGGCTCATTTTACAACTCCCCCAGAGTTAAACAGTTGAGTTTTATCATTTTGGAATCCATTCAGCCGATCTCCGGGTCTGGGGGTCCCACTTTTAGCATAGCTTAGCATAATGAATTGAACCGGACAAGACCATTAGCATCTCTCTCAAAAAAAATTAACAAAGAGTTTCAATATTTTTCCTATTTAAAACTTGACTCTTCTGTAGTTACATCATGTACTAAGACCGACGGAAAATGTAAAGTTGCGATTTTCTAGGCTGATATGGCTAGGAACTATACTCTCATTCCTGCGTAATAATCAAGAAACTTTGCTGCCGTACCATGAGTCCAGCAGGCGTAATGATATGACGCAGTGCCTGAAAATAGTCCCCAGCTCGGTAGCCTATTATCAGGCGGCATGCGCTGCGTCATATCATTACGTATCATTACTAGGTCTTCCCCGGGGTCTCCTCCCAGTGGGACGCGCCCGGAACACCTTCCCGGGAAGGCGTCCAGGAGGCATCCGGAACAGATGCCCGAGCCACCTCAGCTGACCCCTCTCGATGTGGAGGAGCAGCGGCTCTACTCTGAGCTCCTCCCGAGTGACCGAGCTTCTCACCCTATCTCTAAGGGATCGCCCAGCCACCCTGCGGAGAAAGCTCATTTCGGCCGCCTGTACCCATAGCTCATGACCATAGGTGAGAGTAGGAACGTAGATTGACCGGTAAATCGAGAGCTTCGCCTTGCGGCTCAGCTCTTTCTTCACCACGACAGGCCGGTACATCGACCGCATTACTGCAGAAGCTGCACCGATCCGTCTGTCAATCTCCCGTTCCATCCTTCCCTCACTCGTGAACAAAACCCCAAGATACTTAAACTCCTCCACTTGAGGCAGGAACTCTCCACCAACCTGAAGTGGGCAAGCCTCCCTTTTCCGACTGAGGACCATGGCCTCGGATTTGGAGGTGCTGATTCTCATCCCAGCCGCTTCACACTCGGCTGCAAACCGTCCCAGTGCATGCTGAAGTTCCTGGCTTGATGAGGCCAACACGACAACATCATCCGCAAAGAGTAGAGACGAAATCGTGTTGTCACCAAACCCGACACCCTCCGGCCCCTGGCTGCGCCTAGAAATTCTTTCCATAAAAATTATGAACAGAACCGGCGACAAAGGGTAGCCCTGCCGGAGTCCAACATGCACCGGGAACAAGTCTGACTTACTTACGGGAACAAGTCTGACTCCTGCTCCGGTCGTACAGGGATCGGACAGCCCTTAGCAAAGGACCCCGGACCCCATACTCCCGGAGCACCCTCCACAGGCCGCCGCGAGGGACACAGTCGAATGCCTTCTCTAAATCCACAAAGCACATGTGGACTGGTTGGGCAAACTCCCATGAACCCTCCAGCACCCTGTATAGAGCTGGTCCAGTGTTCCACGGCCTGGACTAAAACCACACTGTTCCTCCTGAATCCGAGGTTCTACTATCGGCCGTATTCTCCTCTCCAGTACCCTGGCATAGACTTTCCCAGGGAGGCTGAGAAAACAGAAAACAGTTATTTTAAATTGTAATAATATTTCACAATAATATTTATTACTGTATTTTGATCAAATAAATGCAGCCTTGCTGAGCATAAGAAACCGCTTTCAAAAACATTTAATATCTTATCAATCAAAACTTTTGAATGTAAAACAATGTAAAACAAATCATTACAGAACAGTCATTAAATATCATGTAATACTGGTTGCTGAAGCACCCGCTGTCAAAGTGTGACAGGAAACGGGGAGGCATGATACAACTGGGAAAATTATTTCATAGAAAATGGCAAGATATTCTTCAAAAACTCACCTTTTGTCTTAGCAGATGGATTTAAAACAACATGAGATTGACTAAATGTTTATTTTTTTTTATTTTTTTTTTAAGCACTTATCCCTTTAAGATTTTTGTTATTCATTTGAACATTTTAATTTAAGGATCCCATTCATTTCATGCAGCTTGGACTAAAATGATGCAAAACATTGTGGCAAGAAGAATACATTTTGTTTTTGCACAATTTACCAGTTTTTCTGATGTCTTCTAACACACATATGTGTCTCAGTCAGGTGTGATGAAGCTTTTCCGTGTCCCGCTGCATGAAGGAAGAGGTGTTGGAGTGCCGGTGTGTCAAGGGGCTTTCAGGCCTGCTGCTATAACTGTGGGGGTTATGACACTTGTCGTTGTTTAATTGCTTGCAACTCCGTGGTGCCAAACTCCTGCAAACTTAGCTTAATTAGGACCACTGCCAAGTCTGATGAGCACACAGGAGCTAGAGAGGATGAGCAATGATATTTTGGCAATTAAGAAGCACGATGAATGATCTTCTTCAGCGGCGAAAAAAAGGAAAACGCTTTAAACTATCTCTGCATGAACCGCGTATTTGAGATCATGTCTTGTAAAAATGAAAAACGCATCAGTGACAGCTGATGCATGAAGGATCAGTGGACAAGAGTTTCATAACAACGATTAATGAATTTAATTAACTGGTTATATGGCGAAGTACAGGAAATCAAAAGATGGGATATAAATGACATATGTGTCATCAGCAAAAGAGCAAAGCCAAGAGTGTAAAACATAAGGGAGAACTTTACATAGAATGAATTGTGCCTGCTGTTGTCTGTTATGTTGTACCCCCGATTCACTAAAGGATTTTTGCAAATCAGTTAATTATTACTGTAAATGATTGTTCTCATAGTATATCCTTTGGATTTGTTCTCTATTTTGACAAAAATATTCTTCTGCAGAACGGTGCAAAGAGCGGATATATGGTTTTTATAGAATATCATTCATAGTGTCATACATAAACTAAAACTATTAAAAATCATTTTAGTTACTCTGAATATGATCCAGAACAGCACTTATTAGCTCTAAAGGAGAAGGAAATCTTGATCAAGGTGGTTCAAAACACAAATCATCTGACATTCATAATTTCTGTCATAAAGTGTAGTGAATTAGTGATTCAGCAGCAGTTCATTTATTTTGTATGGCATGCTGGAGACAAACCTGGAATATAAAGACACAGAGGGTGAAGTTCTTTCATTAACAGCCGCTCAGTAGTGTGAGGAGCTGTAAACATAACACACGGCTGTTGTCATGACAACTAATTCAGTAAAAAGCACTTCATTTGAGTTAAAACGTTTGTTTTGTGCTCTTCTGCAACCTGCTTTTTGTGACACACTCAACGCTAGTCATTTGTGGATGGTTAGCATGGAAACAAAAAAGATATGATGGTCATTGTTACAGTGTGTGTATGATGACCTAGGAGGGCAAACCACCCGTGCAAAGACAAAATCCTTATATGATTTTTTTTGGCTTGATTCTTAATATATATGAAGTAATGTGGTACAAATCTAACACCACCATGTATTTGAGGTTAAACATGTAGGGTGAATTAGAATAGAAGTAGGAAACAAATCACACTTAGATGGTAATTATTGAGTGAAATTGTCTAATGAGTTGGTCAGCGACAGTGGTTCAAATCACTTTACATTGTTTTATGTCAACAAACACTCAATGTGATTATTTGTTGTTTGTTAATGGTTAAGTTTTTGATTTTGATGTTTCTTTCCTGATATTGTCGTTTACATTTCAGGTTTTTTCAGGTCATTTTCAGCTAATTTCTACAGACCTAATCTCTGGACCAACAGTAAAAGGAAAAGGTCAATTGTGTTTGTGCACATCATCACAATCAGCAAGTCTGTGCACCGTAAAATAAAATGACTTGTCAGTTTGATCTCAGAAGAGGAAAATGTGATTTTTTTTATTTATTTTTTTGAATCACACAACTGACACGAGAGCTGCCACCATCTGTGATGCTTTCACTTGCCGTTCACACACTTTTTTCCCAGCTCTCATCACCTCATCAAACCTGCAGTGCTCCTTCACCTCACTGTCTGTATATGCAGAAGGTTGGAGCAAAGAGGAGGAGAGTCTGATGTGTTTTGACTAAATCCCAGGAGGCAAAAGGGGTGATTGGGGGGCTGCGAGCAGTTGCCCAGCTCTCTGAGAGTGGGTGGGTGTATCGCGTAATTGGATTTGTCAGACATGAGCCGTGTGGTGTGGAAAGAGACAGAATGAATTCTTTGATTAAGCTTGTCGCCCTCTCTTCCCTATAATGCTTATGGATGAAGCAGATATTCCAAATGCCATCACACAGAGCTAGTGCCCCAGCTCTATTTTCAACAGGGTAATTTTGGTTAAATGGTTAAAACACACACACACACACACACACACACACAGACACACACACACACACACACACACACACCTCTAGAAAACAAAAAGGAATGAAGAGATTCTGTATGGGGCAAACAGTTTGATTTAAGATAATTTTAGAATATCAGTCTGAGCGTATTTGGACACTGAAGACACACTTAAAATGTAATTGCATTAGATAGAATGATTCCTTAGACCTTTTCTCAGAACTAATTTCACTTTTCTTTGCCATATTTGCCTAAATAATTATTCGTACTATCCGGTGTTTAAATATTTCTACTTTCCAACTATATAGTATGTGAAAAGTATTTTGTCATATTTTTGAACAATATATCTACTTAGTATATATAATTTGTTTTTCTTGATTTTTTTTATACTATTTAATATTAAATGTAATATTTGTATATACATAATTTATATATAATTATAATTATTATATATAATTAACATATATTAATATTAATTTAATTTATTAATAGTATATAATATGAGTATATATGTATATACACAAAGTTCTGTCCTTAACTCAACCTGCTTGCAATCATCACTCTCTATAGGGCACAGCTGATTGGTTCTTGCTGTATCAGTAGCCAATGAGCTTGTATGCTCAGCCTTCAAATACTTGGTCAGCATTTGCTAGCAGTGCAGTATGCTTTCAGAAACCCTCTACCTTCCCCAGCTCCACCTGTGTAGATCTGATACGAGGAATTAATGTGTGCTATATTGTACAGCAGCAGCATTTCTTACTTGCTCACAGCAGCGCGTCTGTGTATGTATTGGCAGTAGCAAGTCCCGAACTTGCTCTGCCGCAGCAGCAGCAGCAGTAAAAGCAGCAGCAGCGTAGCAGATCTATTCCACCAATGGGACATTGTCATTCCCCTTACCATGTCAAACACTCCGAGATATATATATATATATATATATATATATATATCTCTTAGCTGAAACCTTTATTTCCTCATTAAAAATGCATTATTAATGCCAATATTCTGACAAATGCTGACTAATTAATGTCCTGTGCCCACGGAATGACAATGACTGAATGAATATTCAGCTACAGAGATTGTCAAGCTGTAACAAAGCAGCGCAGCAGACATGGCCAGGTGGGGAACTGTCCCCAACAATTAAACCACATTGGCCCAGTAATGTTTTAGTCTCAAAATTGCCCTTGATCTCATGACCTTTTTAAAAAGATGTTATAGACAGTGACTGCCAGCCATGCAGGGTTAATGCGGCCCATCTGTTCGAATCTGCAGAAAGTGGGCTAGTCTAATGGCAGGGGACACATACAATTGGCCACCGCCCTGCCTTAATTGCCTTCAATAAAGAGCTCACTGTTGCACCTTGATGGGTGTTTTTCACAGGAACTACATCTCTCTTGTGCATCAGGGCTGTTCTACCTCTATACATTACCCTTGATTGTCAAAGTTAAATGCCTGTGTGTGTGTGTGTGTGTGTGTGTGTGTGTGTGTGTGTGTGTGTGTGTGTGTGTGTGTGTGTGTGTGTGTGTGTGTGTGTGTGTGTGTGTGTGTGTGTGTGTGTGTGTGTGTGTGTACGTAGAGATACCCATCTGTAGAAGTAAACTACATCGGATACACCGGAGGAGGTTGGCGTCTGTTTGACAAACAGCACAGGAACATTTATATGGGCTTAAAGGCATTTGCATAAAGATGGAAATCAATACAGCTATGTGTAATGCTCAGTCTAGACTATGCCATGCACAATTCGGTGTAGCTCTTGCTCACGTATAAATCAGACTGTCTGTAGCTCCTCTGGTAAATTAGAGACAGAGGAATAATGAAGGGAAAGCCTGAGCCGTGTATAGCGCTGACTCTAGTGTTGGAGACAAAAGAAGATAGAGATACAATTGGATGGAGGGGATTTGAGATGGAGGTAATTTGTGGGATGTGAGGTGAAGCCGATGGCAAAAAACCCAATTGCATTTCTATAAGAATTTCAGCCGTGCATGATGTCTTTATGCATAAAAAGCAAACCCGAGTTGCTTAAGTCTTCCTTTTTCTCATGCTGCACTTTATGAACAATAAGAACCCCATTATGGGATGCTAGTGTTGGGACAACACTAGCATCCCATACAACAACTACATTAACCAGTGTAGTGTGGGTGTTAAAGCCATGTGATTTGCCTTAAATGGTCACAAAAGTCCATTTCGCAAGATTAAGTTTGCGCTGCATTATTAGGTGTATGCGGTTATAAATTTGCAGCAGGAGCACATCACTATTCACGCTTGTATTTCTCTTCAGCACTGAACTCACCTCAGGATCCCGTCATTGATATTGATGCCTGCTTTGTGTGCTTCCCTCCCAGAGCTGTTTGTTTCTAAAGCCTCTTTATCTTCATCTGGCTCATCCACACGCACACATGCTGTCTGCTTGTCTGACTGTCCTTTAGATACTCTCTACCAAACACAGCTTTTATCAGGGGCTGTAATGTGTGAGATAAATTATGAACTATTGTATGAAACTGTAATAAATCTAGTGTGACATTTCACATAATTTTACAGTAAAATACTGTTAAATTTAGTTACATTTAAAATGCAGTTTTTAGAAGTGAAAAAAATCATCTTATAATATACAATGAAAAACATAAAATTTTACATTGCCAGAACACCTCACATTTAATGTTTTTTCACTGAAATAACTGTTTCTTGTTAGTTTTTTCGGAACTATACGGTTATCCGGACCACACGTGTGTCTTTTAGTCCCGTATAGTCATCCCTGATTGGTCTTAACCCCAGTGACGGGTAGGTTTAGGGGCGGGGTTAGGGGTAGTCCATCGTTTGATTGGTCTTAACCCCAGTGACGGGTAGGTTTAGGGGCGGGGTTAGGGGTAGGCCATCGTATGATTGGTCTTAACCCCAGTGACGGGTAGGTTTAGGGGCGGGGTTAGGGGTAGGTCATCGTATGATTGATTGGTCTTAACCCCAGTGACGGGTAGGTTTAGGGGCAGGGTTAGGGGTAGGCCATCGTATGATTGGTCTTAACCCCAGTGACGGGTAGGTTTAGGGGCGGGGTTAGGGGTAGGCCATCGTATGATTGGTCTTAACCCCAGTGACGGGTAGGTTTAGGGGCAGGGTTAGGGGTAGGCTATCGTATGATTGGTCTTAACCCCAGTGACGGGTAGGTTTAGGGGCGGGGTTAGGGGTAGGCAATCGTGTGGTCCGGATAACCGTATGGTACCGTTTTTTCTAATCATATTTGTACATTATGATTTAAAGTTCCATCTCATGTTGTTAAATGAATGTTTATTGCTGTCATGAACTGCTCCGAGACACAAGGCATCCAAACGCAGTATTTATTGAAAGGGTAATCCACAATCAAAGTCCAAAAACAGGCAAAGGTAAAAAAACACAGGCAAACAATCCAGACATATACCAGGGCAGGAACACAGGCAACAGGGTCAAAACCAGGGAACGGATAATCAAGAGGTCGCTCAGAAATGCCGTAGTGACTTAGCAATGAATGACTGAGTGGACAGGGTTTAAATGGCAGAATAAGTGGTAGTAATCAGAACATGAGTCTGGGGTATGTTTATACGACAACGATATGCTTAAAACTGAGAAGTTTTTCCTTTGAGTTTTCCGCGTACAGACGACACGTGTCCATTGTCAAAACGATCCCCATTCACACGGAATCCGCGAAAACGACAAAAAATGCTGTATTCTGCTGCCAGGCCATTAGATGGCAATGAAACACTATAGACTGAACACGTAATACGCATGTTCATGAAGTGAAATATGACTTAGGCAATTATGCTATGAGGCTAACGATATGTAATATTTAACATGGGCAAAAGCTGCTGTTGGTGAAGTTTGATTCATCATGTGGCTTTCTAATTATCATCTGTGTATTTTGGTGGTTGTCACGGTAGTAATGGTACAAAACAGATTTTAGTTCTTCAAAAGGTATTTTAACATTCTATCAGTTTAAACATGATACATTTATATTCAGTCTGTAAAACCTCAAATGTTGCTAGTTCTGGCAACCACAGCTGCCGATTTTTTTACCTTAAATTTTACACATTTTACATTTTTTTTACAGTGGTGTGTGATTGTTATGTTGATTTGATATACATAAGCATTTGAGAGCAAATGTGTAAATGGCATATTTGAATCTCTATAGTGGTTTACTACCAGCTTTAATACACATTTCGGTGTTTAATTTGAGTTATGAATGACTTAACTAGTTCCAACAGCACATTAGGAATCTCCAGTAAATTAATAGTGTTCAAATCAGTGCTTTAACAGCTGACCTTGCGGTCATCACCTCAATTTGATCTTGTTAGCCCACCAAACATGTAGTTGTCAGTGGCAAAGCATATAGGCTGAGGCAAAGGTATAATTGGATAAAACAAGCCTCCCTCTGTTGTCCGTGGAAACCCCTCATAAAGGTGAGCTACATGAGGTTAATCTGAGCTGTCTGCGCGCATGAAGACACATTTGTGCGTAAAGTACTGTCATAGGGTTGGCCAAACATGTCTGTAGTCATTCATCCGTATTGTCGATATCTGTAGATATCTGTATTTCTTAAGGCCATAAGATAACCTGCATCGGCTTAAATCGAAGGTAATACATATATGGATAAATTCAATTATGCAGGGCACAAACACACCCCTTCAACTGGATCAAACTGGGACTGCAATGAAAGTGATTGAAAAGAAATTGTAGCCATTCATCTCGTTATAATATGATTACTGCCTGCGATTCACTGCATAATCTTTCAGTGGCGGGTTCTTGTAAGTTTGTGAACGCTGCACACGCTTCCTCCGAATCTCTTGAGACTGATGTATAGAGCACGCTGTGGGACACTGTCATTTTAGAGGCCATGGAAACTTATGCTATGATTCGCCCACAGTAAATCTATAAAATCTTTGAAAGGGGAAAGACTTCCCTTGTGTGCCGGTGTTTGGTAGTGGGCTGAGGTCTTCTCTGGGTGGATTTACTTGAACTTTCTTTTAAAGATTCTTCATGGTTCAGATGTGATTAAAGAAGGCTAGAAAACCAAAGCAGGCAGATCGTTGAGAACAAAGACTTGAGCATTAAAGATTGGGGATGTGAAATATAACTTTGGGGTTGTGGGTTGGGGAAAATATTGGTATGTTTTCGCCTGATATTTTCTAGGAATTTCAGACATTTTTTTTTGCTTTAAAACAATAATACAGTACTTTTTTAATTTAAATATTTTAGGATTATGCAAGAATACATGACTTTCTACAAGTCTCATATCTGTATGGAAGCCTGTTTCCATCTCAAAGTAAACATTTTTAAAACAAAGTCACAATAGTGAGATTAAGTCACATCTGAGATATAAAGACAATTTGGTGAAATATAAAGTCACAATTAACTTCTTTAACATTTGCATTGTATTTTTTAATCCTAATATAGAAAGCTCCCACTTACATGCCTTTCAGCAAATAAGAATTTTATGACAGTCATAAGCCAATTAATACTCATAAGCTAAGCAGATAAGGTTTATAATGTCCACTGACTTTTCAGATCATTTCGATGCCCTCACTATTATGAACCTTAGCAGGACATAGCCATGCCTGAATATTGGTGGATTAGATCACATTTAAATTTAGCTGTAGTGCTTGGTGCCCAATTTAAGTTAATTAAAAAAGTATTTACAAGTGGAAAATTATTAATTACATACTTTCCACACTGCTTTATGAAGGTTTCTTGATACCACAGTGGGTGTCACTTTATTTTTACCAAAAGTTTTTTACATTTCCTCTATCATGTTCTTGACTGAAACACAGGCCTCTTTGTCACATCCAGTGATTACTTTTCTGTTTTGGTTTTCTCTGAACGGTAACAGACATGCAGCAATCCTTTCATCCTGCGCTGGTGATAAACTGTTATATTTCTGCTGACATAATTTCTCCTGCAACGGGATGTGCCTGGGAAGAAGAACACAGACGGTTGAATCCGGAGGAACATGGAGAGGGTGCTTCAAAGACTATATGTGTAGGCTTTTATACTTGTTTTTTTCAGTGACTTTTGGAGGCTATAATTGATCTCCAAGATGAAATTGGCAAATTGAAGAGGAGCAAAGGTAGAGAATGCTCGCATGTATTCTCGACATCTCCACTCACTCACCTCATTTTAAAGCTAATTTATTTGTCAAGATTGGAGTGCGATTTTCACGTTTCCTTCTTCCTCCCAGGCCCTCATCCTCTTACATTTAGCCTGTAAGCTGAGAGCATTTCGCCAGCTGTCATGGAAACTGGAACACTATGCAGTCTGCCACAAACGCTTTTTAAAATTAGTTTTCTAGCTACATGCATTCTTTTTTTTATCAACACTTGAATGTGAGTAAGTTTCATAAAAAAAAGCAACATTTTGAGCAAAAAGCTGAGAAAATTGCGGTTTTGTCAAGTAAAGTAAATTGGCCTTTACTCAACAGGTAAGTAAGGTGTTTTATTGAACAGATATATTGCCATATGTGGCTCTCTAACAGAGTTCACTGTTTCTATCTAAAGTGAAGGGTCATTTTATTATGGTTGTTGTAGCGCTGTGCTGGAATTTGTTTTCAAGGAAGTACCATGTTTATTAGTGTTTATAGCTACAGTTACGTCAGCTTGAGATCCTCTCCATCTAAACTGGTTATCTCTCTTAAGACTAGTAGTGAATGTTTTATGAGCAGTAGGATAACCATATTCATCCACACAGTCATGCAGAGCCAAAGCACAACCAAAACAATGTTCTTCTGAAAAACTTGCTTATTTGATGAGTCAACTGGAAATAGAGCAGAATTTTGTGTAAACACGATTTTTTGAAAATGTAAATCTTTTGGTATTTCCAGATTTAAATTGAATATTGACATCTATTTTCAATGCGATCTCAGACTTTTACACCTCACTCACTATACAGGATCTCAAAGTATAGTCTTACCATCTGAGACCACCACTGTGCCATAGTACCACCAAAGTAGTTTGTGCCACTTACTGTTTATTTTAGCCTGGCATTAAAAATTATGGTCTCTCATTATTCTCTTAGGCTCAGTCAGACCGTGGCATTTTTCAACCTGGCAATAACTTGATTCCATGCTATTAATCCACTCCCAATTCTCACCCATGTCAGTGCCATGTGTGTCTTCGGTATGTCAGGCCAGCGGGGTCCCACCAAAAACAGAAATAACGTGACCTAAAATTATCCTAGCTTGCAATTACTATTATGCCATCAACAGTCTTATGCGGCCAATAGTGCGGGTTTGAGAGTTATGTTTTTCCTGATTGCAGACTCTTTGGAGAGTGACGGCCTCCCACACAGGCCTTTGTTTCCGCAGCAGCACAGCCGGTCGCGGGGCTGACGGATGCTGACAGGACTCTGGGGCTCAGGTGATTGCTGAGTCCTGCGGCCCTTTTCATCGGCGTTGCAGAGTGAATGATTTGAGAGCCGCAAGCTTCGCCGCTGACTCAGAATACTGTTGAGTCTGATTGAAACGGAGTTGATGGAAAGATTAAAAACTTAGCTTTTACTCTCAGGCTCTGACAGAAACGTTCCCACACATAAACTTAGTCATATGAATGCAAAACACACTCCTCTACTTTTTAAGTGGACTGCCTGGCATGGATTTCATCCGTCAGTCTGTCGGTGTAATCGAGGCAACAGCCTTCAATCATCATCTCAGAAATGTCACAGCTTGTGCGGTCATAATTAAGGTGGTAGTGATTTCAATGAATAATATCTAATTCTGATTGCGGCCATGGACGTTTGTCGTTACCGTGGGGTTGCAAAAATCTTCATGGTAATTAGAGCATGTAAGCCTAGCATAGGCAGAGGAGGAGTATGTTTCTGCACAGTGATTGTCGGTTGGCTTGATTGTGGAAGGTTTTTCTAAATTTAGTGGCGCTTTATATCTTTAAACAGCTACATGCAAAATTAGCATAGCCTCCTACACTTCACACTGAAGCTCAAGTATTTTGTTCCAAGCACAGAAGTTTCTCTCAGTAATGTTGCCAGGTATTAGTGTCTATGTCTCAAGAATTAATTCTTGAGCTGAATTTAATTTAATTATGGCTTTATTTAACATTAAACTTAACTACAAACTCTGTTCAGACACCTTGTATAGTGAAAACAGAACCGAACTGAGTAAATTTCAAATGTCAAATCCAATGCTCAACTGAATCATTATCAGTTAACTATTAGCTAGTAAAATCACACATTACCATGCTTAATTTCTGTTTGGACAACAAAAAATAAAGAAACAGCCTTGTGAAGTGTGTAATGTCATCTGGAAGTTCCACTCTACATAACAATGATGCTAAGCTAAGAAGATTCTAGTGATGGGTTGTTCATGAACAGTGTATTTATTGTGTCTGTCACGTGACAAATGAATGAAAACTCAGGAAGTAAATCAATTATGTTTCTCATAATGTATCTTTAGCTGCATTATAATGGTTTCCTAATTCAAAATATGATCAAAGATTGCATATGGTGATGTGTTCATGGAATTTGGCTATTGAATACATACTGTTAACTCTGCTCAAATGAACAAAATCACTTGAATAAAGATTTATTTTGGATTTCTTTTTCTTTTTTTAAAGAAACATTTTACTGAATGGGATTAAATGCGATAGTCAATAAAATGATCTGATGTTTTATTGGAATGAACTAGGTATTTGAACAGCAAATATTTACTGAGTATATCCAGGAATTGACTGGATATTTGAACGGCGTAATTTTCAGTAAAATTTGTCCATAAAGAGGTAAAAATGTGTTGTTCTTACTTGGGCTGGAATGCAAAGTGGCATCGCAAAATATTTTATCTGCTGTTTTTCTGTAATGAAATGGTTCAAATATGCAGTGATGCGATTTAAAAACTACTGTGAATCAGAATCAGTTCAAAAATAAAAAAGCTTCATTTGAAACAGATTACAAGTGGAAACAGTATAAGTGAACAAAACGTTTCCACAATGATGCTGTAAGAAGTTATTTGCTATTTACTCTACCTGAATCAGTACGTAAATGAAATTCCCCTTAATGTAGTCCCAATGCAAACTCATGAAGTATTTGTAATTTATTATTTCAAATTTATTGCAAAAATCAAGAACTGTGCTGCACCTCATTTTAATTAGCCTAAGTAAACTGAGGAGAAATCATTTTCGTTTTGAAAACCTGCTCATGGAGTATTTTTTCCAGCAGTGGTCCCAGGTCAGATTGTCCCAAGGTCCTCTATGCAGCAAGCGATTTGTCTATCACCATAAGGGTCATCCAGTCAGACACCCAGAGGTCACTGATGACAGCCGGGTTCCCTGGCAGTGATTGAGTCAGTACTGGGGCACATCAGCTCTCTAACCGCTCTCAGACTCGTCTGGCCGCCGGCTCCACTCCTTTATGATGGATGAATGTTTGTGGGCAAGTTTGGCTCTGATATCTTTATGGATGTGCTCCTCTTGGGATAGCAGGAGTGTTTTCTGTTGGACAAGTGGATGGATTTATCATCCGTCACGCTGAAGAGGCTGCAGCACGCTGTGTACCGCACTCCCCGTGCCCTGCTGTGACCCACTATGATGTCAGAGCTAGAAAGTAAGTTACTATTAGGTCTGTCAGAGACGTTTATGTAAGAGCAGCCCTGTAATGCCATTACAAATGTCAAGAAATGCAAAGGATACTGCCAGAACAGCTGCTCCGATCTCTTAAATGAAAGTTTAATGGGTGGTCCGACAGGGAGGGGTGTGTTTGACTCATGTCCCGATGGCAGACCCCCTTCAGGAGTACATTCTGATACACGTCAGTTGCGTTATGTTTTTGTGTCCTCAGCTGCTTCCGTGCAGGGACATCTGTTCCACCGATGCTTCAAGGTGCCTCCGACATTCCCCAAAGGCCTGAAATGGAGAACCCTGCGCTCTGGAAACAAATGAGTTCTTGGATCCTTTTTGTCCCTGCTGACCCTCCTGTCGCTGTAACTGACGTTTGCCTGGGAAAGATAGTACCGCTCATACAAGACGCACTCAAATCACTACAGGATGAAAATAGAACAAGCCATTTGAGATGTGGTTATGTGCAACACATAGCTCTGATCATTTTGACATGTTTTGTTGTTTACAATGGTTTTGTCATCTATTAAACTGGCATGGGTGAAATGACATGCATGGTGGTAAGGGATAGCTCACCCAAAAATGAATATCTGACTTTGTTTACTCACCCTCATGTCGTTCCAAACCTGTAAGCATTTCTTTCTTCTGTGGAACATAAAAGAAGACATTTTGAAACATGTCTTAGCATTTTCTGTAATACAAGTTTGGGGTCAGTAAGATTTCATTTAAGGAAAAAATATATATATATTATACCGCAAGAATGCTTTAAAGACATTTATAATGAAGAGATTTCCATTTTAAGTAAATGCTGTTCTACTGATATTTGTTTTCATATTTGTTTTCATCAAAGAATAAATTACACTTTAAAATATATTCAAATAATAATATTTATATTGAAATAATATTTCACAATATTACTGTTTTACTGTATTTTTGATCAAATAAATGCAGCCTTGGTGAACATAAGAGACTTCATCCCAAAATTTTTTTTAAATCTTCTGAACTGTAGTGTACAATTACTTTCATCGTATGGACACAAACATTTTACACACAAAGTAATTTTGGAATGACATGAGTGTGTGTAAACAACAAAATTGAATTTTTTTTGTGAACTATCCCTTTTAAATGCCCACCGATGCTTATGTGAGGTTGTTGATGTGCTAAGATATGGATTTCTCCCAAAGAAAGAGTCTTTTATTTCACACTCTCTCAGGCAGCATGAGTGCTGTGTCGACATGGTCCCACAGCATCAATTAAAAATGTGTTGCTTGAGGTTAGGCTGGATATGAGCAAGCAAGCACTTATTAATACTAGCCGCATAAAACTCGCACTCTCTGTAATTAAGGTTGACCCTGGCTGCCTTATATATAAATATATATATATATATATATATATATATATATATACCGCTCTCAAGAAGTTTCTGTGTTTTGTGCAAAGACTCTAAAAAGACTCTAAAGTTTCGCCTAATATGCTTGTGAGTTTAGAGATGAATAGATGTAGACATGTAATGAGGTAGGGGAAAACAAAGGGAGGAAACGGAAGCTGTTTGCTGCACTACATGAAGGTCAGGAGTGACAGTAGCATCATTGAGCTATACATATGCATATTAACATGTCAGTGATCATTTCAGGGGAGAAGTGCGCTGGTGCGGTGCTCTGTGAAGAATGATGTTAAGGGCTTGATTTATTGTATGTGAAGGAGCCTCTCAGCAGCTGTTAGTCAATGGAGAATTCATAATGATGCCTTTCGCTTCATCACTGCTTTGAGTGAATGAGAGCAAGGCTAAAAAGATCTGCTTTTTGTTTTATCTAGAGAGCTGTCCAGTGGCCTGTTGTATATGACGGAGAGCTTTTTTAGGCATCAAATTATTTATGTGATTTCAATCAAAATGGAATCAAAAATTGACCCTGTTTTTATGTACAAATTAAGGCATTTTGGTCTACTCTGTAGTTTTTAAACTGCTTTATAAATAAATTGGACTTCAATTTGAAATGTATTATTGTAGATTTTTTGGGGGGAAATGTATTACATTATTACAATTTTAAGTTTATTGTTTAAAATATGTATTCTAAAGTAAATGAGAGTAAATAAGTAAATGTATTTAGTTTAAGTATGATTATATATTTGCACTGGACAACAAGACAATACTGATTCATTTTAATTAATTTGACAGTGCATAATTCATCTATTCCTTTTCAAGAGCCCTCCTTGAGATCTCCCCCCTCTCCTTTTAGCTGGGCAAATTTTCACTTCTGATGGAAACAGGCATTGTATCCCTGGCCACAGGAAAAATAATCATCTTTTTTTCCACATCTCTGTATTTTCCATCTGTTCTTTTAGCATGTGAAAGGAGGGAAAGAAGTATAAGTTGAGCTTTACTAATTTTGTGCGATCCCTGAGAACCATCACCCTCACAGCTGCTCTTTCATCCTAGACTCGTGCTTTTCCCCTGCACTCGTTCTTCATCAGCAACAGACAGATGATGATGATGGAGCCCTCACTGTTGTGTCTTGGGATCAGCACAGTGGTGTGTGATTGATACCAGGGGTAGAATCCCAAGTGAGCGTGAGTTATTTTACACACACCTACACACTCATTCACACTAAGATATCCAAACCCTTGTACACAAAGTATTGATCAACTGTCTTGACATCTGTGAACACATGTATATATACACCCACTAGCACTCATTGGGACATAAATGTACAAGCAGTATTTACTCTTCTATTCTCATTACTTTAAGTGTCGGGTTGCAAAAGACAGGCTGAGGAAGATCAGAAGAGGTAAATAAGCATGCAGACTGGATATTAATTCAGTTTGTGGGAGGTGTTTGAATGAACGAGTGGAGGGAGACTGAGAATAAGAGCATGCTTAACATGATTTACCCAAGTAGGACATCTTTGTTGGTCCTGGAACAACATTCATATCAACCAATCAGATAAGATTGGAGATATGGAAAGGGTTAAGCTTAGATATGAGGTTAGGCCAATAACATTCTTATCAACCACTTGCAGTATCTGAGGTGGTGATTTAGGCTTAGGCTTAGGCTTAAAGGGATAGATCACCCAAAAATAAAATTTCTGTCATCAAATACTGTACCCCAAAACTTTCTTTATTCAGAAATAAAACCTAAAAAAGATATTAAAAATAATATTTTAGGTTTTATGTCCATATTAAAGAGTTCAGTCAAAAATGAAATTTCCTTCATCAGTTACTCATCCGCATTTCATTCCAAACCCATAAGACGGTTGAGCTGCCGTTTACCATATTTGAGTGCTGTATGTATGTATGTTCGCTGAGCAGTCAGTGTTTATAACCTAAATTAAATCTGTTCATCATACAGCGTGTGTCTCTTTAGAAACTTGGATTAAACCGCTCGGTTCATATGAATTTATTTTACAATCTCTGTATGAAAGTTTTGAATATTTGGGTGAATAGACTTTTAAAGGAGGGACAGAAATCTCTCAGATTTAATTAAAAATATCTTCATTTGTGTTTCGAAGATGAACGCCACTCTTATGGGTTTAGAATGACATGAGGGTGATTAATGATGACAGAATTTTCATTTGTGGGTGAACTAAAACTTTAAGAAAATCAATGAGAGCTAAACTAAAGGCGGCGTGAAACTGATCCATACAGCATGTCTGCTATACTGTAAGCATCACAAATTCTTTGCTCAAATGAAATCAAAACATTGATCTACACACACACATACACAGGTTTGTGCCGCCACATTTAATAGAGACTGTGCATTTCGGTGTTTTAATGCACATTGTTGCACGTAATTGTTCATAAACACAACTTTTTTTGAAAGAAGTCTATTATATTCGCTAAGGCTGTATTTATTTGACCAAAAATACAGTAAAAAGGCAATATTGTGATATATTATTACTATATCTGTTTAAAACGTTTAACTGCTTTATTGGGGATTCTTTGATGAATAGAAAGTTGAAAAGAACAGCTTTTAAAAAATAAAAAAATAAAATTACTGTCACTTCACAGTTTTGTCACCTTTGATCAATGTAATGTGTCCTTTCTGAATAAAATTATGAATATCATTTAAAAAAGTCTTACTGATCCCAAACGGTAGAACGGTAGAGCATGCATAGTGGGTTGTTTTTAAGTTCCAGTCCATCCCTAGGCTTATGGGTTAAGTCTATGATTATTCCAGGACTAACAAATGATGTTAATCCAGGATCATGTCCTTCTTCAAATCATGCAGGAGAGAGTTTGGGAGAAATAGAAACGATATGTGATAGGGAGGTTTTTGTAAAGGTATTTAGTACACCCAGAGACTTATTTGGGTGACACTTGTGAAGTTTGGCTCTGCGAGATACTCCCTCACATTTCTGTACACCGAGGGCTCCAGTGGCCCACTAATTGAACTGACATTGCCTCCAGCTTCTTGCCCATGGGCCGTCATGCCAGTTGTGAGGGCACAATGATAAGGGCATTATGGGGGAGGGTGTTGTGATATGCGGTGGCCGTGGTCCTCCTGCCAGAATCAGATGTTCAGAAATCAGAATGTGAGCATCTGCAGTGCCTGTTCCCAGAACAGAAGGGTTCATCGAGCTCTGCTGCCCCAGCAGTAGAGAGATAACAGCAGACAGATGCACCCCAATGCGCCTGATGCTGTTGATAATGAACATGCACACACTAGCCTAACACTGTGCAAGCAACAAGCAATTTGTCTGTCCACATTGAACACAAAACTGCTGCGCATTGTGACACAATTAAAGCCAATCAGAACATTTGAAGTTTAAAGTTGAATGTGAGATGAAGATGAATAACCTATTCTCACCCATTTACTTTGGTAATATTCAATGAGAAGCAGATATAGAGCAGGACTTATAGAGGACTTAAATTGATACTTGTTTCCTTGATTTTATTTTTATTAATTCAAAAAATTAAGTAATTTTTTTTTTTATTATTGACAAATAAGCAAACATTTTCAAAACTGCTTATTTAATTTATTTAAGCGTAACATCGAAAATTGAGATAAAAATTAAGTGCAACATTTAAATTGCATTATTATTGCATTTGACATTGACTTGATATTATTTGGCTCCAACGATCCAATAAATTAATGATGGACAAAATCAAGTCCATTTACAGGGGACCCCAATAACTGACGAACCCGGCTGGTACATGCTTATTGCTCTATTATTGCTGTTAACATAACTGTTAACCCTAAATTTTTTCTTGTTCGAGAAGCCGCTTCACTCAGATGCACATCACAATAGGGAAGAAAAGACTATCACACTGTCCGTTTCATGCTGACATTATCCAGTAGCCCGCACATGCTAAGTGATGTCAGCAGAAAAGGAACGTCATTTCAGAGGAAGAGCAAGTTTGTACAGTAGTGCATTTGATCAAAGATTATGAAGCCACTTTTTTTTTTCTTTGAAAGAGCAAAATGATGAATAAAATAGGAACATATTAAAATAAAAGTAAATACAGTAGCCTAAATTTTCCTTTCATTTAGAATTTTATGTTGGTTTAATTTATTGCATATTCTAGACAAATGAAATTTCACTGTGGGCGGGGCTACCCCCGCCTTTTTAATTGAGTTCATTAAAAACCAAGCAATAAAAAAAAAATGTCATATGGCTGGTTAGGACACAAACTCAGATTTACATGGAAGCGAATCGGTAGTTGTTTTATTATGCCACTACTGGTTAAGACACGGTGTAAGGAGAACAGCCCCCGTACCATCTATGCTTACATTTCACTTATGCCGAGATCAAAACACTAAGATTTTCAAAAAAGCACGTTCGGGTAGGCGCGCGCACACATACACACCCACACACACGTTCAGTCAGCATCAAACCAGCCAGACAAGGCCATGAGGAAGCGACTGATGAGAGGACACCCGCTGTCTTCTGCTCTCATGTGAGAAAGCTGTCAGGTTGTGTTTGTAAGATGTCAATTAAAACAGACTCCATGAATATCAGCCACCACTGCTGTTGTTCTAGCACTTTGGCCTCCGTGGAAAAATACTACAGAGGACCGGCAAAATGTTTTGCCGCTGCCAATCAATAGATCCCCCTCCAGAGCAGTAAAGGTCACTTCAGGATGAAGAAGATAAATTCCTGCTCTTCTACTCGGCACAACACTGTTGGGCTTCTGAAATGAAGAGGCAAAGTGTGTGACTATGTTGCCATTAGGAATACACTGATATCAAAGTCACAATGTAATGAAAGTAACTGATCAACTGAATATATGTTTGGAAGGACTTGTTTCTATCCATCATTTGTTGATTGGATGGAGGCATATCTGAATGAGCTAGCAGTTTGTAATACTGCCTTCACGTGCTATCGGAAATGTCCTACTTCGCACTTCTGAAGTCGTGGATATGAGCTTGTAGCATTCAAGTGCTTTGTTGTCACAAAGAACAGGAATCATGAAGGAAATCTGGTTCATTCTTGCTTATTTTTTGGGGAAATCTTATTAAAGGTAAAATTATATTTAGCATCCCATTCATGGATAACTAATAACATTTACTGTGCTATCAGATAGTCACAGGGCTCTACAGTGCGCGTAATTCACTCGCATTTGCGCCTAAAAATAGTTATGTGCGAAGTTTGAACTTGACAAATAATTTACGAGCACAGTGCGCGAGTGACGGGCTGTTCTCAATACACTGAAAAACAGCGCGATGAAGCGACGCATACCATTGATTTCACATTGAAAGCAAGCAAGAGGACGGGGTCGCAACTGCGCGATTTGATAACATGATGACGCGCTTAACTTTATTCAAATGAGAGCGACGATTCGCAACCAATGAGCCAATCACTGAAATAGTGTGGGAATGGGCGGGAACTGCTGGATTTAAGTGAGAGAGTCAAGTGACTCTCCCCGGTGCTAAAAATAAATGTGTGAGAGCGTGTTATAGCCAGATATGATGACGCTACTGCAACACGCATCACGACAGATGAGCGATCTATTCATCAAGCCAACGCGCAAACTGCCGCAAATGAAAGTGAAAGTAAGTCGTAGATGCTCAACACACAATCATATTCATTAATAGTAAAGAAATGAAATGATATTAGGCTACCAGTGCTGCTGTCGCTCTCTCCTATCGCTGATTTTGAAATGAGCTTTTGATCAATAAAATGCAGGTCATATCTGTTGCTTTTGGTGACGTGAACTCTGCAGGCCTACATTAAATCTGCATATAGCGCGGGAATAGAAGATCCGATTTATATCAGTTTTGCGAAAACACACTTATGTGACTAACGTTAGGTGTAAATGGAATCGTTTTGATCAGTAAAAAACGCAAGTGACCAGGTGTAAACAGGCCCCTACACCATAAAAAAAAGTCAAGTAAACACTTAGTGAGCTAGATACGCAACACAGTATGAAGCCTATAGTCATTATCTCAAAAGACTGTAGTGTTAAGGGGTTTTATAGGACATATGATGTGACGTTGCCCCCGTGTGGTTAGGTCGGGGAGCGTGTAAACGAGGCACTGTAATAAAGTCATGCTTTGAGAGCACTCGTTGGAAATCTCTCTCCGTGTTTATTTGTTAAGCTAGAAACACTTAACTCAACATGGTGTCAGAAGACTTCAGTTAACAAGTCGGGTAAACAGGAGATGCGATTCTGCCGAATTTGCTGGAGAGAACTCACGTAACGTTACATTTTAGTCAGTTAGTAAGTCTGAAGTTTAGCTAGCGTGCAAAGCTAACGTGACTCGTAGTTAACGATCGCGGCAGACGAGAAGGAAATAAAATGGAGCGATTCCAGATTCCCCCACCACCTAAGTTTGACTTCACAAAGCCAGAAGAGTGGCCCAAGTGGATTCGAAGGTTTGAGAGATTCCGGATTGCATCGGGTCTAGAACTACAGCCGGATGAAAACCAGGTGAACACTTTAATCTATACTATGGGGGACGAGGCGGAAGATATTGTGACTTCACTTCGTATGACGGAGAAAGAGGCAAGCGTGTACAACACTGTCAAAGAGAAGCTAGAGAGACATTTCGTAGTGAGGAGAAATATTATTTTTGAGCGAGCCAAATTCAACCAGAGACAGCAGGAACAAGGAGAGACTGTAGACAGTTTTATTACTGCACTCCACTGCTTGTCAGAGCACTGCGGCTATGGACATTTGCATGACGAAATGGTCCGGGACAGACTTGTTGTAGGCTTGCGCGATAAAAAACTGTCGGAGCAACTGCAGCTGGACTCGGAGCTAACGCTGGAGAGAGCGGTGACGCGTGCGCGTCAGAGCGAGAGTGTGAAAAAACAACAGGACCTGTTGAAGAGTCACTTCAAGGCAGAGGCTACAGATGTGGACAGCATTCAAACAAAACACAAATTTGACAAAGACAAAGGAAGACAGCAGAAAATGCAGGCTAGAACAAATGATAAAAGCAGCTATCACACACAGCCAGGTAACCAGACACGTGCATGCATGTGGTGTGGTAGAACGCCAGCACACAGCAAAAACCAGTGCCCAGCTAGAGAAGTAGCATGTAACCGGTGTCAGAAAAAGGGTCACTATGCAAAAGTGTGCAGGTCAGGGGCTCTCAACGAAGTTAACACAGCAGTGTCAGACGAGGAGGGAATAGCTTTCCTAGGCACAGTCAGTTCAGATGGTGAACCCTGGCTAATCAACCTTAAAGTGAATGAGCACACAGCTGTATTCAAAATAGATACAGAGGCAGATGTAACAGTGCTATCTGAAGATGTATTTCAGAAGTGGGAGTTTCCAGAGCTAGAGAGAGCAAAGAAAGTGCTGCAGGGTCCAGGTCTGACGCCCATCACGGTGAAGGGGAAGTTCACAGCTACCATAAAATCAGACAGTAAAAGTACCACACAGGAAGTGTATGTAGTCCCGGGTCTGAAATTTAGCCTACTGGGACGTCCAGCTATCCAGGCATTAGGGCTGGTGGCTAGAGTAGACACAGTGGCACTGGACTCAGTCGAGAGAGTCAAGGAGCAGTTCCCTGCACTGTTCAAAGGGCTAGGCAAGATGGAGGGTGAATACAAGATAGAGCTTAAAGCAGACGCCAAACCATTCTCCATATCAACCCCACGACGAATCCCGCTGCCTCTCATGTCTAAAGTAAAAAAAGAACTCACACGCATGGAAGAGATGGGGGTGATCTCAAGGGTTGAACAACCCACAGACTGGTGTGCCGGAATGGTCACGGTACCAAAGCCAGGCAAAGATGAGGTGCGCATCTGCGTGGATCTGACGAAATTGAACGAGTCAGTCAAGAGGGAGAGACACATGCTCCCGTCAGTCGAACACACACTTGGACAGCTAGAAGGCGCCAAACTATTCTCAAAAATCGATGCAAACTCAGGGTTTTGGCAGATTCCCCTTGCCAAGGAGTCCGCCCTCCTCACAACATTCCTCACTCCCTTTGGGAGGTTTTGCTTTAACCGCCTCTGTTTCGGCATATCCTCGGCACCTGAACACTATCAGAAGAGAATGTCCCAGATACTGGAGGGACTCGACGGCGTCCTGTGCCAAATGGACGACGTGCTCGTGTACGGAGGCTGCAGGAGGCAGGCGTCACGCTGAGAGGTGAGAAATGTGAATTCTCAAAAAGCCATATCAAATTTCTCGGACAGATCATAGATGCAGCCGGCGTGAGAGCAGATCCAAACAAAGTGAGGGCAGTGACAGACATGGAGGAGCCTGAGGACGCGAGCGGAGTGAGGCGATTCCTCGGAATGGTGAATCACCTGGGAAAGTACTTACCTCATCTGGCAGAAAAGACACAGCCACTCCGGGACCTGTTAAAGAAGCAAAACGTGTTTCAGTGGGGGCATGATCAACAAAGAGCCTTCAACAGCATTAAAGAGGAGCTGAGCACGCCACCAGGGCTGGCGCTCTACAACGCAAAAGCAGAGACGGTTGTCTCAGCTGACGCGTCATCATTTGGACTGGGAGCTGTGCTACTCCAGAGACAGGAGGATGGCCACCTCAAGCCAGTCGCATATAGCTCCAGAGCACTCACAGACACTGAGAAAAGGTACGCACAGATTGAGAAAGAGGCTTTGGCAATCACATGGGCGTGCGAGCGCTTCTCAGACTTCCTGGTGGGCATCACGTTCCACGATGAAACGGACCACAAGCCTCTGGTTCCGTTACTAGGCTCCAAGAGCCTGGATGAGCTCCCGCCACGCATTCAGGGACTCAGAATGAGACTGATGGCTTTCAGCTTCTCCATCTCCCATGTGGCCGGCAAGAAGTTGGCCACGGCAGACGTGCTGTCAAGGGCACCGTTGAGAGACAGAGGGCAGCCGGAGCAGGAAGAGGAAGTCAATCTGTACGTAAATATGATCATGTCAACCCTCCCAGCTACAGAAAAGAGGCTACAAGAAATAAGGGAACACCAGGAACGTGATGAAATACTGAGCCAAGTGAAAAAGTACTGTACTGAGGGCTGGCCAGACAGATCCACAATAGACAGAGCTTACCTACCGTACGCACATGTTGAGGAAGAGCTATCAGTGGAGAACGACTTATTACTGAAAGGATGTAGGCTACTAATTCCCAAGCTGCTACAGAAAGACATTCTTCAGAAACTGCACGCAGGACATCAAGGTATAGCAAAGTGTCGTGAAAGAGCCAAACAATCTGTCTGGTGGCCAGGACTGTGTACACAGCTTCAGAAAGTTGTCGAGGGCTGCGACACATGTGCAAAAGAAAGAATCAACCCCAAAGAGCCACTGCTGCCTACAGAATTCCCTGATAGACCATGGGAAAAGGTGGGCGCTGACTTGTTTCAGTGGAACGATAACCAGTATCTAGTGGTGGTAGACTATTTTTCCCGTTTTATTGAGGTAGCTAAACTCACATCAACAACCTCATTAGCAGTAGTGGAACATTGCAAGTCTATCTTTGCCAGGCATGGCATACCGTCCGAGGTCATGACAGATAATGGACCCCAGTTCTCGTCTGAATGCTTCACTCAGTTTGCAACACAGTGGGGGTTCACACACACAACATCCAGCCCCAGATATGCTCAGAGTAATGGAGAGGCAGAGCGCGCCGTGCGGACAGTTAAAGGCCTCCTCCAGAAAGAAAAAGACCCGTATCTGGCACTCATGGCTTATAGAGCCACACCACTCGCCAACGGGTACAGAACAACAGTTCCGGTCACTCCGTCATCCCTCATCCCAGGCTGGACTGACATAACCAAACTCAAGGAGGAGGAACAGAAGAAGAGACAGAGATTGAGCTGGAACTTCAACAATAGACACAGAGCTCAACATCTCAAAAGACTGACACCAGGCGACCATGTCTGGGTAAAGGACACAAAGGAGAAGGGGACAGTGATAAGACAGGCGGAAGCTCCAAGGTCATATGTCATTGACACTCCCAGAGGGAACCTGCGCCGCAACCGAAACCACCTCGTCTCTACGCCAGTGGCGCCAGCAGCGCAGACCACCCTACCACACCACCCTACCAGACCATCCCACCAAACCATACTACCAGAGCCAGAGCAACTTACTGGTCAGCCAGTGAGGCCAGATCATGCAGGGCCAGGCCCAGTTCAACCATGCAGTCCTGAGCCTCCGGCACGCTACCCTGCAAGAGAGAGACAACCTCCAGGGTACCTGAAGGACTTTGTGGCTAAATAGCAGGTACCCCTGGTGAGACTGAGTGATTTGAGTGATTTCTACGGGGCAGAATGAATCCCCCACACTCAGTAGAAGGATTGGGCAGTCTACCCCACCTTCTTAGTTCAGATTTTCGGTTAATGTTCATACTTATGGTTCATAAGATACAGTTTGATTTATAACTCTACAGTTAACTTTTGATATAGTCTGTTACAGTACAGAGGTGTTCGTTTAATCTTGAGTTATAGGTCAGTACAACTGATCTTAGAAAGGGGGATGTAGTGTTAAGGGGTTTTATAGGACATATGATGTGACGTTGCCCCCGTGTGGTTAGGTCGGGGAGCGTGTAAACGAGGCACTGTAATAAAGTCATGCTTTGAGAGCACTCGTTGGAAATCTCTCTCCGTGTTTATTTGTTAAGCTAGAAACACTTAACTCAACAAGACCAAGTGCAAAAAAACAAAACGAGGAACTCACGCACACTATCAATACTTGCAAATGAGTATCAACATTTTATTAACAACGTTTAGGTCCCACCAAAAGACCAAGTGCAGAAACTGAAGTTACGACCAAATCAGTCGACACTGAGGACAGGAAGACGACAAAAACTCATTTTTGAGGACAACTTAAAGGTGCTGTAAGCGATGCTGGGAGTCGTAACTTCTTGTTGACATTCGAATTGTTGTCAAACAAAACGGAGGCTAGCTAGACCCTCCCTCCTCCTCATCCCGTCTCCTCCCTCCTCCCCTCCCTTCCGGCATAAAGGAAAGTCTAGTCACTACAAACAAAGTTAAGTTTTACTGAGTTTACATTGTTTCCAAGTTTACATTGAATACTTCATTCAATGTGTAATGTCGCCAAGTTAGATAAAGGGTTTTATATATTGCAGAACAGAATGCAGAAAAAGAGAAACATTATTTTAAAATCGTTTCGCCACCTGAGGTTATAACTATAACTATAGCTCCCATACAAGGACGCAATAATAGCAAGATAACGTAGCTTCGCGTTTCCCAGTGAGCATAAACAACGGCGGCGTCGTAAACAAATTTAGTCAAAGTTGTCAACAGCCTATAAATGAACATTCAAATTCATAACAGAGTGGATGAAAACAATCATTCACACAAATTGTCGCCCTACTGTGAATTTGCTTGATCATTTACAATAGAGATTGATCGCTAGCTGCTAGAAACATAACGTTATATGTTGTATTCACCAAAGCTAACGCTGACTGCATAGTTCTAGCTAATTACATCCTTGTGTTGGTTTGGCGAACATGAACGTCAGTTTAGAAAGAAGGATTTACCTGTTCTGCAAAAACAGAGCAACTGAATGTGGATCGGAAGCCCTTCTGCCGGCGGAGTTCTCGCCACCTTTCGAAGTTTTTTCCGATGTAAATTCGGTATTTCGCGCGTTCCTTATCCTCGTCCCTTATCCTTGTCCCTCTTCTTTGCAATTTGTTCATCGGACACCTCTTTGGTCGTGTTTCGGCCATAATTCAAACTTCCCTCTTCATGCTTCTCTCTCCTCCACACCCCCTTCATGTGCACACACACTAACCCCCCAAACCCCACCCTCAAATACGTCTTGTCTGTGATTGGCTGGAGCACTGTTTGTTGTGTTTCGTGGTGCGGGTGAGCCCAGTTTGTTTTTGTTGCCGTTTGTGGAGCCTGTGGTGTCTACAGAGACCGCGTTTTTTTACAGTGTGTTCAGGGGACAGGCAGCTAGCGGATAGTGAGGAGATGTTTGCTGTATGTGACAAAAAATGTTTTGGCCTAAAAAACGCGTGGCATCGCTTACAGCACCTTTAATGTAGTCTACTGCAAGTACTGCAAGGAAAAAAGCAAGTGGGCATTTGTTTTGTTTTTAGCACTTTATACTTTATTGAGGTGTTCATTCTTTTTATATATTTTGAAGTAGCCTAAAAATAATAATTGCATAATTATTAAACAGGTAGTTCACCCAAAATAGAAAAATCTGTCATTTATTACTCTCCATCATGTAGTTCCAAACCCGTAAGACTTTCACTCATCTTCGGAAGACAAATTAAGAACTTTTTGATGAAATTGAGAGATTTCTTTCCCTCCATTGACAGCCTACACAACTACCACTTTGATGCTTTCGAAAAAAGTTCATAAAAAGATCATAAAACTAATCCATATGAATAAGCAACTTTTTTCACTGTGCTCCTATATTTCTCTGTGTGCTCCTAAATTTTTTCATTTAGGAGCACATGTACTCCTTGGGAAAAAAGTTAGCGTAGAGCCCTGAGTCAGCTTGCTGGCAATTCTGGAATTTCAGTCAAATACATGCTAGTTTCACTGTGTTTAAATACAATATGCTTCAAATGATTATTCATGTAAAAATGCACTATTATGGTGTCCGAAAGAGCTCAACGCGCTGCAACTGAAGAAAACACATGCAAATAGAGAAACACCCGAAAATTAAGAAAAGATCTTCATCAGTTTCACAACACATGTGTGCTCCAAATACTCACTAGGCCTGTCACGATTATGAAATTTGGCTGACGATTAATTGTCTAAAAAATAATTGCGGTTATGCCGATTAATTGTCAGTTTTAGGGCTTTGGCGATTAATTGTCTGTGTTAGGGCTTTGGCAATTATGCTGATTAATTGTCTGTTTTAGGGCTTTGTGCTTCATTCATTAAATAATTGTGATGAATTTAATCCTTTGTAAGTTATCATTTTGCAGTGTAAGTTTACAGTTAACACCTTTAAATATTAAATAAATAGGCTATATTCAATAGCTATGACAATTTGTTTATTAAACTTAGTGAGTGTATAAATCAGCAGCAAAAAGTAATTTTTGAAAACATCTGCACAGTAATTTAATAAAATCTAAACATGTTAATAAAAACAAATGTGCACAAACCATGATAATATGATACGCTTCAAAACAGAGCGGAACAAAGCGCGTACAGTATGCGCATCGCGGGTGCAGAATGATGTGCTTAATGCAACATGGAGTCGCAGCGATGCACAAGTGCGCATTTAAAAGTTCACGGCACAAAGCAAAGAAATGTCGAGGGCACAAATCCTAGTGTATATCAGTCCAACAGTTTATTGATCATTTGTTTCTTCACAGTTTTAAACTCCAGTTATTGTGCGTCTGATGCCAATTCATAGTCCTTGTGCTGTGTAGGCACACGGTAGCGAGCGAGTCATTTAGAAACAGCAAAAAACTCCAGCAAAATAAAGTCATTTTATGCAAATCCACAGCCCTTTATCTACAGATCAAGCATTATAACGTCAATGTCACATTGGAGAAAGTTTTACCGTGTATCCTGTCGTAACCGGACGACGCGCGCTGTTTGAATGCTGAACGGAATGATTGACAGCTGCAGAGTTTGAATGCTGAACGGAATGATTGACAGCTGCAGACGAGTTTGTGAACTTTAATTTAACAATGTAAATATACTACTGTCCCTCACATTAAGCTATGGAATGGCTTCAGATGACTTTGAATATATTGCTAGAAAACGTAATTAGTGCTTGACTGCTTGTCTATTTATTTTGGTTCATGACTCCCCCTTGTGCCGTAGGTCTATAAAAGAGCGCAATAATCGCGGTTGTCTGAAACAATCGCGGTTAGATCAAATAATCGCGATCAGACGGTTATTTAATTATCGCGACAGGCCTAATACTCACAACACAACCATATACAGAATCACACTGCAAATAGCACAGACCACAACGGAAACATTTCCAGGGGACCCCAATAACTGACGAACCCGGCTGGGACATGCTTATTGCTCTATTATTGCTGTTAACATAACTGTTGCAAATAAATACATAATTGTATAAAAAAAATTAAAAAATAAGCCTTATATATCTGTGTGTGTCTGTGTGAGTGTCGCAACTTTAAAACTTGCCTTCTCATCTTTGGACCCTGCATTACCTAACATTTCTTATGAAACTTATTTAAACATAACATAACAAAATTTGTACAATGTAACTGATGTATAGATAAACATCTTTCCCTCATGTTCTTTTTCTCTATCTTTTTTCTTTATTTACTTTAGTTTTCAGCTCATTGTTCTTTTCTCATTAGTATTCTGTTGACATTTAACATATTGTTAATACATTTTGAATATTGTATACAAAGTTGTATGTCATAAACATGTCATCGCTGTATGTTTTGCAAATAATAATAAAATAAAATAAAAGCAGACTTTGTAGACCAGGTTCGTCACTTATTGGGGTCCCCTGGAAACATTTCCGTTGTGGTCTGTGCTATTTGCAGCGTGTTTCTGTATTTGGTTGTGTTGTGAATATTTGGTTTCTCAGTTGGAAAAGGGTGGCTTGCCCACTTCAGGTTGGTGGAGAGTTCCTGCCTGAAGTGGAGGAGTTCAAGTATCTTGGGGTCTTGTTCACAAGGGAAGGATGGAACGGGAGATTGACAGACGAATCGGTGCAGCTTCTGCAGTAATAATAATATGTTTAATTTATATAGCGCCTTTCCCAAGCTCAAGGACACTACACAGTAACAGTAAAGAACAAACAATAAGTTCATACATAAATGGACAATAGACATTTGCCCAGTCCAAGAAATGAGCGATTGCAGTTGCATATCGCATTACATTTGGAATACAAACAGAAACAAAAAACACTATTTACAGACAGCATAGAAAGTGGGCAGTTGAAGTAAAGGTCAGATGCAAAAGACTAATGTTACCTAAGGAAACATTATGACTGTAATACAGAGTTATGAAAAATGTTTTAGAAAAACATGTCATGACTGATAATACTGTTTAAACAAATGGGTTTTGGGTTTAGACTTAAATTCATGCAGTGTGGTTGTTGTCCTAAGAGCCAGGGGAAGAGAGTTCCATAGCTTAGAGGCTATAACGGAGAAAGACATACCACCCATAGATGATAGACGAAATCTCGGCTCACAGAGGAGTTCACAGCCAGAAGATCGGAGATTTACCGGTCTGTCGTGGTGAAGAAGGAGCTGAGCTGCAAGGCGAAGCTCTCGATTTACCGGTCAATCAACGTTCCTACTCTCACCTATGGTCATGAGCTGTGGGTCATAACTGAAAGGACAAGATCCCGGATACAGGCGGCCGAAATGAGCTTTCTCCGCAGGGTGGCTGGGCGATCCCTTAGAGATAGGGTGAGGAGCTCGGAGTAGAGCCGCTGCTCCTCCTTCCAATCGTTCTCCCCTCCGCCATGTGGCACACCCAACTCGGGAACTTGGGTATCAAAATCATCCCAGAGCTTCCCAGTGGTAAATACGACGTTCATGTTGCATTTTTAACTAGGAAACTCATATTTACGATTATTCCGATTGCACGTGAAGGAAGCATAATAAAGGAGCGGGTTTTATCTGGACTAAATGATTTCAGAAATCTGCTTAAGTCACCAGAGAGAAGCCTGTTATTTCACTGGAAGATTGAGTTAATTAAAAAGATTAAAAAGAAAAAAGAGAAACTTATGCATTTATGAATCCTTCACAGTAAGATTAATAACATTTAGACAACGGATGGGGTGAATTTACATTTCATTTAAAATAAACTGACTGATACCAATAAACTGATATTTATTTTGATGTTAGTGATAACCAAAAATAGATACAGAACATATAGAATAGAATAGAACATAATCATTATAATTATCAATAATTAATAAATAATTAACATGAAGATAATTTCAATAATTAAAAATAAATAAAATAAACAAGACTTTGTTTGGATTTTTTAAATGTATTACTGAATATTAGTGAATTTAGCATCATAACATTATAATTGAAGGTAAGACAGTAATTCATTGTGAGATGACAGTGTTATTGAAGAATAACTGTGAGTGAGCGTTTAATGCAAGAAAAGGTCATCTAAATGTACAAATAGACAAAGATAGGCGGGTTTTTTTTATTATTTTTTTATTATTAAATATCCAAAATCAATCAATATACTCTATATCCATATTGTCAAATACTGATCATTCTGATCTAAGCGCTAATATTGGTCATTATCCAGTGTGGTTGTGAGTTTCTATTGTAACAGTAACCTATTGTTTCTATTGGCTGTAATTTTGATGTGCATTGATAACAAAGCATCAACAATTCCTTCCTTGTGCGCCTCTGCTCAAACTGGGGCGGAAAACTGCAAACACAGGATTTTCCTACTTTTCAACATTCCTTCACCTTCCCTCCCCTCATACATGATAGATGAGCTGTGGGTTGATCTGCTAATTAGCTTCTACGTGTCTCCGGTAGTTGGTTGGTGGAGGACGTTGGGACACCGGCTTTTGTTGTTGCTTGCCAGTGTCCCAGATGGGAGGCGGTAATTTTACGCCCCATATCCATTAGTAATATGCCACGCGAAAGACAGAAGTCAAACTCAGTTAGATGATACCAAGTTGTCAACATGAGAATTCGACTGCAGCCTGAGGCAATCCGATCCCTGACTGACCTCCTCCTGTTTACTCTGCAAGGCCAGGAGTGTGTGTGTGTGTGTGCGCGTGTGTGTGCGTGTGTGTGTGTAATTTTTTTATGTGAGGCTAGGCACTGAATTCACATAGAGACTACAACCCAACGGCCTCTGATGTGGTCTGACTTGAATGTATAATTCTGAACCCTCAGGTTTGAAAGTTACTCAGGGAGAGATGAGTAAAATTGGCAGTGTTGTAGGATATTGCATCCCATATAAACGGGAAACCTAAAACACACATATATATCTAACTGGCTATCTTCGACCAAGATTTCTTTAAACACATCAAAAGGAGGTGCTAAAGTCTCTAAATTCATTATATTGATAACCCGAAGCCATTTATGTCCCTCCTGAGCTCCGTTTTGTAATCTCGCAAAACTCTCACGCTTTAGAAAGTTCCCCCGTGTGGAAGCTCTTGTTCAATAGAGCTAATTCATACTTTTAAAATCACTGATAAAATGAAAAGTAATTTCTGGGGCTTTTTCATTCCTCATTCGCTCAATTCAAATCTCATTGAGATGCTTTTGAGCTCTCACTGTTTGTCTCATTGGGCTTGGAAGTGTGGAATAGAAGCTGTTGAAGGCAGAAGATACCAAGTCCCACTGCATGTCTACTATGAGTCAGGTAAATGTATATATGCTACTCTAACATCTATAGGCACCCATGGGGCTCTATAGAAAATGACAGTATTTGCTTCTGAATATCTGGATTTTAATAGCATGTCTGTGCAAGTGTAATGGAGGCCAGCTAGTAAAGAGCTGTACAGGTAAACCTCACTCCCCTGGTCTCAAGAACCGCTCTAGCAACTGATGCTATAGAGGCTGCAGTCTTTAGCGTCCTTGTTAGCGCGTTCTCCTCCCATGCCTGAAATGCTGGTTAATGATAATACTATGTACATACGAACGATATTAATTTAACATATTTGTAGGTTACTATGTAGTGCATAAAAAAAACCAAATTGAAAATTTCTTTCACTTGATAAACTGTTAATTAATTAATGAATTATTAATATGAATAATAATAGCCTATTAATTGAATAATTGAACATCATTACAATCTTTTTATAACTGAAATATTTGGACATTTAACACTTAATTTAACATGTAATTACATTAAAGATAATTGTTAATACATGTAGGACAAGTGCAATTGCGTGTATTAACCTTTCAGGCTAATTCAGGTAGGCCTATCTGTATGCAATGCTTGTACATAAGCTAACTAATACAGACATTAATGGCAAACAGCATTTATCATAACATGATTTTGTAGGAATTGTAATCAGGCGCTAAAAGGAGTACATAAAAGTAATTTGAGTCAATATACACATAGTATTTAACTCTTTGTTTAGATAATCATGGTTTTAAAGAGAATGATTCATATTTTATATTCATATACATTTTCATTGACAGTCTGCATGGGACAAGGATAAAACAATAAAATAGTTTTAATTAAAAATAAAAAAATCTCCAAGGCTTATTTAATATGACCTTTATCTAACAAAAAGGAAATAGAAAAATGTGTTGTTTTAATAAAAAACAGCCCATGGGATAAAAAGTAGCCGAAGTCGAAGAAACACCCACATACTGAGGATTTTAACATTGCACTTTTTTCATGTTTTCACACCATTTTGCTGCATTTACATTTGGCCCTTTTTTATTTTTTTGTCATAGAAAAGTGATTCCTAATTATGACCTGTGTTTTTAAATCATGTTTGGAATTGAATTAATATATTATGGAAATGTTTCTGATTGATAATCTCCTACTACTTTATTTCTGACTTTACACTTTCTCCACTCAATTTCCATGATGTAACCAAGGGCTCTTGCTAAATCGGTTTTAATCAGATATTTGAAACAACAGCTGATTGAATTACATCGTAAATTAATTTAAGTTACTGATGAGCTCATAAAATCCATCTGCTTTAATCAAACTGAATTAAAGCGTGGAAAGGATTGGGACGCCGATAGCACCTTAATTCATTATTTCCATGGCTGTATTTAAGCTTAGGGCTAAGACTCTGGCTACAAATCGGCCTATACTAAAATATCTTTATGTACAATTTCATGTGGCCGCTGTGATATATTTGGAATTAATCGCAACACTAGCGTGACCCTATAATATGATGTAGGTGTCATCAAGACATTATATGCACGCTGTCTCAGTGAGATACAGTTAATAAAGTCTCTCTGCTGCTATTTCTTACTTTAATCCCCGCTTTTAAAGGCCCGCAGCATCACACCGTCGGGGATCTGTTATGAGATGGGCTGTCTGCTCACAAGAAAGGTGTCTGGGCTGGTTGTGCTTTTCGAGACATGTTGGCCCAGGTGATGAAGTGCGGCGTTGCAGGTTCTGTACTTTCATCCAGTGCAATCAGGCTCGACGTGGATGGCTTTCGCAGTGAGGAGGCTCCCCATCCATCAATTCAACCCCACACCAGTGTTCATGTCACTCTCCATGATGGTGGATTAGGCCTCTCAGTGGAAAGCGCTAGTTCTTATCTGGCAGGTGTATGGTGAGTTCCCTCCTCGTCCTAAAATCATCACTGGCTGCTCCTCACTGCGTGTCAGGTGCTGCAAATGGACGAGGACTTTTACAATTGCTCTGTGGTTCATATCTTTTGGAGGTGAGGGACGTATTCACTTCAATATGGAAGCCTTTTTCTGCCATGGAATAAAAAAAAGTAATTGTGACTTTTTATCTCACAGTTCTGAATTTTTGTTGAGTTTATATCTCAATTCTTACTCATAACTTCTGATTAAAAAGTCAGAATTTGTGAGATATAAACAGAATTGCGAGATATAAATGTGCATTTCTGAGGGAAAAAGTCAGAATTGTGAGATGTTAATTCGCAATTGTGAGAAAAAACTTGCAATTACCTTTTTTTATTCGTTTTTTTCCGTATTGAAAACAAACAAAAAACAATGCGAAGGGAAAAAAGTTAAAATTGCGACATTAACTCAGAAATCTGAGAAAACATCAGAAATGCGAGATGTAAACTCACCACTAAGTTTATAACTGGCGATTATGGGGGGGAAAACTTGCAAATTTGAGAAAAAAGTTAAAAAAAAAAAGTTTATATTCCGTTACGGAAACAAGCTTATCTCTTAAAGGACAAGTTCGGTATTTTACACTTAAAGCCCTGTTTTCAGATCGTTTCTGATGAAATACAATGGTTAAGATTGAAATTTGGACACATGCTGCTGGCCCGAGAATTTTCGGTTTCTGTGGTAGCACCCCCCCACCTCCACAATGGTTGCATAGGTGCACTGGAATAATCCTTCCTAAAACGCATTAAACTTTCGTTTACAAAGACGTGAAACTCAACGAGTGGTCAGGGGTGTTCACTGATATGCTCACACAAAAATCGCTGCAAAAGATGCTTTCCAACAGGTTTTACTCCATTGACTTGTATTGGATGAAAAACTACGATAAAACCTGTTGGAAATCATCTTTTGCAGCGATTTTTGTGTGAACATATCACACAAAAATAAAGTTTCTTAATTGACATTGATGGTTCCATGAAGAACCTTTAACTTCCCCAGAGCATTTCCATTGCACAAAAAGTTCTTTATAGTGGAAAAAGGTCCACCCCCCCCCCGTTCTTGTTCTGTGTTAACAATTTATTTTTCCTTTTTACTCCTTGATGGGCATAGGATTTTTGTGTTTATCCCCTCCCAGAATCTTAATGAAATGTTTTGCATCTCTGATGCCTTTTCAGAAACGTCCTTTTGAAATAGGGATGTGAGAGGATGTGAATAATTTTACCCTGAAGCTCTTACTCTGGTTTCACTGAGCTACTTGAGGTAAATTGATCACTCTCGACGGGCTGAAATCTTTGCATTCTTTACGGATTTCTCCCTCTTTTTGTGTTTGTATGGGGGAAATGAGATTGCTTGCTAGGGTGATGAGACTCCAAATGGCTGTCATTTCTCCTGGAATCAGATGAAAGTGGCCGCGTTGCCAGCAGAGGAGCCCAGGGCAGCGATCAGCACTCACAATTTTCCTCTTGTCCTCTCTGCTGTTATTGTATGACTCTCTGGAGTGCCTCTCATCTTATCTGTAGCTCCGACCACAGGGCTGGGCAGGGAGACAGAGCCATCTTCTATAACTCCTCATCTGGGCTGAGTGATGGAGCGCCGGTCGGTGAGGAGGTTAGCACAGATGCTGCAGTAGATCATCCGCTAGACTTTACAGTTCAGCACTCAGGCCTATACATCAGCATAGATGTGTGTGTGTGTGTGTGTGGGCATGTAGGTGGGGTGATGTGTCTGCTTTAATGTGCATGTGAAGTCACACGTTTATAGTCACATTTTAGTATAACTGGCATGCATGTTCTAATTTGTTTCTGTTTGTCTCAGTCTCTTGCCTTTAGTCCCCTCCAGAAATTCTCCTCCCCGCGTTCCTGTAATCTTTGCCTGCTGTCTCCTATGAAACGCACCACGGTAACCATGGCAATGCTGCACCTGAGCAAGAAATAGCCACTCCAAACCCACAGAAAGCAAATCCTAGCCTTGTAGCCGAATGGTGTTATCTGTTAATAGTTTGTAATATAGGGATGCTGCTGTTCCTTAAGCTCATGTTTTAGTAGTATCAGACAAGTACTAATAGTACTTTATGTGATGATTAGTTTAACCCAGCTCACAACAATTTGCAGGGCATTTTTATTGCATTGTGTAATTAAATACTGAATTATGGTACAAAATATTCTGTTCAGAAAGATTTTTTTTTATTTAATTTTTTTTATTAAGAATATTACTTATTTTATTTAGCATGGACACATTGAATTGATCAAAAGTGACAGTAAAGACTTTTACAATGTTACAAAAGATATTAAATCTTAAATCAGCGTCAAATAAATGCTGTTATATTTAACTTTCTATTTATCAAAAATGTAAATGTTATATTAATCCTTCTATTTATTAAATAAATAAAAAACGGAATCACGGTTCCCACAAAATCATTAAGCAGCATAATTGTTTCAACATTGATAATAATAACAAATGTTTCTTGAGCAGCAAATCGTCATATTAGACAGATTTCTGAAGGATCATGTGACACTGAAGACTGGAGTAATGATGATGAAAATTCATCACAGGAATAACAGTTGAATTCTAATAATATTTAATAATATTTCACATTCACAATTTTGGTCAAGGTCACCAATGATCTACTGCTTGCAGCTGGCACTGGCTTGTACTCCATTTTAATTCTCCTTGACCTCAGCTTAGCCTTTGACACAGTAAACCATAATATCTTAAAGGAGCCGTATGTAAGATTGTGGCCAAAACTGGTACTGCAATCACTTTCAAATTACTGTAGAGCGGTGTATCCCCTCCCCCTCCCCCCTGACTCGAGGTTGCCAGATAGGCTGCAGGATCCAGCAGGAACGTAGGCTTCTACATAGCTGTGGTAACTAGAGCAGAGCTGGCAACCCCGATGCCGAAACACTACTGACTGGATTTTTCGCAGTGATTTTTTAGGTAGATAGGTGGAGGGTGGCGCTTCAGGCCAAAACACAAGATGACAACATCAACATCAGTTGAGGGCTGCAACTTCACTTTTTAAATGACAATATCCTGGCCGGACTACTGTTGTCAGTGATATAAGTATTTGAAATGAACATGATTTCTTAATGTCTAGTGACATATCAGGGCCATTTTATGATTAATTGAAATACATTTCTTACATACAGCTCCTTTAATTAACCGTCTGAAGACCTATGTTGATATCAGTGATGTGGCTCTGGATTGGTTTACCTCCTATTTGTCGAACAGGTCCTTTCTTTGGAGTGCTTGGAGATGCCTCCTCCTCTCGTGCTCCTCTATTTTGTGAGGTCCCCCAAGGATCTATTTTGGGTCCCTTTCGGTTTACCATTTACATATTACCCCTGGGTCAAATTATACATCATGACATTGATTTTTACTCAATCCTGCTTCACCGAGATTAAAAATTGGATGTTGAAAAACTTTCTGAATGAGTCCAAATCAGAGGTACTTATAATTACCCCATGCAGCCCCAGTACTAGTAGCATTAATAATCTCTCCTCTAGTCTGGGTCTCTTATACAATAATGTTTGAAAAGAGTCCTGCAACCTAGGTGTCATCTTTGATTCGGAATTGTCCTTCGATGCTCAGATGACTAAAATGGTGCAGTCTTGCTTTGCACAACTGAGACAACTAACAAAGATCAAGTCATTCCTTTCTTTTGCAGATTTAGAGAAGGTCATTCATGCTTTTATCTCCTAGACAATATTGTAATACACTTGATTCTGGTATCAGCAGGCTTTCATCCAAAGATTGCAGCTGATTCAAAACACCGCAGCCAGGCCTTTAACACACATTAAGAGAAGTGACCATATTACACCAATCCTTGCTGCCCTTCATTGGTTACCTGTGAGTTTTAGAATTGATTTTAAGATTTTACTGCTTGTTTTTAAAGCCTTCAATGCCTATATCTGTGATCTGCTAACTCCCTATGTGGCTGATTGCTGCTTGAGATCCTCTGGTAGGGCCTTACTAATGGTTCCAAAATCTCGACTTGTCACTAAAGGTGCTTTTGCTGTCCTCAGCTGTGGAACTAAAGAACAAATTGAAACCAATAGAACAAAATTAAAAATGGAATACATGGTGCTTGTAGTCTCAAGTATTCAATTAAATAAAACTTCTGAAATAACTGCAACTGTTTTCACTGAATAATTATCAAATATAAGCCTGGTTTCATAGACAGGGCTTAGATTAAGCAAGGATTAGGCCTTAGTTTAATTAGGACATTTAAGTAGCTTTTATAAATTTGCCTTACAAAAAACATTACTGTGTGCATCTTGAGTCAAAACAATGGCTCTGACATTTGCTTTCAGTTAAAACAGCTCAAACATGCATTTTAGTCTGGGACTATCTTACGCCTTGTCTGTGAAACTGGGGGGTTAATGCATTAGAATTGCTTGATGTTGTTTGACCAAAAAAGAGGTAATGAAATTCACTGAACTCTTGTTTTTCTCTTAATAGCTTATAGATATAGCTTATAGTTTTTGTCTTTATAGATATAGCTTATTTATATCCAGTAGGTCACCTCGAAGTCTGGGATAGATTCCACAGAAATGAATGCATAATGATCAGAAATCAACTAAAGCAACAGCCGAGATGGCACTGGTATCGGGGCAGTATTAGCGGTGAGTGCCAGCCCAGGCTGGAGCTCCAGCAGTGTGTAAATGGCTTCATGGGGACCTGCTGGCCTCCTGACGGGCTTGCAGATGGCCTGAAGTTTATTTTCTCTCTCTCTCTCTCCTCATGACGAGGCTGAGTCAGAGCACCGATGGCAGCTCACGCAATGGTGGTGTTCTGCCAGCCGAAGAATCTGTGACGGCAGTGCTCACTGACGCTGCACGAGCAGACACAAATGCACACACACCTACGCATTCACAAAATACTTCGCTCATATTCATACATCACATCTCCTCATTTTCCCTACCACATTGTCAGAGTAGGACTGTACAAGTCATCCATCTAACTCCGGCTCTATTGGAGTATGTCATTGGTGTGTGTGTAGGCTTTTGTTTTTGCTTGTGTTTGTTGGTATGTGCGGCTTGTGGGTAGAAAAAAAGGGCCATTACTCTCTAGCAAGAGAAGTCACACTGACAAACACCTGTAGGTGGGTTGAGTCTGTGTGCTACTGTGACAGAATGCTAACCTAAATCAATGCAGTCTGTTCATGAACGTCCCAGCCTCTTACACGTCTGAGCAATTTTTAACTGACCCTGTGCCCATAGTGTCTCTTCTGCCTTGTGCCTTTTTCTCTAATTCGCCTCGGTGGAGCCTCATGGGATGGATGGCAGGCGCCACTGTCCTCTCAGAGTAAAACTACACCTTTAAATCACCAAAAAGTGCTAAACCTTGTCTTAATGGGACCAGTGAATGCTGATACCTCACTTGCAAAATGACTTAAAGGTATAGTTCACCCAAAAATGAAAATTAGCCCATGATTTACTCACCCTGAAGCCATCCTAGGTGTATATGACATGCTTCTTTCAGACGAATACAATCGGAGTTATATTAAAAAATATCCTGGCTCTTCCAATCTTGATAATGGGAGTGAATGGCTGTATGACTTTGGAAGTCCATTAAAGCTAACCTATTCATGATTAAAGTGCTCCACGCAGCTCAGGGGGTTAATAAAGGTCTTCTGAAGTGAAGCGATGCGTTCGTGTACGAAAAATATCCATATTTGAAACTTTATCGACTAAAATAACTAGCTTCAGGTAGACGGCCGTACGCATCGATTTACGCCAAAAGAGTAACACTTGAACTTGACGCACAACGTAATATTTACGCTTATGTCCATCACTGCATTTGGATGGTGGATGAGCTCATGCTAACAAAGATAATGCTGCCTTTTCCAGCAGGGCTCCCTCTGTTCTACCTGTTCTTCTGACATTCCTGGCGTGACTGACTGTACAAACAGGCTGATACCGAAGGGAATGTGTTGTCAGAGAGCATTAATGTGACCTCTAACCTGAGAGGACTGCAGCTCTGGTCTGTAGCATCCACACCCATCTCACTCTCTGCTCTCCTGTGCTCTGGGCGATGACTCTATCCGTTTATTTGACTTTCCCCTGCAGTTATTTGTGCCGCGTCAGTGCCCTGGCAGCTGGTGTGCAACGTGCCACCTTCACCTCTTATTAGGCACATATTTCACATCTCTTCTTCTCTCACTCGCTCAGGCCCGCTCTCTGTGCACGATTTCGGGTTTTGGCCCCATTCTTTTAGAAAGCCATTGCAGGCAGTTCCTATTGCACATATATTTAGGGGGTTTTTTGGGCAAAGATTTGAGAACACTGTGTTAAGAACACTGATTAGAATTTTTGACAAGGATATAGACAGGTGAAACTCGTGCAAAAGTTCATTTATTTCAGTAATTCAACTTAAAAGGTGAAATTAATGTATTATATAGACTCATTACATGCAAAGAGAGATATTTCAAGCCTTTATTTGTTATAATTTTGATGATGGCTTACAGCTTATGAAAACCCCAAATTCAAATTCTCAGAATTTTTTTTAATTTTCATAAGCTTCACCTGTAGTGTCTTTAGTGACATGACAAATATTTTATATTCAAATGTGTACTATAGATTGTATTATTATTTTAAGGTGGTTTTTATTTTAAAATGTTCTATTTTCATTTAAATTTAGTTTAAGTTTTAGTAGTTTTGTGTGTTTGTCATTTTTATAATGTTTTAATGTCTATAAAGGTTTAAAGTAGTTTTATTCATTTTTATTTCAGTTTTAGTTATTTTGGTACATCAAGTTGAACTAAATGAAAATGAGAAATGTTGCCTTGACAAATAGTTGAAATAAAATAAGTTTGTTTATTTCATTTTATTTCAGTTCATGTTTATTTTATTCAAATAAAACATTTTTATGGTTGTCGTTTTAGTTTATTATAGTTGATTATAATAAACCTGATACATACAAAAATATAAAAAAACATTACTAAATGAAAATAGTAGTATATAACAGTAATAGTGTAAAACAACAAATTGATAAAAGAAAAAACACTTCTCTCTTTTTCTCACACTCTTTCTTAATGCTTTTTAAAAAAAATCCCTTTACTTCATCCCCTGGGTTAAATTAGCATATGAAAGGTTGGCAAACATGTTCAATTTATGCATATAACTCCCAAGCCCTCTATTCAGTTACAATACTGAATACACTGAAACATTTTAAAGCTGATGTCTTATATTTTGAGAAATCAGCAGAATAGATTTAAACATGAAAAAACGTGTTAAATAGAGTGAAAGCCCAGTCAAACTGTTTAATTAACAAACATTCAAGGGGCAAGTAATGTGTGGAATGTTTCAAATGGCATTATTTTAATTCTTTGGAAATCTGTGCACACAGCTGTGGTAGGCTATTGTATGTTGCAGGAAAAATAAATAAAAAGCAAAATAATAATAATAAAAGACAAAAGACTTTAGGTGGGTTTTATGGCAGTGTAAGCCGCTGTGATTGATTGTGGGTAGCAGAGGATAAGCCTTATTCTAGGCCAATTCCACTACTACTTAAAATATGTGTAGCTCCAGGTAAAATAGGGCTATATTATTTTTTTCTTCGTACATTTCAGTCTAGAGTTAAATATTTACCTTTACAGCACTTAATGTTACTTATTTAAATATACATTGTTCTCTGTTCTCATTATAAATACATTTCTTGCACCCATGTAAAAATGACAAGAAAGAATGTAGCCTACATGGAGAACCAAGTTAGATTCAAACATCCTGACCCAGCATCAAAATGCACAGGTACAGTACTTCTGATTGGGCAGACTAATGATTATGATCATGTTCTGATGTTTATCCACAACATTCATTTCAGGAACAACCCTTATGGACTAACCTGGGATTAAACGCATTGGTCAAGTTCATGAATCACCCCTTCGATGCAAACTTGTAATGGGACATTGGGTTTCTTCTATCAAAGAGGTATAAAATCTGTTAGCATTCCCATTAATCTCAATTGCAGTTGTTTGGCTGGTGTAGGACCTTTGAGATTATGTAGTTACAGCCAGTGCTCGAAGTGGAAAGCCAGTACTCCCAAGGGTCGAAATCGTGTTCCTTCCCCCTCGGCTGAAATCACATTCCGGGGGCGGGGCAGTCAGAGTACCGGCAACATGTGAGAAGTGCCGGTACGCTACAGATTAAAATATAGAACTGCTGGTATTGCGTATCGGTGCCTACCGGCCCACTTTGAGCACTGGTTACAGCATCTACCAGGGGTTAACAGGGTCATACTAACCCGCTAAACTCACTGGCTTCTGTTGCTAGACATCAGACATGTTTGGGTGTGATGTTGTCTTGTTGGCTGGAAAGAAGAACCCAACCCTTGTCTCAGCGATGGCCTCTTATTGGTCCCAGACAGTCTTTTCACAGCCCAATGAGATCACAATATTTATTTTGGCTTTCATCTGTTATGAAATGCCCTCTTCTCATTCCAGCTCTGTTAAAGGAGGGGGGCATTGGCCTTGTTTTCTGTGAACTCAGTGAGGACACTCATCCGTGGCTTCTTTCTCTTACTCTTGCTCCCCCGCTTTCTGTTTGTATGATTTTATAATGCTCTATAAATTCAGCTGCAGAGGCCATATTGAAAGACAAGGTCGACAATAAACCAGCTGGGGGTGTGTGTAAATTGGAGCCTGTAGAGCCAATACCGCACAAACACGAGCGATATACTTTCAGAGCTACTCACCTTTTCGCCTCATCTCTGAGGGCCTGTTTTGAAAAAATATAATGGAAGACCAAGATAATCCTTTCCAGTAGCACATATTCATTTTAAAACATTCTGATTCTGTAGATGCTGTAGACTTGAATTGACAACTTCAGAGATAATGCTCTTTGAAAAACAATGGGATTCCATTATGGGAACTAGAGTTTCAATTCTTTGATAAATTGAATCTATTAAATTCATTTTAAAATTCCAATTCAGTTCTTGTGTTTAATTTGAGATAAACAGAATTGCAATTCATATGGGGACAGGATAGATAGCAGGACGGACGAATGGATCGAGATAGGTCTAGATAGATTCCTCTTCCTGTCATTCCAATTCAACTTCCTGTGATGCATGGCCAAATTGTTTCAAATTCACACTTCTTCAATTCTGAATTTTGAATGAACCCTGGTGAAAAGCACTTATAGCCTGGTGAACAGACACTTAAGCGCCATTTTCCAAGCGGCAGACAAAGCAGGATGTTTATAGTCAGAAGTCAGAGATTTTTAGTTGTAATATATCACATCCCACATTTATCCCACATTTGAATAGTTTTACTCTCTTAAGGGGATTTACCATCTACACAACTCTGTGTCTCAAAGTCATTTTTGCTTACCTTAACCCCTTCGTTGATAGGTAACGAGGTCCAGGTGTTTCCGATTATCCCACCCTGCCGTGTTTGTACGGTTGCTGTTGCACGTGCACGGAGGACTCACAAACCTCACATCTGATAACAGCTACAGCTGCAATATCCTCAGCCATTCATCCCAATGAACGTGATTCTGCTTTCCTTGCTTTATTAATAGAAATCAAAGGTTTCTCATTCAATAAAAAGCAGCGGTTTAATGAATTAACACATGCATCTGTAAATGTCACTGATTTTAGCATTTTTACATTTTCAGATCATCTTAAAGTAACTCTCTGGTGCCTATCAAAGCTCAAATTGGTATCGTCCCTGTTGATTGATGGTAGGTTTTTTTGAGCAAAGCCTCAAGGGTTTCTACTTTGATCCACCAAACCGAGGTTCTCATTATGACTCCCTCATGAACTGAATCTTTCTGGTCAATAAAGTGGATAGAGAGGGAGGAACTGAGAAGAAATGATTTTTCACACTCCGTTTTTAGACATTTTGGTTTCTTATTATATAGAACCAGTCTGAGATGTACATTTCAGTGGCGTTTCAGCAGAAAGCACATGATGTTAGACTGTCACCTGTGCAAACTCGAAACCAAGACTGGCGTCACATAAAATGTGTGAATTTGATGATTACAGGGAACGAATAGATGGGGAGAGGCAAAAAATAGAAAAGATCAAAAGAGACAAAGAGGTCAAGAGAAAGAGAAAGTATAGTTCATTTCACAGAAAGAGCTGTTCAATCGCCCTGAAAGTTGGCAGAGCAATTGCCATTTGAGGTGTCTGATCTAGACTGCTCCCCCAACTCGCTCTGACCTTCAAGGCAGTCAGTCTGAAAGGACTTTGGAGAAGCATCTAATCTAGCCTTTTTCTCAGCCCATAACCCTTCAAACTCTTTAGTGTATGGATATATTGAACCGTGTGTGTGTGTGTGTGTGTGTGTGTGTGTGTGTGTGCTATTCCCAAACTTAGCTTTTCACTGCTTCTCATTTAAAGTTGGTAAAGACAAACAGGAAAAAGCATTGGTCCATATACTGCACAAATAGACCCCTGAAAAACAGAGGCAATGAGAAAAGTTGGAGGTGTTAGGATGGTAAACATTGGTATGTTTTTCTGCTCCAATGCTCTACCCTGCTGAAGTGCCTCAGTTATTTTAAACCTCTGATACATAAACACCCCGTCTCATAAATACCATGTGCCTCTCTCTCACCGCCAGGTCTGGGGTCCTAGAAATTATGTGGAAGCTACTTTGAAACTCTAGCTTCCCAATTTACAATTTATTCATATTTTAAATTTGTTATAGTAAAAATAAGGGAAAGTTGTTACCTACAAGCTAACTACACGGAACTTAGCCTATTTAAAACATTTTTAATATATATATATTCACAGTATTGGCTGTAATGCATTACTAAGTAATTAATTCCTGTAATTTAATAACTGTAACTGTTTATTTTGATATTCTGTTTTGTTTCCCTTGGTTCCTGTTTCCCTGCTCTGTTTGTTTTCGGCTCACTGGGGTTACTTAAGATTTGCACCTCTCTTTCATTTTGTTTGCCTTGTATTTATACTTCATTATGTTCAGTCCCTTGTTGGGTCTTGTTAATGATTAATGTTTGGTTTGCTATATCTCCTACGTTTCCTCTGATATCTCCTGATTGTTATAGATTATAAATAAAGTCCAGTTCGTGCATGCAGCAAGCCAACACGTTACAGAATAACCAACCAAAATGTGAGAAAGACAAAAAAAGATTTAGGATGGTGTTACGTTCCTGCTTGTCTGGGGGTCAAGATGGCAGGTGACATAGGAAAAGAAAACATTATAATAAAAAGTGACGTAGAGACTTAAAAATATGTGGAGATCACACTTCGGCCTCAGTCTCAGAGTGAAAACATAACTCAACTTTAAGGAAAATGAAAAGTATTTATTTCCTTTGTATATCAAAAAGCTTAACAAAAGACGGGAATAAATCTTCAGGAGCGAGTATGGCCTAAAATAAACAGAACAGAAGCTAACTAAGGTTTAAGGGAGCTACACAAAAATGCACAAAAATGAAAATCCAAAACACAAACTTCCCTGAGCTTCCTCTCTAACCAAAAACAGGAGAAAATTAAAAACCCTCTCCCTACATTTCCCAGATAACCATAAGCAAGTAAGCAGAGCTAATAAGAAGTGATACAATACCTTTTAAGTAAGTTAATGCCTACTTTTGCAATACCTTTTGGTTACCCACAGGTAAAAAGTCAACACTAGAATAATACGATACCTTCCAGTTACCCTCAAAAGAATAAACTGGTAAGCCAACTAAGTAACAGTTTGTTGGCACACAGCAAATGAGCATAGGTCCCACTCCCAACTCAAAGGTAAGCACTGCTTCTCACTTAGAATGCAAACACACAGACAATTTCCAGTCTAAGGCTGGGAAGAAGTGTTCCACAGCATAGGCTTTCCTGAGTGTACCATTTTATACTCCTGCTCAGTCTCAGGCATGCTCACAACGAGTTGTAGCTGATGGTAATTAACCTGAGTCAGAGAGTGAGGGAGAGAAACAGAGCACAACACAGGGTACGCAAGCCTTTTCTCACAATAAATTATATTACAACACCCTGGGACGTAACAGATGGACTTACCAGCAGCGCGTCTCCTCCTCTTCCTGGAGCCAAGAGCTTTAGTTGAATATTTGAGGTGGGTGCTACTGCACAGCATTTTTTTTCCTCTCACCGTCTATGAGGCAGAGGAGGAGAAGCCCGTCACCCCACACATGCCACAGTCCTTGAGCCCAAGCCCGCCACGGACCAAGCACTAGAGCCGACTCCTACCATGGAGCCTGAGGCAGCAACCGCATCTGCCCGAAGCGAGAGCCTACCACCTTGGTCGTCCCGGTGCAAGTGTATGCTGCCCAGTCCATCACAGCGCCAGGAGCGGACCACTGCCTAATAGACCTGTGGTCCGCAGATACAATTCCCTTCCTAATCCCTACCCTCGAATCTACTGCTTTTCCACCATTCCTGTCCGGTTGTTTGGATACTCCGGAGATCTTCCTCCTCTGATGTTCCTGCCTGACTTCTTGGTTCCATCTCCTCCGCTGACTCCGTCAAGTCCCCTGGATCCCCTGTCTCCGCTGGTGTCATCCAGCACTTTGGCTCCGCCCCTTCCTCTAGCTCAGTGCAACTCTCCAACTCCGCCTTCCCGATCCTCAGCTCAGCATGGTATTATACATTCCCCGGCTTTACCTCAGGCCATCAGGCCCATGTTTCCACCTCGGTCTGTCAGCCCGTCGTTTCTGCCCCGGCTCTGCACTCCCTTGGCTCCACCGTAGTCCATCAGCCCTAGGACTCCTCCGGGGTATCTCATCCCTCCGGCTTAGCCTCAGTCAGTCGTCGGTCTGCCTCCGCCAGGGTCCTCCAGTCCAGCTTCCCCATCGTCCTCACTCCCTCTGTCGCCGCCCTGGTTGATATTCTGTTTTGTTTCCCTTAGTTCCTGTTTCCTTTCTCTGTTTAGTTTCGGTTTTTCTAGGTTACTGATTATGTTCTCATTTGTTTCTGTGTTTTTTATGATTTGCACTTGTCTTTCATGATGTTCGCCTTGTATTTATACTCTGTTATGTTCAGTCCCTTGTCGGTTCTTGTTAATGATTAGTGTTTGGTTTGCCATATCTTCTTCGTTTCCTCTGATATCTCTTCATTGTTACGGATTATAAATAAAGTCCAGTTTGTGCTTCCATAGGAATTAAGAGAGTAAGTAGCAGTCGGGCGCTGCTAATCAAATGCCTTTGAGCTACACGTAAGACTCTACATGCCTCGGCTAACATGTTATATATCAGATTTCATTACAGTACAATTAGAAAAAGACTGAACAAGTATGACTTGTTTGGAAGGGTCTCTCTAAAAAGAACATGTTAGCACGACTTAGGTTTGCAAAGTTATATCTGAACAAACCACAAGACTTCTGGAACAAAGTCCTTTGGACAGACAAGACCAAAGTGAAGATGTTTGGCCATAATGCACAGCACCACGTTTGGCGAAAACCAAACTGCATATCACCACAAACACCTCATACCCACTTTCGAGCATGATGATGGAGGGGTGATGTTTTGGGCTTGATTTTCTGTCCAATCAAATGCTAGAATCTGCTAGAATCTGAAGCGTCCCGCCCCCTACATTATAAGTAGACGCTGAAGCTGCAGCTAAAATCGGTCACATATAGTGCACTCTATAGGGGATAGGGAATGATTCAGACAGTGTAAATAAATATGCTTTCCATTGGGGCAAATTAAATCTGGTTTCACGTTAGTGACAGGCGAACCACCACAGTACACATGTTGCAGGCCCAGTGCAGAAGGCCATGTTTACAGATTAGAAAGTCTCTGTAAAAACAGGAATAATTGAGGAGACAGGAGCAAACATGTCAGTGTTGCACATAATCGCCAGCAACTGTTTCTTCAATGTGTTTTTCACATTGTTTTCCAATAAAGCTTCATCAATAATTTTTTTTCTTTTTTTTTCTTATTATTGCACAATTGTTCTTTCTTTTCCTCTATTGTCAAAACAATGCACATTTCACATTTACATTGTTCCTTTTTTCCCACAGAAACTGATACATTTGAGCTTTTCACATTGCTCCTTTAAATCTACTCAGACAAGTCAAAATGTATTTTATGCATATAAAATCATCACACATGACTGAACATGTAAAGCTTAAGAACCTGGTCCTGAGAAATATATGTAAACCATAGACATTTAACATTCTTGTTATTGATTTTATAATCAGAACTGCTATTATGTTACATTAACATTCATTTCCCCTGTAAATAGAAGGAAAGGAAATAGAACAGCATTAAATAACTAGCAATAGAAGGAAACTGGAATACCTGTTTGAAACATTTGGCTGTTTATACATAACATAACAGTTATACATACAGTTTATACATACATTAACTCTAATAAACCAAGCAAAAATTGAATATAAGTAAACGAATAATGAACACAATAACCTGGTAACTGGAGCATGTGTGAATCAAATTAAATGCATTTCACAAGCACATCATGTCACAGCGTGGGAGGACAATCTACTCATATTCAATATCTTCACAAGCCAGAACATTTATACACAAAATATTTGCAACATGAACATACACATAGGAATTACATGACTCGTGTGCATATTGTTTAGTTGTTGTGAAAGTCATACTTGTAAAAACAGGTAAAATTGAGGAGACAGGAGAAAATGTGTCAGCGTCGCACATAATCCCCAGCAAATGTAAGGGTGACGGTGCAACACTGCTCCTCTATACAAGTCCTCAGTTCATTTTCATTATAAGAGTCCCGGTCTCAGTCAGCAATGGACAATGATCTATATTCAGACAGTTTTAGCATGACTCATACCTAAGTCCCACATCACTTCTCGGTTACAATTAACATAAGGAAAATAAATGTTTTCTTCCAGAATCACAAAACATGTACATACTTTAGGGTGTCACATCCTCCCCGACAAAATGAAATAGGCTCCAGTTACAAAACTTCAATTCAATACTCATTTTTCAAAACATCACATGTATTTTGCTCAACATACTGGCATTGTATATTTGAAAGGTGTAAATGTGTTTATATCAGTGTAAGGTGTAATCTGAAAGGAATGTGGTACAGGATAAGGTGTTGTCCACACAGGTAAGTATGGTAGTGTATAAGCTGCTACACTGTTGAGTGTGGTCTGGGGTTGTATTGAGGGTTGACCCAGTGTCTAATATGTGAATACGCTCTTTGGTTTTCTCTCTTGTGCTGATCTTAGAATAACCGGATCTTCTTCCACTGGATAGTCCCTTGCATCATTCATCCGAAGACTCTCGATTGTACCGTCTTCTTCACTCCTTGGTGAGGATATGGAGCAGTGAACAGGTTCATCCAGTGACTGACAACTGCTTTGGGTATTTCCCTCCTGTAGTGACACTTGTATTTGATCTTGCTCTCCAACTGCAGGTGCTGGTGGCGCCAGTTCCACCACAGAATTATCCTGATTTGGTTCTGGACTTGGCAGGTAAGTATTCACTCTTCTAGGCTTGGCCTAACTTGAAGGAATCCTCAGCCAATACTCTCCAGAGTCATCCTCATCCAAATCGGCCTCTTCTCCTCCGTGGTAAGTAAACTCCTTTCTCTGTGTCTCTCTGTCCTTTTGTCTGTTTTGCTTCTGCTTCACAGGTTTCCCAGGATACGACGGAGTTTCCACAGGCAAGTAATTTAAGAACAACAGCTGGTTTCGATGTAGTATGGTTTCCTGATAGATGGTTTTCTCCCAGGAACGTCTCAGTTTTCCCAGACCTCCATACTGAGGTTTCTGACTAGTACCCTGTCTCTGGGTCTTAGCTGTACACCTTTGACTTTAAGGTCGTACTGGGCTTAGCCTTGTGCACTGCCTGTTTGCTGTTCTCACTTGCTATTTGTTATGCCTCACCCATTCTTCTAGCCCACTGTTCAGCAAATCCTCTGGAGGTTTACCCCTCGTCTTCTTCAACCAGCCCGAATATCAAATCAATGGGAAGACGAGGATGCCGTCCATACAGCATGTAGAATGGGGAATACCCAGTTGACTCATGACGGGTGCAATTGTAGGCATGTAAAATCTGTGGCAGGTGATCTTTCCACTTTGCTTTTTCTTTCTCAGCCATCGTTCTGAGCATCTGCAGGAGAGTTAAGTTGAATCTCTCTGCTGGGTTCCCTTGAGTTATGGAGATGTTCTTGAGTGATGCACTTCAGCCAGTTGTTTGAGATTTCGTAAAAGCTAATTTTCAAACTATTTGCCCTGGTCATGAAGTAGCTTCCCTGGGTAGCCAAAACGAGGGATGTAGTCATTAAACAACCGCTCAGCCGCTGTCTGGATTTGTTTCTCATAGGGTAAGCTTGAGCGAATCGTGTGAAATGATCAACGACCACTAGTATATACTCATATCCTCCCTGACTTTGCTCCAGGTGCAGATAGTCAATGCAGACAAGTTCCATTGGTCAGCTGGAAGTTATACTTCCATGTCTCCGTGAGCCATACCGAGTGCCGCAATCCAAGCCACATCCTTCTGATGCATCAGTGTGTAGCATAAATGGGAGGTTGAAGTCCGGGTAAGTCAAAACCGGGGGATTTACTAGCAAGTCAATCAGCAGGTCCAGGGACTTCTGGTGCTTACTGGTCCATTCCACTGGCGTTCGAGAGGGCATTTGGGGACCCTTTCTCTTCCTTTGACTGTACTGATGCATAGTGGCCCCTGTCTGAGTCTTGAGTAGTTCATATATTGGTTTGGCCACACATAAAAAGTATTGTATGAATGGGTGTTAGTATCCAAGGAATCCAAGGAGTCTCCGCACCTCTCCCATTGTCTGGGGTCTGTGACTCTTGAGTGACATCACTGCTTCAAGATCATTAGGATCTATTCTCACTCCTTTGGCCGACACTAGGTGTAAGATTTGAGGGCGAACCAAACACAACTGAATCATCCAGATTACTCGTTCAAACATAATTCCACACACAAATCAACAGTCTAATCTAGGGCCATAAATGGAGTGGGCTCCAGCCAGTCTGAGCTAACCAATGAAAACGCCAAGCTAAGAATTTTATGGCCTTGCAAGTTTCATAGAGATGAGCCCAGCTAAAGGAAGAACGTTGTCATGTTAGATAGTTTGGAAGAGACTGATTGGTTCAGAGACTGCACAGCTTGGGACCCACCAAGATAACAGCAGAGGTTGTTTGATCCCAATACAACGATCTAAAATAGACCACCTTCTTCTTAACCCTTTAGATCCTGAAGCTAAAATAGGTGTTTTTCACATATTTCGATTTTTTTGACGGTAAAATTCTAAAACAATGTGCTATCTTCATGTGCAAGGTGTTATCTTTTTCAGAAAAAAATTAGCTTTCAACAAATTACAGTTATTGACAATTACTGTGTGGGGTGAGTTTGTAAATAGAATTTAAATAGGATATACAAATGCATGCATACATAGGCACGTACACATACACATACACATGCACACACCACATGCTAAGATACATGAAAGAGTAACGGCCATCCACCTCCCAAGTTTCATTAAAAATCATCCCAATCCCCTCTTCTGCTGTCTACCACTTCATTCACCATGTATTTGTTGGTTTCTTTTTTTATTTTATGCAATCCAAAACACTCTAACCTGCCGTGCTTCGTATCTCTCTGTTCAAATCCTTCCTTCCCGCTCTGCCAAAAAGCTGCTGTCGTTTGCTGATGGAAAGCATGAAATTACCATAAAAAGCGCGTGTTGTCTACTGTCAGGGGCAATTTGAATGGTTTTGATAGTGCAAACGGTTGAAGAGTTACGGTAAAATTAATCTAGCTTGCTGGTATGTGTCGGTAACAACACAGCCGGTTTAAAAGGGTTAAAGGTCCCATGACATGCTACTTTTTGTAGGCTTTAATATAGGCCTTAGTGGTCCCTAGTACTGTATCTGAAATCTCTTTCCAAAAATTCAGCCTCAGTGCAGAATTATAGCCACTTCAAGCCAGTCCCAGAATGAGCTTCCTTCAGACGGGCCGTTTCGGTGTCTGTAGCTTTAAATACTAATGGGGAGGAGAAAGGCGGCGCAAGGTGGAGGGTGGGTGTGGCCTTGACCATCTTGCGCAACGGTAACGTGGCGTGCATGTTTACGTTGGATATAGCAATGGCACGAAGACACGCAGTCTTTCAAGCATTTCAGTTTGACCCAGAATCTGATCCAGATGGAGAAGCAACGGATGAAGAAGTTGCAACTCAGCGGCTCCAGCAGGACGTTTCCGAATGGTTAGTTTAAAATATTATGTCTGGATACGGTACTTTATTCGGATGGTTTACAGTTATTATCATGTAGCTAACGCGAACCTACTGTTGCCTTTTCACGAGAGATCTGTAACGTCTGTATTTATCTTATTACAATTACATCAAGCTCTGCGATCTTGAAATGCGGATATCGCGCGCGCCATATAACCAACAGGAAAACGGTTATCCAAATAACAAAGACGTGTACAACACTCGCGTTACAGTGTGTGTATTCACACACATAAACTGCATAGCTGCATAGCTAATGTTACAGCCACATTCTACGTGTAAAATCTAGGTAACCATAAACAGTAAAGCAACACACTTATATATCATTAGTTGACTTACTTGTCCGAGGTGTGTAGCTGAGCCAAAGTGAGTGATCCAGACTTTAGTTTCAGACGTTCAGCAAGCCCAGCTCTGTATTGACCCTTCGGTGTTCATTTGTACATCCAATTATTGAGCAATTATTATGCTTCGCTCGCTCAAAAGCCATGATATCTCTCGTGGACAAACTAAAATCGCGCGCGCGCGCGTTCCTACTTCCTAGCGCATTTTCTCATGGGCGGAAAATATTCTCTGGGCGGGCAAAGCAGAGACAGGGGAGGTAACATTTCCTCCTTATGACGTCATAAGGAGGAGATTCAAGATCAGCGCGTATGAGCCTCCATTTTCTCAAAGGCAGAGAAAGATAGCAAAAGCTCGATTTACACCGATTTAAATTTTTTGAAACTTGGGGACCATATACAGGCTAGGGGAACTCATATTAATGTTAATAAAACCTCAGAAAGTGAAAACTTCATGTCATGGGACCTTTAAGGACCTCTGAACGACTCCAGGGTTGAAATCTCTTAAAGGGGTGGTATAATGCCCTTTTCACAAGATGTAAAATAAGTCTTTGATGTCCCCAGAGTGTGTATGTGAAGTTTTAGCTCAAAATACCCCACAGATATTTGTATATAGCATGTTAAAATTGTAAATGTTTGAGGGTGAGCAAAAACGCACCGTTTTGTGTCTGTTCCTTAAAATGCAAATGAGCTGCTGCTCCTGGCACAGAGGGAGGAGCTTCAACAGCTGCACTCACACAGACATGCACTGAAAATTTCAAAAACGTTTAGCCTTTTATGTTCAAACCGGATTCAGACAATGATGGAGACGAGACTCAAGAAGAAGTGACAACATGTAGAATGCAACAGGACGTTTCTGAATGGTTAGTTGATGAATTTATGTAGCTTATGTGTGGTTATCTTCTAGTCATTGATTAGCAAATTCTGTCTTGATAATCTGTAAATCGTGTTCAGGGCACCCCCCTGAAGGGTTTATGCAAATTTTAGGGTTGGTGATGTCACTAACCCTGGAGGAATATCGTGTAGTCCCTACCAGCCGTTTGTTGTAGTCCTTAAAAAGTGATTTCTTTAAAAGCAAATATCTTCCTTTGCTTTGAACTTTGAGCATTGTAACTTTGCAGATGTTGTTTACGCTCAGACAGCAACATTACACACTAACTAAAGTTAAAAAAGTGAAATCATAATCAACCACCCCTTTAAAACCACAGAGACTGAGACTTTACATATCAAAATACATAAAATCATCCCAAAACAATTCTTGACGGGCTTATAATCACACATCATTCAACTACATAATTCTATATCATGTCTACAACGTATGCATCTTACTATTATGCTTAGATCTCATATAAGTCATGCAACTGTTAATACTATTGGATGGTTGAATGAAAGTGTTTCTTGTTTCCTATCAGATCGTATGTTCATAATTCAGAAGTTGGCTTAATTGAAATTGGTGTAAAATGTTTCGTATTCTTATAAAAGGAATCATATCTAAACTGTTCTCTCTGTACTCTGCTAGAGCTGAGATCACAGATAAGGCATGATTAATGATGAGAGTGGAAGAAAATGGCACCTCTCAAATAAAGACGTGTCTAATTGGTCAGAACTCATCCAGGAGGCTGGACAAACATTTGAGTTTAAAATCTTAGGACAAGAAACAAAGCATTAGAAGATACTTAGAGTAGCCATGGAGAAGTCATGATGGAGTAACTAGACAGACGAGCAGATGAAAGAACCCAAATCAAGATCAGAAGAACATGGGTTAAACAGCTTCATTCAAGCTATCTAACTACTCTCGTCTCACTTTTCTTTCTCTTAATTTGTTTCTTTTCTTTTCAGTTGAGAGTCTCAGTTCTAAGTTAAGTTTTGGCTGTAAAGTTTCGGACAACGATTCGACTGCAAAGCCCGCTTCCAACTTCAAAGACTTTCCATTCATCCGCCAACACACCATATGATTGGCCGCCCAAGACATCTATCCAAACATAAGCAGACCGCCAGCCAATACACAAACCAGAGAAACCTCCTTTTGCACAGACAAAGGGAATCCTGAAAGGAAAGCAAAGACAAGCAAGTAGCCTCCATACTCTTAGCTGAACTGGTGCTTTGATAGAAAATGTAGGGTTACATTAATGATTGATGGTTTGTTCAGGTCATGTCTTATAAGTGCATATAGAAACTTGGGATTGCATCATCTCACTCATAAAAATTATTCTTTCCTCACTTTCTTTCTTTCTGAAACTCATATGAATGTGTGTGTGCATGTGTTTGTGTTAGATATTAGTCTCTATGTGTTAGAATAATCAATAAAGTCTTGTTTGTATTTTAAAGATAAGTGTTCTTGTGTTATGTGCTTACGAATTTAATGTTTTAAACTGCTGATCTAAGTTACCTTGCTAATAAATAGTGTTTTCACTATAGTCTGAATATTTACATCCGCTACAGAGCTTATAGTTGAAACGAACGCTGGACTTGTCATTTGCTCGGCCGTAATAAGTGATTCTTTCGAATTCCCTATAAATGAATAAATAATTCCCTTTGAGCTAAATTGACCTGTTTGATCCTTACACTAGGCAACCTACTTACTGGACTTCCTGGCAGAGGAGTTCACACTTCTCAGGCCTAAGTTTTACTCCGTGGCGCCTAAGAGTTTTTGGATTACTCCTACATGTATGAAACCCTGGTGGTAAGCTTTTCCTTGGTCGAGGATGCTAAACCATGAATACCCCAGGGTGTCAATCAGGTCTTGAATCCGCGGCAAAGGGTGCCTGTCTGGTACGGTCTTCCTATTGAGGAGGTGATAATCTACGCTCAAGTGCAGTGAGCCATCCTTTTTTTCTAACACAGACTACTGGGGTGGAGTAAGAAGACTTTTTTACAATCCACCCTTTTGCCAGAAGGTCTTGGATATAGTCCTTGACTTCTTTGAACAAAGGCTTGGGTATTGAGGAATAGGAATGTTGTCCTGGTATGTTGATGGACATTTGGAGACTCGGGATGCAGCCAACATCATTTCCATCCCGGGCAAAGGATGCAGACTCCTCGTGCAGCATTTGCCTTACCACTGCTTGCTGATCCTCACTCAGATGACTGAGATCGACAGGTACATGCCACAATGTTGAGCTTTCATCCACTGCGGCCACCGATGCACCATGAACCTTCCCACAGGCCTTTGTCTCCCTGTACCTGTCCGCTTCCAACGCCGTTTCAACAAGGTGGATGTACCCTAGGATTGTGTTGCGAGGTAGGGTAATGTCGCATGTAGAGTGGTTACCGATAGGGACCGCAACATATGGGCTTCTTGAGCTCTGGATTTTCCAAAAGGCCTTCACCTATATCCAGCTGCTCCAACTGCACATTGTCCTCATCTGGCTCAAACAGGCCTACTGTCCCAGACTGGTCCATTTTGGGTGTCCATCAATGGTCTGTCAACACCCTGATATATTCCTTAAGGGTCTGGTTTTTACAGCAGGGAGATGCTTTTTCAGGTTTTCGCTATACAGAGTCAGGTTCGATCCCCAAAATGGGGTCCTCGGACAAAAGGGGTTCGGTCACTGGTCATCCCTTGGCAGTGGTCATTTCCCATTTCCCTGCAGTCTTTTCTTCCGGAGACATCCTCAAGCCTGGTGCCCCTGACAATGAGCGCAGCTCTGTTGTCTGGCTTCGACACATCTGGGGCAGTGTTTCAGTGGAAATTACGTCAACAAATTGAATAAAGCTGCACGTTTCAAGACACTTCAGTGGAACTTTAACTCTCACACGTCCCATTTTCAAGAGAAAATGGGATGTGTGTGAGATGTTGTTATGACAAGTAGACACAGGAGAGGAAGAAGGGTGGTGAATAGTGAGATAAACAAGATGCAGGGATGAGGTGAGCAGGGTAATGGAGTCCAAAGGGTGATCTGGGCGGAGACACAGAGGGAAGGAAGACGCTAGAGGGAAGGAAGACGCTAGAGGGAAGGAAGACAGAGGGAATAGTCCACATAGCAAGAACGAGGTCGGACAAAGAGCTGGGGTGAAGAGAGTGTATAAGTAGAGGCAGTGATAAGAGTGATGATGAAGTGCAGCTGTGAGTGATTGGGAATGACCTGCAGCTGGGGACCAGGATGGATGCTGGGAAGTGTAATGAAGAGGATGGTGACTAGGGTGATCTGTGACAGATGTGCAGCAGGGGCAGGTCTTAAAGTGACAGCAGCCACTAATTCTCTCTGTAATTAATATTAATCAGACAAACTTTTGTAGCTTTATTAAGGATTAATCTATATTTCATTTATAGTTTATGCAGTGCAGACTGTTTGATAACTTTATTCAATTTATGAATATTTCACAGGGCACAGGTAAATATGACATTTATAATGGGTTTATGTGAGGATTGTTTTAAGTTCACTTAAATTAAAAGTTGTTATATTTTTTGAAGCCTAATAAATGTAAAAAAAATATATAGCTTTCAATCACACTGTAATGTTGAATGGCTATAATTAATGTTTAAAATAAAAAATAAAAACAAACTATTTCATTGAGACATCAGTAGCTGTATTAGTATCCATGATATTGGCCTTCATTCATAAAAAATATATATTTTAAGTATTTAAATATTCAAAGTATTTGAAATATACTGTCTTTATGTTGTTTCTACATTAATTTGGAGATTAACTGTGAAATTATTACAATTATAAAATATTAAAACACAAAACTTATATCAAATACTTGTTTTTAATTGCGATTAATGACAGAAAAAAACGTGATTAATCTAGTTAATTTTTTTAATAGATTGACATAATACATACACACACACACACATATATATATATATATATATATATATATATATTGGAACAAAAAAGGATAACATTTATCAGTGAAATGAAAATGTGATTCTCTATATTCCCAGCTCTCAGCAAGACTCTTGTAGCCTTTGAGGCCTCACCGAGGTTGCTCACCATCTTTGTGAGCTTAAGGGAGGCTCCATTGATGTTTCTAAATGTCTGCCTCCAGCTGTCTTAATATCACACAAGTACACACAAACACACACAATGCACAGACACTGATAGGCCAGGCTTGATTAAACATTCTTGAGGTGTTAGCTGGTAATCTGTCACTGAACTTCTAAGGAGCCTTCATGTCTTTGGCCTCCATGTGTCACCTGGCGCGGCATCATGATAGGCCGTTCCTCACAAACACAATTCGTTCTGCTCTTAATGTGGCCACAGAATCTACAGCACTGTGAAGACCTTTTATACTGCCATGCTCATTGAATCTAGGTGAAAGCTCTGCTTTCTCCTAATAAAATGCACAAGATCTGATGTACAATAAGATATGGCTCAAAAAGTGCATTTTTGAACAAAAGTGCATTTAATGTATTTGTGTATCCCCAGAGGAATGCTCAAAGATTGTCTTTCAGGGGGACATGGAGCTCTCGGTTATGTTTTCAAATCTTTGAATAAAAGGTGTCTGGATAAATCTGAACCATTTTTTAAATGAAGATACTTTAAAGCATGGGTTTTCCAAAGAAAGGACTCCAAGGGGACTTTCTGGGCTGTCAAAGTAAATGGGTGCACTTAAGATATTAATTAAATACGTTTAAAAAACAATAATTGTATTGTTTTTTGTAATTTGTTTTGTTTTACATTCAACATATTTTATATTATTACTATTCATTCTGCTACTGGAAAACATCTAAATACTGGTATATATATGAATATATAAACAATATAAAAGCCAATTCTTATATTTAGCAACACATCATTTTTAGGCCTGAATTTTTAGCTGTGAATCATATTTGAGGATCCTTGGCATTAAAGAAACTCCTTTTCTAGAAGAGACACGCATTAGATTGCATGCAGGTTGCAAAAAAATGCTCTCTATTTAAATGAATTGCTGTCTAGGATAAACAACTAAGATAATAAAAAGGTCTCACTGTTGATTTTTCTCTCATGTGGGCTCACATCTGGCATTTTCTGAATCGTGTCACATCATGCTTTCACACTGTATCATTTCATGCATCTAAAGTGTAGATCGTGTCAGGTAGAAGTAGCACTATTGGTTGAACACCATCTCAGGGGGCAAATGAATTCAATTAAGCGTCTGTAAGGCTGGAGACCTCATGTGTGTCAAATGACTTTGAGACTGCTGTGTCTGCCTCTGTACGGTACTGTCAGAAGTCAGTTGCCATGACAGCCAATTGCAAGCCTGCTGATCTGCAGCTACAGGCTAGTGAAACCATGACTGACAGAGATCGGCTGGACCTTTGTTTCCGCACTTGGCCACATTGTTTGTGATCGTGTTAAAAGGCCACAATTATAGCCTCTGTAATTAGATGGTTTTATGTGAGCAGAAAGGAGAATGACCACCTACTTTTCACATCTCTGTGAAAACCTGGCAAATTATGTTCATACTGAAGTATAATGAAGAGATTTTAGTGTTCCTTTGACTGTTTAATGAAACCCTGGCACCTTAACTAGCAGCACCAGAATAGTTTTTCTTTCTCATGAGAGGTATAAAAGGTCTAAATGTGAATTGATGAGGCCCGTGGGATTTTTACTTCCCTTCAGTGCAGTACCTATAAATGGCTTGTGCCAGTGGTCATTCCCATCCTAGGGGGTACTTAAACAGTTTTATTAGTCCCTGTATTTGGATAGATTTTGGTTTTACTTTGTCAATAAAAAACTATGAAAACAGATTTTTTGGATCCCTAAGAAAAGAAGAAAGCAAAATGTCTGTGTTTTTTAAAAATATATAATATTTATTTTTTAATAAATTTTGCACACTACCATTCAAAACTTAGGAGTCAGTATATTTAAGGATGCATTAAGCTGATTAAAAGTGACAGTAAATACATTTATAATGTTACAAAAGACTTCTGTTTCATATAAATGCTGATCTTTTGAACTTTTGATTCCTCAAAGAATCCTGAAAAAAATGTATCACAGTTTCCACAAAAATATTAAGCAGCACAACTGTTTTCAGCATTGATAATAGTAAGAAATGTTTCTTGAGCAGAAAAATCAGCATATTAGACTGATTTCTGAAGGACACCGAAAATGGCTGCTGAAAATTCAGCTTTAGCATATTTATTTTATATTACATTTTAAAATATATTCAAAAATAGAAAACAGTTATTTTAAATTGAAATAATATTTCACAACATTACCAGTGTTACTGTATTTCTGATCAAATTAATGCAGCCTAACTGAGAATTGTCTTTTTTCAAAAACAATAATAACAATAATTTGTTACATTTATACAGTGCTTTTCTCAGCATTCTAGCGCTTTACATATGGAAGGGGGGAATCTCCTCAACTACCACTAATGTGCAGCATACACCTGGATGATGAAACTGCAGCCATATTGCATTCTCCGATGGGAAGGGCCTGATCTTCCTAATGTTGTATAAGGTAAATCTGCAGGACCAGGCAGTTCTAGCAATGTGGTCTGTGAAGTTCAGCTGATCATAAATCACAACTCTGAGGTTCCTGGCTGTCCTGGATAGAATTATGTTTGACGAACCTAGCTGAATGTAAGTTGTGATGAAATTTTGGGTTGACAGAAACTACAAACAGCTCTGTCTTTGCAAGGTTTAGTTGAAGGTTGTGGTCCAGCAAGAAATGTCTGTCAGGCGGGCTGAGATGCAAGCAGCTATCGTCGGAGGTAGAGTTGTGTGTCATCAGCATAGCAGTGATAGGAAAAAACATGTTTCTCAATGACAGATCCTAGTGATGACATGTAGATGGAGAAGAGAAGTGGTCCAAGTACGGAGCCCTGAGGCACCCCCGTAGCTAGATGTTGCAACTCAGACACCTCACCTCACCTCTCCACGACACCCTGGAGGACCTACTGTACCTGAGAGGTGAGACTTGAACCATATCCCTGCTTAGCTTCAATGGGCATTGGGCTACAGGGATATAACTTCTGGCAATAAAAAATCTTACCCACCCCAAACTTTGAAATGGTAGTGTATAATGTAAATAACACATGTGCATTGGTTGTTTATGACTGATTTCACATGCAATTGGATAAACAATACCACTGTTTGTAAATCCATACAATGAAAAATTAATCATGCATGAATGACCAAACAATGGGCATATTATGTATCTAATTATGTGTGCTCGTTCTAAATTTTCCCCAGCTTTCCAGGGCATCCAATGTGTCCACTCACATTTGAGTGGATTTGAAGAGGTCCAGACCCTCCTCTGAGCTCCTTCAGTGAAGGCAGCGCTGGGACAGCAGGAATGGCAAATGAAGTTGATGAAGCCTGGAAACTTTTTCTATTAAATGGTAATTCTGAAACAATAGGGTCCAGATGATAGCAGGATCTCCCCTGCTGGGCCGTTCTTGTCCTTTGGCTGGATATAATTCAATGATCTGATCAGTACAATAACAATGATGTGCTCTATTATTGCTGCTGCCTTTGCCAGTCTGTGGGGGCCATGTTTGTGAGACCACCCTCTATTCTCTCTCTCATTCACACTCATTCTTTTGTCTCTCCTCCATAACAAAAGCATTAACATCTTTAAAGCAGGTTGAGCGGGTACGGATGGAGAGATGGGATGAGTGAGCTGTGCCTGATGCAGTACGTCTTTAAAGTCAGCATGAAACGGAAGCTGCAATAGACTTTTCTGACATAGATCCAAGTGAAACACTTCTCAAACAAGAAAAGAATGTAGGGAAGGACTTGATTTTGTCCATGGGGAATTGATTGGATTATTTAATGGTTGTGGTTTGCTATTACTGTGATCTAAATGCTGTAAATGCTGCAATATGCCATAAAAAATCAAGAACTTCCCATGGGAATCTAAACTGTTAAAGTGCAACTGTTGTGCTTTTCCATCATGGACTAGCAACTTAAAAGATTATAGCTGTACTGTAACCTGTTGAAATGGGGGAAAATAACAATAGACTGATTTTAGAGTAGTTTCTGTAGGTGGTCAGGGTTAGGAAAATGTTTGTTTGATAGGAACATTGTTTGCGTAACAATACATTTTTCATTTTGACCAATAAATGTATATGAATGTAGAGACCATGTTGCGGGTGATGATGGAAGATGAAGGACTGTCAGTCCACGGCTAAAGTTCAACCCATGGAACTGGAGTCCATGAACCTCAGAATTGCTGGATTACCCAATTACCATTGGGCCCTTGACCTCCAGTTACTCTTGGGAACCGATCCTGTTTGTAAATTAATTGAAATTGCTTAGAAATTGGATTTAAAAAATCGGTCAAGTTACTAATAACCAAAGCACTAAGTTTGTTCCATGCACACTACTTTCCCTTGCTACTTTTCTTTTTGTCTCTCTTTGTGTCTCGACACTTTGTTTCACCCAGGTACTGTTGCCTATAATGGAATGCTGTCTTTGTATTTAACTCGATGCACCTCCTAAACTGAAAATAACCTGCCGAGACGCATTCCCACAAAAACAGCATCAGGTCTTACTAGGACGCTGGCTTGATACCTCTGCACTGAATGGCGGCTTAGATTGTAGGAGCGTCTGTGGCAGGAGCTGCCTAGCTGTTTTGAACTCTTCTCCACGGTGTGTAGTCATGGACTAGCTGGAGGAAATCTGTACAGATAACAATATTAATCTGCTCAGACAGCTGGGCTGGGGGATATCTAGTGGCATTAGACTAAGGACACAGGGACCTTGGTAGACCTAAATATATATCAGGACTGGAATGAATTTTATCTTAGTCAAGCTCACAGGATCTCTGCCACATACCTTGTACTCTAATGGCTATACTGACAGTCAAATGAGTTCATAAGCTGTGCTGAGGGCATGAACACCTGACCCTGTCACAGAATACAAAAAGCAGGATGATAAATTTGTGTCTTTAGATATCAAATGCAAGCATTTACCTGTTGTCATGGGGACACTTTTCCAACAACATTCACTTTTTACAATGGCAACAAACAGGGGCACGTGAACAAGTGAATTTCTAGTTTCTAGAAACGCTAAATGCTAACATTTTGTAAAGTTAAGAATTTAGGCCTGAAATATTGTGGCATGAACCGTGAATATAAAATTGATTATACTGGGTTTTTCTTTTTTTTTTTTTTTTTAACTTGAAGGCATTTCTTAGATAATAAATATTATGTCATTTGACCTTCATCCCAATTCAAGGCTTTTCAGACTGTAAGAGATGTCAGTGGGTCCATGGAAAAATTGAGAAAGAGAAAAAAGATTTTTATACCATACTGTCCAAATGTTAATGTCAGTAAGATTTATTCATGTTTTTGAAAGAAGTCTCTTATGCTCTCCAAGTCTTTGTCAGGATAAACCAAACTCGAAGACAGATAAACAATCCAAACAGTTGTTTATTGAACAGATGGATGAATGGCACAGTTCATGTGAGTAAATGGCACAGAAACTGAGTGAATGCTGGTGGATAACTGCATTTCTTTTCATTGCAAGTAGTGAATGGAAGATGATGGAAGAGGACCTAGTCGAAGTGCACACCTCTTGACGACACAGTGAGTATAAAGGTAATCTTTAATCCACAGGTTTCAGGCACAAAGACGGAGGAGATAGTTGGAGAGAGGAAGGAAACACATGGGAATTGACACAGTAGATAAACAAGGCTTACTTAGGAGTAAGGAGTCTTTTTCCACATTCAAGACCAGACAAGGGCTGCGTCCAAAATCTTAGGCAGCTGACTTGTTGCCTCACTGCCTTGTCAGGCAATGACCTTACAGTTTATTTGGTCAGGACAGATACAGTGAGCATAGATTATCTTCTCAAAGCAATCCCATGTCAATATCATAGTGTTTATAGCCAAGGCTAATTTGCAACACCTGTCCCTAGGAACTTTGCAGGCAGCGTTTGCACACAAAGGTACCTCACAAAACTGATTTCGTACAGACTTTTGAGCTTTGGCTATAAGTAAGCAAATATTTATTACTAAAATAGTCATTTCTCACAACAAATTACATCAGAAGTGTAAAACACACATTTATACACAAACTGACCACCAACCTCAACTTTCAGACACCATTTTTATTTTGTAGCTCAACTGTCACAGAATGGAAAGCACAGGATTATGGGATATCAAAGGCAGTGAAGGATACTGTTACGAACTGCTCTGAGACAAGAAGGTTGAGATCCAAATGCAGCTTTTAATAATGGGGCAATCCAGACACATAATCCAATGTACATGCAACAGGTCAAAACACAGGTAGGCAGTCCAAACAAACAAAACACACAAGGTTGGGAACAAGGTAAACGGGTAATCCAAAAGCAGGCAGAGAGTCCAAAAACTGAAATACATGGAACCAGAGAAATGCTCAGAAATGCAGCGCAACAACATACAAGACTTCGCAAGGAATGAATGAGTGTACATGGTTTAAATAGGCTGAGACTTACAAGGTAATGAGACACAGGTGGTTGCAATCAGGGATGATGAGTTCGGGCAGTGAGTTATGGGAAATGTAGTTTGTGAGGGATTGACAATAGTCTGATGTGGAGTGCCCTCTGGTGGCTCTCAAGGGCACACCAGATGGTGACCGTAACAGATACATTGAATACATCTATATCTATCTATATATATACATATATAAATGTGTTGGTCATTTTTCATTCTACTTTCTAAATATAGAGATTATTGTGATTTTTTAAAATTATATTCAGAGACCTTGTTTATCTTAGGAAGAAAATACTTGCCTTTATCATTTTTAGGACGAAGGTCCCTTGCAAGTCACTCCTCATATTAGATAATCATTATATTTTAAAGAGTTTTTTAATGGCCTGCACTCACCTACCATCATCCACCTTCAGCAAATCAGTTAGAGTGGGGCTTTTTTTAACTTTTTCATGCAAAGGACCCCCTCCTTGGATGTTGGTAGGTGAGCATAGGCAATTAAAAAACTCTTTCAAATGTAATGATTATCACATAAAAGTGGGGTCCCACAGTTATAATGGTTGTTGCACCCATAGGAACAAGAGAAAGGGACTCAAATATAACGCCAGTTCCTCCAGGGACGTGTAAAGGAAAGGTTTTATGGGCCATGGAAATAAAATAGAAAATATATTTAGGTATAGCTGATTTGTGAAATGAAAGCCTTTGCTTTCACTAGAAGTCCTTTGATCATATAAATTATATTTAGAATTGTGACCAGAGCCTTGTTGATTTGTGCCTGTTAAACACACAAAAACCAGAGAGCTTTTGGTTCGATGATAAGTTGAAAGCATTTCCACCCGATATAAAATGCTGACCGCTGATGGATGTTCTACCTACATAATCAATTAGGCCTGCATGACGGTCTCCACTACAACACATTTATGAACCCTTTTCTTTCTTTTCCACCAATTTTGCTATCTGATAAACCATAATACATGGCATTCCGCACACTGACACAACGCATAAATTGTATCTATGTGATCACAAATTATAAATTGACTTTCAGCCCTTTTTGATAATGCATTTTCCGGTGGAGTAATCAAACTCGCATTACATGTAAACACTCTGTCAGCGTGTGCGCTCTCTCTCCTCTATTAGGCCGGAGGACATGCCTTATTGTTTTCTTATGCATGCTGTTGGTCCTGCTGAGGATGTTGGGATTCTAGGAGCAGCCTTTCATTGAACAGTGTCTCAGTGCTTAAGCAGATTGGACAAAGCAGCTGCCCCGGGCTGGAACGAGCGTTGCCACGAGCAACTTAAGATTGTTCTTTGTGGAGCTTTATTCACTTCTCTTAATGCAACATAGTTCTAGACACACTGCATAATATGCAAATTAAACAGTTTTACATAGGACAGAAAATATGTGGCCTTTACAAATAAGCACAAACCAGACCCACTGTGCAGACCCCACAGGGCCATTCTGAATCACCCTAACAGATGTTGATGAGCCGCTTAACCCAGCTAAGTACTTGAATATTTCTATATCTAAATCAAGACACTTAATACAAGTTTACATCATTGCAGAGGCTGGTATTTATATTGCTTCTCTAAAAGCAAGTGTGCTGCCTACTGCCTACATATACTGCTACCATTTAAGACAGCATCCTAATCATCATAACACCTCATAAGGGACTGATTTGAAACGTTCTACATAGTAATCTTGTAGTATAATAGTAATCTTAATGGGAGATGCAGATTCCAGTTGATTTTTAATCAACTGAGTATGATTGTAGTATGACAACTGACATACAACTGAGTATGACAATCATTTGAGTATGATTTTAGCATGTGGCTAAGCTAATGGCACAAAACTCAAATAAGCATACAAACTGTATGAAATAAGTATAAAATAGCTTTTTAATTACTCTAAACACATTGGCTCATTGGAAGGCCTACCAATACATACAATTAACTGAAATTAACATTTGAGGCAGTAAAACACAAACAATCTTTATTCATATTTCTAATACATTTTTTATTTTTTTGTTCCTTGCACAATACTTTATGACCTCAAAAATCCATAGTACCATAGTGCCACTTACCATAATGAATGATTTGTAAACGAATACATTTTGACATTTTCATCACATAACCAACTCCATATGGCTTTTATGATGTCGTAAACTTGCTCAGTAGCTCACCTGATACAGCATTGCGCTTGCGATGTGGAGCACGTGTAGAATGGGGAACATGAGTCCCGTGAAACACAACCCACCATAAAACAGCTCAAAGACTTCTAGAAGCAAGCCAAAATGACAGTGCACCACTCACCGGACACAACATAGTAAAACGTTGGCTGATTATTCAGTTTTGAATAAGACTGCATGCACTTTTAGTGGCCTTCACTGGACATTTCACTATGAAATTGTTGCGAAACCTGAAGTAACGTAATATCATTTTGCAGAAATGTTGTCACAGGCACGGTTTTCCAATGAGCATGTTTGTTTATAAACTTTCTAGAATTTACACATTTCTTGGTCCAATCGTGTGTTTTATTTTTTGTGTGTTTTTTTTTTACAGAGATGAGCTCATCTCAATGCATTGTGGGATATATGTGATGCTGTCTTGGGTCTGAAAGTGTCAAAATTAACATGCCTTTAATTTGAGGTAGTCTATCATGTGAACGCCTTGTTATGCTGGCATCTTGCTAGTTTGGAACAGAGCTCTTTTCTACAGACCTTGAAGGAGCGAGAATGAGAAGGAAAACAGAAAGAGTCCAAGAGAGCCTCACAGGGGGTCAAAAACAGATAAGGTGAAGCTCATGCATATACCTGTCAGACTATGGTTACACAAAGGTGAAGGAGGAATTTTATAGGCTGCAACACTTGCTTCCTCCAATCCAGATCTCAAACTGCCTGGGGCTTCCACTGCTGTTTCTCTTTTCAGCTGAAAGAGAGAGAGACTGAGAGAGAGAGACATCCACTTTTGCATTATTTAGACTAACCACATAATGGAACAGGCAATTCCCCAAACTCCCCTCTGATGTGTCAGATTTAAAGTGGAATAAAAGATTTAGCATTCTTTGTCTTCTTGTACTTTGAACTGCGGGAGATCTGTGATTCAGCTCTGAGTCGTTCGCTTGGCACTGAATTGTCTGAGTTGAATAATTCTTGGTTGTTAGCCCTACATGGTAACTAATAGAGCATTCAGTAAAAAAAATTAAAAATGTTTTACTGGATTTCATAACTTACTACACTTACTAAAAAAATTCAAAGAAAGGAATAGAGAATTTTTAAAATCCCACACACGGTAAAGCCCTTATTTACTTTACATGTATTGTGTTGAAATATTGCCAAATTTAATTAATATTAAACAATTATTACAAATTAAATATTACATTCTCATTGTTGTCAAATGGCAGATGATTCTCAGTATAATACTGCAATTTAAAACCTTTCTATTTTTTTTTTAAATCAACATACATTAAAGGCAATTACTGCTTTATGTTTAATTTACTATTTTAAAATGCTTTATTTGGATTGTGACAAAAATCTCCCAAATCCTCATGGTACGGTTTAAGTTTCTTTCTTTCTTTTTATATTTCTTTAAATCCCCATTATTCTCAATGTGGGACGTCTTCCTAGTGGGTTTTGTGAGATTCACTGCTTTACAGAAGACACTGAGAGTAACCCACACAACAAAGATCCTCTTGCCCCTCCTGTGAACTGCAAATGCTCCCCGAGTGACAAAGGCGAGCCATTGGAGACATTGATCTCCCTTCCACAATCACCTCTGTCGAGCATGTCCTGTAAATCTGGCCACCTAAATCCTGCACATGTCGCAATTGACTAGTCTCGAAATGGACCCAACACACAGTCTCAACTGGCATTTACCAAGACCATCGATCTGTGTATCCCAAATACTCACGCTTAGACAGGAAACGTAATGACCTCTGCCTGGGGAGAATTAGACGACCGGGTGCAGTGAAGAGCAACAGAGCTGTGATGACGACGGGGGGGGGGAAACAAAAGCAAACTCTTATCAGTATGTGAAGCATCGTCTTCCTGTCAGAGGTGTAATCCCACAGATGAATGTGTGCGGGGACGTCCAACCGTGATTAAACTTTGTGCAACAAGCCATAACATCGCCACATAATACTCACTCTCCATCCCGCTATCTATCCCTGGCTGCTTTGCTTAACTGGCTCAATAAATTAGCTTATGTTTGAGCCTAAGAAGCAGCTCCATATGAAACATGTTCCATATGAAATAATCTCTCTCTCTCTCTCTCTCTCTCTCTCGCACAGTGTGAGGTGTGAATACTAATCAGCGAAAGCAGCTGACGCTTGTTTAATTGGTCTAACCTGCTTTGCTGAACTGTGGCAGTCCTATGAGAATATCTTGGCTGGTGTGGTAGGTTTTTGTCCCTATCCTATTCGGCATCCATTCTGTTCCATGCTACTATTTTTATTGCTCTAACAAGGTTCCGGGCAGGGTGTGCAGGAGGGCTGCAGGTGCATCGTGGGAAATAAATGGCCTTGTCACGACTTGAGCCCCCTGTGGAGCATGAGGGGCGTTGCCCCAAGGTGCTGTGGCAGCTGTGGAAGGTCAGAGAAGCATGAGGAGGCACAGGTGGCTTACAATGGAAGGAGACTGAGCGAGATAGACACATCTAACAGACCTGACCTTCACTGCCATAGTATGCAATTTACAGTTTTTCACAATCGCTTTAGCTTAATTATTGAATCGATGTATCAGAATGGTAATGCGTTTTATGTATCGCTATTTACAACGTCGGACACATAATGGTAATTAATATGATTAGCCTTTTGCTTGACTACATTATCAAACAGCTGATAATGTGTTGCTAATGTTACACAAACCATGTTCCCGTTCTCCATCTCAGAGTCAGTCAGTCTGCCTTTTAACAATCAGCATCCTTAGAAACGCTTTGAACAACTCAGAACTTCAGTGGAGAAAGGCATAGGCCTATATCTCATCATGACATCGTAATACACATCATAATTCACCTGCTGTACTGCTAAATGTACACGATTTTTCATATCAACAGAAACATATAGGGTAAAGTGGGGTAAAAAAAAAAAAAGCAATATAACCACTAGATAAAATCAAGATATATTTTCGTTGTTGATATGGAATATTGACAAGAGTGAAGTTTTACTGTGAAGCTTACACTGGCAACGTCCCTTAGAGAAAATGGATTTCACCTTAAGTGATCTAATTTTCAACAGTAAGAAAAAAGTGTTTTAAAGCTTGTTGTTTAGCAGAACATCACAGTTATATAGGCCTATGATATGAGATTAGTAGCGCTTGTAGTTAGGGAGTACATGTTATTTAAGGAAAATATGAAAAAAACAATTTTAGAATGAGAATTTTTTTTCAAACCAAGTCTGTGGGGTAAAACATCCCCTAGCTTCCCACTATCATAATTCATATCATTGCTTCCCACTATCATAATTTTTTATTATTTTCCCCCACTCCACCCTACGCGATAGACGTGATTGGTTACAGGGTAGTTTGTGACGTAAGAAACACTGGCGGCCGTCTTTTTTTCACTGCAGTTTTAAGTACAAAATACTCAGCAATGGGGTTGACTTATTAATTTACACATGGTTTGTCTTAAAGCATATTAAAAACACCAGATAGACATGAACAACATTAAAAACTTGATTTTCACCACAGGGGGACTTTAAGTATTTGTTATACATATATAGTAATTCAGCCTTTTTGCAAATATTGTGGGTACGTTCAAATGTACTTTCAGTATGATTGTTTTAAACACGTAAAACTGCACTGCGTTACCCCACCATTTAATTCGACAAATAAAGTGACGTGTATGATTAGTATTTTAGCGTTTAACATTACGTTACTTGTGGCTAATTCATTATTAAATAAAAGGATGTGATAAATCTTTATTTCATTACCTCATCCATGAACATAATTTGTGAGCCCCATCGGATTGATTTCCATTGGCAGTGGGGGTGAAGACGACAACTCCCATCATTCCATAGCGTCATCAAGCTATGCCTTTGTCATTGTTTTGAATATGTGGCATCTAGCAGTGAAAATTACATACTGTGTAAAGAAAATGTTTAATACAAAAGCATCTCTTCCAGGTGCCAAAAGAATCACTACCTCATAACCCACAATGTCAGATTGAACGCAAACAAAAACAGAATGAACTGAACGTCACAGGAAACGTGAGCAAGAGAGGAAACAATTTGTCAGGGAAAATTAACAATGATAAATTATTCAGCGAATCGATAAATGGGGACAAAAAAAGAGCCCTGTCTGTAAGCACAGGATCCGTATCAGCAGCCTGGATACTGACGGATGCGAGCGCTGTGACAGATGAGAGCCCGGCGGTGTCTGAGGTCAAGGTCAGTGGCGGGGCCCTGATGAGAAGCGCTCTATGACTTCAATCTCCCACTTTCAATGAGCGATGCCATAAATCACGGCCTGCATTAGAGGAAAGTACGAAAACAACGGGCCGAACGGGCCGCAATAGGCCTTTTCCCACAAGACTCTTAATTTTCTCTCGCATCCACATAATACAGCAATTTAACTCCAGTCTTGAGTAAACGTCGTGCCTGGGAATGCTTGAGTGTTTCATGGTTGACTGTGATGAGTGTGTCACTGTTTCTTTCTCTCGGGACTGTGCAAAGGGTCAGAGGTTCAACCTGATAATGCGTCATTTGCCTCGGCTCGGCCTGACGTGGCTCAGTGGTGGATCTGATGTATGGAATTACAACTGTGAATGAGTCAGCTGAGGCTAAACCATAGTGGGAGGATTCAAAGATGTCATACTTGAAATGACGAAGAGATAGAAACAAGAAAACAGTGAGAAAGAAGAACCAGTATAGTGCTCGCTTGGAGATTTCCATTATCTAGCCGCTCTTGAATCTTTTTGATAAGGATGGTGAAAATTAAATGATTTTGCATGCATAACTACTGATGTCCTTTTCAGGGAGGGATTCACTGATCCATGTATTTATTCACAGCTGCGCTCTTATCGCCATGACCGATTCGAATGCTCTCCACGGTCTTAAGAGAGTGAATGAAGTGGAGGTCTGAGGATGTGAGCTAACTGTCTACGGACTGCAGCGCTCAAAGTACAGAGAATTTAGGAGATGCTTCGGTAACCGCTGGTGAAACTGAAACAGATGTGCTTTACAACGCAACAGCCTCAGCGGATCAGCCTGTCAATACAAGGAGGACTTGTTTGTCACCATCGACAGAAAGGCGGACAAACAGGCAGGATTCCTACACTGTAAAAAAGGACTATGCAAAAATAATCACATTTACTTGATTATTGTATTTTTGTGTGTATACGTTCTACACTTTCAGGAACACAAGTACAACATCTAAATGCTGCTTTTGTAATAAGATTTACGCCAATTTTTTTTTTAAAGTCAAACCAAAATGCATAGCAGATGAGTTTAAATCTTTTTTTCTTTTTTTTTTTGGTTAAAATATACTACTGTACACTGAAAACAAAATAATTCATATGGTGCATTGTTTAAGTGTTTGCTGGTTTCATCTACTATGTTTTTGATTTTGCTGTCACGTTTTGTAACTTCTTGTCATGTGTCAGAATGAGTTTGTTTTTCTACTCAAAATGATCAAGTAAATGTTATTCTTTTCATGTTTCATGTAGCCTGTATTAAGTATTGATGTCTGTGTCATTTCAAAGTATTTCAGTTTTGTCTTGTAACAAATATTCTTGTGGTGTTGTCAGTTCCCCATGACGTTTAAAGAAACATTCTTTTTTTTATAAGAGTTTAAAACCATGTAAATAAAGGGAATGTAAATAAATTTCCTTTTAAACTGATCCTTAATAAATCTTTTTAAATTGTTGGTAGAAATGAAGTCATGGCAACTTGACATTTGAAGTTCATTACTTGAAATAAAAAAGTTAATGAAAAAAAAAAACCTTTGCAAACTGTTCTCATCATGTGCACCTCATTTTTGAACCATGGAGCGGAGAAAATTGATGAATATTCATGTTTTTGTCAATACAGTTAGATAGCACAAAACTTAGGACATTTTAAAGATACAATACTGTTTAAAAGTTAGGACAAATATATATTTTTTAATAAATAAATAAATAAATTGTTCCAAAAGATTTCTATTTCAAATAAATGATGTGCTTGTAAACTTTTTACTCATCAAATAATCCTGAAAAAAGTATTATGGTTTCCACAAAAATATTAAGCACCACAAATGTTTTCAACATTGATTATAATAAGAAATATGTTTCTTAAACATCAAATCAGCATATCAGAAGGATTTCAGAAGGATCAGGTGACACTTATCCAGTGTCTTTAAATGGTAATACTTTTTTACAATATTACTGTTTTGACTGTAATTGTGATCAAATAAATGCAGCCTTGGTGAGCATAAGATACTTTATTTCAAAAATATCAAAAAAATCTTATACCGACCCCAAACTTTTGAAAGGTACTGTACTTAATCTAAATAGCTAAATGTTACAACGATGGCAGATTTTAGCCACGTCAAGTTAATGATATTTAATGAAAAAAAGCCATGCAAACTGTTACCATCAGTTCACCAGAACATCTCATTCTGTAGAGGCATGAACCCTGGAGCAGAGAAGATTGGTTTGGAGACCATGAGGAGTTCTTGCAGAGGAGGCATATGGAGAGAACGTCTGCCCAAGGGCAACAGTTCCCTGACATCTTACTCCTATTCCCCTTCTGCTAGATCTAACGACCCACTCGCACATATACTGACAGTGAATGTCACCATGCATGCGTAGCCCCTCGTAACTGCACACCTCAGCATCTGCTGCCCGGGGGACTTTCTGCAGGTTCCACAGCCATTCTGCGAGGGGAATGAAGTGTGACTGTGCCCTGTGCTTTCTTTCAAATTCATCAAAGCCTTGTGATCTCCATCTCAATGAGAGAGCTGTGAATTATAGAGCAGCCACATCGGGGTAGCTGATTCAACTTTAATGATGTCAAGAATGCTGTGAACAAACAGCAGTGCTCACGTAGCTCTGAGATGTCTAAGCAGAATCGCATTCTCAGATATCTCTCTCTCCCAAACTTCTAGAGGAAAGGAAGAGGGACACTGAGGGTATTCCCATGGAAACCGAGTCTCGTTGTCGTGCGAGCCAGCCAGTGCCGCGCTATGCGGGATGAAAGATGGCCTCAGTCTTGATTAAAAAACTGTTGGTGATGCTTCACCTGGGTCCATTGTATTGGAAATCATCTTGATGGTTCTCCAGGGTTATCTCTGTTTTTTCTAAATCTGACAGGTTAAAACTATCAATTAGCAGCCATTGATCGGGTGAACAATAATAAAGGCTGGTTGAAAGATGATGTTGCCATTCACCTTCACCCATGAGGCTATTCTCGCTCATACAGCTGCACACACAACAATGTGAAATGACTGACCAAAAAAGGGGAACCTAACTGTTTTGAAACTGATTTTTTACACAGACACTTACAGTATTTTGTGGTGTGGGTATTTTTATAGATCTGTTTCTATTTACATTTTAAGAAGTCTCGCAAAAGATTTATTCTAGAGCCAGCAAGGTTTTTCTGATCCCTTCAAAAAACGTCACATGGGTCATTCCACAAATATGCCCTTATGCTTTTTTAAGCAGTTTTCTTAACACATCTACAAAAATCCAGTAAATGTATTTTATTTTCTTCTTTCTTCATGAGGATGCCTGTCACTCATGTCTTTGCTATATTAACAATTGCACTTTTTATTTGAAACAAAAATGCAAATGGAAGCAAGCATTTTTATTTCCTCTATTTAGGTTTTTGTAGACATATTTTATTAAAAACACTTCAAGTGGCACAAATTTGTATATATTTAATGTGTCATATCAATCATAATAACCAACTGGATATTTGTAGAAATATCAGCATTCATTTTTCTTTTTCTTTTTTTTCAACACAACATGAAATAAATTATATGTGGTGAGAAGGTAGGCCTATTGCAGAACATAAAATTATACTTAAACTGGAAAGAAAACAGTACAAAAATTCTGTATGACAAACAGTTCCACAGCCTTTTGATAGCCTATATTTGAAAAACAAACGTATTGTGCATAGGGTCTTGTTTTAATAATAACAATAATAATAATATATTTATTTTGTATAGCGCCTTTAAAAGTAGCTTTCTCAAAGCGCTTTACAGACAAGCATAACAGCAAAGGAATAACACAATGTAAATACAAAAAAATTTTAATAAACACATACAATTAAGATCATGTAAAAGCAATCCTAAAATAAAATGTTTTAAGAAGAGATTTAAAAGTCACTAATGTATTTGCTTCCCTGATGTCGGCCGGGAGAGAATTCCAGATCTTAGGAGCATAGACAGAAAATGCTCGGTCACCCCACGTATGAAGCCGTGTCTTCGGAACAACCAAAAGACCACTCTGAGAGGAGCGCAGATTGCGACGTGGTGTGTAAGGGATTAATAAATCAGTCAAATACTGAGGTGCCAGATTGTGCAGAGATTTATAGGCCAGCATAAGGATTTTAAAATCAATACGATACCTAACAGGTAGCCAGTGCAGGGACTCCAAGACCGGGGTTATATGGTCCCTGGCCCTGACCCCAGACAGTACTCTAGCAGCTGAATTTTGAAGATATTGCAATTTATCCAATGATGACTTAGATACCCCAGCTAGAAGACCATTGCAGTAGTCAATGAGCGAAAAGACGAAAGAGTTATCAACTTCTCAGCTACCGAGAAGGACAACATAGGACGAAGCCGGGCTATATTTCTGAGGTGATAAAATGATGTCTTAACTGTATTCTGGACAAAAGGCTCAAATGACAGTGTGGCGTCAAATATGACACCCAGATTTCTTAATTTGGTCTTAAACTCCAGTGCAACGCCATCAACAGACAGAGTAGGAGACCCAACCTTTCGCAGTTGATGTGGAGATCCAAGGAGCATAACTTCTGTTTTTGAGCCGTTCAGAGACAGAAAATTATTGGACAACCAAATCTTTATCTCAGCAATACAGTTAGAAAGATGCCCAACAGTTGTTTTGTCTGGCATTTCCTGTGATTCACCTGGGTGAGAAGAAAAACATATACATAAAGGAATAAATGTATAAATTCTCTTTTAAATAAACAATTTATAGAGTCATGACCTTGCCTTGAGCACATGGATGATAATGAACTGCAAAACTGTCAACCCTCTTCCCGTCAAACCTGTTGCTTTTTTAAAAGCACAGATGTATCTCAAAATAAATAAAAATGTTTAGATTAACTAACACAATTTAGACGTAGTTTCTCTGATAAAACGTTTATTGAAACTACTGATAAGAACATGGAATGGCCCCCGTGTAGTTTACATGTGTCACCGCGAGGGGACGTGTTTCAACCGCGCGCGCTCTCTCGCTCTCCTCCAGCGGAGCCCTTGCCAACCGCCCCCTCTCTCCCTTTCTCCCTCTCTCCCTCTCTCCACGCTCCTTTCGCGACGCTGAGCCACAAAGCGGACTGTCGGCGCACGGCAGTGGCACCTCGCCGCTTCAGGGTGAAGATGTTCGGCAGTCTGTGCGCCCGTAAGCTGGCTCGCCGATCGCGGTCCGCGTTAATAGCCGCGCTGACAGTGCTGCTGGTCCAAACGCTCATCGTGTGGAACTTCAGCAGTCTGGACACGGGAGAAGACCGAAAAGACAACGGCAGAGAGAAGAGGGACCGATTCGGCATCAACAAAGCCTACAGCGAGAACCCGAAGAGCGGCTTCCAGAGGAGGCATCACCAGCCGCCGCTTGGGAAAGCCTCCATTCGACAAAAACAGCAGCCGGTAAGGCGAAATTTCCACGTTCATCGCGCACCATTCATTCCTCACGGTCTGCCGTCATAACGGGCCCGTTCTCTCGGAAATGATCCCCAGACCCAATGTTTCTGGGTGTTTATGTTTACACGAACGGTGGCTGGATGATTTGTTTGTGATGTGCTGAAATGTAGCCCTTTGTTGTCATGACTATATACACCGCAGCTGAGAATGTGACCGTCGCGCGCGGCGCGTAAGATGCAGTTGTGTTGGACACTTTAGCATCTCGTGTGACGGATCGGTGTCCGTTAAAACTCACATTAAGTTGTTGCTATTGTAATTGGGTATGTCGGAGGAATAGGCAGTTCAGCTCTCATGCGTTGCTTTCAGATCATCTTCATGTCATATTGTTGGTGATATGTGCTGGGAGTGATCTCGTCATGACCTTTATGAAGATTTAAATGATTTTTGATATAAATAATCCGGTTCCATCGGCTATGGATATAGTGTAAATACTTCGATTTTGTTATTAAATGCCCTCTATTTCTTATCCCCATATCATTCACTCTTACAATAAAAACTATAGAAATGTTTGGTCAGGTAAATTAAAATGTGTTTCATGTGGTAACTGGTAACAAATGAACTCTGTGATAACATAAATGACTGATATAACCTGACTGCTCATTCTTCCGAAACGTCCACCTAGTATTCTTAAAAATGTATTTTTGTTTTACCTTGAACCCCTTTGCGTTTAGGCTCAGTTGGTTTTATTTACTTTTTGTAAATAATAATAATAATAATAAATACTATTTATTAATCTATTCTTAAATTGTAATATGTATGTATATATATAAAACACCAACATTGTTGTCCTCACTGACACCTCAAAAAAAGATCATTTGCGGCAGTTTAAAATCCACATATTTTACTATTGATTTTGTGGATTTGTAGCATCCTCCATTCAGTTTGTGCCTTGAAATGCTGGCTGATCTGTCTGGACGTGATGCTCCTGCTCTGAGTCGTTGCCTGCAGCTTTGCTGACAGACCCTCCATGCCTTGCGTTGAGGACAGTGACCCGACTACATTAGGGAACATCAGTGAGAGTATGGTCAGATCAGTTAAAAATAGCTCTTTAGTTCAAACCAGAAATGTTTTTCATTGCAAATTTGCACAGCACTTTAGAGCAAAACCGGACTATATGTATCCATCTCTATGACTGTCTTAAAACCTATTTGGCTGTATATCAGAAAGCATTTTTGGGAATTGATGCATGTTAAGTTCTACAAAATGTACGATGCACATGCCTAGGAATGCCTCCTAGGTAGGCAGCTTGCTCAGTTTTGAGACACAGCCAAGGTGTATAAAACATGAAAGTGTTTGTAATTCATTCGCACAGAATACATTAAACACCGCACCTCAGTAAAAGCGCTACACTCCCTCATCAGTCTGCATCATTTTTTACAATTAATTGATGCTAATTATCATGTAGCATCACATTAACATAATGCTTCCAGACATAGGTTTGCCTAATCTAATTAGAAATCTTTCTGTCATCAATAGCTGTGTTTGAACAGCTTTTTCCTCATTGAAGAAATATCCTCCTAATTGTGTTCATGTAAATCTGAATAATGTAAAAATGTGAAGGCTGGAACAGATTGTCACTGCGGGCAAACACTACCATCACCATTTGGCAACAATGTTTTAATTGCAGAGGTGTTCATTTAGCGTTCTAATCCAGGTGTAATGTAAACTACAGCGAGCCTGGAGCGACGTTCCATCTCATTTAGTCTCTCGCTAATATCCCCACAGACTTGTTGCTCTATCTGTGTCTAATGTGATAATTCTATTCTTCTGTGGTCGTATTTAATCCTGCAGTCTAAAGTGCACGTTATAATCCCTCCAGCACTAATCGACGGCACCTTCGGATGCCGAATTCTCAGCAGGACTTGCTTCTCAGACAGTTTTGCCTTCAAGATGTCACAGTTTGGCAGGAGTGTTAATGTCCAGTAAATGTGTGCATGTCAGCAGAGTGGCTCGGTGCCATCCTGCCTCGGCGGTGTGAAGTGTGTCCGTCTTTCGGTGTCGGCTGCTCTGAAATGCTCCCTGTAGAGCCATCATCCTGCTTGGATCTGCCTCTGCTGCATGAGGCGCCCTATACCACTCGATTCCTTCGTGCAATAATAATAGAGTGTGGCGTGACCCCAGCGGCGGTCACCTTTTCGTCCGTGCTCTTGTGTACACGCTCAGCTCTTCCATATCTGTTCTGCTCTCGGATTTGTTTGTGGCCTCGGTGGGCTGTTTATTCTGGCAAACAGGATTGGCAGAGGATTAAAGTGGGAGCCGGTAGCCGTGCGATTGTTTCAGCTGTTTATCTCGATCCTCGTCCTGAGACGGCATGGAATCAGCGAGGTGGGAAGTCTGGAGCGAGTGTTAGAAACCCGAGAGTGTTTCAGAAGATGCATCCGAACCCCCTGAAGGCTCTCAATCCCACAGACAAGAAATAGATACCTATCAGTCCGCTTTTGTCCGAAATTAATCTTCATCGTGAAGTCACATAACTATTGGATTTCCTCATGGCTAATTTGTTGTTTCGAGTGATTTCAGGTAATCTGTCTGTTCTGGCTTTGCCGGTACATATGATTAGAGTTTAGTTTTCTATTCACATTTATTTGTGTAGCTCTTTTCCCAATTCACGTTTCAAAGCAGCTTTACAGAAAATGTGACTACATTACAATTTAGAGTGATCTGTTATCAGAGGTGACTGTGTCAAGTAATGTATTTCAGAAATGTATAATCATGCAGTTAGCTTAGCTAACTATGTATTCATTTAGACAATGTTTACAGAAACGGTGAGCTCATTGAAGTAATGAGTAGTCTACATTAACAAATGATTAGGATATAGAAAATTTGCATTTGTGCATGTTGATTCAGAGTTTGCATCATCGTGTAATGTGTTTGTGTCTGTCTAAAAAGCAGCATGAGTCTTTGTTGGCCGGGTGTTTCGGTGTAGTGCTACACTCTACCTGGCCTTTGTTGACTCAAAGAGAGCAGAATAGACAGGGGAGTGACTATCCCTTTTTGTTCTGCACTTTATGCCGACTGCTCTTTAATACCACAGTCACAACTCTGCCGGCACAAATTGTCTGCTCTTCAGCCTTTTTGATTAAAGAGGTGTGTGAGACAGATGACCTCTCACCTTGTGTGGGTCACTGTGCTGCCTTCTTAAACATGACATTAACCCAAACCCACACACAATCTGCGCCCACCGAAAACGCTGCTGAATTGCAGAAAAAATGGGAACATCTCTCTTTTCTTTTTTCATCTTTTTTGCATGTTCTTATTTTGACTCATTCGACTCTGATTAACATTTTTGACTATGTTTAAATCTATTCTGCACAATTTCCACAGACCTTGTCTGGTCCTACATTGACCTCACCATTTGCATGTTATTTGGGTATTAAGCACGGGATTTCTTGTATGGTTTGTGCACTGTGTGTGTATTCCTTCCTGAAACCAAAACTGGAAGTTCCATTGCTTGTGGAAATGGGGATGTTGGCTGTGCACAATGGGAAGTTGATTAAACCTCAGATAAATGTGGGATTTTCTGTAAATGGCAAAATTGGCTCATTTGGTCCATTTTAGCTGCAACTTTTTGGGGATACTTTACATGCTTTTGTACTACCTAAGCAAAGAATTTCCAAGCCCAAATGGAACTTCAGATGTGGCTAGATTAAAATGAATTTAACTATTAGCCTAAACTAGATACTTACATATTTTCAACACTAGTCAGCTCAATGATAAATTGATTAATCTGTCTTGAGGAAACCTTACTATTGTATATGTAATTTTATATTTTAATTTGTTATCCATGTTTTATGTATATAGTCTATTCCTCTTTCTCTATTAAAATAAAAAAATCTAGATAAATTAGTCAACCTCACTAACTGAAACATTTCTGAAGGCAGATTTAGTGCTGAGGAAAACATGCCAGTGAAGGGCTGTGATGCTGGTGATTAAGTTAATTCCACATGTGTTTGGCGTGTTTTGGGGCCTGTGTTAATGCAGCAATAAACGGTACTTCCTTCATTTGCTTTAACATGCTCTCATTAGCCAGTTGCCGCTGCGCACCAGGTGAGCTGAACGCCACATTTGTCTTGTTACTGCATGTTCTGATTCTCCTCAGGTCAGCCGGTCCCACATGCTCAAACACTGCTTGGGTTCCTGATGTGAGGGGCGTCTGGTTTGATGGTGATCAATCTCATATGTCGTGCTCAGCATGTGTGCTGAATGTTAATGTGTTCGTCGCTCGCCACCTGAATTAGTGGTGGGATCCCAGAGGGAGGGGCTCTGGGGACCAAGCGTGAAATAATTGCCCACACAAACACACACACACACACACACACACACACACACACACACACACACACACACACACACACACACACACACACACACACACACACACACACACACACACACACACACACACACACCTGTGTGACTCTTTCTCACTCACTGTAGCATTTGGAGGGATCTTTCCTAAGCAGGGATCCAAAGAGTGTTGACTAGGCAGACAAAGCTTTGGAATAATAAAACCTAGTCCTCATAGTTGTCCCCACTTGCACCCTCATATCATAAAGACAAGCTTGTGTGTGTGTACATCAGAGTTTCTGTGCTTTCTGACGTTTAAAATTTCACAATGTCCGGATTTTTTGAAAAACTTTGTTTTACATTTTTAATTACAAGAACTGTATGTTCTTCAATAAAAACAGTAAAAAAAAAATATATATATTTGTGTTTGCAAGTTATGCATTTAATATGTTATTTTTATAGTGTTTTTTTGCATCCCTTGCAAGTTGGCTCAGGCCCCCTAGTGGGCCCCGGACCCCTTGGTTGTGCACCACCGTGTTAAAGGATAAACGACATACCATACGTGTTAACCTGCTACCTTGAGTTAAATTGTAACTGTTAATTATTGAAAAGATTCAGTGAATATTGGCCATTAGTTGATTTCACATGCACATGCTCAAATCAGGGGAATTCGGGAAATTAAAACAAACATGATGGATTAAAAATAGTCAGTGACAGAAATGTTACAACTCAATCCATCAGAAAGACAGATAATGATCGTTTGTTACACAACCTCTGCTGCACAGTCCATTGTGTAACCACACAAAATAAACAGAAAAAAAAATTCTGCTTTTGTCCGGCCAACTGTGTCATTCTCAGTAACGCAACTAATTTTCTTAGCAGAAACTGTTGTAGATACATTGTCTTTCTCTCAGTCTTTTCCTGTTATTGAGTTGTTCCATCCTCTCCTCTCCTCGCCGTGCAGTGCTGACTCACACTCTGTCAGTATGCCTGAGTGCTTACAGGCCATCTCTCTGTCTCTGTTGCCTCTCTCTCTCTCTCTCTCTCTCTCTCTATCTCTCTCTCTCTCATACTCAACATTTGATCCAGGCTGGTCGTTGTTTTGCTTGATCATCAAAAGTTGCCCCAGGGTGCTCGTTTGCCCCAGCTTCAGTTGGACAGCTGCCCTGTTAGCATTTCCTCCTCTCCATTAGCTCTTAAACAGAGAGGGGAGTATATCTCAGACCTTGTAAAGATTGATGACGGCGAATCAGTAACATTGGGCCAGGTTGTTTTTGCATGGCTTTCAAAGGCTAGAGGCGAAGTCAGATTTGTTTTCATGAGGTTACCTTCGTTCCAGAAGTGCAGAAAAGACCAAACAGAGCACTTTCATCTCTCTCTGACTGTTACGTAATGAACCGAGCCAACACCTATTGATTTGTTTCTCTGTGTTAAGCTGATGGTTATCAGAAACAATTCCATGATGTGCTCTCTTAACGAGCGGGCTCGGTCCCATTGCCTCGCCAATGACTTCATCTACTAAAAAGAAAGCAAGCGCTCGGGCTGATTTTATAGTTTACTCTGAGCGCCGTGATAAAGACTTACTTTTCCTGGCGCAGCCATCGTCGTGAAAATGCTTTCAAGTGGCTGAATGTCTATTGTGTTAGGGTAGAATATTTAGCTTGGAGTGCTTTATGTCCTTTGTAAACATGTCCATAAAAAGTGAGTTAATTGTTATGTAAGCTTGACAGCACAATAGTGGCCTGTCACAGATATTGGAAAAACAGCAAATTGGTGCACTGTAATGCTACCATTAACATAACTGTGGTCGGGCGCTATTCATACTTGGCTAAGTACGCTGCTAAAGGCCCTTAATTCCATCTCACTCTTGTCATTGTTGGCACCTTGTTATCACTCTTTGTGTGGAAATAGGAAGGGGCGGGGCCTAAGGACACTTGTGAGTAGTGGGCGGGGTAATGGAGTGGCATTTGTGTGAGGTCTTTTTTGAGATGTGTGCGGTCTTGATTAGATGCATTATTATGCAGAATATTAGGGATGAACCAATATTAGAATTCTTTCTGAAGCCAATAATTATTTTCATGCTATGGCTGATTTTAAAATTCTGGACATTTTTGTCTGAATTAAAAATAAAACACTGAAAACTAAAATCAGTCATGCTATACTAATTTCTAGGCATCACAACATTATAATGTACAGTATGAAATATGGGTGTTCATTTGGAGATGTGCTAAAGATTACATTTAATAGTGTTAAGGAACGGTCACACTGCACTTTTCGTTCCATTGACTTCAATTCATCCGCATGAATGAGACAGGAAGCGCAAGCACAAGCGAAAAAGTTATGCATTTCGCTGCGTTACTGACCTGCGAATTCATGTCACGAGTGCGACCAATGGAAGATTTATACTCCACAGCGTGACCTTTTGGCTGAAAACGCAAACTTTAAATCTGTATGTTTGCAGCATTGCAGTACAGTGGAGAAGATTGCATATTTTTATATTTTTGATTGTTGGATGCCGCAGAGTGTGATGCCATTTTCTAACCGTTGCAGTGTCTGTAAAACATTTGATGTGCTCAAAAGTCGTGTAACCTTGGCTTTATTAAATTATTATTGTAAAATTGTTTTTTAAAGATTAACTTTAGATTATAGATTAGTATTAGATGATCCAGGTGATCTGAATGTAAATATAAGGGAAATTACCATTCACAAATATGCAATATCGACTGATACTAATACATTTAAAAAATCTAGAATATTGGCCAATAACCAATATGGAACTGAGATATTGTGCATCTTGTGCATATTATGCACATGAATACTGCTTAACTGCTCAAATACACCGATCCACAAAAACATCAGTAAGCGCACTAATGCTGTATGTGTTCGAGTTGAATATTTGTGTGTTAAATTGACGATTGGAGAAGACTGGTTTAGCAGGAGTCGTCAGGGCGAGCGGTTGGCCCTGTAGATGAAGAGAGGGATTGTGTATTCATGTGAATACGTTCCCTGTGAGCAGTGGAAAGCGTTGGTCAGGGTGTGTAACTGTGAGTGTGAAGGTGTGTCAGTATGACTATGTAACCGTGTGTTGGTCACATGAATGAGGCTTGTGTTACAGCTCAGTCAGTGACTGCCGAAAGAAAACAAGCTCTGGCGTTCACTGGCTGCTTTACCTCCACCATCCAGACTCTTGTGTCTCTCTCTCTCTGTCTGTGTGCTTTATTGGCATGATAAATAATGGACTCTCTACTCACGATCGCTTTCACATTTAGTCTCAGTTGCCACATTAACTTCCAGTGCATGCATTATTTTGCTTTATCAACAATTCATCTTTTGTATTATTCTTATTTTACTATATTCTAACATTTTACTGTTTTGTGGTAAACCGTTTTTATGTTAGTTTTATTGATTGAAAACAGCAATTTCCTCCATTTTTACATTAATGTAACACTCACTTAAAGTTAATTTAATAACATCTCAAATTGAATATACATTTTATACTGCCTAAATTTACATGTTGTGATTTTAGTTATAGGCTATATCTTTTTATTTATTTAATTATACAAAATATTATAGAATTGTAATCTATATCAGCTATAACATGAAGTAATTACTGACTTATTGGTATCGGCCAGAATTGATGCATCCCTTCTTTGTCTTTCTGTCTTTTACAGTTCAATTCAGCTTTATTTTCAGTAACGTACATATGATGTGGAGATCAAATTCAAATTTATCGTGGTCATGTTTTACATTTGTGAATTTCTTTAAGAATGATTTTAGATTTATAACCAGTCAATATCACTGGTCACAATGTTTTGTAATGTGAGGAATTACTCTGAATCTCTCTCTCTCTCTCTCTTTGTGTGTTTCTCTCTCATTGTCTCTCTCTCTCTGTTTCCCATTTCTCTCAGCCTGTCTCTATTTCCCCCACACTAGTACCACACTCCCACACGTCCAACAATATTCACACACATGGCATTGAAACATATGACACACACACACACACACACACACACACACACACACACACACACACACACACACACACACACACACACACACACACACAATAGAGTAGATCTTATTTAGCTAAACAGGTTGAAGGGACTCAGTACATAAGGTCTCTGAGTCTGTTATGTCTGTGATGTCTGTCTCTCTCTCTTTCCTGTCTCCTCTCTGAGTTGGTCTCACAGTCTGTTTCTCTTCGCTGTGTGTATTGTGTCCTCTGCATTCCTGCGCTGAATGTGGGCCAAACCAGCTCGTCCGTGTATCCGTCGGCATCAAGCAGCCACCATAATCCACCCAGCATCAGATAATCACGCTACTCTACAACAACCTCATTACACACGGTCTAATATCTAATATCAGCCACGGATTTTAGCAGATGCAATAACAAATACTTCAAATCCATAATCCCAAAGGGAAAGACACAAATCCCATTGGTAAGCATCTTAAACTAGTTTTTGTGTTTGTTTGTTTTTGTCTTATGCAGATAGCGAGAGGCATCCTGGGAATAAGGCCTGGTGTTGTTTTATGCTTGCGTGTGAAATTCAGGGAATTTAAATCACGATGTGAATTTTCAAGGCCCCGTTTGACTGTGTTTTCCTAGACCTCTCATATCTCATTTTGGTTTTGTAGATGCCATAGACACCAAAGCTAATGATCCTCTAGTCATTTCTGTATTCAACAGAGAATCATTTGTTGGACGTCTGTGAATGTCAGTGATGAATTTGTTGTGGTAAACGAGGAGAATATCACAAATAGCTTTGTCTACAAGCCATCGGGTGCTCCCAAATCTCCACCTTTTTCAAGCCACAAATGCCATTTCACCCATTCCATTATACAATATGCGTCCCGCAACAGAGACCTAATTAAAGTGCGCTGGAAGGGCATAATTCTAGGCAATGCCTGCTGGGGCTTGTGAATCATGTCGGCTACATGTGACCAAGACGCAGGCTCTTTCAAAGCCCCGATCACGTGACTCTTCTGCTCTCTTTTTTAGCGGCAAGCGAGAGAATGCGAGTATATCACACGCTGGTGTGAATTCCCACTGAGCCTCTGAATGCTAATAAACTCCCTCTGCCACCCACGGTTAGATCCCCCCGACTCATCCTGGCAGAACAGAGGGTCCTGTTCGCTCTCTTTTAGACGTACCCCCTGTGAATCCCTCTGAACAGCTGGTCTGGGCACCTCTGATCGTTGTTTGTGCAAGCAGCAGGGGTAAACGCAAAGTTCGCAATTGATTTCTGACAGGGAACTAGAGCCCCCAAGCCCACTGTTGAAGAGCGACTGGAAGATGCGGTCACAGGCTAACCAGAGAAGCGTCTTGAGCATCCAGGCTTAGTCTCTGGGAGTGATTAAGTGCAGGCTCCATGTTCAAAGAGAAAACAGCAATTTATGTGTATTTTCTCCTTTTTAAAAAATAAATAATAAATCCCTTAATCCGGCATCTACTCAAATCCCTGGCGTAATCCTCAGCAATCCCAGAGGGTTTGACAATACTTTGTGTTGCTAGAGTATCTTTATTAAACTCATTGTTTGTCCAGACCACTGATACCACCGGACTGCTCGCAGTCCTTTTTCAGACTATCGTATGCATATTGCAGACAAACCTGGAAAGCACTTTCTTAGCCTGGCAAGAAGTAATCTGATTGTATAAAATTTTATGATTGTATCTTTTACTAATCAAATAAATGCATCCTTGTTGCTGTGCATAAGAAACTTCTTTCATTAACATAAAAATATACTTATCCCAAACTTTGTTTTAACCAATTTAGACAAAATAGAATAGAATATACCTTATCCTTTCTAAGTGAGCGGTTCTTAGTGGGTGGAAATGTAGACCAGACCTTTTGCCATTTAGTCAAAGGTCTGGCTGTGAGTAGTATAACGTGTTTGGTAGCCTGGTAAGGTGTCCGCCTCTCGGGAGACAGTTTTTTTTATTTGAGTGTGATTTGGTGGACAGGTGAATCATCTGATTATGAATCACCCTACCACACGGTCTGTGCTTTTTCGCTTTAAGATGGAGAGAAAGAATTGCTTAATGCCAAATGTCTGGTGTACATGGACGGACCAGTCACTAAAGCACAGCTCTCAGTTTGACTTTTTCACTTTGGGGTGCCCTTTCAGAAACTCTAAAGAAGAGAAATGGGGTATCCATTTAAGGCCAAATCCACAACCTGAAAAGGTTGAATAGCCGAATGAAAAGAATACTAATGAAGTGAGGGAATTGGCTTATTCTGACTTTGCTTGTGTCCTCTTTCTCCATAGTTTAGAGCGGATGGATGATGCCTCTCAACTGAGAGATGTCAGTTAATGGTCAATTACAATTTTAAGCTAGAGTTTTAGTGTTGTTCACCCGTGTGTCGCTTGCTGTGAGTGGTTGCCAGGGCCTTTTTTTTTTGAGGACGTTTCTTTGTGGATGCTGGGTGGATGCTGGGTGGATGCTAGGTGGTTGCTGGGTGGATGCTAGGTGGTTGCTTGCTAGCCAAAAGAGTCTTTTCTGAGATGTGGCTTAGGTCTCTCCATCAGTTTAAGTCTCTAGGAAATTTCTTTCCAAATTTCATCATCCATTAAACAAAAAGCATTAGGCTAGTCTAATTGCTAAAGTACTTTTCATTTACAGTACATTTATTCATTTTGCAGGCACTTTTATTCAGCAACTTGCATTCAGTGTTATTTTAGTACAATTTATATATATATATATATATATATATATATATATATATATATATACATACATACATACGTACATATACATATACATTATCTTTAATTTAATTTAGTTTAGTTTTGGTCATTTTAGTACTTCAACTTAATTTTTTTTTCAGTTAATTATAAAGGCAAAATGTCTAATTTCAACATTTCTAAAAATGTCTTCAAGTTTTCATGTTATATTTATATTTTTGGTTTTATTTCAGCTTGACTTCAAAGAATGGAAAATATTTGTAATAGTTTTAGAGCTTTTAGTTAACAATAGCGTTGAATTATGCATATAACCACTGTTTCCCGAAAGAGGGAAATGAGATATAACTAGGGATGGGCATTTAAAAAAAAAAATTGTATTAGAATATTTGGGCTCATAAATTTGAATATTCATTTATTTAAATGACGTTTAATGAGAGACTTTTTTTTTTAACGTTTTTGTCATTTGAATAAATTATTCAACGACAACGACTCACTCAAAGACTCACAATTGCTTCATCACTGGATGAGTCAGCCTTTTTGAATGAATCTCTTGAATGAATGATTCAATGACAAATACATTAAGTCACTTGTCGCCACCTACTGGTGTAACAATTTATTTGATACAATCTTTATTTGAAGCATCAAGTTACTTTTCAAAAGGTGATTTTGACATTTTGATTGCTACCATAGACATTATAGTGTTTATATCTGAAATATAAACTTTTGTCACAGTATATGATTATATATTATATCCAATAATTTGAATATTTCTAAGACAGAAATAACGATAATTTGTGGTTAAAAAAAAAACCTGCTTGTGAAGCTATTTCATACCTGTACACGACAACTGCTGTCTCTGGATCAGATTTGAATGTTCCACTGTGGTTGTACTTGTCAAAGGTTTATTAGACAGCTGAATCATTGTCAATTAGGAATGAGATCGCATGGGTGTTTGAATCGAGATCGCGATCGTTAATCTTTTAATGATTAATTAAGTACCACCAAGAAACATCATGCACATGTTGATATGCATGTTACATACTACATGAGTGAGTGCAAGTGCCTCCCAGATGATTTTGAACTCGCTGAAAAGATCCAATTGAGACACGCCACTGAGTAATGGTGACTGAAAGGCTGCCAAAGCACTGGCTCAAAGAGTCAAGCTTTGCGTCTGTAATCCACCCTTGAGCCAATAGGAGGGGGCAAATAAATGACCATAATTATCCTGAGAGCTGTTATTTGCATATCTTTACGTCCTTTTTCTCTGACATTAGTTTTCAGTCGCTTTGCCATTTAAGTTTCTATTTAGGTTGATTTAGTGTACGTGTTAGTTACGGCCTCCATGACATTAAGGCAGCGTTGCTCATAAAAGACGTCACCGAGTGTGTAAGTCTTGCTGCTAATCTACCTCAGCCCGCTGTTATTGCTCTTCAACACCGAGGCAACGTGGAAGGATTGTGCTTGCCTGCCACTGTGCCCGCAGTCTGTGTCAGAACGGTCTGCGACGCATTTTAGGGCAGTTTATGGAGGTATTAAAACACTTCCCCTCCAAACACCATAGTTAGTGTAATTAAAGTCTATGGCTGCCTTAAAGTTCCCTAATCATTCTTTTCCCCCCCGGTTCTCTCTCTCTCTTCTCTCTCTCACACACATTCTAATTCTGTCTCTGCCTATATTGCTCATCCTATTTCTCTCTCTAATTTTGTAATGGGAAGGATTTAGTTGTCTGATGAATAGCACTGCGCTGGCTAACTGATCCCATAGGGTCTGAAGGGATGCTGATTCTGGCCAAGAGAAAAGGCCACAGCCCTAGAGATAATCTGATGACGGCGGTCACACACTCCTCCAGCTGCACCACTTAAAGTCTTTACCGCCTATCGCAGACCAGTTTTGCCCAAGAGAGGGAGTCTCTTTGTCTATTACAGGTCCTCTGTCCTGCCTGTTAATGCACCAGTCAACCGCCCATAAATTGAACCTCACGGTTTCTGCTTCAAACGCACAATCGGCAATCCGATTTATTTTGGCCGATCTCTATTCCGGACTTGCACACAAACTGCATTGCAATCATTTCCCAAAATGTAATTTATGTGGAAATACAGTATATGAAGCATATGTAAACAGGATGTTAACGCGGGGCAGAGACGGACCGTACACGTTAAAAATGGACGCAAAGAAGAAAACATAGTCGCACCAGCAGAACAAATACTGTCCCAGGCGCAGCAAGTTCATATTTAGCCATGCTCGATATATTGGAAGAAAAATATAAATATTGAATTGGGGGTAGGGGTTTATATGAATGTATCTCTGAATGGAAATGACTGTCTTCAGAAAACATTTTGGCCAGATGGCATTTTCTTTTCCTCTTACCTCCATATAAAAACGTGTTTATAAACGCAGCTGCTTTGTGTACAGCAGTACCAAAAGAAACCGCTGCTGTTCCAGAAGTGCCACCTACTGTCAGAAAGTGAATTTGCAATTTCATTCAGTGTCTGCTGTTTTTGTTTTGCGCAGGTGTGTCTTATGTAGCGTAATTTCACAAAATCTAAAGTCAGACAGTTCTGTATTTACTTTAAATCATGATATTATACAATCAAGCCTAATTCAAATGAAAAACAACTGCTCACGCTACGTGTGGAGCATCTTTGTTTGGATAGTGATTAAAACGCAGTGCTTGCCTCTAATTTCAAATAACACACACACACACACACACATATATATATATATATATATATATATATACATAAACAAATATTGAAAAATATTTGCCAGTTTTCCTGTTATAGAGCAAATAAACAACAAATAATTTTGCTTAAGAAAAAAATCAGCAACCTGTAAAAAAAGTAATCATGGATCTTGTAATTTTCATTAAAAAAAGGTGATAATTAAAAATAGTGTGTATGTTTTAAGGAAATTGTGGTTTAGTGTTGTATAGAAAATATTGAGAACATTTCACTAATAAAACAAAGAGATACATTTTCCTCTTGAATTGAGGAACCTATTAAGCTGATAAAATGAAGGAAAGAAGGCTACATATTTATTTTAAGAGAATTAGTTCAATTATTATATTAGGGACACCATTTGGCGGTGATTGTTAGTTCCCGGCATGCTTTGCATATATGGCTGGAAATGAAGAGTAAATATTGAAGTTAAGTTATTTTATGTGTTTTTGAGTGAAGTGAAACATCTGTTAATGTTTCATTTGATGCTGACATTTGAAAGAGTTTCTATTATTTTGAAGCTTTGATCGTTACCATTGTGCAGAAGAGTCGAGCGTGGTTAGGTTGTGGATAACTGCGTTTTAATACTCTGAAACATTTTGCTTTGTTCAATGAGCAATAGCTTTGCTAATGCCAGTGCAGTAACAAGTTTGTTTCTTGTGCTGTGCTAGCAGCACACAGTCTTTTACAACACTATTCAAAATCAAATACAAACAGGTCATTTCTGTTCACTCAAAATCACACACATTTGATTCAACTTAAAGTAAAAAAGCATTTTTCAAAACAAGCCTTAAAAACTACTCAAAAATATCATGTGTAATATTGTTACCAGAATTTTGTAGATAGCACATAACATTTTTGGCTAATTTGTTTGCGCAGCTGATGTGGTGCATCACTAATTATAATGCCAAGGTCCCTTGCAGATGTATATGATGATCAAATGCAAGTGGGTTAGTTGCTTGTTTTTTCAGAAGCAGTTTTTTTTTTCTAGATTATTACAGTTGTTTTTAGTTCAATTTAAATTTCATATAATGTATTACTTTATCCAGATTTTTTATGACATATGAAATAGTGCCGTAACGAAAATGAACAAAACAAAGTTTTTATTTTCTCTCAGATTGGCAGTATTTTGAAATAAAAATATAAATGTACATTTAATTGTATAAATATATATATATATATAATCTTTTTTTTTTTTACAAAATAGCATTTTGTCTAGAATATTAGACGTTTTATATTATAAAAAATAGTACAACTGAGCAAAATGCATTTTAACTGTAAAAAAAATAATTGTACAAATCTACAAATAATTGTATGAAAAATGTTATAAATGTAAGGGAATCTGTTTATTTACGTGTATCTCGAATATTATAGACATTTTAAAATCAAATTTATTTTACAGCATATAAAATAGTCCCATACAACTAGTGAGGAAAATGCTTTTTGTAGTTGCATTTGTCTTTTTATTTTCTCTTGAATTGTAAAAAAATATATTATAATAATAATAATAATTAATATTATTATTATTATTTTTTTATTTTATTTTTTTTTTACAGTAAGAATGAAAATAAATAATTAAATCTACGTATATTTTGGTGAATAATTGTATGTTTTTATTTCGAATTGTTCATGTCTCCTTTCTTGCAACAAATGCATGTTATATGCATGTTTCTTCCTTCTAGGGAGTTTTGCATTCAATGTGATTAAATAGTATTTTTCCCACCACTGTTCTGTATTATCATTTCTCTATGGTACTGAAAAATTACCATATTTATATGCCATCCAAGGTACTTCAGTCATACCATGCTATTTCCATGGTACATGTCCACCTTGCTGTTTTTTTTTTTTTTTGACAAATCCCTTGTGCCAGGAGAAAAGTGCATTGTGGGATTGCATCTGTAGTCACAGTGTCAAACTCATCCATAAACCTCAGTGTTCTTTTTTTATTTTCTCCCACAAGCACAGTGATGTACAATGCAACCACATTCAGTACATAGCCCTGACCACAGCCACATACTGTAAAGGAAATCAATACTTCATAACAGCTCCCAGGCAGGCAGGGAATCCTACAGCTGTGTCTACAAGTTGTAGGGAGAGACAGAGAACTTCAGGTGTAACAGGATCAATAGTAGGAACCATCACACACAAACAAACACACACACACATAATGAAAACTCTCCTAATATGATGCTGACATGACGCTGGCCTGTGTTAGGATGGAAGTAGACTGGCAGCATGTGGAAGAGCTGTCAAAAGAGCTCAGGAAAAGCCAGATTTTTAGGCCAAGGGGTTAGACTCAGCCCCAATCTGAGAATCCATTTTCTGCTCAAATTCTTCACAGTCATTCGTCACCTCTGCATTCAGCTCTCTCTCTCTCTCTCTCTCTCTCTCTCTCTCTCTCTCTCTCTCTCTCTCTCTCTCTCTCTCTCTCTCTCTCTCTCTCTCTCTCTCTCTCTCTCACTTACTGTGAGAAGTAAATGTGGCTTTCCCCCCTCATAGCCTGGCAGTCCCTCTGACTGTGTCATGTGAAGAGTTGTTCTAATCTCTTCTTCCAATTTTTGTGAGGCCTTTCCCCGCCTTTTATTAGATTCTTTTCATGTTTTAATAGGCACATGAGTCTTTGAAGTGGGGTTCTCCACTCCATGTCCCATCATTGTTTCAAATTAAGGGCTTAAAGATAGCGCAGTTCCCTACAGTACATCTCAGCGTTTTTGCACAGCCTCTCCTCTCATTTTACTGCTCAGTCAAATTGAAGAGCTCTGTGTAAACAGTTCTTAAATAAAAGTGTCTGAAGGGACTAGGGATGAACTCCTATTAATATTCTAGCGATAATTATTTTCATGTTATAAGTGATAACTGATAAAGGGCGATATTAAGATACTAAAATGAATTAACAAATTAAATTAATACACTTTATACTTTTAAAAAGCATAACATACATTGCCCTAAAAATATACTCTGAAAATCACTTAAGATTTTTTATAAAGTCTTGCTAGTTAAGATGCCAGGTGGGGATACTAGCTTGCAAAACATTTGCATATGCATATAACAGTGCATGGTTAAGCCGGTCTCAGGCCGAAAGTGTTGGAGATCAGGGTTAGCTGTACTTGTAGAGTGTTGGGAAGTTGGTTGCGCGTGGGAGAGTGGTGGGCAGGTTTATAGCGGAGCCTGCAGCTACCTTTTACTATTATACATCTCTGACTGGGCAGAACAGATTGGCCTATGTAAAGAGTAGTGAAGTTAGAACGAACAAAACTTGGGTACCAGGTTGGGCCATGTTACAGTGCATAAATTACAGGTCATACATTAGTACTGTTCAATTAGATCACTTTTTGTTTGTATAAGTTGTTGTATCCACTTCAAATGAATGACACCCATTCGCAAACAATGCACACTTGAGTGGACAATAATGCAGATGTGATTGTTTAAAAAAAGAAAAGAAATTAATATTTCTTTTCAGCAAGGATGCATTCAAAATTGACAGTAACAATGGTACAAAAGATTTATATAAACAATGCTGTTCTTTTAAACTTTCTATTCCTTACAATCCTGAAAAAAAAATTTCTCGGTTTCCACAAAAATATTGAGCAGCACAACTGTTTTCAACATTGATAATAATAATAAAAAATGTTTTCTGAGCATCAAATCATCATATTAGAATGATTTCTGAAGGATCATGTGACATTGAAGACAGGAGTAATGATGCTGAAAGTTCAGCTTTGCCATCACAGAAATTGTTTTTTTAAATATATTAAAATAGAAAACAGTTATTATAAACTGTAATAATATTGCACAATGTCAATTTTGTATTTATTTTTATTTGTATTTTAGCCTTAATGAGCATAAGATACTTATTTAACATTTTTTTTAAATCAGGTAGGGGTCACAAGAACATTTGCCAAGAGGTAGTTGGCTTCATGAGGGAATACTGAGAATTAAACTGCTGAGACCTGAAAGAGATAAATTAAGCAGATGCCGGGCTGAGCTTGGATTAAATGCAGATCTGGGACGTCAGATGTGGATAATATTGTTATTTGGTTTCCAATCTGAGGGGCACATTAATGCATGGACAACAGACATGGGTTATTATCAGAATTGGATATGAGATGTTGGAATTGTGCCGTGATGGATGGATGTAAATGAGATCTCTTAATGGAGATTGAGAGGAGAGGTGATCAGCACGGGGCTTTTTTTTTTTCAAGATTTATTGTGCTCTGTAACCAAAAAAGAAAAATGTCTTTGTTTCAGACAAACAACAGACCTCAGAACTCTCAATCGGATTGAAAGGTGTGTGGAGAAATGATGTGTGAATATTCAAACAGCATGTTTTGTTTTGCAGTAGCAGCAGAGCAGAGAGAGCAGCAAAAGTACTGAGTCATGAACAGAAGGAAAGCGTTTTTTCGAGCGTCTGCTGGCATTGAATGCAGTTGCAGTGTTCTGCTGTCCGTGAAAGGGCACCCCGATTCTGAACAGGACTGTTGCATCACTGTTCTTGCCATTGATTTTCTCGTACCGGCATCCGCCCTGCATTACACTCAGATAAATGATGAATCGCGTGTTCTGCCAATGTTGTTCTAAATTGGTTTCCTCCTCACATCTAGTCTATAATTGTCATTAAATATTTTTAGATATAGGCCTACAGTGACTTGTAGCAGAGAAATTTGGATGTACTTTCTGTTCCCTTTTGCATCACTGCAAAAGGTTCTAATTATAATATGGCTTTCAGTTTGGTTATTTTTTACTGTTTGTTTGCTTGTTTTGTATCATTGCACGGTTTTATAAAGTAACTCTTAATGGGGGATAATTAGGAAATGGTTTGTTTGAATGATTTGTATAGAAACATACTTTTTATGTAATCAACACAATGACTGCAATTGTTGTGTAATTAGATTTTACAAGGTACTGTAGTTTCCCACATGCTGGCTTTCTACAGATTAGTAACTATTAAAGAAAACAACTGGATTGCTGTTACCAGCTAATATATATTTTATTCATTTGCTAACTATGTAAATTAATGAAGTTTGATTGTTGTTTTCAGACAAAAGTGCCCTTTCATTGTGGATCCGGGTGCTAATGCATTACCAAAAAAGTCAAATTGAGACCTGCTGAGTTGTGCTGTTGGCCAGAGCCTTTGAAATCAGGATGGCAAGGATGGAATGGTATGCCAATTAACGGTCCAATGCTTCTCGGGTTTTCTATTACAGATGGTGTATTGATACTCTGTATGCTTGTGCACGACTGGACCGTACAGGCAGAGAAGCCATCCGTCAAGTCCCATGTGTGTATAACCTAATCGAGCCAAACTCTACATCTGCAGAGTTTAGGGGTGTTAGCATGGCACCGGCATTTGCTGTAAAAGCAAAGCAGGGGTGGACTGACTCGAGACAAGTTCTGTCGGTCCACTTTTGCGAGTCTGTTTGATGTTCTTATTCCTTCACATGGACCACAGATAGCAGCCTGGAGGTTTTAGTTCTCTGTTGGTTGATGCCTCTCAAATAACAGGCCTGTAAAACCGCCTTTTGCACTGACCTTGCTGCTGTCATTATGTCCAAATCTGGGTTGTTCCATTCATATAACTTAGTATTAGCAATCAGAGAAGAGATTAGCCCAAAATACACCTCGTTTCAGTGTGCTGTTGGTGGTGCGTGTGGCTGAGAGAACCGAAGGAACCGAGCCAGGGTGGGGCTGTTCTCGGTCCTGGTTCGTGGAAAGGTATTTCTGAACACGGTGGGTTTTAGCCTGTTTGCACAAGCGGAATGAATGAACGAGCAGTGGGTCTTCCTACACAGACCTGCTTTTTACACGTACGCCCCGCGGTCCTGTCACCCACACAAAGCTGTAGTTCTCCCACGCTTCCTGGCTGAAAGGGGTGGTTATGTAAAGGCATTGGGGCCCAAGTCCCAGACCACTTCTTATGCGAGGAGGCCACATGTCGAGCAATCTGTCTCACAAGCAGCACCTTGAGCATTCATTAAGAAATCCTTAACCGAGAGTGGCCGCATCCATTGTGGATTCTGTCTAATTGCTACGCTGCCTCATTTGTATGCCTCTTTAAACACTCTGCCTATAAGGCTTTACCCCCCTCATTAATGAAGGTTTCCTGTTGACGGAAAGGTGGTAGTTTGTTTGTTTTGATGCAACGGGTTTAATTAAAGAACATGCATGTAATGTGATGTTGTTCTTTGAAACGGATCAGGAGAAAGAAAATATTTGTTAACTTCTTAAAGGGATAGTTAACCCAAAAATGAAAATTAGCCCATGATTTAATCACCCTGAAGTCATCCTAGGTGTATATGACATTCTTCTTTCAGACGAATACAATCTGAATTATTTTATTTTTTTAAGTCCTGGCTCTTCCAAGCTTTATAATGGCAGTGAATCCTGCATCTATCCATCATAAAAGAGCTCCAAACGGCTCTGAGGGGTTAATAAAGGCCTTCAGAAGCGAAGCGATGTGTTTGTGTAAGAAAAATATCCATATTTAAAACTTTAGAAAGTAAATAACTAGTTTCTGGCATAACAAACATACGGATTCCACTTAAGTCTAAAGCGCAACTTATGCGAATATTCCGACGTACTGCTGATATTTACGCTACGCCATGACCAGTGGCGGCTGGTGGTCTTTCAAAGAGGGGAAGCTCATTTTCGGCCTACATCATAAAAAATATCCATTTATTTATAAGTAAATTCTGCCCTACGTTCATTTTCAAGAAAATGCTCTGTGACCCTGTTGTACCAATTAGGCTTCTTTTCCAATGACTTGACCAGTGTCCTCTCAATGGCCAGCAGAGCTAGGCTGCTTAAACGGCCTTGGCCCATTGTGTTACGGTGTAGGACTTGAGCCGCTTTAAACAGGAGAAGCTCCTTTCTACACCTGGAGATGTAGCTCCAATTGTTGCCACTAATGAGAACAGTTTATAAAGCTGAGTCATTAATGAATGAATGAACAAACGATCTCATAAAAAGATATTAAACTTGACGGAGGAAATGTGGGAATTAGGTTAAACTGAAACAAGGAATGTAGTGTATAATTGTGTGAAATGTATGATGAAAATTGGCTAGCAATTTTGCCAAGCAAATACCAAGAAATAGGTTGCAGCAGTTTGTCTTTTGACTACACTTGCAAAATCCGCGATGGGATTGAGCTCGAATAGCTTCAGCGTCAGCGACTTTTTATAGTACAAAATCGCTGTCAATCAAAATGAGATGTAGTCTTTCAACAGACCCTCCAATCATCACGCAGAAGCCTGGAGTCGAGGCCAGCCCACTCCTCCATACGCCCCCAGAGACGCTGTGCGTCCGTGGGCGGGACATAATCGCAGCATTTATCCAATGACTGTCTAGTTTCGAAGCACTGAAAAAAACTGTTCATAGCAGCCCCATTGAAGTCAATGGACGCTAACTCATTGCTTCGCTTCTGAAGGCCTTATTAACCCCCGGAGCCGTTTGGAGCTCTTTTATCATGGATAGATGCACTTTTATGGACTTCAAAACAGAAACGGCCATTCACTGCCATTATAAAGCTTGGAAGAGCCAGGACATTTTTTTAAATAACTCCGATTGTATTCGTCTGAAAGAAGAATGTCTTATTCACTTAAAGGCGAAAATAACAGTTTTTGGAAATATAAAATATTGTGAACTTTATTCTTAGGTTAGAAAATAAGAAGAGAAAAGCAGTTAAGAAGAATATTATACGTAATAATGTTTCATGTAACTGGCCCTAGGGTTGTGCGCCATTCAGAACTGAATTGAGAACGACTTAAATTCGAATTCAATTCCTAAATGTGAACTAAATTTTAGTTATGTCACTGCCCTTATGTCACCTGTATAACTTTCTTTCTTTCAAAAGATATTTTGAAATATGTCTTATTGTTTTTTGTCCATACGTTGTCATCAGTGCACTTCTTCAGAACATGTTCTTCTGTGTTACGCAAAAGAAAGAAAGAAAAGCATTCAGGTTTGCAATGAGACGAGGGTGAGTACATTATTTTTGAGTGAACCATCCCATTTTTCCTGTGAGATGTGCCAGTTCTATTCAGTTCAAATGGAGCCATTTCTTTACTTTTGAATTTTGCCCAACCCTGATACAGAAAAACTGAATGTGCAAGACTGATGAGATGTGGTGCTGGCAACTGGAAACCTTCTTAAAATGGCCAGCTTTCACTAGTTGAGCTGCATGACTCTGTATCCCTCAGACTTAGGAAAGCATTTTCTGAGACAGTGCCAGAAATCCCTACCATAATGGATTACTGTTGACCACTTGATACAAAAGCCTCGGCCTTAAACCTTAAAGCAGCAGGCTAAGCCTGGCTTAATGTTTGCTCATTTGCACTGGTGAGAGCTGTGGGCCCTGCACTTCAGCGGGAAGAGGATGATGCCAATCAGGCCTCATGCCAACAGGTGCTCAGCAAGCTTGGGGCTGTGTTCAATAGGAAAAACACCACAAAGCGCCTCAAGCAGAGGCTTTAGGATGAATCTCAGCACTTTTCACAGAGAATCCAAAACTGATGATTCTGAGCTTAGTCCAGCACAGCTTACCAGCTTAGTGCACAAATCACAGACCAGATAGAGGTTCAAATGAAATCTTCATGCTTGAGGCACTGTCATTAATGCTTGAACAATTAGAGCTTGTGCCCTTGTATTAGTTCTGTTAAGTCTGTAAGTATGTATCAAAGCTAAAAGCAATGCTTTTGAATAAAGTTATTATGGTTTTATTCATAAACTAAACATATTAGGCTAATGTCTGTAATAAAGCACCAAACATAATTTCTCCTTCTCAAAATGAGCCATTTTTAGTGCTTTATCATAATAAACCATCAAATAAGGTTAATTTTGAACAATTAGTGGAGTAAATACAGCATGCATAGTAAGAAGTAGGTCAGGGTGCTTTTCTGTGATTTTTCGTTATAGTTAGGTAGATTTGTGTTATGTCTGTGTACAAACGATCAGTCATGTTGTGGCAGGCCGTGATCAAGGACTGATGATGGCCTCTATCCTTACGTGCTGGAAAAGAAAGCTGTGTGCTTTCAAGTTCAGAAGCTTCATAAACATTGAAGTTGCCATGCAGAGGAGTCATCTTTTGAAGTCCCCGCGATCATGTTGCGTAGTGAGTTATCAAAGACCGTTTGAGCCGGTTACATTTCCCATCCATCATGAATGTTTGTCAGGATTCTAAATGGGTTTATCTCAGTTTTTTTGGGGCTGCATAGTGGAAAGTAACTAAGTGATTCTAAATTACAGACTTTAATTTGTGGAAATGCGATGGAAGCTGTCATAGAGTGTTCCTGGTCGTATTGTGATCGTTTGATCGTGCACATTTTTCCAAATAGCAACGTTTTGTCCTTTAATTCAACTGTAATAACGTGCTCTTCCTTTGAAATATGGGTAATTGAATAATGTTAACAAATAGAGAAAAATATAGATGGGCTCTATTTTAACAAACTCACGTTTGATCTGGCCTTATTCTAGTATGTTACGGCCTCGGTTCACAATTAAAACAATCACGATGAGTTGTTGTTCTTGAAACTTTTTCCACACTGGATCTCAGAGCGCTGTATAGATCAGTGAGTAAAGATAGCCGAGCAGATAAATGGTCTGCTTGGTCTTGCTGTTCCACTCTAAAAAATGTCAGATTGTGGAAGTAAAAATTTTTGCAAACATCGTTTTTTTTTTTTTTGCCTGACCACCATGTTTCTTTAAGTCTTAATTAACCATGAACCACAGATGAAGTTCTCTTCCTCTTATGGCCATTTCCCACCTTCGCCATCTTTTTTTTCTCCTATTGCCTTTATATCTTTTTCTCTTCTTCTAAACATTTTCTTTGTCTTGTCTGCTTGGTCTCCGAGATAAACAGTCTTCTCTAATGTAATATATCCTTGTTCTGGTTTTGCAGCATCTCTTTGACTCATGTTGGCCTTGTAGAAGAAGGTGTTGTAGCACTGCCAGTCCGCTGAGTGTCTCATGCAGACCTGCTCTTCTCCGCCTGGGGGGCTGAGCTGGGCTTATTTGTCATCTCTAGTGGAAGCGCTTTTCACTATTTTTCCCAGTAGCCCACTCAGAGCTGTGAGCAAGAATGGCTACAGGACCAGCCCCTTCATTAGACTGAATCACACAGGACAGGAACACTGCTCAGAGCAAAACAGTGTGTGAGAGAAAGAAGGCAGAGCGATGTCTTTAGGTATTCGAATACTGTACTGTACTGGTTATGTTTTCAGATGTGTGGGTGCATGCATGTTTGTTAGACTGCATGCATGTTTGGCTTGACAAACAATGAAAGACTTCCTCTGTGGTTTTTGCTGTTTGAAAGAAAGACCAGGTTATGCATCAAGTTGTTTCTCTCTGCCTGTCCTCTGTGTCTGCCTCGTTGTTAGGAACAACTGTTCTGTTTGCAGAGGTGATGAAAGCCCACAGGCAATTCTCAGTAAGTCTGCCTAATATTCGAATCAATTTTAATTCAGTTCGGTTTAGCTCGGCCTCCATCTCCAGGATGAAAGCACAAGGTGATGGCAGCAAGATATAAACACCCTGAGAGTATGGTAGACATTTTGGATGATGCCATTGACCAACATCTTGTGCTTAGCTTTGTTTGGAATAGCATTATAGATTCTGTGGTAAATAGCTTGAATACTGTGCACAATATGCAGATTTGGGCAAAAAATTGGCTCCTTGAATTGGAATATGAATATGAAGTGGAATTTAAGGATTTATTATTATACATTTATATTAAAAATTATACATTTATTGAATTCAGTTTTTTTTAAATCATAAATTATATTTAAAATTCAACAAGTAATGGCATTCTGGGAATAGAAGTGTTCTTCCAACCTGTTCTACTTTTTATTAAATATAAAGTATATAAAATGAGTAAACATCAAGGCCTATACAACTTTTGGAAAAAAAATGTTAGATAAGTGTTTGTCAAGATATCATTCAAAGTTTTTCTTGACAAACCTTTCTTATCTTTCAAATGCATTAATTGTAGTTATATATATTATTTTTTTGTGCATTTTTATTCTTCCTCCTTAAATTCAAATTGCAATTCTGCATCCTATTTGCTACCTTAAATCAAATTAATAAAACATTTTGGAAGTTAAATATTTTCCAAATCAGTTCTGAATGGCTCACTACCCTCATAATGACCTTCTGTATTTCATGTGCCCGATTTGAACCTCCGTTTCCGTGTGACTAATTTCAGCCCTGATTTTTTTTTTCTTCTCTCTTTCCTGACTCATTATTTGATAATACTGCCAACAACAGCTAACTCCTACTAGTCTTAAGTATATACTGTGCAGTATCAGTACGCCAAACATAGCCCTAGTGTTCTTTTGTACTTGTCCACAGTTTGACCTTTACGAGCAGGTCGACTGTGGCTGTTTTTATTGAGATTCAGACACACACTCTGTGAATGAGGATTCGATGTGGATCGCTGCCATCGGTTCAGTTTGATTGAGTAGCTTGTAGACAGTCACCGTGATTGATGGAGCTGCTCACTGTGGTGTAGGAAAGGTCAGAGTTGGGTTTCAGCGCCCGTCCCGCGTGCTATAACTGGCTCGCAAGCTCACCTTCTGTGTCTAGTCTGCACATGTGACTGTGTCCCCCCCCCCTCCCCCCACACACACTCCCCCCTACCCTGCTGGAGCTTTCTGTGACTCATCCTGCACTGACTCTGCGCAGCCACCCTGGAAGGGAGGTCAGGGAGAGGGCAGCCTCTAGGAAGGTGACCCCTGCAGCCCTGGGGTACAGGGTGAGGCAAACTTTGCTGACCTTTTGCTGGGAGAAGCAAACTGTAAGGTGTTAGATATGGTCAGAAATAGCATGAGTAGTGATTGGAAGTGACTTTCGAATTTGCGGCCTGCGTTTCCCTGTACAAAAGCCTTATCATCTAAGCAAGTTCACTGCATTAGCAAATTAGCAAATATAGGTGAGATGTTATGTAAGGTCAGAGGCCATGAGATTATTCATGAAAAGTGATGCTTTAGTTCCTGACCCACTGTCTTGAGTCATAGTCGCATAGTTTCATTGCATTTCATGTCTACATCCACACATCCGTTCCCCTTGCATTTTTCCTCTTCTGTAAGCCTTAAGCTGAGTCATGTAATGTTTCCTGATGTCCTTTTGCTTCAGCTTCACACGGACTGAAGTATTTATGACTCTCCTAATAGTTGACTAACAGTGTTTCCATTCAGTCCCATTGCTGTTAGTCCAACAAGCTCCTGCTGAGATGCGATTCACCCGTATGTATCCAGGCGACTCATCTCCTGCACTTAGGTGCTAGTGCTACTACCACATGGCTTGTGGGAGTTATGGACGACCATTATCCGCATCTTTTTTATAATTGAATTTGAGTACATCTTTGATTATTAGTCAGGCCATACAGATTTGTTCAAAGCAGCTTTACAGTGATAACAGGAAAAGGATGCATTTCGGCTGTTGTTCAGTGTTGTTCAGTTCAGTGTTGAGTGGTGGTGCATGCTAAAAGAAGAGCATCAATATTATTGTTCATACTTGAGGTTAGAGCTGTGGTTCTCAATCTTTTAGACTCCAGGATGCCTCATTGTCCACAACAATATTCAAAGGCCCTGTGGCTTTTCCAATTTATTGTTAAAAAATGAATGCATTTATTGCTTAAATTCTACAGTATCTTAAATAAAAAGTGACCCTTGAAGTCATATTATTTTTTCTGTTTATTAGTGTGAAGCTGCTTTGAAACTATCTGTATTGCATAAAGCAGTATGTAGCCTAAATAAAGGTGACTTGAGATGTATCTCACACAAACATGTCCAGGTCAAATATCTAGCCAGCAATTGTATAAATGTCATTGAAATTGTAATGATTGTCATGAAAATATTGTAACGAGGTTACTTTTTCCTATTCTTTTTTTTCTTTATATCATTAATTCGTTCTTTAATATTCTTTAAGAAATTAAGTTCCTGATAGGATTCATGTGATTCACCCCATAGGACTCAAGAGATGGAGTCAGCCTGGATCAGAGCATTTTTCATAAATAATATTTTATTATTCCCACCATATCCATGTATTAGCTGCTGGCCTGTGAAGTCAGAAGACAATCAGGACAGATTAAGGGAGTGTTGTTTGGTTTAAAGTTTCATGTGTGCACTCTCCCTCAAACCTTATTCATTCATTTAAACCATTAAGGTGTACAGTTACATTATAACCATAGTTGTCAAACAGTCTCTGATGTGAGGCATTGAAAGAACAGGCAAAGCAGCATTCCATTGTTGGAGCGTTCCTCACTGCTATGCATTGGGACTGCAGGGATGTCTTCTCTCTTATATTTTATGTAATTTATATCAGCAATCATACATATCCACAGTTACACCAGAAACTAAAACAAAATTGCTCTTATTGTCATCAATCCAGCTGTGTACACAAGAAGTGCTCATCTGTGGCACAGTTACAGTAGACTGTACTTTTCGGTTTTCTTCTTCGATTTTTTTAATCGTGCGTCAGTTTTGACGATATAGCAGAATCTCTGCCGGTTGACACGTGTTTACGGTATACACCGCCGTACCGCCCAGTTCTAGTGTTTGTGTGTGTGTGGCCCGTGATGTTCTTCGCCATCAGAGAGGCAGAAAAAGAGCCAGATAAAAGTGTGCTTGATAAACGAGTGTGAGACTCCCACCCTTCGTCTGATGGATGATGCAAGAGAGAGGGGAGCCTCCTCCTCTTGAGAGAGAATACAGAAGGTCTGCGACTGCCAAGGTGCTCAGCGGTGCAGAGCAGGGCTCCCAGAGCACCTTGGGAAATGACAGATTTTTGCAAGCGATCGATAGTCTTCTCTCCAGCAGCCTAACTTACCTCCTGTGGTTGCTCAGGCTATTAATCCGGGGCACTGTAATTTCCTCCTGAAAGCTCCTGAAAGAGGAGGAGGAGCAGCAGACAGGAGTGGAGTCGGCTCTAAACGGCAGCCTTTAGAGGGCCAAAGTGTGGGTGACGCGTCAGGGATTTGTCTTCGAAAGTTTTCCCTCGCAAATAATACACTCTCAGAGTTCACCAACAAGCATTAATAAATGTTCTGTAGACAAATTGCACCATTATAACAGTAAGGAAATGAGAGTTGCAGCAGTGCCTAGTCTTACTTCCTGTCCACATCTCCTTCTCTTTGATTTTCTCTGGGGTTTTTTGTCTCCATTTGCTCCTATTAATGTTTTTTTGCTGTCTACTGTTCCTGTATTCTTTAAGATCCGCGCTGTAATTGGTGAACAAAATGAGTCGAGGAGGAGAAGTAAGAGCAGTTGACAGGGACATAGGAATGGTTTGAGAAGTCGGGAGACGCGATGCGTGGGGAAGTTAGTGAGAATGTTACAAGTGGTTGTAATGTCGAAATGGTTGTTGTCACAAATGATATAAGGCTGAGATATCCAAACACTCAATATGATGTATTGAACGTTATGTAGTTCCACCTTGGGTTATAAGAACTAATCACATGTTTGATCAGTTTAATGCATGCTTGCAGAGTAAAAATCATAATTCTGACCAGAAACTTTTCAATGGTAGTGTATTGTGTTTATGTATAGCTGTTGTTGTGTGAAAACTTTAATATTAATTAATAATCAACATCTTTATTTTCAGTATAAGACTGAGTTGGTTAACTTGTATGTTCGAGCTGAAATGGGCAAACATGGATTGCTAATATGATCACCAAAATATATAAAGAAAGATGAAATGAGAAAATAGTGCATTTATTTGCAAAACACCATGTATATAGATAGTCATCCTGTCATGTCAGAGATCATATCCTCTCCTAAAGCTTTCACAGCTACTGAGACGTCTCCTGCAATCAGATCAGCACTCAGGGCATGGCTGTAACCTCCTTCCTGTTGCACACACCGTTGCCTGTGAAATATTTCATCAACAGTGACATTTGCAGGAAACGGCAAAATATAAAAAATTACCCATTCGAAGTCATGCTCCCTGTGAATTACTGTGTGGTTAAAGGCAGATAAGGTTACATACTCTTCTGAATATTTTTACTGTTGCCAAATAACTCCTCATATACCCTTACACATGTAAATACACAGGCTTTTACAGCACACAAGGAAGTAAATGCTTTCTGAAATGTGAAACGGAGTAGTGCTGTGGGCGGTTGCCAGGTCATTGGTATGCTGTTGCTAAGATGTTCTAGAGGCTGTTAGCATGTTGATAAGCAGTTGCTAAGGTGTACTATGTAGTTGATATGTGGTAGTGATCCCGTCTCTAGGTCTCCATGATATTTTGTGTGCCTGTTTTAATGTAAAACAATTGTATTTTTATTTGCCCGTTTATAGTGTTTAACCAAAAAAAAACTAATCGTATACCTAATGACTTGTGAAAGTAAATAAAGTATAAAACCTGTTGGTTTAATCTGCCATGACAATGATGTTCTGTTGGTAGCAGTAACTGATTTCAGCTTTTTTGTCTTCATTTTTCAGGAGGGCTACTACTCGCACCGGCCCAAGGAGAAAGTCCGCGTGGACAGCAACAACGAGAACTCCGTTCCCAAAGACTTTGAGAACATAGACAACAGTAATTTCGGAGCACGTTCGCAGACACAGAGACATGCACCCGGCAAGCACAAACAAGGCCTTCTGGAGAAGGCGCATGCGCAGCAAAGCCTGAGCAAGAACTCTAATGAGGTCATTCAGTATGCACAGAACAAAGGGGGCTACAATCAGACACGCACCGAGCTTCACCGGAGGGCCAATCCCACCCTTCGTCCTCAGCAAACCCAGCAGCACCGGCACCACCTCCAGCAGGCCAAGCGATCGGCCACACCCACTGCAGACCTCAAATACGACCAGCCGCCCAAATGCGAGATCAGCGGCAAAGAGGCAATCTCCGCCCTTTCTCGCGCCAAGACCAAGGAGTGCCGGCAGCAGATAGTGGAGGTTTACTGCCGCCACAAAGAACGCCAGCTCATGCCCGAGAAGGTCACCCGTTATTGCCCCTTAGAGGGTGAGTTGACTCTCTTTACACTTCATACCCTATGTTAAAGACCTCATCAAATCAAAATAGGAATTTTGAGGCTTTTAGTCCATGTTTATTAGGGTTTTTTGTTTTGTTTTTGACCCTGTAACGTTTAATCAAAATGTCTTAACTCTTACGATCAAAGTAACAGACTTCTCTCTGGTGACGAATGCCGGACTTTTCCAGTCCTTTAGTCCTTTCCGCCCACATCTCAATCCAATCGACAACAGATAGATGCAAGTTCCCGCCCTACTTTTTAAAATCCGTTACACTCTGTAGGTCTGTCGCTACTTCCATTTCATCGCGACTTTCAGATATATGCATTTAAAAGTCTTTCTTTTCCAGGAAATTGGACCAAAATATTGATTACTCATTCTACACAACATCCTACACTACATACTGTAGTTTCAGATGCTCTCTAGAAAAAGAATGTCCCACCCCTCTGCAACTGACCAGCGATAGGAAATGGTTCATTCCTGTGATGTTACTAAAGCCTTTTTTTAAGGGGATGAGCCATTTGATATTTACTGTCCAAACTTCCTGTTTAAAAAGGAAGTACATCACCACAGGACAGAAAACTGTGCGTATATACTCTTTAACTCAATGTCATGACGTTTTCTTTTGGGATGAGGACTAATTAAAATCATCAACCTGCACTCGCATGAAGTGAAACATTATCTGGAGTTGGGTATGGGGTTGGTTGGGAGTATGGGAATTTAAGATAAATAATGCTCAAAATAATGATGGTTTTCCTGAATGAATTGCCATCCTGTCTTTGGAGGTTTATGGAAGTAGTGTATTAAGAGTCACAGGGCTGGTAACAGACATTCACGGCACTTGTAATTACAATCAGAGACAGGCTGGAAATGAGATTCTGGATTTTCGCACGAGGTTAGACGGATGTAATTGCTGCACGGTGTCTTTTTTCCCTCTCAATCTCCCATAGCTGACTACAGAAAACATATTCATGCAATTATGCAGTGCTCAGTCTTCTGCACACAAATCAGGGCTATGGATGCGTTCAAATAGAACAGTGACAGATCTTCTCAGGGCTCAGAGCCACTGCCTAAAGAAACTTCCGGAAACCAGAATGGGTTTTGACAGATATGACAGGGACATCACCACAGAGACATGAGAGTCTGGGACATGCAGAGGTTTTTAGGGGGTGGGGCAGGGCAGGAACACTTCTATTTCCAGCAAGTACAGTAGACCGACCAAGCCACACGGATGATGTTTTAATGTATTTATAAACAGTAATTGCATTATGCGGCAACAGACGAATGAGTGAGCGAACAAGTGAGTGGTTTGCCTCAGTGTTGGCAATTAGCACAGAAGCAACGTAAGTTTGAAGCTAACGGCAGGTTTTTAATAGATATCGTCAGATGAATGAGTTTCAAATGTGGTCATGAGGGCCCACAAGGAATCTGTGCATTTTTAACATTTTCTCTTGTTAACTGTTGAGAGAAATCTGAAGAATAGATTTACTGAACTGAGAATACTACCAAAGTTTCTAAACTCAGTGGCCCTTTTTGGCTGCTTTTTACTTGAATGGAGAAATATAGAAATTTCCAAAGCTCTTTGTGAAGATTACTTTTCTAAAATCTGACTGGTATTATGAAATTAGTCTCTGTAGAAAACTATATGATTGTACAAAACTGAAGTAGCACACCCATTCTATTCTTTTTTCTTTAGGGTCCCATCTACTCTTTATACTCTTTGTACTGTATATTTGTTCTGCTCCACTGTACTCTGAGATTTATATCCTTAGCTTATGTAAAAAAACAACTTTAAAAAATCCTCTTAAAAAAAGCACTACTGTTCAAAAATGTAGGGTCAGTAAAACATTTTTTTATTTAAATGAATACATTTATTCAGCAAGGATGCATTGGACTGATCAAATTACATTAAATACATTTATAACATTACAAAAGATTTATATTTCAAATAAATGCTGTTCTTTTAAAATTTCTATTAATCAAAGAATTCTGTAAAAAAGGTTCACTGCTCCCACAAATACATTAGGCAGCACTGTTTTTAACATTGATAATAATAAGAAATGTTTCTTGAGCAGCAAATCAGCATATTAGAATTATTTATGAAGGATCATGTGACACTGAAGACAAATTAGATTACATTTTTCAGTATAGTAAATTAGAAAACATTTATTTTAAATTGTAGAATTTTTTTTACAATATTAGCCTACTGTTTTTACTGTATTTTGATCAAATAAATGCAAGCTTGAGAGACTTCTTTCAAAAAAGTAAGAACTCTGACCAAACCCAAACTTTTGGTATTGGTAAGTGTTTGTCTCTGTTAAATCTATTAACACTGTTTTTAACTTGCAGCAAATTCTTGCATTCTGGGCCGTTATTGTGTCATGCTCGTGATGGAGCGGTATCGGAAAGATCTTGGAGCGAGAAGCAACACAGATGCTCCGACTTTTAAAAATGCTCACCGCTTCGGGCGAAATCAAACAACTCCACTTCTATTCCTAGACGTTCACATACTCTGATAGAAGGGCCAGTGTTTCACTGAGAACAAGTAGGAAACAAAATGAAGCACAGGGACAGATGATGAACAGGCCAGTCCACACCCCATAAAGACAGAGGACACTGAGGAGTTAAGATGGTGTAATTGCCTTTAATAAAGGACACTCATGCCTGTCCCAGCCTCCACCCATCCAGGGTCAGCCAGGTTCTCCCTGAGGGCCAGGAGCGGTGCCTTCTCCTACTCCCTCACAGGGTCTGGGAGACCGGTGCCATTTGGGACAGTAACGTCAGGCTCAGATCTCAGATTATAGTCATTACCCCCTCATGGCCGATGTCTTCTGTCAGCATGGCCTTATGCCAAAACATAGTGCCTTCAGTGTAATTTCATATGAGCTTTTAAAATTAACCTTGTGGCCTATAATGAGTAATTCAGCTTGCCCTTCTTTAGAAGTGGCAGGCTATACCATGACATGGAGAGAGAAGTCCGCCATGTATTTATTCTGTGTGCATTTTTAGAAAGCCACAAATGACCGAGGCTCAGCCCTTGTGGTCTGTGCCAAGCTATTTGTGAGCACTGAATATATGTCTGAAGGAAGGCGGGGATGGTGTCTTATATCTGCTATTGTGGAGATTGTATCAGTGAAACACTTATAGGCCAATAGGTGATCATGTGGTGGATTGCTGCGGTTCTGGATTCCGGCGCTATAGCAGTGTTCTCGGATGGATTGAGGTGCCCTCAATTCGGTTTAAGTGTTACAGAGGCTCATCTGTTTCATCTGGGACCATTGAGGTGAAACTCTCATTGACTGCATCACACAGTCAGTTTTTGAGAGTGACATCTGTATACTAACAGGATTGTCTCCTGAATTGTCCTGTTCTTATATTAAACAAAGCCCTTTTTCTATTCCCACAATATTCATGAATAATAACTGCAACCATATTGGTGAAAGTAAATATCAAAGATGGTGACTTCCAGAATGAGTTGTCAGCTAAAATGTTTTTTTTAGCTTTATTTTTGCTCCCTTTAACCTCTAAAATTTGTGATCACCTTGAAATCAAGTGACAATATTGACAAAAACCAGTGAAAACTACTTTTTATGATAGCCATAATTGTTCAAATGAAAAATGTACACTACCATCCAAACATTTGGGTGGGTAAGATTTTTTTTTTTTTAAAGGTTCACTATGTAACACTTTGGCACTCTTGCAGTTAAAAAACGAAACTGCATGCATTCTGCAGAAGAACATTGTTTTGGTTGTGCTTTGGCTCTGCGTGGATGAATATGGTTATCCTACTGCACATAAAACATTAACTACTAGGCTTAAAAGAAATAACCAGTTTAGATGGAAAGGATCCTAAGCTGCAGACATTACCTGTAGCTATAAACATTAATAGACACTGTATTTCATTGAAAATAAATTCCAGCAAAGCGCTACGACAACCATAGTGAAATGTCCCTTCACAGTAGATGATGCTTTACAACGAACTCTGTTAGAGGGCTATATATGGCAATTAATAGTTAACCCACACTGTTGAGTAATAAAAATGCCGTCTGCACATCGCTTTTACAACATTTCCAATCCCTCAGTTCTCGTCATCTCTGAAAAGCCAAGCCAATGTTGATTCTTGTTTTATTACGAGCTCTGTTGCGTTCTCTTTTTGCCAGCAGACTCTCCTCTGTTCAGTTTTTTTTTTTTTTTTTACAAGTGATTCCCCGGAGGTTCGAGATTTAGCTGCTCCATGTCAACCTTTATTGCTCATTGTGACAACTAACCTATGCCACTCACACATAGTAGAAAGAGCAACTTTTCTCTATTTACGGATATGACACAACACGCACGGGCAAGCGACGTATGTACAGTACGCAAATTTAAAAGAAAAGCAATTATTTGAAAGATAAGTCTTTTGTAACATTATGAATATCTTTACTGTCACTTTTGATGAATTTAATGTATCCTTGACAAATAAAAGTATTAATTTCTATAAAGAACATTAGTGTACATCAATAAAATTAATACATTACAGTTTTTGCCAAACTAATCAGATTTTTATTAGTATTTGTGAATAGTTAGAAAACATCATGCCCTCATAAAAGTGAAAACGCCCCTGAAAATCAAATACCGGGTGCAATTATTGCCCTTAAATTAATTTCTGACAACTGACAGCCTAAATATGCGTTATGTCTAGACACGACTAATTTAGTCTAGAGTCCGTTTTGGCTAATGTGTGTGTGTGTGTGTGTGTGTGTGTGTGTGTGTGTGTGTGTGCTTGTGCAGGCAAAGTGAATGTGAATGTGCAATGGGAGGAGGACTCGATGGAGACTGTGCCTGTGGTACCGGTGCGGATAGCCTTCATGTTGGTGGTCCATGGACGTGCCTCTCGCCAGGTGCAGCGTCTCTTCAAGGCCATATACCACACATCTCATTTCTACTACATTCATGTGGACCAGGTATGTCTTCAACACGCATCCAATTTTTATATTTGTATAATGGTGAGAATATTCTGTAAAGATTGAACAGCATGTTCAGAGGAGTTGTAAAGGTGTTAACAAATATATATATATATATATATATATATATATATATAATGTATATATAATATATAAATAAACTATTTAAACTCCCTAATTAACGAGTTGGTTGTTGGGTAAATTGTTGATCGTCTCTGAGTCTAGTGGGGGATAGGAAGAGAGGTGGATGCTGGGTAAACAGTGGGCTCCAAACCACTCCATTCATTCAGTACGCCGTTTCAAAAGTGTGATGGAGGATTATTAAAGAGCCATACTTCAGTGTCTTTCAAACCATTTACTTTTTCAGCTTGGCAAGTGATAGAGTGTGAACATGAAAGGCTGTTTGTTCACACTCACACATAATGCTGCAACTCCCTCCCTTAATTACACATACAAAAATACACTTAATAAGCTACTTGAATTTATGGCAGGAATGCGTAGGGTGAGTACGCTGTCTTGTAATTTCGAAAGAGCAGGATAAAGAGCTGCTTTTCAATCAGTCCATCATCGTGGAGACAAGCTTTATGGCTCCATAAAACGAGCAGAGGAAAAGAGGAGTTAAAGGTGGGGTGATGTAACACGGAAAACACAGGGAATCAAAGACTGTGATGTGTATATCTCAAGACCAACGTAGTGCTTCACACTCACAAGTTTGCCACAAGCACTATGCTACAAAAAAATCACTTGTTTAGGATTTTTGTCTTGTTTTCTAGTAAAATATATAAACCTCCTTAAAACAAGATATGTGTACTTGAGAAGTAAAATTGTGTTAGATTAGATAAATATATATTTTCAGCATAATCTTCACTAAAAGTTTAGGGATACACAATATTGGGTATATATTAGAGAATTTAAAAAAATGTATTATTCAATATTGGATGTATATCGGTCGATATTGAATTGTACATTAATTGTTTAGGTTTCCTTTGCTGTCATCTAACTCTTATTTAAGATTAATATTTAAAAACACTAATAATTTAATATCACTGTTCAATGTAATCTTTAGCAAATCTCAAAATGATTATTCATTTTTCATATTGTACATTATATTCTTGCGATGCCTAAATTCACTTGTAGAATTTAAAATGATTTGAGTTTTTAGTGTTTTATCTTTAATTTACTTAGACATTTACATTTATGCATTTGGCAGATGCTTTTATCTAAAGCGACTTACATTTCAGGGCACACATTTTACATTCATACATTCTTATCAGTTTTTACTTTCTCTGGGAAACGAACCCATGACCAAGTGCCAACACTCTACTGTTTGAGCTACAGGAAAGCTTAGACAAAGTAGTATTGCATCAGTTATTGGCCATAACATGAAAATAATCCTTGGCTATTGGACAGAATTTTAATATCGGTGCATCCCTGATAATTTTTCTTAATTTATGCTTGACTTTTTGTCAATAAGGAAAGAAAAGTACATTTAATTAAATGTAATTCTTTGAAAACAATATCTAATATATTTTGCAATTTTTGTTTCTCAAGAAAATGTATCTTTTTTTAGGATGTTTAGATATTAAAGGGAGACCTATTATGCAAAATGTACTTTTGCATGGTGTTTGGACATAAATGTGTGTTGGCAGTGTGTGTACACAACCACCCTATAGTGATAAAAGACACCCTACAGTGTCTCCCAACGACCTGTTTTCAGCCATGGGGCTGGTGTGACGTCACAACAGCCACAGGCCCCACCCACGAATGTTGACAGACACTGCGGTTTTAACATGGACCCGCCCTGATCGAGTTCACAGCGAGTTGTACACATCCGCCATTTCTGCACTGACGAGAATGTCTCCCAAGCGTTAAAGGTGTTGTGTGGCTGGATGTATTAATTCACATAGCTCTCTCTATTTACTCCCGAAATCTGAGGCAGCCGCTGAAGACGAGGTGGATTCATTTTGTTTTCGAAGAAAATGCTCCCTCAACTCTACCGGAATTCGTTTATGTACTTGCGCACTTCTTATACTGCGTTTACTCAGCTCTTACTTGATTTTCTGGAGAAAAACTGACGCTTCATCTTTTGTGTGATGTACAATAAAATTTATTAAGCTCATCAGTATATTTTTGGCCATCATTCGGACGGGGTCCGCCCGCTACAGCAGGCTTGTATTAATAGTGGATACAAGCAATGACAAATATGTTATAACCGTATTTAAACTAAACTATACTTGTTCCGTCTCCATACAGCATATTCTCTGACTCTGTAGGCATTATTGTCCGTCTCCGGGTCGAAATGAACACCGTTACTGAGAGTTTCTGTTTCGATAATATCATCATTCCGTGAGGTGATATTGTTCTGACACTGAGCGCGAGCAGAGAATGTCTAATAGGAAGAGAATTGGCACTCTCTGGTTACTTCCGGTTTCTGGACTGCCTGCAGTAACACGTCTCTGTCCATGCGGGGGCGCTCGCAGGCGATTGCAGAATGAATGGGAGTCTATGGGGTTTCACCCATAGACAGTATATAAACTGGACACAGCGACCCCATTGGATTCAACGGAAAAAAATGAAGTCAATTAGAACAACTAACTTCCTGATGGTCGAGCGTACTGCGCAGACTCAAACTGAGCTTGACAACGTAGATGTGACGTGAGCAACCCGTCTGTCTTCTAGTAGCTGTGCCAAGAGAAATCTGAATCATTCCCTTCCGAAACTTGCAGAGACGGAGAGTGTGAGTAGGAGGTGTCCATGAGCTAGGAGCAGGAGTAACTTGTGCTAAGTATTCTGATTAATTACTTTAAGGCTAAGATAATACACTCAGCTGAAAATTGCATTTTTAAGTTCACTAAAAATCCATTCAAAAAATGTGATGACGTCACATATTTTCATACTGCCAGAGGTGCTGCTTTACGGCAATTTCTGAGTCACTCCCTTCCCAGGTGCAGGCCTCCAGTAGCCTATGACCATTTATACAGGAGCAAGAAAGAACATTAAATTTTTTTGTCCTTGGGGAATGAAAAGGACAATCCATTCCCACTGTTGGAACAATATATTGCTGCACACCTACGAGGCATTTTCAATCTTTATTCCTAATTTATGCTATGATCAATGAAATGTTATTGAGCGGGATATTGACTGGATTATTTAAGGTTGTCATACCGTACCATGTATATAAACAAATTGAACACAAGAATAGAAAAAACACTCAAATTCCATTTATACCCATGTACTTTTTACAATACATATATAACAATGCCTGCAGGAAAATATAAATACAGTACACAAAAATTAACTTCGACAGAAAGTCCTCCTAAAGATAATGTTTCTGATTCTGCTATAGCTTCAGGTGCCATCAAACGGGGTCTCTGGTCGAAATCAGTCACAAGTCCGTCACTGACCAATCAGCATTCATTAGCAGAATGCTAGTGTGTTCCGGCCAACAACGGCCCAACCTGTAAGAAATCGAAAGGGCATAAGGCAAGGCAAGGCAAGGCAAGGCAAGTTTATTTATATAGCACATTTCATACACAATGGCAATTCAAAGTGCTTTACATAGAAGAAATTAAAATAATAAAAAGAAACAAGAATAATTAAAACAGTTTAGAAAAATAAAATGAAATACAATACAGTACAGTCGGACGAACAGCGGCACAGTGCTCATTCAGTAAATGCATAGCTAAACAGAAGTGTTTTGAGTCTGGATTTGAATGTGACTACTGTAGGAGCACATCTGATCTCTTCTGGAAGCTGGTTCCAGCTGCGGCTGGCATAATAGCTAAAAGCAGACTCACCATGCTTAGAGTGAACCCTTGGTATTTCTAGCTGATATGATCCTAATGATCTGAGTGATCTGTTGGGTTTATATTCAGTGAGCATATCTGCAATGTATTGAGGTCCTAGGCCATTGAATGATTTATATACCAGTAATAATACTTTGAAATCAATCCTAAATCTAACTGGGAGCCAGTGTAAAGACCTGAGGACTGGTGTGATATGTTCATATTTTCTGGTTCTGCTCAGAATCCTGGCGGCAGCGTTCTGTATGAGCTGCAACTGTCTTATGGTCTTTTTGGGAAGGCCAGTGAGGAGTCCATTACAATAATCCACCCTGCTGGTGATGAAAGCATGCACAAGTTTCTCTAAGTCTTGTCTGGAAACAAAGCATCTAATTCTTGCAATATTTTTCAGATGATAGTATGCTGATTTAGTTATTTCTTTGACATGACTACTGAAACTAAGGTCTGACTCTAGTGTCACACCAAGATTCCTGACTTGATTTTTAGTTGTTTGACCCCTAGAGAGAAGGTATGCGTTCACCTTGAGAACTTCATCTTTGTTTCCAAACGCAATAACTTCAGTTTTGTCTTTGTTTAATTGAAGAAAGTTTTGACACATCCAACTGTTGACCTCATCAATGCATTGGCACAGGGAGTCAATGGGGCTGTAATCATTTGGCGATAGGGCTAAGTACAGCTGTGTGTCGTCTGCATAGCTGTGGTAAGCAATTTGGTTATTTCTCATTATTTGGCTCATTGGGAGCATAAGTTGGCTCATAAGTACTCATTCATTCGACTTTTGGACTATAATCTATATTGAACTTGCGGAATCAACAATAAAATCTACGTTGATTAAACGACAAGCAGGAGAAAAAGATACATTTAGCCGTCTAGCTCCATAGACTCCCATTCAGTCTGCGCTCGCCCGCGATCACCTCCAGTGGAATTCTAATGGAACTGCAACCAAGATCGATACAATGGGGCTAATAGGAAGTGCCAAGGCTCTCCGTAGACGGGCTCTGGCGCAAGCTCGTGAGGCTCCGCCCCCTGTGCCGTGCAGCAGCAGCTCATTTGCATTTAAAGGGCACACATTAAAACGGTGCGCTTTTCTGAGCCCCAAAAAGTGACAATTTAAACATGCTGTAAAAAATTATCTGTTGGGTATTTTGAGCTAAAACTTCACATACACACTCTGGGGACATCAGAGACTTATTTTAATTCTTGTGAAGAGGGGCATAATAGGTCCCCTTTAACATGAACAGGACAAATATATTAAGAAAATGTGTAGGTGTACACAAGGTACATGAAACTTTGTGCTACCTGACTGTTTGAAAAGCCTTCATTCACTTAATTTGATCAGTTTTCCCCCACAAGGTCAGACTTTGTTTATCTCATGATAACTCTGGTCACGTTTGACTGACTGATCCCAGATAAAGTTCTCAGGCTCCAAATTACCCAGAGCCTGTCTTTTTTCACCCTGCAGCGGTCTAACTACCTGCACAGGCAGATGGTGGCTCTGGCTCACCAGTATCCCAACGTCCGGGTCACATCGTGGCGCATGTCTACGATATGGGGCGGTGCCAGCCTGCTCACCATGTATCTGAAGAGCATGAAGGACCTGCTGGCCATGCGAGATTGGTCCTGGGATTTCTTCATCAACCTGAGCGCTGCTGATTACCCAATCAGGTGAGTAATCATTCTCTCTCATTACTCTACTTTTTACTAATTATTCTGTTGATATCACTTGCATTGCTTGGTTTGTCATTGTTTTCTCTCCGGAACGATTCGAGTTTATTGGTTGCCACAGAACAATTGAATTAACACCTGACTAGCGTCTAGCTGTGGGCTGTTGGGAGATTAGTTCCAAGCAATGTCACAATTTAGTTTAGCAGGGGATTATGGGTAATTGAGATCACCATTAGCTGTTTGATCTGGTGTCAACAAGCTTGATGGTTCATAGAACTGTTCAGGGATTACATTCCAGCGTATTGTGGAGATTGTACTTTTTTATTCAGAATTAGCTCAATTTAATGACGGAGCCACAACACCAAAGCAAACCAAGGAACTTGAAGTCTACCCCAAATATTTGAGGAAGAGTAAAATAAAAGACTCCAGTATTTCAGGATCTCATCACATTACCTGTAACTCAATGTGGCATTTCTATCTGTAAGCCGAACTGTATCTGAAGATTTGAATTATCACCATGATAAATGCCATTAGTGTGCATAACTCTTCAGTCCATAATGAGAGCAAGATGAGAGGTTGAGTAACCCAGCTACTCCCCCGGCTACAATCAATACTACAGCCATGTCATTTTCTGCAGCCCTCAGAAATCAGGGTGTTAGAGATCGATACGGCCGTGTGATGAATTCTGGCCTGTCCCGCATAGCCGTTCAAGGTTAATCCTGCCTCTCTATCACTCCGTCGCATGCCACACCTCCAGACCGGAGAGAGAAGTTAGCTGTGAGCCAAAGCCCCTTTAAAAGCGGAACATCAAAGAAAAATAAAATGATTCTTTTCATCTCCAACGCTGAGTCGGGATCAGGTGCATGCTATAAGTAGCCTGTCAGTGTGTGTGTGTGTGTGTGTGTGTGTGAGTGTGTGTGTGTAGTGCAGTGATGTAGTTGCTATCATTTGTATTATACTGTGCAGAAACACCATTTCTCTAAAACATGAGGACAAATCGGTCCATTAAGGAGTCCGATCCGGCTCCTCCGGTTGTGGTGATGGAGAGTTATTTCTCAGTCCAATAACATAACATAACAGAAACAGGGGTCAGCTGAGAGGAAGCTGTGAGGAAAATAACTTCAACAAAAGATAAGAAGTGCACTAAAAAGAGTCGTAATATATATATACAATGTGTATATATATACAACATTACAAAACTTTAATTTGAAGCAAGAAAGTATTTGAAAATCACTTAACTGTGCACTTAACTGCTTTAATGAGAGAAGGAACTGTAATCCCATCAAGCCTGGCAAATGACATAATAGAAATAAAAATGATGGTAAATATAAAACTATTGATTTAAAGATATTTATTATAAAGAGAGGATCAATATATTTTATGTTTATTCCAAAATATGAAAACCTTTTTTATTTTACATTATTGGACATTATAATCTTATGATACCTAAAATAATTCATTTTAGTTTTTGGTGATTACATTGATTGATTTTGAGTTTTTAGTGTTTTACCTTTTAGTATATTAGAAAAGATTAACAAAATTTTAGCATTCCTGCTGAATTCTTAGATTTCTGCTTAACTTTTTACCAATGGGGTAAGTAAAGTACATTTTAATTAAATTTAATTATTTGAAAACAAGTCCTATTTTCTTACGCAATTTTTCCTCCCAAGTTGGCTTCATTGATCTTATTTTAAGGATGTTTAGATATTTATATCTAACTATATTTTGTTTATTGCAAAATATGAATATTATGCATAAAAATATTTGAGTAGTTTAAGAGCATAGGTAAACTGACTCTACATCACTTGCAGCGTTTTATGGGAGAAGACGGGCGCTAAATATACAGGTGTGATTTACATGTTGCGATTCTATGATTGGTGAAGATTTCTCTGTAGGTTTTCACCAGGAATTCTGGTGTTGAACACGACTATTTGAAAAAGAAGTTGAAATCTTGCAAGCTGATGGCTCCAACAAAAGCATATACCATCGATTAACAACCTCGAAGCTTACAGTAGGTCTGTCTTTAAAGGTTTATAAGTTATTGTTAAAAATCAGTTCCCCTACTGTGAAAATGAATGGGATTTTTACTTCTGGTACCCAACTGTTTCATCCTATTGCTGTTGGTTAAAGATCACCTCTGAGTGGACAAGACTGAGCACAGACTGACAGATCAAGAGGACGAAGCCTGTTTGGAGTCCATTAGACCTCATCTCAATTTGGCCAGAGAGACATGAAGGGTTATCATCCAGACATTCAATGTTTTTTTTTCTCATTCTTGCCACAATGGCTTTAACAGAGAAAGCGAGTGTGAGACAGGAAGTAAGGTGAGAGACAGAGACAAAGCCACAGACAATGTTCGAATACACGCTTGACTTCCAGTCTAGAGCCACAGTGTGTTTGCTGACACTGCAGACTTCGCTCGGCTTCATAGCGGCTGCTCCCATTACCGACTAATTGCGTATGACAACGCGTGTTAGAGGTCCTGGGGGGACATCTTCAGTGCTGGCCTTCCTAAAGACCTGTGCACAGCCCTTTCGCAGAACGTTTTGTCCACATGTCGTGACTGCTGTGCCGAGGGACATGTGGTACCTGTGTCTGGTGACTTAGCAACTTATTTTCCCCTCTAATTCCCCCCTGATGTCCATCCTTCTGCATGGATGCATGTGAAAGGGGCTGACAAAAAGCTTTCTCCTCTATAGGCGAGGCTGGACGCCAGAGGCGGAGGGCTCTGTTACACAGAGCCTTTGTTGGGAGCGCTGGGCTCTTTTCTTCCATTTATCCGCACCATCTTGCTCTTTTCCTCCGGCCCTGTTTTTAAGTCAGCGCAGCTGTATTTATAGCCTTTTCATGAAGAGAGAAAAGGAGAAAACAATGAGTCTGGATTGTGTTGTTCTCCTCTTCCCATGTGGTCACATGGGCTCCATGATGCCCTCTTCTGGAACGGAGCAGCTCTGCAGACTGTTCGGAATGGATAACTAGCTTACTAAATACTATGCAGTATATACTGGATTTAAATAAAAAAGTTCAACATTTGGTATTATTCCATTATAAATGCTTCAAAGTGTAGGATTCTTCATCTTGAAAAAAATAAATAAAAATTATCCAGTTTTATTTAAAAATGATTAACATTTTTTAGTTCAATTAAATAATTAGACAAGAAAAAGCTAAACTAAAATGATTGATATTGATATTACCTCTGGTTCATTCATCACACTAGAAATGAAATGCTGAGCATCACATTGTGGTATCCCATGCATATATACTGCAGCAATAGTAAGATTAGTATGATAGTATGCTATAGGGCTGGGTGATATGGACAAAAATGTCTCGGTGTATTATACTTTTTTATTTAGACTTTTTTCTATTTAGATGAAAATAAATTCAGTATTTATAAAAAAAAAAAAAAAATTCACATCTTGCCCAATACAAACAATGTTTATCACATTACATTCTAACATTGTTACAACATTACAGTCTAAAAACGAAAATAATGCTTTTTAAAGCAGAAGTTAAATTAGCTAAAAAATGAAAATAAATAAAAACAAAAGCATAGACTAATTATATTAGGTCTACATTATAGTCACTTTACTATACTGCTGTCATAAAAATAGACTTCACATTTAATGTCCAACAACAAATATTTTAGCAAAATGTAAATTTTTGTCAGAATTCTTGCGCTCCTATTCTATTGCGCTCTGTCTGTTTGGTGCTTGTGCACAGTGGGGCTTGTTCACTGAAGTCTGTGAAGTTTAGCAGAGACTCACTGACAGCAAAATTAACATTTTTGCTTGTCTTTCTAACATTTACAAATGGAGAATATACCTGTGAAATGGAAGTTCTGCACTGTGGAAAACACATCTCAAATGCATTAAACAGAACAAGTATCTGTCAGAGCACCTGACAGGGTAAGCCACGTTAACCATATCTGTTATTTCGAAGCTCTAAATATAAAGCATGTCTCATGTTTAGGACTAATTGTTTTTATGCACTTTCTCTGCAGAAGCTCACTCAGTGTCCTCTATTTTTCAAATGCACCGTAATATCAAACTACTGTATATATCCATATAAACGGTATTGCCTCATTCTATATCATTTATAAAAATAAATTATAAAAATCGATATTTGGTTCAAATTCAATATACTTCCCAGCCCTAGTATGCTTTTTTGAATATAGCCTTCAATCCCAGCCTGTATGTCTCTGACAATGTTTAGAATGGAATACTACTGCTTACTCCATACTGCACCATATATACTGTGTATAGGCTACTATATCAAAAAATAGTATACTTTATGCAATAAACTATCAAACTGTACAGTGCAACATTGTTGCCACATGAACTCATTATGTTGCATGTTTAATTCTGAAAATAAATGAAGTGAAATGATGTGTAGCAAAGTATGGTGTCCCATACTCGGAATTTATGCTCTGCATTTCACCCGTCCAAGTGCACACACACAGCAAGTAAGTAGTGAACACACACACACACCCGGAGCAGTGGGCAGCCATTTTATGCTGTGGCGCTCGGGGAGCGATTGGGGGTTAGATGCCTTGCTCAAGGGCACCTCAGTTGTGGGAATGAGTGGAATGGAGCGCTGTTCATTCACCCCCTCCACCTACATTTCCTGCCGGAACTGAAAATGAACTCTTTAACCATTAGGCCACAACTGAACATGTAAATAAAAATGTTAAAGGGGTCATCGGATGCAAAATTCACTTTTATATGGTGTTTTAATATGATGTCATATTGCCCATGCTCCGCCCACGACCACTGACAGAATGTCCCTTATTAGCATATTTCCTCCCTCAGCCTTTGCCATGGTAGCACTTTACGTGTCTCCATGGTAGAGAGGGGTGGGGTGAGCAGTTGCTCATTATCATTTAAAGAGACATACACCGAAACGGGTCCTCCTGTTTTTGAGGAGGTAAAAAGGGTGTTGTTTTACACAACCATTGAGGAATTTTAACCAAAGTATGTTACAAACTTTACACGAAGACCCTAAAGAATCATACTAACTTGTGGAAAATGGGCATCCGATGACCCCTTTAACATGAATTACAAGGTTTATACAAATTTTTTAAAAGTGAAATTGAATGGTACAACAATTTTAACATTAAAGTCTTCAATTTGACTTTCATTTTTAGAATGTTCACGATTCCTGTGTAATTTGCGTGCTGTATTGTGATTGGTCTTTCTTGCATGTATTTGTATACTCTTATGTGATTGATCATATTATATTATTATGCATATGTAGCATGCAAATTCAAATTGTTCTATGCTACATAGTGTCTACATGACATCTGCTTTGTGCAAAAATATCCTTATTTTTGGTAGTCTGATTTGAAAAAGGATTCAAAAAAAGATATCATTCATTTCCTGTTCATTCATCACTATTAAGATTTAGTTGGGCTCATTGCATTATAGGATACAATATTCCTCATGGTTTGATCTGGTTGCATACTGTGCAATTGTAGAAGGTCATCGGAGTATTCCATGCCTACAGAAAATTTGCATACCGTGAAGAGACCTCAAAAATAAAGCATAAACATCCTCTCCGTCTCTCTCTTTCTCCTGCTCTCTCGCACTTGAACTGATGCTCATTATTATTGCACCGTTTTGAAGGTACTGCAGTCAGATTTCAAATCGGTTACAGAATACAGCACTCTAATAACCTGAGTGATTGTCAGCTGTACATGCAATAAACACTGGAGCAAGGTTTCGTTTCAAATGCCACACTGGGTTTCCCATGCTGACCTTTTTAAAACAGTCAAGCAACAGGAAAGACAATGCAGGTCAGGGTGCATTTGTGCATGTTCATCTTTTTACCAGTTAAACATTTAATGTGGTCTTATAACGAACGGTGGATTATATATATCACCTTAAGCTATTGAAATGAAACTTGTGAGATAAAGTCGGATATGATTGACATATGCAGCTGTAGGCATGTTGACGACATCATGCAAGTGATGATAGAATGACAGAGTGTTTACTGAGCTAAAATTCACATGCAAACATCAACAAATTCACCTCAGCTATTTATTACTGTTTGGTTGTGAAGACATGTTTGTTACCTTTTTTTGAACAATGCTCTTCACCTATTTTCGCAATTAATTCAGATCCATCCACTTAAAGTAACTTTTCGAGGATCATTTCAACCTGAGGTCTGCTGTCTGTTTTTAGTATTTCTAAGCTTTTTAAGAAGTGAATCATAAGATTTATAAGAATTTAAAAACAAGAGGTACCTCTGGCACCTTTAACATTTTCATATTTGCATGCTGATATACAATTGTTGATTCTTGTTCACAGCCAAGGATAGTAATCAAAAAGTTGCTGGTTTGATCCCCAAAAATGAGAGCCAAGAGCCGCTGTTCCTTCGAGCAAGGCATTTTACAAATTCCACCGTCCCTAGTATTGTAGCAATAAATAAAGTTTTCATTATTCTTTTTGTCTTCAGTGTGAAGTCATTTCCCCTCTACCAGAAGCCTGCAGTGAAAAAACAAACAAGAGAGAGCGGTGTGTATGGGGAAAAATGACTACAAATGTTCAGGCAATGCATTGTGACAGGCAGTGAAACGGGGCAGCTGGCATTTGGGGCTGAAACTGGCTCTGTACGTGAGCTTGGACTCGCCCAGAATCCCTCATGCTCCACGCTCATTTACACTGTGGCTCATTAGCCTGATTAGCAGACTCTCTGTTACTTTTTCTCTCTTTCACTAGTTTTCGGTTTTCCCTTCCAACACTATTTCGATCTCTCCTCAGGACCAATGATCAGCTGGTGGCCTTCCTGTCCAAATACAGAGATATGAATTTCATCAAGTCTCACGGGAGAGATAACGCTCGGTGAGTGCTGATGTGTGATACTGCTGATGGCTTACGGTGCCCGAGGCTCAGAAGGGTGCCCTTTATAACCAATACAAATAAATTTGTAATTTGCATTGTTGATAATCATCGCCAACAGATTCATCAGAAAACAAGGTTTGGACCGGCTTTTCTTCGAGTGTGACACCCATATGTGGCGGCTTGGAGACAGGAAAATTCCAGAAGGCATATCCGTGGATGGAGGCTCTGACTGGTTTCTGCTCAACCGAATGTTCGTGGAGTACGTCATCAACTCTCAAGACGACCTCGTGACCAACATGAAGCGTTTCTACGCATACACGCTACTACCTGCGGAGGTGAGATACCAAATTACGCTTCAAAATCATGTTAAAGAAGTTAAAAAATATTGTTTTTCAAAAGAAAAAACAAACATTTTTTAAAAATGTACTTGAATAACATATATCTATTTCGATAATATATATTGGATTGTTTATTCTTGTTGTTTCTTGTTTTAAACGTAAATCTAAATAAATGTATGGGTTAGGTTTAATATTGCTATATATTCATGATATAATATTATATATTCTCTGAAAACAAGTCTTATCTTAGACAAAATTGCTTGTAAATTAAATGTATTTGTTTTAAGGCTTAGATATTTTTCATTAAAAAAATAGACTGATAATGATCAAGAAATGACATTTGCATTGCACAATATTACAAAGATTCTTCTACATTAATTCACTAGATTGGCATTCCATTAATTTTTCTCACTTATTCGCCAAAGTTGAAGTTTACGATGATAAATTGTGTAAATTTCCATAAAGCGAGAATGAATTTGCATAGTTTTATTTGCTCATTTGCATTGTGTATTTGCTCATTTAAAATGACTGTCAGTGTGTTAGTTTTAATGAAGGGCTTTTTGCTGTGCCATGGTGAAATTGGATTCTTCACTCTGTCTAGGTCTAGTTATTCACCACTGAGATATTGGATATTGTGGCTTGAGAAGGCAATTGGCCCTTTTTTACTGATGTAGACATTTAACACACTAGACCTCCTGACAGGGCTATTCTGTTAGACATCCATCTTCATTTTATCAGATGTCATTATTCTGTTTCAACCTCTTAGTCATCTGTTTTCTTCTCTTTCTCTTCACCTCTTACCATCCTTTCCTATTTATCATCCTCCTCCCCTATTCCCATTCTGTCTTCACAGTCGTTCTTCCACACAGTTCTGGAGAACAGTCCGCACTGCGAGAGCATGGTGGACAACAACCTTCGCATCACTAACTGGAATCGAAAGCTGGGCTGCAAGTGTCAATACAAGCACATCGTTGACTGGTGCGGCTGCTCGCCGAACGACTTCAAGCCCTCCGACCTGCCCCGTTTCCAGGTGAGCACCTTGTATCCTTCCCACGATACTCTCAGTCCTCTCGTTGTCCAACTGTATCAGTGCAGGTGGCGCTAACAGGAACAGTTCAATGAACCTGATCATTAGTTAAACTCTTTTAAAGCCTTTTCAGTGACAGCGCTGACCTCACGCCTGAAGGAGACCTATGCCGCGTCCTGTTTAGTCTGAATAAGCACAATAGGCCTTTAATTTACCTTAAACAAACACCTAATAGTGTGAGACAAGCTCTCCAGTCAGTAGCGATTTCAATTGTGATTAGAAATCCAATGAGACTCAACTAAAGGAAAGCCTTGCTAACTCGTGCCTACACAGGGGATCTGTAATTAACTCTGCCCGGCAGAAAAGGACGAGGAGGGATCAATTGCAAGGCGGTCTCTCATCAAAAGGATTCTGGTAGTGAGTCTAGTATGTGGAATGAGGCCGTGGAGCTTGACCGCAGCAGCCAATTCCCTTCTCTCCCCCCCTACCTTTGGTCTGGAAGTCTCTCATTAGCCTCCAGTACAGAGTCAATCCTAACATAGTCATGCCCGACCTCGGTGACTCGCTCTCCCTACTGTAACTGGAGCTACAGGCCCAGTTGAAATGAGTTTTAAACGTGTCATTCCCAGCCTGGTGATTTTCACATAGCTGGCTGTGCTTTATTTTTTCCATTCTGCTGCAATAGAATTGCAACTGTGCATTTTCTCCCCTTTTTAGTTTTCTCTCTCTTGCATGTTATGGTTTCACATTAAACGATGCAGCGGTCTATTCGGCAGGCCATTTCCACATAAACTCCCTACTGTGCACTCGTGTGCCAAACCATGACATCATCACCATGTACCACACCAGGCAGCTTTTGGCACTTTTGCTCACTTTTTTTTTTTTTAAACAGCCCAACTGAAGAAGCCAAATTTTTTTTGGAACGTCAACATCCATAATGGTGAATCTTGATGTTCATATGTTCTAATTTAAGTACCATTTTATTTTAACATTATTTTGGTTTTATTTATAAATAATGTTTCCTGTTGTGAATGAGGGCTGAAAACCCAGCACCATCAGCGCAGTATTTCGAGCGTTGCTAAATGTTTGCAGCCACAACTCCTCTATATAATGGAGTCTTTCACAGAGTGTGCGGTTAACTCATTCAGGCCTGTGCTGGGGGAAGGGCCTGTGAGCGTTTAGCGGGTCATTATTACTGAAGGCATACCCATAGTGAGTGTTGAGTAATTATCCTGTGACAATACCTCCTTTCTCACAGACAGCTCTGAAGAAAAAGGACAATGGGAGAAGAAGGGAGGCTTGAAATGTGTCATGACAGTTCAGTTTTTTATCCGAGCAATTTCTCACCCCTCACCCTATAAAGGCCCAAACCATATGAAAGAGCTTCCCAGACTTGCCTCTTCAAATCACTTTTATTACATTTCCTCACATTTTTGCCTTCTTTAACTGTTTAAAAAGAACAAAATTACTGAATACTATTTAAAGGGATAGTTCACCCAAAAATGAAAATTCATTAAAAAAAAGTATTTCTTTTGTGGAACACAGAAGTAACGGTCGCTTACCGTTGTGATGAATGAATTGTTTATGCATCATTCTTTTGAATCGGCTCTTTCCAATAAATCAGTTGGTATACAATTACCAGTCTGAATGATTAGTTCGCAACTCATACTGATCTTATACTTCAGAGTTTTTCCTTTAGTGTTGCATGGATTAAAGAAAGTCATACAGGTTTGAAACAACATGGAAATGAGTAAATGATGACAGAATCTTACATTTTGGGGAATTTTCATTCCTTTCGAGGTTTGTGTTTTGATTTTTCCATCTTGTACAGGTAGGTTGGTCTCTTGAAAGATGTCTGACAGGGGTCTGCTGTCACCTGAAAGCTATTTCAAGCATGAAGATTTTTGATCTCTTTGGTTCTTCTCAGATGTTGTCCCTCTTCTTATCTGTCTAAGTTACACATGTTAGTCTGCGGGGAGCCAAGTTGGATGTGAATAATAAGCAACATCACCGTTTCATACCAGACATATGCCACTTTGATTTTTATTTTTGGTGTCAATTATCTCTGGAGAATTTGTCTCTGATTCTTTTAGCTTTTTCCCCCGTCTAGCACATCATACTGGTTGGTGTGCCACGCTTTTCGTTTTTCAGTCTCTTCGCTCTGTCACTAACTCTCTTTCTCTTCCTGTTTCTAAAGTCTCAGCAGGCTGTCTTGTCTATCAGCATCTCTTTGTCTTCACACTCACGCTCTCTTTCTTTCTCTCTCTGTCTCCATCAGCAAACCACCAGGCCCACATTCTTTGCAAGGAAGTTTGAAGCCAGTGTAAATCAAGAGATAGTAAACCAGCTGGATGTCTTCCTGTTCGGAAGTGTGCCGCAGGGCATGCCGGGTCTCAAGGCCTACTGGGAGAATGTTTTTGATGAAGAGGATGGTATTCACAGCCTGTCCGACGCACATCTCACTTACTATCATGCCTTCGCCCGATTGGGTCTGGCACGAACTGGCAACTCGTTACAGGGCGACACCAATGACAACAGCTGCAGGTCAGTACTCAGTACATTGTTTTTTGTTTGTTTGTTTTTTAACTGGTGCACAAAGTTAGTTAACTAAATTGTCTGGATTCTCTGTAAAAAAAATAACAACAGAGCTATAATCTGAATGTATTGTTTTTAGAAGATTTAACCACATTAAAGTTTAACTTGAAAATTTCGGGATGCCGTTGACTTTTGTTGTATGGCAACAAGCGGCACATTTTCGTAAATCAGTGGGTTTGCTTCTAAAGCCACATTTTTCTTTGGAGATCATGAGATGACCAAACACATCCAAAATTGGTTATCAAACAATAATGAATGTTGATGATTTTGTGCTTGGCAACCAATAATTAATTGCACAAATTATAGTCGACATAAACCGTTTATCCTCATTTCAAGTGAACCGGTTTTTAATGTGGTTTGGGTTGTAATTTATTTTACCTTCAGTAGTTTATTCATGGTTTTCAAAGATTTCAAGAGAGCATTTGGCTCATTTGGCTGGCCTGACAGCACCAAATTTACACCAAAATTAGAGTTTGATTAGATGCACAGCCTTTGATGTAAAAAAAAAGAAAAGAAAAAGTCAATTCAAGAATTTTTTTAATTGTAGTCATTTAAAATTATATTGATAATATTAATACTGCAAAATACCAGTAGAGGATTCCAAATACCATGTGCACAGCCCCCCTACATTTGATTTATATTTAAATAAATATATTTCATTTTCAATAAAGGTACTGTTTTGATACATTTTGACTATGAATTTAGTGTTCATTTTATTTTAACAGAAAATGTATTAGTTGATCTTGATTGATTTTATTTATTACTGTTTTACTGCATTAAAAGCCACTAAAATTTCCATTGATATTTCCCCTAGTTTATGGATTGTGAAATATTTCAGACATTAGTTTAGATTTTTGGTTTAAATCAAGTAATGATTTCTTTCCCCTTTTGTGACTGTGACCGTAGATTAACCTTTCTAGGTGGCGTCCCACCAATCTGCTCTAAATAACTTAGACTTATAACTTGGTTATATATAAGTAAGGGATAATGTAGCGTGAGGCGGTTGTTATAGCGAATACAACCCCGACAGGCTGATCAGGATCTTGATCAGCCTGAAGGGGTTGTATTCGCTATAACAACCTCCTCGCTCTACATTATCCCGCTTACTACATGGCTACCTACCAAATAAATCAATAATTTGACACAAAATATTGATTTAAAAAGGAGTTTATTGATTTAAAAATGATTGTATTGCTTCCGCTAAAGAAAATAGTCCGTTCCGTCTGTACGGTTAGAATCCTGCGTCCATAGCAACGCTCTGTTATCATGGCAACGGTGTGTTATACTTAGCGATCTGTTATCAAGAAATAACAGACCGCATTCTACATTAGAATTCAACCAAGCCATGTAATAATATATAATAACATGGTATATGTTGCTAATGATGACATCATTTTCAAGTGAATTGTTCTGAACATTTGTGTGTCTGTGTTTTTGTTGGTGTAGGTTTTTCATTTGTAATTATGTTTTGTTTGAAACCGAATGTATATTGGCATTTTGGATATTCTGAAAGCTGAATAAGTGCACACTCATTTGTGCTGTCTGCCGAGGGAAGCGCAGAATGTTTGATCTCACTTGCAGCAGATCTGAAGTTCCTCAGCTGTCCAAACATCTGTCATTACTGAGATAGAGAAGAGAGAGAGTCGAGAGAGGATAAGGGGCCGTGTTTGTCAGTCTGGCTGCTGTGTTTATGTGTTTATCAGTGCAGTAATGCCTGGCGTCGCTGCTGGTGCATTCTGACAAGAGAGCCACAGTATTTGGACCCTGCAGAGGGACTCATCAGGCACAAGGAGGAGGTTGTTGCTGGTCGTGGGGGTTGGGTGGTGGCGCTCAGGGTCCGTGAGTGAGGGAGAGATCTGTTTTTTTGCAGCCCTCTGTGACATCAGCGGTGAGAGGCTGAGGTGGGCCGCTTGAATAGCTGCTCTGTTAGTCCCTGCGTGCTGCCCACCTCCTGCGGTGACAGCGGACGGAGGAGGAGGGGGGAGGGCGGCCGCACCGGTGTAAATATTTGCTGTTCTGCTTGTCAGGCAAGCGATGCTGGGATGGAGCACCTCCAGCCTGTGCTGGAATACTGATGAGAGCACGGCGACGGAGCTCAGGGTGGAGATCACTGCGAGAGCAGCCATCCGCTCCGCGTGAACGCCTGCGTCTCTATCAGCTCCTGCTGCTCCTCCTTCTGTCTGTCTGTCTCAGTGTCTCTCAGCCCAGCACTTCACTCGCCTCTCTACAACCCAAATAAACTTTGCTCAGAATACAACATTATTGGTTCTGTTGCTCAGAAGTTTTCTCAGGGTTTTAAAAGGCTTTAGGTGTTAACGAAGAATTTAAATCAAAGACAATTACTAGTCAAATAATTGGTCTTAATAAAGTCCTGTATTGCAAAAAGAACGGCATTTATTTGAAATAGAAATCTTTTGTAACATTGTAAAAGTCTTTACTGTCACTTTTGATCAGCGTAATGTGTCCTTGCTGAATAAAATTATTAATTTCTTTCATTAAAAAAACATCAGCATATGGCTAGAATTTGCTTTCTGTTGGTTTAGAGTGGCTATTTCCTTCTCAGCTAACATTATAAATCTCTTTGCTGTTACTTTTTATCAATTTAATGCATTCTTGCTTTCAAAAATATTTTTTTATGTTACATTCATTTATGTGGGAATATATAATGTGGAACATTCTTCATGTTAAGCCACCAAAACAAATACATTAGGGACAAAAATATATATGTTCAAATAATTATAATGCAAAATAGTTGCATTTATATCATGACCAGTAATAAATATTATTGAAAAAATCCCCAATGAAGATGCCTTGGCAGGTGTGGCAAAAAGTCAATTTTGAACCCTATATGTACGGATTGTGAATTATTATTATTATTATTATTTCAGAATGACATATTTTCTGCCTGTAGGTATTATGCCATGGGACATCCTGTGTCTGTCCACATCTACTTCCTGTCTGATGAGTTCCAGGGATACCTGGTGAGGCATCACGCCACCAACCTGGCAACAAGCAAACTGGAAACCCTGGAGACCTGGCTCATGCCCAAACAGTTCTTCAAGTTCACCAATCCACCCAATACCTTCAACCGACTGCAGTTTGCAGAGGTTAGTAAACTCACAGCCCTACACAATACACACACACACACACACACACACACACACACACACTGGAGATGAAGCATTTTTGTATACTATAATAGCTAACGGCTGTTGGGTAGCACGTTTATGTGTCCTCTGTTGGTCATTTTTATTTATGAACTAACTGTCGTCATGCTGTTGTTCATGAATAAAAGTTTTAAGACAATTCTTATTTCGTTCTGGCTCACTGCAGTAAAAATGTCCTGGCAGTCTATAGGTGCAGAATCGCCCCCACACTACCCTCAGAAGTCAGAATGTATGCATTGCTAAGAATATTGACCTCCGAATATTATTGGCAATCTTACACTGCTGCACACTGCGCTTGACATACTCCGTTAAACAACCAATAATTCAGACGTTTTTCATTGATTTAGCTGTCAGGCAGCGCCATACCTGTCATCTTGCCCTTTGGCGTAATCAGTGATTTGTCTGCCACGAGTATGGGGATAAAATAATGACTTCACGCTGAACTGCCCTCAGTTTATCTGTTGGAAGCCAAGGGTACATGTTCAGTTCCAGACACTAGAGTTAGATGCATATAGATGACTTAAAACAGGATATGAAGATCTATTACTTGCTGATATGTTTGTTTTTTTATATACGGTTGAAATGAAAAAATTATACTCTTCCTTTCGCTGATGAAACTGGCATAAATGATTTAAATCAAAGGCGTACATTCAATTTACTATATGTTAAATAACAATATATTTAAGTTATAATATTGTGAATAATAATCAATATAAGAAATATTATTTGTGATGCCTGCAATTTCTCAGATATGTTTTTATTTATTTTGAAGACACGAGTTATGGCTGTTGAAACCTCAGCTTTGCCATTGCAGACAAATGAATGACATTTAAAAATATATTATTGGATTAGACAACTGTTATTTTTAAGTTGGAATATTATTTCACAATATTACTGTTTTTACAGTATGTTTGATCAAATAAATGGAGCTTTGATGAGCATACGAGACTTCTTTCAAAAACAAAATAAATCTTATCAACCCCAAAATATATATCATATGTATTATATATACACATTTATGGCTAGTAACTTTCTAAATTCATCTGTGTAGCAAAAAGTTACTGTTGGAGTCTGCCTGGACATCACTTCCTAAAAGCATTATAGTACCCATCATCCATCCTTTGGGGGGACACCCATAGACAAGACAGCAGAGCTGTAAAGTGCTTAAACCAAGTCCAGCTGGGTCTCAGGCGTCTTCCAAACAGAATGATCAAATTGATTTGCCGTGTTTTACTGAGGTACGGGCACGGCCGGGGAGGGATATGGGGCTGGTCAACCGTAAAGAGACTCCTGCTGTCGGTCACGTCCTCTGTAGTGATGTAGTTTCTGAGAGTGGCTGGAGGCAGCTAGCGTTTAATGGCTTTAAGCCACCACCTCCCCCCCATCACACAAGTCAAATTACCTCACAGTGGGAGAAACATTAAACTGGGCACTGCTGATCGTTTGATGCAATTATGCTCATCTCAGCTGGTACTGGCGGTCCCAATTGGTGCCATCTGTTTACTTACGATGGGATCTTGTGCAATTCATTTGGCTGTATATCCGTCTGTGCGCCTCTCTTAGGGAGCCACTGGTACCGTGCTCAGGCATCCCGTTACTCTGGTTTCTTAGGGGACTGAATTTCAAGGAAACAGAAAGTTTGTTCAGCTTCCATACCAATGAAGGCCTGTGCAGTGTCTGGAGGGGGTGAACTGACACATCTCTGCATCAAGAGCGACACACACTGTCTCAGAGCCCCGGGACTCTGTTCTCACCCTCTCTCACTTGCCTTCTTTCTCATTCTCTTACTCATTCGTCTTCTCTTTTAGTGTGTCTGCCTCTCCAACTTTGCTCTAGATCAGTGATTCCCAACCAGAGGTATATGGAGCCCGAGGAGTAGTATGCTGGCAGGTTCCAGGGGGTCCTTGGAAAGATTTAGCTTAAACCTATGAAAACATGTTGAAAACAGTTTTAAACCATAACATTTTATGATAAATATAATAAAACAATATAATAAATAATATATAATAATATCAAATCAATTGTAATATATTTATATAGGAATATAAAATATTTTTTCAATTAAATATGATTTTTCAGTTCCTTATTAAAGAAAACAAAACTTTAAAAAAAAAATTTTTTTTTTTTTTTTGCAAACGCATAATGGATCATAAGTGACATTTAAAGACATGTTTTATGTTACAAAAGATTTCTCTTTTAAATAAATGCTGTTCTTTTGAACTTTTCTTTGATAAACTCTTTTCGACATTGAGAATAAGAAATGTTTCTTGAGCAGCAAATCAGCATATGGATTTCTGAAGGACATCAGAAGACTGGAGTAATGATGCTGAAAATTCAGCTTTGCATCACAGGAATTAATTACACTTTAAATATATATAAACTACAGTTATTTTAAATCAATAATATTTCACACTATTTTTACTGTATTTTTGATCAAAATAATGCAGCCTTGGTGAGCATAAGAGACTTCTTCCAAAAATATATATATTTTTTTAAATCTTACTGACGCCAAACATTTAAACAGTAGTGTATGGGATTATATATACTTGATCTGTTGTTCACCCACCGTATAAATTGTTTGATTAATTATTTAAAAGTGACTTTATTAGCATTCATTTTGATGAGATTTTTTGCGAGAATGGGAACACATATCTGGCTTGTCAATAAAGGGGTACTTGAGTCTAACTGATGGGACTGTTGGGGTACATTAGGCTACTTCTCTTGACTTTCTTATCAGTCTAAATGTCATATATCTGTTCTTTGTCTTTTCTCTCATACATCAGATTGGAACAGACTGGGATGCTAAGGAAAGGATATTTCGGAACTTTGGGAAATTGATGGGACCCATGGACGAGCCTGTGGGAATGCAGAAATGGGGGAAAGGGTCAAATGTGACTGTGACCGTGGTGTGGATTGACCCCACCAATGTCATTGCTGCCACCTACGATATCCTGATCGACGCTAGTGCTGAATTCACACACTACAGGCCTCCGCTGAACCTTCCCCTGCGGCCCGGCATGTGGACCGTACGTGTGCTGCATCACTGGAGTCCCGTGGCAGAGACACGCTTTCTCATCACTCCCCTTACCCACCACAAACACCTGCCTATACGCCAAGGTGAGAGTTACACTGTTGACATTGATTCACAAAGTAAGAGCTTTTCTTTTGTTAGGTAGAAGATATTTCGGAATTATAAACCGTACAGCATTTGATGGAATTTATATAGCTTAATAGAACCCATGGTGATAAACAACATTTTACATTTTACAAAAAAAGAAGACAACCTTTTTTTAACCATTTGAAACCATTTTAGACACTTCAAAAACTAAAACGACAATTGAAAATATTACCTTGGAAACTTAATTTGAACTAAACATTTTATTTGAACTAAAATGGGGCTAAATAAAATATATTTTTAAAATGAACTAATAAAAATAGTAGGGGTGTCCCCGACTATGGATTTTCATAGTCGAATCAGAATCGTCAAGTCTTGCCTATAGTCGACTAATAGTCGAATCATGTGTATGGGGGCGGGGCTTTAACAATTCAAAGCCACGATGTACAGAAAATCACACAAAGATATAGAGGAAAATGTATAAAAACATTTTGGATCAATAAAACTAAGAAATAACATAAATAACTCCAGAAAGGCCACACTGCAGACAGGATTTACATTTCACATGCCAATCAAATTAAATCGGCTAAATTACCTGTGTGAGCAGCAGGCTCTAAGTACAGCACAACATCGATGCGCCGAAAAAATAAACAATTAATTTACTGAATTAAATTAGAACAGAATATACCTTTCTTATAAATAAAAATACAAAACGAAATAAGTCAGAATCAAGTCACAAGATGAGGAGCAAATGTGTGCAAAATGCCTAAAGTGCAGGGGAACATGTATTCAAAACACAAGTCACAAATAGTTAGATTAGATAACCCTAACAGATCAATAAATAAAATTAAAATAAAGAAATTATTAAAATAACGATAGTAGCCAGAATTTTCTACTTTGTCTTTTTAACTGCAGAAACAACAATAAATGCTAAACTGGAGTCGCAGTCTTTTTAGCTAAAAATGTTCACAGCATCCAAAAATGAAATTAGAACCGGCTGAAAAGTTTTGAAATCACTTGTACCCTATACCTGATCGAGAGAACAAATCCAGTCGTTCACTCTGTCTGTGTCCTTTGGAGTCTTTTCAAATTGTGCGCGCGGATAAAATACATTCTAAAACACGTAACGTGAAAAACGTTTAACGACTTAATCTCCAAAAATAGTTAAATTAAAATATGAAAACGCTTTACTATAGGATATATTCTGGGTTCATCTGCTTATCTGCACATAGTATGGTTTCTTAATAAAGTGTGTACTGTGTACATTAAGCCACGTTAAAGTGCCTTTTAAGCGTCTTAAAAGCTTTTTTCACGTTAAGCTTTTTAGAATGTCCCGTGGAAAACCAACTTGTTCCCTTTCAAGGCGGTCACTTCGACATTACGTCACTGACGTATATGGGAACTCCCTTCCTTCTCCGTTTTCACTGAAATCTTATAGGCTAACGCCAGCTGGAGACAGCTGGCCAATTGACGCGAAACATGCAAATGCTGACTGGACCGCGGGCAGTATAAATAGCATGGGCGCGACAATTACGTCAGAATCTCTTTCTTCACGCTAGAAGTCTTATCTGAAGTCATCGTGGAAGTTGCAATAGAGGTTACTCACCATGTTTCCTCCCCGCATCCGATGGCTGCTACATGCCAGATATGTGCGGGTCCTATTGACTCGCTCTACCCTAACAAGGATCAACCGAGGCCGCACTCGCGGACGACAGGCAATGTGCCGGACAGTGCGCGCCCTCAGGGGATTAAACCCGGGCATCAGCGGGGATGAGGCCCACTGCCGCCAGCAGGCCGCTGGTGGGCCCTCTCCTGCCCAAAGACGAGTTAGCGCTGCCCGTCGCCACTCCGGTCCTTTTCGCGTGCTCGCTAGAAGGACTCGACGCGATAGGCTCTGTGGAGGATACTTAGCCCGGTATCTCAGCCAGGCTACTTCAAGAAAGACTCCGTCTTCCACGACGTCCTATGGATAGTCATGCGCAAAGACGCGCGTCTAGAGGGATGAGGCAAAGGCCATGGCTCCGTGTCTAAAAGGCGCAAAGTGCGGATGCTAGGAGTCTCTTGACGCCCCACTCTGACAAAAGTGCACAACCGCAATTCGGTGAGTGTTTACCCCTTCTAGTCAGTCTTGACTACGGGGTTGCGCAGTCGTTACCGCTTATGCTGTTGACGCTGGGCCTACGTAACATTGATGTGCTTACAGCTTATGTTGTCAGGCTGCCCTGTATCCTTCAGTGCAACTGGCCATTCTGATTTAACTACGTATTCACAGTTGTTGTCGCTACGCCACTGACGCTGTGTTTATGTACACACTGCACACTGATATGTGCTATGATTTGTGCCGTTATATTGCCCTGTATCCTTCAGTGCAACTGGCCATTCTGATTTAACTACGTATTCACAGTTGTTGTCGCTACGCCACTGACGCTGTGTTTATGTGCACACTGCACACTGATATGTGCTATGATTTGTGCCGTTATATTGCCCTGTATCCTTCAGTGCAACTGGCCATTCTGATTTAACTACGTATTCACAGTTGTTGTCGCTACGCCACTGACGCTGTGTTTATGTACACACTGCACACTGATATGTGCTATGATTTGTGCCGTTATATTGCCCTGTATCCTTCAGTGCAACTGGCCATTCTGATTTAACTACGTATTCACAGTTGTTGTCGCTACGCCACTGACGCTGTGTTTATGTACACACTGCACACTGATATGTGCTATGATTTGTGCCGTTATATTGCCCTGTATCCTTCAGTGCAACTGGCCATTCTGATTTAACTACGTATTCACAGTTGTTGTCGCTACGCCACTGACGCTGTGTTTATGTGCACACTGCACACTGATATGTGCTATGATTTGTGCCGTTATATTGCCCTGTATCCTTCAGTGCAAATGGCCATTCTGATTTAACTACGTATTCACAGTTGTTGTCGCTACGCCACTGACGCTGTGTTTATGTACACACTGCACACTGATATGTGCTATGATTTGTGCCGTTATATTGCCCTGTTTCCTTCAGTGCAAATGGCTATTCTGATTACCACGTATTCACAGTTGTTGTCGCTACGCCACTGACGCTGTGTTTATGTACCTGATTGTGTGTATTATGCTTATGCCACGATATTGCCCTGTTTCCTGCAGTGCAACTGGCTATTCTGATTACTACGTATTCACAGTTGTTGCGCGATGCAACTGACGCTGCGTTACGTACACACTACACACTGTTATGTGTATGATTTATGCCACTTATATTGCCCTGTATTTTCAGTGCAAATGGCTATTCTGATTACTACGCAGTACGTATTCACAGTTGTCGTGCGACGCAACTGACGCTGTGTTTACGTACACACTACACACTGTTATGTGTATGAATTTTGCCGTTGTATATTGCCCTGTTCCTTCAGTGCAAATGGCTATTCTGATTACTACGCAGTACGTATTCACAGTTGTCGTGCGACGCAACTGACGCTGTGTTTACGTACACACTACACACTGTTATGTGTATGAATTTTGCCGTTGTATATTGCCCTGTTCCTTCAGTGCAAATGGCTATTCTGATTACCACGTATTCACAGTTGTTGTGCGATGCCACTGACGCTGTGTTTATGTACCTGATTGTGTGTATTATGCTTATGCCACGATATTGCCCTGTTTCCTGCAGTGCAACTGGCTATTCTGATTACTACGTATTCACAGTTGTTGCGCGATGCAACTGACGCTGCGTTACGTACACACTACACACTGTTATGTGTATGATTTATGCCACTTATATTGCCCTGTATTTTCAGTGCAAATGGCTATTCTGATTACTACGCAGTACGTATTCACAGTTGTCGTGCGACGCAACTGACGCTGTGTTATGTACACTCCGCACTCTGTTATGTGTAATGATTTATGCCATTATATATTGCCCTGTGTCATTCAGTGCAAATGGCTATTCTGATTACTACGCAGTGCGTATTCACAGTTGTCGTGCGATGCAACTGACGCTGTGTTTACGTACACACTACACACTGATATGTGTATGAATTTTGCCGTTGTATATTGCCCTGTATCCTTCAGTGCAAATGGCTATTCTGATTACTACGCAGTACGTATTCACAGTTGTCGTGCGACGCAACTGACGCTGTGTTTACGTACACACTACACACTGTTATGTGTATGAATTTTGCCGTTGTATATTGCCCTGTATCCTTCAGTGCAAATGGCTATTCTGATTACTACGTATTCACAGTTGTTGTGCGATGCAACTGACGCTGTGTTACGTACTCTGTTATGTGTAATGATTTATGACATTATATATTGCCCTGTGTCATTCAGTGCAAATGGCTATTCTGATTACTACGCAGTGCGTATTCACAGTTGTCGTGCGATGCAACTGACGCTGTGCACACACTACGCACTGATATGTGTTACGATTACGCCGCTATATATTGCCCTGTATCCTTCAGTGCAACTGGCTACTCTGATTACTGTGTATTCACAGTTGTTGTGCGATGCCACTGACGCTGTGTTATGTACACTGATATACGTGTCTATGATTTATGCCGTTATATATTGCCCTGTATCCTCAGTGCAACCGGCTATTCTGATAACTACGTATTCACAGTCGATGTCGCTATGCCTCTGACGCTGTGGTTTTTGTACACAAAATGTAACTATGCTTATGCATAGTCTCAGTCGTCGCTACGGCGACTTGCGCTGCATCTGTGTACACACTGAAGCGTTATGCTGTTATGTTGCCCTTCAACGTAACTGACCACTGTGTTTGAACTGAGCATATTCATGCAGTTTCGGTCGCTTCAGCGACTTGCGCTGCATTATACACACAGATGTTTAAAATGTGCACACTGATGTGTTATGCTGTTATGTTGCCCTCTATCCTTCAGTGCAACAACCAGCTATCCTATCTACTGTGCATATTCACAGTTCTGTCGCTACAGCGACTACACTGCACTTATGTACGTACAAGGACGTGTTTTTGCTATTTGTTGCCCTGTTTCCTTCAGTGCAAAACTAGCTATCCTAATCTAACCGTGCATGTTCACAGTTTCTGGATGTAGGTACGTACACGGATGTGTTATGCGGTAATGCTGCCCCATTTCCTTGTTGCAGCTAGCCATCCTGATCTAACTGTACATCTCAGTTCTGTCTCTACACAGTTTCTGTCGCTACGGCGACTTACGCTGCGTTTGTTCATACATGGACGCTCTACAGCGACCGATGCTGTTACGTACATGGGCTACGCTGTTATGTTGCCCCGTTTCCTTCAGTGCAACTGGCTATTGTGTGTTAACTCGTTTACTCACAGTTGTAGCTACGGCTACGACTGTGTTTGTGTACTTACTGAGGTGCTATGCTATTATGGGGATATTATCTAACTGCGTATATTCACAGTTGTTGTCGCTACGGCCACTAGCACTGTGTTTATGTACATTCAGTTATGTGTTGGTTTGCACTTCTGTGCATCGGCTTAGAACATTGGCTATGTTCTACAAGGGAGTGTCAGTTCCTCGTGACCCCCTTACTAGCCTATCATCCCCAAGCTGTGAAACCTTCTTGTGTGTCCGCTGCTGGGTCCATAGTTGAGCAAGACACTTACACTATCAAGTGTTGGGAGCTCTCTTGAGATGGCCTTAATTCACCTGCTCTCGCCCCAGTGAAGCACGTTGGAGACCTACGCTCATTCTAAGCGAATGATGTTGCATTGTCTCGGACCTGGTGACTGCAGCGTCACTCTCCGTCCGATACCAAGCTGCGTTCCGAAGTCGCTTACACCGTTCAGAGCACAGATTGATCCCTGCCCACCTTATCTGCTGAGCCGTCAGCCTCGCATGATGCCGATGCTCAGAGTGCTGTTGGCCCTGTAAGGGCTTTGCGGATGTACGTGGATCACTAGGCAGTAGTCTGACCAGCTGTTTGTGTGCTTGATGGATGGTACTAGGGACGTGCTGTTTATACTGAGACTTCTCACTGAATTCGACGCTTTCAATGTTGGCTATGCCTATGGGATTTAGGTATGCTGGCTGTCTTCTCAGAACACGTTCGCCAGGGTTTCAAGTTTGATGCACTGCCTATAGCGTCGTGGGTTCGGTGAGTTTTATTAATGTACTCATGAACTGTTACCACCAGCTGTGCAGTAGTCTGCATTATGCAGAGTTACCATTGCTGCTAACTCTGTGTTATGACTATAATGTTACATAGCTGTTTCCGCATTACGCAGTAGTTTTCAATTCCTGTTAACTCTGTGTATGGCTATAAGGTTATGCAGCTGTCACCGCTATTGCCGTCGACACTGTGTTAACTCTTGTGCTCGAGTGCTTATGGTGTTGTGCTGCCCTCTCCAGTGCAGTCTTCGCTTCATTGCATTGGATATGCAACTTGGTAAGGTCGGAGCAGACGTTCTTGGTCTAGTTTCGCCTATCAGTTTCGAGTGCTCCTAGCGGCGCTGCTGGCTTAGAACTGTTGTCTCTCGTGGGAGTGTAGCTTGACCCCGTTCTGGGCTTATCTTCACTGCGCTCACGGCGGGATTCTATACAGTTCCCATATACGTCAGTGACGTAATGTCGAAGTGACCGCCTTGAAAGGGAACGTCTCCGGTTACTATCGTAACCTCGGTTCCCTGAGAGGCGGGAACGAGACATTACGTCAGCCGCCGTGCTCGCCGTTTGATCAGCTGTGCTAGCGTTCAGTCTTGATTCTGACGTAATTGTCGCGCCCATGCTATTTATACTGCCCGCGGTCCAGTCAGCATTTGCATGTTTCGCGTCAATTGGCCAGCTGTCTCCAGCTGGCGTTAGCCTATAAGATTTCAGTGAAAACGGAGAAGGAAGGGAGTTCCCATATACGTCAGTGACGTAATGTCTCGTTCCCGCCTCTCAGGGAACCGAGGTTACGATAGTAACCGGAGACGTTAACGTTGGCCGGCAGAAGTGCGATCATGGTTTTCCTGATGCTAAATCCAGCCTTGGAGAATATCCTTTCTGATGGTGTACATCCACACTTTAGATTTTCTTATCCCAGACATTGTTAAAGATTTAAACCCTTGCCGCCAAGACGCTCCTCTGTCGGTCACGGATTGAAAGTGAAACTTAAATCTGTCACGGGGTGTTTGGATTTATTCACGCACGTTAAAAAATATGAATTAAAAGCTTTTTTCTTTGCACATTTTTATATACAGCATTATCATAATAGGCTGAATATTAACGTATTGACAGAAAACCGGTAGTTCTATGTGAAATCAGACATTGAGTGCCCTCATATAGCCAAAGTGGCATGATCCTCATTTCATAACACCTCTGCGAAGATTCGACCGTGAGATCGGTAGTCGAATCAGGCTCCTCCTATCGAAGCATCGAATCTTCGACTATTCGGGGTCACCCCTAAAAAATAGCAAAAGCACATAACAAAAATACTGAAACTCCATTTACACTTGACCACATAAATGTCTCCCCAAAACAATTATACACCCGATCTTCAATTCCTGTGCTATATGCAAATTCAGTGGAGTTCACTTCAGTGAAGGCAACAGATATGCACTGGATTTTGTTTATCATCAGCTAATTTCAAAGATTTCAGTAAGAGAAAAAAATCAGCATCAACACTGGTAAGATAATTTGGTGTCACTTTCAGTTTCATTTGCAGCAGTTTGCACGTCGGCTTGTGAAGAGATACTCAGCTACTCCTCTGCGGCGGGCCATATCTGTGGCAATGTGTGTTGCAGTAGTGTAGTCATATCTGGCTACTGGGAGCCGGTATACCACGATCTCACACCTTTTTTTTCCTTTTTTACATTTTAGGAGAAGTAAAATTTACATATGTGGCTTCAAGAATCAGATGCATCTATAATTGTTCAGTTTTGTTCGGAATGCGTCTCATACCTCCTCCTGAAGTGGTTTGAGTGATCGGATTTAAATAAGTCTCGAAAGCATTTCAGAGGGCATTTACACTCGGTCTTTTCATGATCCGATAGTAATCCAATCAGAGAAAATGCATAAAGTGACCAGGTGTAATCAGCCCCTAAGCTAATGTGGATGTTAAAATACTTTAGCTGAAAAAATAACTCCTAACTGAAAAAATGTGAAATACTTCGCATTTTCCAATGTGCAAACCATATCACTTGAGAAAATGCAGTTCAAAATACTCATTTGAAGCTTTGATTTATGCGTTCTCGCAAGCTGGTATATATTTAAAACAGAATGAAAAAAACGCTCCTTTCTCCAGATGTAATGACTAATCCTCTGGCGTTTTGCATGCTCTTTTTGAAGACCATAGTCTGACACTATGGTACACTGTAGATTAAACTGCCTCAACCTTTCAGGTCATCCCACCCCCTGCTTTCAAAGGCACTTTCTATCCTTCACATCTAGCTATGTGCCTGGGCCGCTTGGTTGCCTATAAATAGTCCCAGCTCACAGTCACGAATGAGTAATACACCACACCGGGTCACCTTTCATTGGAATAAACTCAAAAAGATTACTTTGCAGGGGCCACGATTGGTATCTCTAGCCCATTAGGGGACATTTTGAAATACTAAGCATGGTGTGCACTGTGCGGTCATCAGCAGATCTGTCCTCAAAACGCTCCTAATGAGGGAGAGGTTGTGATTGCGGCTCGACGTGCGCGTGTCGTGGGAATGGGCGGGTTATAAACGCACATGATTTACCAGACTGTCCTATGATTAATGTCTACGGCAGGCACCGAGTCTTTTCGCTCGCCGTGCTTCTGCACCCTCAGCTAATAAAAGTTTATGGAGTGAGTTTATGCGGCCAAGTTTGGTCGGCACGTTGTAAGCAACGACGCTTGCCTGTCCACACACTTCCTGGCGAGCGTGAAATGGAATGTTATAGAAAGAAGGAGAGGGACTGGGAAGGGAGAGGTGGGCGAACCTGGAGAGAGGGGTCAGGAAGAGACACAGAGGGCGATCTGTGAAGGGCGGCTGGAGAGAGAAGTGTGAGGAGCCTGAGGAATTTGCAGCTTTACCTCGAGGGTCGATGTGTCCTTCCTCACAGCTAAATGAGCCGTAGCTGATATACCGCAAGCTTGTGGTCTAGTTTATATGTGAAGATGTACAGTATTTAATATTTAAATAAAAATGATTGATTTTTGTATGCAATTTTGATAGAGATTTTGTAAAATCCCAGCTGTGTACAGTGTTATTTCATCCCTCAAAAAGAGACTGAATATATTCCAACTGAAACTGCTCTTTTATACTAAGCCATAGATGTTAAGTTACAACATAAGGCATCATGTGTCTGGAGAGTCCTTGAGTTATCATCTTTTTCATCTTTCTTAGAAATAGTCTGCAAAATTCACTTTTGATCAATTGAATGCGTCTTCTCTGAACATTTAAAATAAAAGCACATAATTATCAAAACTTAAACTAAAATGAAAATTGATAAAATGAATATAAAAGCTATTATATAAATAATATATTGCTGTCAATCGATAACAAATTAACTAGATTATTTAGTGTAATCACATTTTTTCTGTGATTTTACGTTTTTAGAATATTTTATAATGTAATAATTTCACAGTTAATCTTCAGATTAATGTCGAAACAACATAGACAGTATATTTTAAACACTTGTTTAAACATCTTTTTATGAAAGAAGGCCAGTATCACTGAAGCTAATACAGCTACTGATATGATGAAAATGAATTTTCCCCCCAATTTTAAACATTAATTATAGCCATTCAACATTACAGTGTAATTTATTAGGCTTCAAAAAATGTAACAACTTTTAATTTAAGTGAACTTAAAACAATACTGACAGACAGCGCATTCTCTTTTGTTTTGTCGCGCTTGAATGGTTTAAAAGCATTTGCATAAATAAGAGCATGATCATATAATGTATTGCAAGCCAAAGGATGACAGGCAAAATGGATGCTGCTTTAATTGCGTTAAATATTTTTAACGGGTTAAACTGTAAAAAAATGAATCCCATGCGTTACCGTTGACTGCACTAAAATAATTCTAAAATAACACTGGTTTTATTAGTATTTAGTAGATTTTTACCCTCACAAAAACAACCTCGTCCACACATGACAGATAATTCTAAGCGCAAACAAAACAAAGCTAATGTGGATGTTTAAATACTTTCTCCTATCCAAGTTAACAAACATCAGCTTTAAAGTTCATTGCTCCCATGATAAACAGCATTGTTTATTCCTGACAACTCTCATAGCTAAAGAAAATGTTCTTGAGTCATCACCTTTTTTCCCCCCAAAAAAATGAAATCAGGAAGACTGTACTTCATTTTTAAAGTCTAAAAATGTAAAACGTTCCAGCAAATTCAGTCATAATCCCAGTTTTGCTTCGCTTGCATTAAGTGCTTGTGTGACTCATGGAAAAAAACGTTTTCTTCTCTCTCACAGAGGATGCTTTAAGAACGCACAACGGGCCGGCCAAGAACAGCTATATGGAGCAGAGTTTCCACGGCCTGAACCCCATCCTCAACATCCCGGTCCACTTGGGTCAGGTAGAGGCAGCCGAGCACAACGCAGAGCTTACGGGGTCTGAGCTGGAGCGCTGGGTGGACAGTCTGCTGGGCGACGTGTGGTCAGCTGTGGACGTGTGTTCAACAGGCCCCAGTGGCTGTCCAGTCATGCAGACTTGCAGGGAAACGGTGTGGAGCTCTCTCAGCCCGGACCCAAAGTCCCAGCTGGGCCCACCTAAAACCAATGGACGAATCAGGTAGCAGCATTCACTGCCCTGAAGACTCGCCTTCTTTCATTTCTTAGGCCATTTCGTTTCTATTATTTATTTTCCAGCATCGCTTGTTTGAATATGAGCAGAACGGACCTCTATCAAACGCAAGACACGGCCCAAGAAAGTGTACGCTGGGAAGTTTTTAAAGATTATTTTAAAAATGTGCACCCTCTGGCTATCTCAAACTCTGAGTGCTCTAGTGATGTGAGTGCTGTCAGGCTTCTCTATATTTTATTTATTTTAATTACTGTGATTGAATCTTTGTCAACTGGACACAGCAGGTGATGCCTATGTGTAGGCGTTACGGCTGAATGCTGGGATTGGGATATTAAGCACAGAAAGGACCTAAGACCAAAAGGGATGTTTGTATAGTAAGCCTCTATATTTCAAATCAAACAAACTTGTACCTACCGTGAATGATGGAATGTGTTTTTCAACCTATACCTTATTAAAACCAGTTTTTCAGGTCATATATAATTGTTCAGCACAACATTGCTGGTTTCTTTTCGTTTTCAGAAAAATATGTCAATTTTTTTATAAGCTTTTCACTGGATCAAATGCAGTGGAACAGGCATTGAAAGCCTTCAAACTCCCTTAATAAAGTATCCTATTTAGTTTTAATAAGTTATTGGTTGAAAAACATCTGTTGAGAACAAAAATTTAGCTTTTGACAAGAAGAGGTGATCCAGTGCCGTGCTAGATGCCAAACTCCACAGAATCCTATTGCCTTTGGAGGCGGAGAGGTAGCAGATTGTAATGCCTGTTCAAAAGTGTATCGCGTTTTCCTCTTCTGTATAATCAAAATGGTCCCAAAGTTGTAGCCACAAAGATTTAATAGTACAAATAATTGGTGGTTGCATGTTTGCTAGGCTAGCAGGGTGGTCAGTTAGCATTATGCTAAGCTGACAGGCTAATCAGTCAGAAGTATGCTAGAAGGCTTCTAGGCCAGAGCTATGCAGAGCTAGCATGCTGGAGAGTTTGCAAGCTAACTGAAATCAGAACAGGAAATGTTTAATTTGAGCATTTGCAGTTTTGGTTATATAATGTGTTGCGCAATATACACTACCATTCAAAAGTTTGGGGTTGATTTAGTGTTACTTTTTTTTATGTTTTTGAAAGAAGTCTCTTTTGCAACAACAACAAAAAAGTACAAAAAAAAAGGAAATATTGTGAAATATTATTACAGATTAAAAATAACTATTGAATCATTGAAAGTAACCATTTAAATGTATACTTTTTGAATATGTTTTAAAATGAAATTTATTCCTGTGATGTCAAAGCTGAATTTTCACTCTAGTGTTCAGTGTCACATGATCCTTCAGAAATCCTTCTAATATGAAACATTTCTGATATTTTTGTGGAAAACTTTAAACAAAAATTCAGGGTTAGTTTAATTAATCGAAAGATCAAAAGAACAGCATTTATTTGTAATAGAAATCTTTTCACGCATTAGAAATGTCTTTACTCTCACTTTTATGTGCCAGATCTTGAATGTGTCTTTGCTGAATAAAAGTATTCATTTATTTCAAAAACAAAATAATTACCCCAAACTTATCAACGGTAGTGTAAATTAAAAGGCATTAGTTGCCGTCTAGCCAACAGAACATACATCATAAAGCAATTGTGTTTCTGTCTGTTTACTAATATTTCTAATCGGGCTTCAAATAGAGTACTCACTGAAGGTCCTTTCAGTGGGTAGAATCACTTTGGGATAGGATTCTGCGGAGCGATAGAAACTTGCATGATACCGGGCCACAATTTTTGAAGTGAGAGAGTCTAGAGTAGCTTGCGAAGTGTCTGAAGCGTCGTTCTGTCTGTATGCTGTTTCCCCTTCAGGCTCTTGAAACTTGAAATGGAAGGTGCCAGCTGTGCTGGCACACCACGAAAAAATATGTAATTTCTTCATCTTTTTATTGTTTTATAATTGTTTTTTTCCTTTCCCCTGAACAAAGGTACTGGTTAGCTGAGGGTTGTAAGTTGGCTATTTATTCATGTTTATATAAATGAAATAGATATTTTTTTAGTCAATGACTAATGTCTATATGCTGTTTTTGCAGCTCATTCAATACCTTTTGTAAACAAGCTGCCTTTATTTACAAAGGCTATCATCCCAACCATATTACAACTATAAACACAAGATGCGGTACTAGTACGGGCGTTGGTAAAGACCTTTCCGCCCCTCCACCTGAGGTCCATCTGTTCATCTGTGTCATAAACTTTGTGCAGGAAACTAACTGGATTGACTCAAGAACTGAGATTCCAGTCATTCTGCTTCTCATTTTCTTTATTCTAGTCTTTTTATATGAGCCAGTGTTTGGTATTTTGCCATATATTGCTCAAACGAACAAAAACGGACGTCGGTTGGACTGGCTGGTATAGCGTCAGAGCAGTTTCAACAAAGTTCCTGGGCTCAGTAGCTTGGAGGATGCCTCAACCGCTTTCTTCTGCACGTACGCCATTTGGATGTCACATTTTCCAGATCGGGCCGTCCGGATTACTCGCATCCATAATAATGATAGGGTGGCCTCTCAGATCTGACTGAGATGTATTTTTAGTGAGGAAGATTGCAAGCTTGCTGGACTCTACAGTTTGCATTGGACCAACATTTTCTCAGTTTTTACAAACCTTTTATGTTTCTACATTGCAAATGTACGACTCCATATTTAAACTGGGCTATTGTGGCTTGTTGCGCTCTCTCATTTGAGGAACGCTTCTCCTCTGGGCCTAGCCATCACTTTGTATGCAATCTGATTGTTATCTGGTCCTCAGAGAGGTGGCGTCCCGCCCAGGCTGCGCAAACAGTGAAATGTCATTGCTGTCATGTGATCCAAAGGTGGATGCCACCTTAAATTTTCAATAAAGCACTCTTGTCATTCATATGTTCCCAGCGGGGTGCGAAATTGGAATGCATTGTTATTTAAATTTTTTAATAGAGCGTCTAATGCTTGTCTAAGTGGTGTTACATCCGTACTGTACGTGTGAAAGTGCAAATAATTTGATATTCTTAAAAGAGAAACTAAATGAAATTATCTATTCACATACATCTCATTGACTTCTGACTTAAAATCTTGGCTTGTTGATATGTGAGGATTCAGCCACTGGATAGTTGAATATTAATGTTAAGAACCATTTTACTTTTAAAGGTGAAGTGTTTTATTTTAGTCCAATTTAAAATACGTTCTACTATTCCAGTTTAGTGTGCAAATGCTTCCCAATGAGTGCAAACACTGGCTTTTCTAGAACTGCTCTGGGCTGCGTTTCCCAAAAGCATCGTAAGCCTAAGTTGATCGTAGAGACCATTGGTGTCCTACGATCAATTTAGACTTACGATACCTTTGGGAAACGCAGCCCTGTTCGTTTGAGCAGTTCAACATGTCTGCTTCTGGCTCAAGCAGCGTGAGTAGTGTGAGTTTGGGGCTGGGCTACTTGTTTCAGAACATTGCGAGATGGGGCATGGCCTAAGACAATAGGTTGTTATCGACTTTAACCGACAAACGAGAGTTGCCGCTTGTAGTCAGAGGAGTTAAAAATGGAGGCATGCCGTCAGATTACATTTTTATTTATTTTTTACTGTTATAAAAACATGGATTTGTGAGCATAAGTGAAACTGAAGGTGTCAGAATAAACATGAAACGCTACATCGGAGAAGCTGCGCAGATTAAGCCAGCCGATTGCTCTCGAATCGCTCTTACACTGATCGGTCAGCACCGCATGAAGTCAAACACGCAAAATAATATTTGTTGCTACATAAATTAGACACTTCACCTCTAAAGGCCAAAAATTTTAATCCTGTCATGATTTACTCACCCTCATGTCATACTATGGAGCAGAAAAGAAGATATTTTGAAAAATATTCTTTTTCTCCATGCAACGAAAGTCAATGGGGTTAGAAACAACATTGGACCCCATTGACTTTCATTGTACGGACAAAAAAAAAAAAAAAGACAAAATATCTGTAAATAATGACAGAAGTTTCATTTTTATCCCGTTAATATCACTGTAATGGATGGATCTAACCTCACAAATACAGCAACATACCTCTTTCTTTCACATTACTTACAATTTGAAATGTATATTCTAACATTCACATTAAAATGATATTTATTACTACATCACTCAGACATCTCTTCTGTACTATAGCTATTTTGGTAGGAATGACAATGTAAAGTATTTTATATTGGAACGATGTTCATAAAGTATTGTAAATAACATTGTTTTTAAAAAGAAGCGTCAAAGTGGGTCAGGTGTTGGTGTGTTGAGTGGCGCTGTAGACCATCAAAACGTTCATGTGAAAGGGTTTGTGAAGGGCTGTACTAGTCTGAGTGTGTGGTTCGGCTTTTAATGAACATTTTTGCCTTTCAGAGAATCTCATGCCAGATTGCCGTTCTCTGTGCTGGAATGTTTTGTTGAGCAACTGTTGCACAATTTATTTAAACTCTTCAGTCGGAGGGGACCTCTGTGCCTTAGCTGTTGTTCCCAACCTTTGTTTCTGTAAGCATTGAACATGTCGTCTCTGTATCTTTCATTTCTCCACAAAACCAAAAAACTGCTGTTGTAAATGCCTTCTGTATCAATGTTCTTTCGGTTTTGCTGTTCTTTTCTTCATTCTGAATTTTTGAATAAAAAAAAAACCTCCTCTGTCATCTTATTTCTCCTCATCAGATATGATGCTTGAATATCACACCAATAACACACAGCAGGAGAACCATCTGTGTGAGGCTGCTACTTCTAAAGACAGTCACATTAGCAGTAGATAAAGCAGCTGACACATGGAGCGCTGCTCTTTTACGCCGTTACAAGACACGAGGGTGGAGATGAGAATCTGGTGCTCTCTCTGTCCCTAAAGATGTGTGTGGTCCCCTGGGGCTGATTTCAGGACTCCCTGCATCCCTCTATCCAGGATCAAAGAGCCACTTTTAGCACATCGATCTTGTGCTACTTCCACCGACTTACTGAATAGGAAAAGGAGGTCTAATTAGCGTCTACATACGGCACACACCTGTCTCACCTGCAGCGTGGAAACACAGCTGCCCCTTTTTAGTCTGTCGGTCACTGATTTGACAGTGTAGACTGATGTAATCCTGCAGGGCTAAATAGATATTGATATTAGCACTTAATTGTTGCTACCCCCACCCTGCCAGTCACGCTTTAGGACCCGCAAAAGCTTTCTTAAACAATCGTGTCATTTTTAATGTAAGGGATGATATACAATCAGCTGATATTATCATAAATTAACTGCTAACAGGGTTATCAGGACCTTGGCAAGAAGTGCAAAGTTATCTTCCTGAAGGGGTTTATTTTGCAATATTGGCCAGGGATGTACATTATCCCCCCCTTATTACATGACTACTTACCAAATAAAAGAAAACATACTGTTTGTTTATAACAACAATTAATATTATTAACATCATTAGTTATACATTTTTTTTTTTAATCAATGCTTTTAATTAGCATGGATGCATAAAATTGATCAAAAGTGACATTAAAGATTTATAATGTTACAAAAGATTTATATTTCAAATGAATGTTCTTTTGTCATTTCTATTCATAAAAGTATATCAGCACTGCTGTTTTCAACATTGATAATAATAATGTTTCTTGAGCATCAAATCATCATATTAGAATGATTTCTCAATGATCATGTGACACTGAAGACTGGAGTAATGATCCTGAAAATTCAGCTTTGATCAGGAATAAATTACATTTTACAATATTAACATTTAAGTTATTACAGTATATTGTTACGGTATCTATTAATGTAGTGTAAAATTTTAATAATATGTTTAATATTTATTTTTTAATCTTACCTGTAGATTATCTTCTACTTCCACAAAGAAATACTGCAACTGCGATATTAATTGAAAAATGTATTAATAATATTAATAACATTAAATATTGATATTATAAATAATAATAATTATATATACATATAAATTATAGCTACATATAGTTAATATATGTTAATATTATATATAATTAATATAATAATCATAATAATATATATAATTATATATTATATTAATTATATGGCTTCCTGAACTATTGAACATTTAAGAAATACAGAGTTGTAACTGTTACAGCTCTGTATTTCTTAAATGATCAATAGTTCAGGAAGTACACTTTGGCTACATTAAACTCACTAAATTGATTTTCCTCAGAAAGCAAACAAGCATCTATACAACTTCCTAGGATCCGAGATGACGTTATTCTCTCTTGTACACAGTGAGGCAGAGGACACGGGCACTTAGCACATCAGATTGTCAGCGTGTCCCTCACAAGCCCCCTTTCCAAGCCCTTCTCTCTCGCTGCGCTGATGTGTGCTAAGCTGGACCTGTCTCTAGACACCCTGTCGTAGCGTATGCCGCCGTGGTCCCAGGCTTCCATTAGGTCTTGGTCATCTGAGTGCAGCACCAACATGGCACACTAATGCACGGCCTCTCAGGGCTCTGCTTCTACAGAGAGTCCATTGCTTTCAGCCTGAAACAAGGGAGCAGACACCACTTTACACTGCACATGTCCCTGTGTGCAAGGACCACTTGCTAAATTTACTTGACCTGATACACAAAGCTAATGGCTTGTTTTTAGGTGCATCTGGAGCAGCTCTTGTTTGTGAAGCCTGGAGGGGTCTTAATCATCTCTTACAGTAATAGTAGCTTCTCTGTCACACAGTTTCAAATTTGGCAGAAGATGTTTTAATAAAGACGACTTTGTTACATAGATGCTCTGGAGCTTTGAAGTGCTGACATCTCTGATCACCTTGTAGTCTGTTGACTTTGAAGTGAAGTTCAGAGGCTCTACCACAGCCCAAATCCACAATCAAGGTGCTTCTAAATGAGAGACTGTTTAGGGCAACAGGCTTTAGTTTGAATCTCTTTTAGAACAAGTTTGAGCGTGTTTGGTGTCTGTACCCAAATGGAGTCTAAAAGTTTTTGCAGCTCAGGAGGCCTAGTTAGTCAAATAAAATATGAACACTTGCTTTCTAGGGGAAGTAGAGTTTCTGCCTGTGACCTAACGTTTGTCCCTACATAATGCACAATGACATGGGAGTCCTAACAAGGTGCACGCATGCCCAGAGGGAGGTCACTCACTCGTGCCGGCTCATATCCTTCCTTTCGTCCTTTCGTGGCTGATGATGTTGTGTATTTATAGTGGAGGGGAAAACAGACAAAGACGTTCATTCACATAAGCTAGGGGTTTGCACATTGAGGCCCATATGAAACAAATTAAAATTATTGTGAAATACATTAATGCATTGAAATTAATATTTCCCAGATAATAATAATAATTTGTACAGTAAGAATATAAAACTTCAGTACAGTATAATGCTTAAATACCATATAAAAGCCAATTATTTAATTTTAGGAGAATTTTTTTTTCTGAAAAAGCACATTTTTGCTGTAAAAAGCACAATACAGATGATTTGCAATGCTTTATACACATTCAATATTTTCCTGATTATATTTTAATAATTTGTTTTGGCTTTAGAATATAAAATCCAACTGTTTAATTTTAGAGAAAATATTTTGTCTTTATAATATCATACTTTGACATCCCAAAATCCATGGGATTGAACCACATATGGCCTTAAAAATGAAGACTCCAAAAGAAAAGTTTGTTTTGGAGTAAATACTTTTAGAGTTAAAGGCATGCAAACTTTGGAAAAATAATATTTATGGCAGGTATATTAAATGCAATTGCATTGATAGAAAAAAAAAACAAGATACATTTATAGTTTCAACATTATTTGTGTTCCAGATATTCCTCCTTAAAAGAAAAAAGTATCAGCTGTATGCAAAGTGACCCACATTTGTTTTTCAACGACTAAAAATGTGTACAATTGATCAATTTACTCATGAAGCCACATTAGGATCTCCATTTCCCTGGGATTGAACCATCGAGGGCCATTAAAATGAAGATACCAAGAAATGTTTGTTAAGAACCCGAATCTATATAAGGATATTAGTAGGGTATCTTTAATACTTCTTGAGTTACAGGCATTCAAACTTGAGCCAAAAAAACACAAGTGCTTTTCCCCGTTTTGAAGTATCAAGTTTGGCATATAATGCAATAAAGATTGCTAAAGTAAACAGATTTAACTACCATACCTACCGATATCTGTGTAAAACCCAAAAAATTATGCTGCCATCTTTCTAAAGTCATTTTTTCCCCCTGTAATTTGGCTCCAAATCTCAGGTGAAAATTTTCATTTTGATCCTCCCTCTACAAAACAGTGAATTACTCAGTAAATCTGATGACATTTAATATTTTTGCTTTCTTCTTCATTTATGTATTTCTTTCACCAAAAAAAAAAAAATCAAAATCAAAAAAAATTGCCAATAAACCAATTAATTTTATCACACATTTTCTCACAGAAGATAAATAGGTCTTTATGCATACACATATTTATCCACCTTTATATTTTAGGTACGAGTAAGGATATCCCTTTCGTATATGTGAGTCGTTTGAAAATCTCTGATTTAAGTGACCAACAAAAAGCCACAGGTTAGTTCATTGTTCAATCCCTAATCATGTGACTAACCTACCGTCCTAACAAAGTGCACAGACACAGAGCTGGAAGATAAATCGGGCTCACTTCATTCAGGGACCAACAGGAAAACAGGGCAACCCCATAATCCCCTTCTCTGAGCCAACACTTAAGGGAAGCACAATGAGGCTCTTTCCACCTCAACCAAAAAACTAAGTGCATTGAGACTGCATCCACCACGATGGAGAAGGAGTACTCTGTGTTCAGCGTCTCCATCGCCCGCTCCTTTTTCAGGGTTTGAATGAAAGTCGCAGCTCTAGGATGCGTTTCTACAATCCCTAACAATATCATCACAGAGCCAACAGTCAGTGGATCTCAGCTCTGGCTGCGTGCTCTGTGGAAGTGTGCGAATAGAGAGATAAAGGACGGAGTAGAGATAGAGGCCGTGCGAACTCCCTGCAGAGCCTTAGAACAACAGTGTCTTCGTGACAAACAATACAAATAAGGTTGACCAGCCATGCACAAACTCAAATCCCCCAACAGAACGCCTGTCAGAGCCCAGCTTTCACTTGGCACACAAATACAGCCCGAGATGAGAGAGGTGGGGGCAATGGAGAGCCCTGCTTATTTAACAATTTATCAACAGAGCAAATGTGGCATCACACGGCAGCATCAATTAGAGAGATATCAGGGCACACATTGGCGCGCTGGCATATTAAATAGGTATTAACCGCAATGCCTCACTCTGCCAGCCCTGAGAAGCAACATTGAGATTCCCTGTTTATCTCATGGCACCTAAAGACAAGCGTTAAGGCGGCAAACCATGCCGATATGTTTTAGAAACCACAACAAAAGCAGCTTGTTCTGTAAGTCTCTGCATTTTGTCACACAGTGGAACTAGTTAAAAAAATGACATAGTGGTATTTGTGGGTGCCTGATTGCCAAAGCCGAACTACTACTTTCAAAGTGAAAGTGCGGAAATGCTCATTACTGTGGGAAAACAGGAAAAGCTCTGCTGTTTCTCACTCCAGGCCTGGAAGCACATCCCCATGGAGTCACAAAGCCTGCAGCCAGATGTCTCAGTATGGCATAATGGCTGTATAATGCATTTTCCACATATATATTTTAATGTATGTCTTTGTTAAATGGGAAGTGTTCCACTTTATGACGTGAGATGTAAATGTGTCTGGACCTGTGATGGAGAGGGGCCAAGATCATCTAACCAATGAGAGGCCGCAAAGGGATGTTTGCAAGAAAACTTAAATTATTACATTAATAAGTAATAATCCCTAAATGAAGAAAATGATGGTGTTAATGGGAAGACTAATTAAAAGTATTTAAAAAACTCAGCCACTTAGATATCTCTGCTTTATGTCACGTAGTTGAAATGGCCTGAAAACATGATTGTTTAGTGCCTGTGACCATGTTTACCGAGCTTTGATGGCGATGAAAATAAGATGACTATTAAAAAGAACAGCTGAGCATCAGTTCACGATTAAAATGTATAGTTTACTAAAGTTACTGCTTTTAGTTGTTATTTTGAAATAAATGTAAAAATGCATAAAAACTAACTTGATGAGATTTATACTTGATTTTAATAGAACAATTACATAGTGTAAAAATACAAAATATAATTGTGCAGTGGTGCTCAAAAAGTTTACGTACACCTTGCAGAATCTGCTAAATGTTATTGTTCAAATGTTAATTATTTTTACAAAATAACAGGGATCATACAAAATGCATGTTATTTTCTATTTAGTACTGAATAATATATTTTACATAAAAGATGTTTACATATAGTCCACAAGACAAAAAATATAGCTGAATTTATAAAAATTATCCCGTTCAAAAGTTTTACATAGCCTTGATTCTTAATACTGTGTCGTTACCTGGATGATCCTAGGATGTTTTTGTTTTGTGATGGTTTATTTTACTGTATATTTGATCAAATAAATGCAGCCTTGGACTTCTTTAAAAAACTAACTAGTTAAATTAATATAAAAAACTAACCCCACAGTTTTGAATTCTAATATTTGATATGTTTAATAATATATTATTTTCAAAATATTAGACTGTATTTATATTTTGGGCTCTGTGTGTCATACAAATGTCTGAATGCGAAGCACATATCACCCACTGCCTGAGTTTCCCTCTCTCACCTGTGGTGTGATATCTCTTGTCAAAACCAGTGAGCAGTGGCCTTATTATAACAAACACCAGTGGCTGGGAGGCCAAATGTGAGCAGTACCTCAGCCTCCAGCAACCTGGACTGTAATGACACTTGATTTGCACTGACCTGCTGCAGTGTTTATCTGGTAAGCACAGATCCATCAGTTGGGTCAGTATGAAGCGTTCATAAGTTACAGCCCTTAATTCAGCGGCTGAAGGATTTACTGGACAACAGCTGATTTATTGATTCAGGCTGATGCAAGTTTTGGTCTGCAGCTTGAAAGACATCATAGTCCACGGTTTATTATGTTGCAAGCTGCAGCTGATTGACAGAAAATGCCCTTGAAGTTGTGCACGCTGTCACGATTATTTCAAACCCGCCTTTGAACTCATAAAGCCGCTATATGGTCTCTCACTCTCACAGCGTGGAGTCGAGCCTCTTAAAATGGCAGGAGATGAATGAGGGGTGGGATTGGTCCCTTGCTCCTTCCATTATGTTGCTGGATTTATTAGCTTTTATCTATGTGCTTGTAATTAACCCTCCTTGTAGAAGTCTGCAGCCCCAGTACTATATAACTAGTGCTGGCAAATGTTCCAATTCCTCTCAGTCAACCCTGTGTGCCCACAGTCATTATTCAGAGGGACTCACAGAATTAGTCTGGTGTCCCTGGGGCTCGTACAGAACCTGGATCCACTCCATCATCAGCCTCTGAAACTGAAGGTACGTCACGACCACTTTCAGACATCTGCCTTCTCCAGAGCGACTCCAAGCAGAGATGCAGGCAAAGACTGAGGCGCTAAAATCAGTATTGATAGAAGTCTTATTGATAGCCTTTGGAGTCTGTATCCTGACCAACTAAACAGGGAACACAGTGGTTATAAGGTTCAACATGAGACTATTTTGTCTCTTGTTTTTAATTGGGCTCAACTGATCTCATGAGGAAAACATTCAAGGACAAAAAAGCAAAAACAAAGACCGTGAAATGGCTTAGGTTCATTTTAGAAGACATCAGAAATATAATGTGACCTGGTTAAATTAGCATAGTTAAATCATGCAGTGAACATCACCAACCCTGTCAAATAAAGTGTATAAAATAGGTTTGTACATTGTAAAAATCTGCAGTTTAATTTCTGGTACTATACTCTCTTAAAAATATTCTTTATGACGTTGATGGTTCCATGAAGAACCTTTAACATCCATGGAACCTTTCCATTCTACAAAAGATTCTTTATAGTGGAAAATGCTTCTTTAGATTATTCAAATGTTCTTCACTCGTTCACAGTAAGAAAAAAATGGTTATTTTAAGAACTGTTCACTGAAAGGTTCTTCTGGGAACCAAAAATGGTTCTTCTATGGCATCACTGAAAACCCCTTTTAGGACCTTTATTTTTAAAGTGTCAGATGGACGGACGGACGGACAGATATATAGACAGACAGACAGACAGACACAGATAGACAGATAGATAGATAGATAGATAGATAGATAGATAGATAGATAGATAGATAGATAGATAGATAGATAGATAGATAGATAGATAGATAGATAGATAGATAGATAGATAGATAGATAGATAGAGTTTTTACTATAAGGTTTCACTGGAACAATAACAATGAACAATAGCCTATACTTCTACAGCATTTGTTAATCCTAATTAATGTTAATCTCAACAATTACAAAAAAAATTTAATTAAAAGTTGTATCTATCTATCTATCTATCTATCTATCTATCTATCTATCTATCTATCTATCTATCTATCTATCTATCCATTATGCAAAATACCTGATATGCCATTATGCAATATTCTGTATTCTGTACATATTATTTTCTGGAGCTAATAAAGTCCAGACTCAAATTTATGTTGTTTTAATAGCTAATATTCAGGTGTGAAAAAGTGCAGTTATTCACCAGAGGCGTGTACATATGAAATTAGGAACATTAACAGCAATATTTATAAGATAAAAATCAAGGAAAAAATGCTTTCAGTGTATATGCGATTAAAATCGAGCGGCAACCTTCCAGTCTCTCTTGTGAAGCCAACACGGAAAGGACAACAGTGACTTAAACTGCAATTCATCGACTGGCCACTAGAGACAGGCCCCAAAAGGGAGTTAATTCCATATATCCCCCATGTTAAAATGCCCAACTTTATAGCAGAAAAAAAAACGTTTACAGCCTGGTACAAAAATTGGTTTTGGTCTATATAACAAATTTTGCCCTTCATGACAACTGTGTGGGGGGTGATTTTTTTTTTTTATAACTCATCCGTTTAAATTATATTAAAGGTATAGCGGAGGATGTTTTACTTCCTGGTGGGTAGTCTAAACTATTGGTCCTCCTAATTGTCAATCATTCTGGTGAATCAATCAAACTTTTCAAAAAGTGGAGAGGGCGGGTCTTATCTAAAATTTGGAAAGATCCTCCGCTATACCTTTAAGCCTTAAAGTTCTGCATAATTATGGGCGTGCATTTTCTGTTATCCGGGAGTGACTCGCTGCTAATTTTTTAATTAAAAGTGGTGCAGTAAACACCTGAAGCAGCTGAATAATGTTGACTCTTGGTGGCACATGGAGGGTGGGTAGCCTATGTTGTCGCACCTCAGTGAAGGGCAGGTGTGACAGTCTTTTAAATTAATCAAGTATTAATCATCAAAAGAAAGGACAAGACATCAATTCACAGGGCCCCAGGGAACGATTCCAGGCTTTTCTTTCAAATCCACAAGTTCACCTTTATTCTATAAGCGGGAATATGCATATTGAACAGTCTGCAATCTTGGCGGTCCATCAGAAAATGTAATAGGCTCCTCAGAGAAAAGACAGTCACCTTGACAGTTGCTATTATTCAAATGTAAACAATAATGAGAAAAAGATAGCTCGGGACACCTTTCCCCATTCTTAAACTCGTCCTTGATGGTTAATAATGTTACAATTCAGGCAGCTGAATATACAGTGCTTTTCAATTGCTGTGCAATAGATCCTCAGTGTAGCCAGTTTTCCAACCACACCGCATGCGCTACACGGATATGTGACACTCCACTTCTCCAAACCAGACAGCAGGATCAAGCAGCGCAGGCTAACCACAGATCCCATTGACTCAGCAGTCTAACACACACAAAAAAACACATCGACTCCCTTAATAAGAACAAGGGCAGTCTGTCCCGCGCGGCACACACAGTGAGTTTAGAAGGGAGCATGTTGGGACACGGCTGGTGTGGTTAGAGAGGGACGTCAGCGGGCTCGGGTCCAGCAGAAATAGCACTGTACTGCAACCTGGACCTCCATCATCACTGGGCAGATGGAGAACCATTAAAGCCATGATCAATACACAACACAGACTGCAGGAGCTGAGCCCATGCCTGGAATCTATCACGGCCTTTGCTTGCCTATAGTCCCATAGTGCCAGACAGCAGGAGCCCTGAGACATTTAGGATCAGCTTCCATCTGTCTCTGCTTGAAGACATTGCGTGTCAGACAGCAAAACTGTTCCAGGAATAGCACTTCCACAAAATTAATCATTGTGAATATGCTTAAAGAGATTTCATATTTATGTTCTGCTGGCTCTCTGGCCTGTTTTACACCTCATGCGTATAAGCAGCAGTAGCAGCAAACCAGTAGCGCAATGCATCAGCAAACTAAAACAGATTTAGTATATAAACACATTTTATTTTATTTTTCCCTTTTAATAATAATTTTATTTAATCTTGATTTCATTATTTAATTCAATAATGATTTATCTAATTTAATTATTGTTTTAATAATTTTATTTTATTTTTATTTATTTGTTTGTTTATTTATTTATTATTTTAATGTTTATTTAATTATTTGTTTTAATAATAATTATACTATATTATTATACAATATTTATCTTATTTAATTATTTTAATAATTATCTTTTTTATATATAATGCTAATTTAATTATTTTATTAATTATTTATATAGTTTCTTTTAAGTTACATTGTTATGTTTCTTTTTTTCTACGTATTATAGCACATACTAATATAATATTTACTCCCTTGCGGCCCTCTAGGGGCCCCAGACCCCAATCTGAAAACCCCCACTCTAGAAATAACTGGGCTTTATCTCATGTTTCAAAAATTGTCTTTTAAAGTTGAAAATATATATTTTTTTTTTTCTAAAAGGGTGTATTAATCTTACTATGACTACATTATATTGGTATTATTTTTAAATAAATACAAAGAGGGAACTGTGCTACAAAAGGCATAGTATAATCCAGTTATTTCAGACTTCTGTCTATAAGGAAAATGCTTGTCTAGCATTACCAGGATCCACTGTGACACCTGCCCTGCAGAGTACTGAAGAAAAAAAAAAGCAGATTTGCACATGCATGCACGAGCACACACACAGCACATCACTGCCGCAATCTGCTACAAGTCACCTGTTATGGCAGCATAATTACCTGCTGCTGTGCCAGGGCCTCATATGAGCCTCCCCTCAGTGTCGTTATGAGACAGGTGGCTGAGATAACCATGACTCTGACTGACTCAATCTCAGACCTGCATTAAATGTGGGAACAGCAGTCCAGGGACGCCACCGCATCAGCATAACAACAGGAAAAGGAGCCCTGCTGTTTGGGATCTCACTGTTAAAACGGGCCTCTACTTAAAAAATAGCATGTATTTTCTTTCTATGATTAAGGACAAACCACTCAAATATTGACCAGGAGGGCGGCCACATAATGGATAACTTATTGCTGACCCCAGTATGACCTGCACGATGAGTGATATAGCATGGCTGTTAAAGTGCTTTACTTCAAATATGATTTCTTTTGATAGATGGGACAATAATGATAAGAAATTGAAAACAGTTAAAGCCAGGGCCAGTACTGTAGAATGGACAGATGTAATACATACACATAATATATTTCATTCAAAAGTTTGAGGTCAGATTTTTTTTTTTAAAGAAATTCTTTTTTTTATTCAATAATGATGCCTTCAATTGGTTCAGCTTTGTCATCACAAGAATAAATGACATTTTAAAATATATTAAAATAGAAAACAGTTGTTTTAAATTGTAATACAATTTTACAATATTGTTGTTTTACTGTATTTTTAATCAAATAAATCCAGCCTTCTTTCAGAAATATAAAAAAAATATATATATATACTAACCCCAACATTTGTATTGATATATGTGTTTTGCTTATACTGTGACAATTTTGTAACAGTGTCATTTTCTCTGTATTTCTAAAGACATTCATAACAGCAATAAAAAAATTACTTCATCTATATAGCTTACCTTAATTTGATTTTCTTTTGAAATGAGCATGGAAATTAAATTTAATTAAATTATCCAACAATCCTAAATTAACTTAACATCTGCCCTCCTTCTACAGTGTGATCAGATATAGGATCCCCTCTGAGGCATCAGTGTACCCACCCAGCTGTTTGAAGAGTGCGCCCCATTGTTTGCTTATACATTGTTTTTTCATCAGTTTAAATGAAATTCAATAATGAAGTCAAATATGTGAGGATGCTCATCCAAGCATAAAAGCACTTCTACATGTTTGTTGAGGGAGGCCTATATTTGCCTCAAATATATACACACACTACAATCATTGGCTACAGCTGCAAACTCAAGCTGTAGAATAGATGCAAATGGGCTGGAAGGGAGTGTGTCTGGGCGCTGCACGTCTGGCTATGCCTTTAGCAGCTGCTCTTATACCTTCTCATGTGAAACAGTTCCACGACAATAGTCTCACTTTCCCAACTCAAGCTAATGATAAACACGCTGGCATCTGGGAGGTTTGATAGCAATTCCCAGCAGTGTCATCTGCAGAGATGTAGAGATGCCAGGGGCGGCATTGAGGGAGAGAGCAGCACAGAGATAACAGAACCAGCTGCTGAAACATAGATCCTACTTTGGGCTCATCTCTCTCCCAGAAAAGCCAGATCTGCACAGTCAAGCAGGCTCGTGGACTCAGTGTGCTGCAGAGAGATGTTAAAAGAACAGTACCTGGTCAATACAGCATGCAGTGAAGACATTGGGACCTTAGCAAAGCAATGTTTCAATTGGCAAGAGTTCTAAAAGTACAGAGAATTAAAAAAAAGTCACCCATAATTGCTCTACAGAGACATTATTGACTTTTATTGTGCAGATTCATCAGACAAATGCATGTTACTAAAACATTCATTTAAACATTTTTAAAACTTTCTGGCATTACACAGCAAAAGATAAAGTGAATGTCTGTAATAGATTTAAGTTACTTACTGGATGATATGTTTGCGCCATGCTAATAGTCAGTGGGTTCAAATCATGCCAGAAAGATTGTACTTATGACATGAACGCACAATGAAGCAACCAACATGTTGTAATTACAAGCGGGTGACTTTCTTTGAGCCTCGAGTTTATGAGTTGGGGGCACATCCGCGAGAAAACATGGCGAACAAATCTGTATTGATGTAAATTTGTTGAAATTAATGTTGAATGAATCATTATTTTTGTGCGTTTACAATAAAACGCACTAAGTTGCATGTACAAAATATGATAGTATTGTATACTTGCGATAAAATATATAACAATTCAGTTTAAAGCACCTTCAGAAATTAAAAACACTCCTGATGAGCGCTTTATTTGTAATTTTTGCGGAGGTAATTTTGTTAAAAAAATTACAACATCACCATCTTGCTCTAACTGATTTGAACATACCTGACGTTGTTATGACTGAACAAGAACGTCCTAGGAGCAACTGAACTCACCAAAAGTTCTTTGATAAGCAGAGCAACTACCCCTAGTGGTCAAGAGCATATTGATTGTGTTGAGGCTTAATTTAGCTGTGTTGTCAACTTCAACTTGCTTTTTAAATTTTGTTGTTTTGTGAACCTAGCCTATGGGTCACCGTAGAAGCATGCTATTAGTGACTATAATATTCAACAAAATACAACAACAGCAATATTAAAAGATGGACCTGAGTCGTATCTAGACTTGAATGTGGGCTCTTTAGACTTTGGCTAGTAAGTAAGTAAGTAAGTAAGACTAGTTACTGCTCAAAACACCCTAGATTTGTAGACAAAGCAAGAACCAATCACATTTTTCTGAAAATAAGAACAAAAACCTATAACTCAGCGTAAACCATATAAATCATCCCTGGCTGATCTTTCAGTGTGCCCTTGGTTGATCCTGTTGGAGAGATCCATCTCTCTCCTGTTTGCCTGCTGCCAAGGAGATGTGTGAATGAACAGGGAAAATTACACTCTCTGAGACCCTGCTAATGAAGTCATCTCCCTCGGCCCAGCCAGCCAGTCAACTTTTTAATTAGTAACTAATCAAGTCAATACAGAACTCACCAATGAGAGGCGGGCTGGCCTACACACACAAACCTGCCTTAGTCCCTACGTCCTTCTTTCCCATGCAGCGATAATATTTACAGACTCCTCTCCTTTGGCAGCGTGGGTTTAGATTACGTTAATTACTTGGGCCTTAGACGGCATTAGTGAAACGTGATCTCCGGTGTATCAGCTGTACAGAACTGTTGGCTTGTAAATAGAAAACCATAGGACGCTTAAAGGGCTTAGAGCCACTCTACTGTCTGAACGCAGGGGCACCGATAGGGGAAGTGAAGCCAGAGCAGCTGCCTGAGAGAGTAAACACAAATACAGATACAGCCCCCAGGAGATACATCTGATACTGCGTGAACACAATCATCCCTTCAATCATACAGCTTTCACTCATGCAAGCAGGAATATGGCTATTCTGGTGGGGACCTTTAAAAGAGAAACAGAATTGTGTAGTGATCAAGTAAGGAGGAAATACATTACTAAATACAAGGGAAACATTAGACTTAAAGTGCCCCTATTATGCTATTTTAAAGTTTCCTAATGTTGTTTTGGAGTCTCCTACATCAGGTTTACATGCATCAAAGGTAAAAAAAATTTTTTTTAATTTTCTCATAATATATATTTGCACATCACCACATTTTCAATGATTCTCAAATGACTCGTCAGATGAATCAATCTCTCTAAATCCCTCCTTTCCGCAAGCTACTCTGCTCTGATTGGCCAGACAGCTCAGTCTGTTGTGATTGGCCTACCACGTGTGTCGAAAAAACAAAACCGCCTATTGCCATAACAACGTCAGTTCTGCGCGTCCTGAGGCTTCCTACAGCGTAAACTAAACACAGTAGCAAACAATGACGGCGATTTTACCATATCAATCTAAGTGCGAGTCCGATGATGTAACACTGGGAGAACTAGTTATTTAACCTGAACCTCCATCGCAAGGGCGACACGAGCAGGACGTTTCTCAGTGATACATTACTCAGTTTGAGGTACATTATATGAGATGTTGCAACTGCAATTCCTCACCACATCAGCATTAAGTTCATGTCCATCAACAAACCGACTATTTTACTTGTACTAATTTATTTACCTAGTATTTTTGTAATATATTGCGGTGAACACGTGGAAACTGTATCAATAACAGTGCATGTATGTTACATTAGCCGAGCTCTAGCGTGAATGACTGGTGTAACATAAACGTTGGTAAAACAAATCATGCTTCATGCTTAATCTTTCCTCAAAGTAGTGAGAATGAATCTGCATTAATAGACACAGTTATAGGTAATAGTGGCCCACAAACTGATTAGCAGAAGTATTTCAGTAAGACAGTGATAACGTGAGTTAGCCAGTTAGCAGGAGACCTAACTTACACAATATAAAACTCAAAACTAAGTATTTTGAACACCATCTTTCAAGAGCAAGCAGTTTGCTAATCCTGCATTGAACTCCAAGATTTGAGAAGCAGTCGTCAGTGAAATAAAGGGAACACAGCAAAAGTTTAGGATTGTACTGCTGTGATATCACTGATTCTTCATATGCTCGTCCTTGGGCAGTGAAAAGAAACTGGCTTTACCTTCACATTATAGAGCACAGCACCGTCTTCTCGACATGATGCTATCCAGTATCCACAGGAATCAGCTGCTTGGGCCGGTTTCACAAAGCTATTTTAGACCGGTCTATAGTGTTAGAAAAGTCAAAAATTTGCTTGTAGATAGTCTAATGCAAGTTAGACTGTTTCACAAAAATGTAGACTTAATTGACTTAATTTAGACCAAAAAAATTAGACACCTTACCCCCAGGCTAACTTAGGTCTAAGACTCTATTTTACCTTGGCAACCAGCAGTAACAATCAGTTACATTACAAACAGCCAAAAGAAAAGGGAAAATGGCTCATAATTTAAACATTTCTTCTTGTTACTTCATTCTCCGCTAAATTTCCCAAGTAAAATGTCCTTGTAACTGTTATATTCCTCCAACAAACACATATTTTCCGCTGGGGTAAACTGCACTGAGCGGTTGAATGCGCTTACTCGATCCGCCATGTTTTTTGTTTTGAAAAGTGTCTTATTTTACCAAGAATGCATTGCAGTGTGTGATGCAGAGTCAGAGACGTTCGGATCCATTTGCAGTATATTTATTAAGAATGGTCAAACAGGCAGTGGTCAGAGTACAGCGTAGACAATGTCGAAGGAAATCCAAGAACATAAACAATACCAGGCGGAGGTCGAGGCAGGCAGCAATATCCAGAATCATAAACGGTAACAGGCAAAAGGTCAGGGCAGGCAGCAGACGAAGAAATGGGAGTCGATAAACAGTCACAGGTCAATACACGGACTAACAATAACAGAGAGTAAATGCTTGGTAATGTTAGCCAGGGCAGAACAAGACTTCGCAGTGTGTGAGAGTCAGAAGGCAGTTTATATGGAGAGGAGAATTGGGAACACCTGTGCGGGTGATTAGACCTAGGTACGGGGCTTATGGGAAATGAAGTTCAATACTCCGGTGAAGGTGTTCTTTGATGAGTGGAGAGAGCCACAGAGGTGCGATCTATGACAGAGCCCCCCTCCTGTGAGCGGCTCCTGAAGCGAGGGCCAGTGCGACGCCGAGGTCTTCCACGGGGTCTGGGGGCAGGTCTCGTAGGGTGGTTTTGATGAAACTCGGTGGTAAGTGTGGGATCCAGTATGTCCTGTGATCTCACCCAGGATCTTTCCTCTGGACCATACCCCTCCCAGTCGATCAGGTACTGTAACTCCCTGCCTCTGCGTCTGGAATCGAGAATCTCCTTTACTCGGTAAGCCTCCTCGCCCTCGACGATGATTGGAGGGGAGCTCTCCTCCGCAGCCTCATCCTGGTCCCTCTCTCCACTCGGAACACCGGCAGGTTTGAGCAATGAAACATGAATAGGTGGGAGATGTGCGATAAGTGGAAGGTAATGCTAGACGGTATGACACTGGTGTTATTTGTCTAAGAATCTTAAATGGACCCACGTACCTAGGACTTAGTTTCTTGCTGGGAAGTCGAAGACGGAGGTCCTTGGATGACAGCCACACCCACTGTCCCGGAACGTATTCAGGTCCCCTTCTCCGGTGACGATCAGCCTGTTCTCTGACTCTGCGAACCGCTCGTTGAAGGTGTACGTGAGCATTACTCCAGGTTTCCTCACTTCTCTGAAGCCAAGCATTAACGGCCGGGAGATTGGTGGACCATGGACGTTGTGGTACAGGTAGTGGCTGAAGTAATCCGGCTGGTCTCTGATGGGATGATTTGACAATGTTGCAAGTGGTGCATTGATGCACAAAGGTGATCACATCGGCTTGAAGCGTCGGCCACCAGAAACGATTCATTATCAAATGAGTAGTAGCTGTGATCCCGGGATGTCCAGCACTGGGAGTATTATGAACCCATTGTAACACTCGTGTGCGGAGACAGGTAGGCACGTAGGTACGATCTGGAGGGCATTCAGGAGGTGATTGTTCCTCACTTTGTGCTGAAGAAATCTCGGTCATTATGTCCCACTGGACCGGGGCGAGAATCAGTGTTGCAGGAAGTATGGGATCAGATGTAGGAGGACTAGAGGAGCTGTCAAACTGACGAGACAGCGCATCGGCCTTGCCGTTCTTAGAGCCTGGGCGATATGTTACCTTGAAATTGAATCTGGTGAAGAAGAGGGACCACCTTGCCTGTCTGGGGTTCAGTCTTTTGGCAGCCTTAAAGGGATAGTTCAGGATTTTAGACATGAATCTCTATAGCTTCCCCATAAGCAGTGTGGTGCATTGACCATGACTTACCCCCGACAGCGTCCTGTGAGCCGAGCTCCGGTCCAGTTTTGGTCAAGATGAAATTAGTCCGGCAAGATTGCTGGGGTCACGGCAATAAAGCTTTTTTCTTCTCAAATCAATATGTGTTCAAAAGAGTGATATATTTGCGTCACTAAAACGTTGTCTATGGAGAGGTCAGACCTCGTAATGGCTTGGCACTATTTTCTCCCCTGTCATATCACTGCGCGCTGCCGCTACCTACAGCCAGCTGCGAGCTGCGCAGGCGCACACCACTTTTTCAGTTGTTCGGCAGTGTTTACAGCAGTGTTTACGTGCTCAGAACAGCTACACGAACGAGCTAACATAGCTACTCACCAAGAGCGACACCACCATTTGTCGGCCACTCGATGTCTCACTGCAGCAGCTGTGGCTCCAGCTTCAACTTGTTCAACTTCTCTGTCCATCCTCTCTCTTTCTGTCCTTTCTAACTCCATCTGGCGTAACTCGTCATCTGTGTATTCAGGTTCGTAAAGATATCCTTTTGGCTGTGTGTCGAAGTCAATGTTGTCATCGTCGCTGCTGTAGTCAGACATGTTATCGTTCTCTTTACGAGCTGTAAACAAAGTGACACGTGCGCGGCTCCCAGCTGGCTGTAGGTAGCGGCAGCGCGCAGTGATATGACGGGGAAGAAAATAGTGCCAAGCCATTACGAGGTCTGACCTCTCCATAGACAGCGGTTTTGTGCTGCAAATATATCACTCTTTTGAACACATATTGATTTGAGAAGAAAAAAACTTTATTGCCGTGACCCCAGCAAACTTGCCGGACTAATTTCATCTTGACCAAAACTGGACCGGAGCTCGGCTCACAGGACGCTGTCGGGGGTAAGTCATGGTCAATGCACCACACTGCTTATGGGGAAGCTATAGAGATTCATGTCTAAAATCCTGAACTATCCCTTTAATGTACTCTAAATTACGGTGGTCAGTTAGTACAGTAAAGGGCAGATTTGCTCCCTCCAACCAATGCCGCCATTCCTCGAATGCTGTCTTCATCGCCAAGAGTTCTCTGTCACCCACATCGTAGTTTCGTTCTGCTGGGGTACGTTTGCGGGAATAGTAGGCACAGGGGAATAATTTTGCTGGATTACCATGCCGTTGTGACAGTATAGCCCCGACTCCTGTATTGGACGCATCCACTTCCACAATAAACTCCCGCTCGAGATCTGGATGGTGTAAAATGGGAGCTGTAGTGAACTTTTCTTTGAGTTGTTGAAATGCTGCAACATTCTCGGATGACCACTTTAACCGATGTCCTCTGCCCTGAAGTAGAGAGGTGAGGGGTGCTGCCGTGATGCTGAAGTTTCTAATGAATCAACGATAGAAGTTGGCGAAGCCCAGGAAACGTTGTAATTCCTTCACATTGGTGGGCTGTGGCCAATTTACAACTGCTCGTACCTTGCCGTTATCCATGGTCACCCCCTCTGCACTGATAATGTAACCCAAGAAGGCGACTTGCGTTTGATGAAACTCACATTTCTGTAGTTTGGTGTACAGTTGGTTCTCAATGAGACGTTGAAGAACTGCTCTTACATCTTTCACGTGATCTTCAAAAGTTTCTGAATAGATAAGGATATCATCAATGTAGACAATGACGTTCTGGTTGAGCATGTCTCGGAAGATCTCTTTGACAAAGGACTGGAATACAGAAGGACTGTTGGCGAGCCCGAACGGCATTACGTGATATTCATAGTGCCCGGTAGTGGTTGAGAAAGCTGTTTTCCACTCGTCTCCCTCTCTGATCCGAATGAGATTGTAGGCGTTTCGCTAATCCAACTTTGTGAAGTACCTCGCGGTACGGAGCTGTTCGAGGGCTGCTGGAACTAAAGGCAGTGGATAGCGAAACTTAACCGTGATCTCGCTGAGGCTGTGGTAATCGATACAAGGACGCAGCCCTCCATCCTTTTTCTTCACAAAGAAGAATCCAGCTGAAGCGGGGGAAGTGGATGGCTTTATGAATCCCCTAGAAAGCTGTTCCTCTATGTAAGTTCTCATGGCTTCGGATTCAGGTTGTGAGAGAGGAAAAATTCTTCCCCGTGTGGGAATGGCTCCTGGGATGAGATCAATAGCACAGTCACCGGATCGATGAGGAGGAAGTTGATTGGCCCGGTTCTCACTGAATGCTAGAGAGAGATCGTGATATTGAACAGGAATTTTCTGAAGATCGGGATTCTCAGAGTGGGTGGTGATGGGAGTGATCTTGGTGAGAGAGTGCAGACATTCTTCTTGACAGGCTTTGGACCATTGGGTTATCTGCTTCTCGGTCCATGAAATCGTGGGATTGTGCTTCTCCAGCCAGGGTAAACCGAGAATGATGGGATGTCGTGGGGATTCAATGGTGAACAGTTGAATGAGTTCAGAATGAAGAGTGCTTGTACATAAGGTGATTTCTTGAGAGATGTAGTGGATCTTGCCGGTACCCAAAGGGCATCCGTCTAACGCTGCCACTGCCACCCGGGATTTACATGGAAGAAGAGAAAGGTGATGAGTTTTTGCGAAGGTCAGATCAATGAAATTTCCAGCGGCTCCAGAGTCTATTAAAGCAGTGGTATTAACTATGTCATTGCCAAAACGCAGAGTGACCGCTAGTTCAAAGGATTTAGAAGAGCAGAGATGGGAACTCACCGCAGCAGAATCTCGGGAGATTGGTCGATTTGGACAGGTCGCCCTCATGTGGCCGGATTGTCCACAGTACAAGCATAGACGATTGCGCAATCTTCTCTCTCTCTCTCTTCTGGCGTTAGGCGAGTGTAGCCGACCTGCATGGGTTCAGATTCTTGGTTGGTGGATGGATATTCAGTGATTCGGTGCATTTGGGGCACTCGCCGAGCTCGCATCAGATTGTCAAGACGAATGGCCATATCCATGAGCTGATTGAGTGATTTCCCTTCATCCCGATATGCCAGTTCCCCTTGCAGATTAGTATTGAGACCTTTGCGATAAATTAACTTCAGTGGATCATCTTTCCAACCAGTTTGTGCTGCTAGAGTGCGGAAAGAGAGGGTGTAATCTGCGGCCGACAATCCGCCCTGACGTAGAGACAGTAGTAGACTGTCTAAAGTAAACTTAGGTCTAAAGGGGGTCGCACACCGGACGAGAAGCGCAGTGCCGCGCCGCGTCTAGGACAACTCGAGGTATCGCATCGGATGCGCATTTTCTCAGTTTATGGCCAGCAATATTGTTATGTTCAAGGACATTATGGAATTAAGATAATGTCTGTACTATGTTATGATTGTACTGAACAATAAAATACAATTGTTGCAAACTAAAGTCTGCAGTCTGAACACTTTACCTCTGAGTGTCCGTTAACTGAATGAATTGAGAATATCACCTGAAAATCCGATAACATTAGCAGTTTTCATCCACGCAGCTGATTTCTGTAAATGAATGTAAAACTAAATGTATATTGCAGGACAGGTTGAAGTCAGTATATACATTAACGATGACTCGAGACAAATATGAGACAAAAATGTAAATGGCGCTCTGTGGCGCGGCAGGATTTTGAACAAGGTCCTGAGCCGTTGCAGACGCCGAATGGCGCCGCCGGTTTGCACTGCGTTGAGATTTTATGCAACATGAACTTTTCTGAATGCTGTTGGTGACACAGTGGGTCTCAGCAAAGCTTCTGTGACACGGGTGGTATACAGGGTATCTTGTACCATGTTTTTGTATCTTTTCTGTACGTCTTTAACGCTCCGCTCAACGATCGGATTAACGCTGTTAACTGTCGTAGCAATCTTTTTCCAAATAAAACATTTCTTCTTGTTACTACATTCCCAAGTAAAATGTCCTTGTAACTGTTATACTCACATTTTCCTCCGATTACTCGATCCGCCATGTTTTTTGTTTTGAAAAGTGTCTTATTTTACCCAGAATGCATTGCAGTGTAGTCCTACTTTTGTGCAACGGTCTGATTTAGATGTCTATCTGAAGTCTGACTATCTACTATATCTAAGCCATAGTCAAAGTCTATCTTTGTGAAACCGGCTGTGTCTGCGCGTAATAGGGTGAAGAACAATCACCGACAGGGGATGGGTGTTGTGACGCAAAACCTCACAACATCCCACCCCCTGTCGGTGATTGGTTGGAACACTATTTATTTAGCTTTTGAGTGGTTGGTGAAACCAATTGTTTTTGTGTGCAGATCTCAGAGCCTAGGCTGCCTACAGAGATGCATTTTTTTTGACGGCCTGCTTATGGGGCGGGCAACTAGCGGATCGTTAGGAAAGATTGGATGAATGTGATCATTTATGTTTGGGCCTGATATCGCTGATACAACCTTTAAATCAGCATATATGTATATGCCCTCTTAAATGGATTCTCAATGCAATTTTTTTTTTTTTTTTCAATTTCCCCCTAACCTTAGGCTGTCATCTTTCATGTCAAATTCTTACATTTTATCAATACATTCAATAAGAATAAGTCACTATAGGGCTTTTACAAATCAAATTGGAATTTTTTTTTTTTTTTACTGGAGAGAAAACAGAATCTACATCAGAGGTGGCATTTAGATCCACCTAAATGGATTCTATCAGTGGGGAATCTCAGTAGCTATATGCTGATTTCACGCAGCCGCCATTTTGAAATCGAAAGTGAGGCTCCGGTGGGAAGAACCCCGGAAGTAAAGATAAACAACAATGCCTTGGACTACCAACCTGAAGCTGCTGCCACGATTTACACTATTGGATGTTAATATCCAATATAGGAAATGTATATAGTTCATTCCTGCTTCTTTTTTTACATTCTGAATTATAAATAAAAAAATATATTTTATTTATAAATGAATTTCACTGTATATAGTCTAAGTATGAAAGAAATGTATGTACAGTTTTAGAATTAACACAACATCAATAAACACAACAATACGCCATCGCATTCACGACTCTCCTGTGATTAAAGGCGACACTTCCGGTTTTCTTCCCACCGGAGCCTCGCTTTCGATTTCAAAATAACGGCTGTGTGAAATCAGCGTATAGTAGCTATAGTTAAGTGACTTCCCACGAAAAGTCATTAGTCCTATTTTTGGACCTTCTGGCCCGCCATAAGTTCACATTTACCGTTGTTCCGCAAATTGTCGTTGGTGAAATCCTGGGTGCATTCACATTTACCGTTGTTCAGCAAATTTTCGTTGGTGAAATCCTTTGCAGTCACATTTACCGTTGTTCCGAAAAAAAATGTGTAGGTGAAACCCATAGACTGTGGTGAAAACCTTTAGGGTGCGGTCACATTTAACGTTGTACAGCGAATTTTCTGTGACTTCAGTGAGATCTGTGCTTCATACATCGTGACACTATTGACAACAGACTGGATCTTTTTGCAGAGTCTAGATGAAATTTCACTCAAAAAGATCTGGTTCATGCGCCATGGCACATCAAAATAAATGCTTTCAAAAATAGATGAAATGGATGTTGTGAATTAAATTTTGGGGTGGCACCCGGGGTGACCAATCAGATATCAGGGGTGTCTGGCTCTACCACTTTTGGAGCAGTATATTTGTTCAGTGTAGAAAGTTACACACACAGCTATTAGATCCATTCCACCTTCAGCCATACATTATGCCAAAGCAGTGCAGGATGCAGTTTCCTATCAACACAGCATTTAATAAGTATTTAAACAGATACCTAGGTTCACCTGATTAACATTTTAATCAATATTTATTTATTCATCGGAATCTAAGAGCAGCAGATGGTTTGATAACGAAAGCATTTGATCAACACTTTCAAGACTCACTTTGGCCCATTCCGACATTACAAAGCTAATTCTGTTATCAGCCAGACCAATCTTAATTGGAGTTTTAAGCCTTTCAAACATGGCTAGAGAGCACTGATACACGAGCTGGCCTTGTGTCACACTGCTGTTAATATTAGGAAAGCCGCTACTGCCCCCAAGCTCTCAGCTGAAGAACTGCATCCTTTGGATAAACTTCATGAAAAGCGCCTCACAGCGTGGATCAAACCAAAGGGTCTGTGTTTGTTTGGCTATTTAGTATGTTCCAGCTATTTCTTGCTGGTAGATGTCATAGCGAAACACTATTTATCCATTGATGGGCGCTGAAAAAAAGATAACTGATTTACGCAAATATTTAATTGAACTATATTAGCTTGCTAATGCACCAAAGTCAAGATTTGTTTTGAAGGGTTTCTAAAGGAATAGTTAACTTAAAAATAACATTCTGTCATCATTTACTCATTTTCATGTCGTTACAAATCTATATGACTTAGCCTATTATCTTCATGAGAAAGAGAAAAAGAAGGTTTCTAAAAAAAAAAAAAATCTCCATTTTTTCTTTCATAGAATGAAAGTCCAATCCTGTTTGTCTAATGTTCTTCAAAATGTTTTCGTTTGTGTCCTGCAAAATAAAGAAAGTCATACAGGTTTGGAACCACATGAGAGATTATGACAGAGTTTTGATTTTATAGTGAACTATCCCTTTAAAAGTAATTCAGCCATGTTTTTGTTTTTTTCTTCAGTGGATGATATTTAATTTAGGGAGAGTATGATCAGTGTCTAAGAGATGAAGGGAGAGTTTTGTAATGCTGGGACCTGCTCATAAAACAGCATCCTCTTGTTCTCAGTGCCTTGAAGCCTATTTTTCACAACTATGGACCACAAATACCTTCTTCAAGACAAAAATCCATTTGAAACTAACTGTCAAAGTGTTTGAGTGTTCGATGGCGAGAGGTTGTTTACTCACATGCCTCTCTCAGAAAAACAACTCCTTACCAGCATTTTCTGAAGTCCACAGAGCACACTCTGTTCAGCTCTCGCAGTCTGCCCACGTCCTGAACATCACCTTGGGTCCAGACGGGCCCTCTGCCTCTGTAAACAGCTCTCCTCATAGCTCAGCACAGCTAGTGCTCATTCATTCTTACCTCCAGCATCATACAAAATGTCACCTCATCTGGATTCATTCATAAATGATGATGATTAGCTCCTGGTTTGGTTTCAACCTCTCTGAGCTGAACAGGAGGGTCGGCTGCCCTTCCACTGCCATTGTGCTAATTGACTCATCAGCTCCGTGCTTGGCCCGGCCAAACCGGCCATTTCAGCTAATGCAGACAATATGGTTCTCTGACAGGCAGGAGGGCCGGCCTTCTGTCCTCTGCTTGGTCTCTACAGGACGCCTGCTCTCTCATCACGCTCTGAGAGATACTGCTATGCTAAATGGGATAAAGAGAAAACAGCGATTGACTGATTTATGACTGACCTTTACAGGATTAGTTAACCCGAGAATGAAAATTCATGATTTATAAACTCATATGATTTTTTTTCTTCTTCTGTGGAACGCTATATAGATAAATACGGAATTATGTTCTTGCCCATTTTTTCCATATTAAGCTTCAAAATAGACATAAAATCTGAGTAAAACTATCTTAAAAGTAGTCTTATGAAATCATACAGTAGCTTTATGTGATGAACAGACCAAAATGTAAGTCTTTATTCACTGATAATGTGTGAATACTTAAGACTACACCGTTGCAACCAGATATGTACTTGCAAGCAGAACCTGAGAACCACACAAAACATTTAGACTGGTTTTGTAAAACAATTTATTGATGATTGAATTAGACTTTGCTACTTATTTGGTTAACGTGTCAAGGAGATATAGCGCAGATGTCTTACATAAAGCTATTGTATGACTTCAGAAGACTTGGAATATAGTGTATAGGTCGTATGAACCACATTCTCATACTCTCATTGTGCCTTTCTTTGATTTTGGAGCTTGACAGCTCCAGTCTCCATTCACTTTCATATATTGGAAAAGAATGGACCTTTTGGTTCCAGAATGAAAGTCATAAGGGTTTGGAACAACATATGGTTGAATAAATAGTAACTTTAATGTTTGTGCATTCAAGTTATAAAGTCCGCATGGAATGAAAATTAATTTTCTAAATGCATGCTATTTATCTTATTGTGAATGATTCATCCATGCATGTTTACATTTTGGAGGATGTAAATTTCAATCAAAATGTCTTTCCATGGAATGACAGACTTCTCCAAACAGTTTGTTAAACCCCGCCACTTCTTTACAACTGACTGAGAGATCACAATTTCTCCCTCCAATCAATAACCTATAGAATCAAATCACACCCTAAATGTTTTTCTTTTTCGACAATCCATTACAGTCGGATCTATATCATAATATGTAAAAGTCTGTCGCTACTTTAGTTTCATTGTGACATTGCGGACATGATGAATTGTGAAAAAGAAAAGCTGCATTGGCCAGATTCAGTCTGTGGCCTTGCTAAACCTCTTCCCCCATTTTAGGACACTGAATAGTGGTACATGGTCAGGTTCGGGCAAGGCAACACGGTTTAAGCCAGTTTCTTGTTTCCTTGATAGAGTGTTTTGATAAGATTTCTTGGTAAGTTGCTGAAAAGCAACTATTAGGAAGTCTGAGATGGAGTGAGCCCTATAGCGGAGCCATCTATTTACAGTGCCTGTTTGTGCTCAAGCCCCAGGCTGCCCACCACTTTCTGTTTCTTCCTCTCTGTTTGCATCGTTTTAATTACTAGTTGTGTTGTCACTGTCAGCAGACTCTGTCTGTCTGCTACAATCTTCTCCTTTGCCTGAGTTTTCCTTGAAAGTACACTGCACTGAGTGCAATTAACTCCTATAATTTCCGTTCTGTGGCATGAAAGTAACAAATGTGCTTTCTGCAGTAGGACACACCAAACACACCTAAACAGTATAAAATGCATAAGATTACACGTTACTAGACATTCATTTGAATGGAATCTCCTACTCTGCAAATTACGTTTTTACCATCTATTCAACAGCCATCCACCCTATGACATTTGGCCAGTGATTATAGACTGAAAACTTCAGAAGGCGCATAATGAGGCGCATTATAATGATTATAATAATTTTGTCTTAAAAGATTATTGATCCATACCATATATTACAGTAACCTTTAATGCATTTATGTTAAATATTTTTATGTATTCTTTTTTTTTTTTTTTTTTGAAAGGGGAATAGAAGAGTGAAATGAAATTTTAAAAACAATTCAATCATTTATTGATCATTATAATTATTTAATTTATATAATGTAATCTGAATTTTATTGAATTAAAAAGAAAAAGGTAGTGAAAAACAATTATGATTAATAAATAAATAACTGAATAACTCTATAGTCCACATACATTGACACTCTTGAAGTGAATCGACCATTCATTGGTGATTTGTTTAACTTTTTCTCATGTGAAAGAGCCTAAAGAAAGATGCATGTTTAAGCAAACTGACTGACATGTTTTTGTTTACTTACAAAATACTATGAATTTCTTTAAAGGATACTATGAAGGACAAGCAACTAACTTCCTTAAAACATAGTAAGGCTTCATTCTCTTTGTTAATAGAATGAGCAAACTTTTAAATTCATGTAAATATTTGCTCATGCAACAGACTCTGGTTAAAAACTAAGTGAAAAGCTATGCTTTTTAAAAACATTACGTCTAATGTATGCACTGAGGATATGAATCAGGGAAATGTCACTTTAATCAGAGCATTATGTTTGATTAATGATGTAATTATGGGTGTTAAATAGTGACTGAAGTGTTTTGGGCTGACGGTTCACTTCATGCATCAGCAGGACATTGTGAAACACCATTAAGGCATTACAGAGGAGCCCAGTCAAAAGAACAACCATATAGGCTGCTGCTCATTACACCAGTGGCATCTGTGAGATTCAACGCACTACCCCATCAGCCCACAGAGAAGGTCCCGTCACACAGAAACACACGACCAAATGGGCCTGAACACCCAACATCTACAGTCATCAAAGAAGCCCTTAGCCAGCAGTGGCAATGGCCTGGACCTGATTACTGTCTTCACATCTGATATTACAGCTTCCATACTTGAAGGAAAAGTTATTATAGATGCCCAGGAGGAAGAAATGGAGGCTGCATTTAATACAAATTGGCAGATTTTTTTTTTTTTTTTTTGCATTATAAGTCAGCAGCTTTGAAACGGTACATTTTCAGCCATGCAGAGTTGAAACTTCTTCATTTGGTTTCAAAAATTTTTCCTCAAAATATTCGGTTTGCAAGAAGAAATGTAGACGTAGATGCTGACCTGTTTTCCCAGTAAATCATAAATACCTCAATTTGATTTACAAGTTAAGCCCACTCCAAATCTCAGAAATAAAATCAGGCAGTATTAATTATATACTCGGATTGTCAGAAAATAAGCACCTGCTTCCAACATAGCTCCCTCTGGAGCAGAACAGTTTTCACAGCAAAGGCAGGTGAGACTGAAAGGTATAGAAAGAGACCGAAACAGACACGTCTCCTCTTTCGACTCATCTCCAGTAAGCTGGTTGTCATGTGAGGAAGGAATCCAGCTGCTAGACAGAACAGGCAATGCTCACAGATGCTTAGTGACGGGTACTCATGTCTAGAATAGTATTTCTATTAATGTTAGTAAGCTAAAATTGTATTTTCTTAAATAGCTATTTTCTTTTCCAGACAACAAATATGATTACCTAATGCTAACTGATTATATCAGTGCTTAACATTATTTATTTGACACTATTTTTTGACAGCATGCTAGTAGTCTGACCAAGGCTTTGACCAACTACAGTTCTTTAGAACTTTATCAAGACAATCTGGGTTCATGGAAATAAGAATGAGTGGCAAATGCTTCTTACTGCAAGACTCCAAATAAATGTAGTGTCAGTCTGTCATAAAATGAGGACTACCTACCTTTTCCTGCATCTCCTTATGACTCTAAGCTGAACTCAAATGGCACTGAGAATTGGGTAAGAGACAAACATAAATTACTTGTGGAAATTGAGATATGAAACCATGCTGATGACCTGGGTCTGTGGTGGAGTAGTGAGTTTGACGTGTAATTAAACTAGAAGTTCTGTGGGGCGCGGACTGGATCGACTCCATTCCTAGAGCTTCCGAACAAATCTTTTGGGTGCGGACTGGTGGGGAAGTGAACCAGAGGTTACCCCATGAGGAAACCAGGTCTATTGGAGATGTCCAATAGATTTCTTAGGCGTGCCAAAAGAACACAACAGTGTAATCACCATGGGAAAATCTCAGTGAAAAATACAATACACCGGTGTTTTGCCAGATGAGAAGTTTATCTATGTATCTTTTTACTCTAATTCCTTTTATAACAGTTTTAATTTTCCTTGCTTTTATTTTGAGTATGTTAATTCCTTTCTGTGTAAAGCACTTTGAATTACCTCAGTGTATGTAATGTGCTATATAAAGTTGCCTTGCCCACATTACAATGGAGTCCCCAGTATCAAGCAACAAAGCAGCAGAGCACCTCCTGCTGGTAGATCTGAGCAGATGTAGAAGACCATGATCGCTGCAAAACCAATGGGTCTGAGAAAGATGCTGAATATCATTCAAGCAAAAGCAGTGGTGAGCTTTTATGAAGTTAAATCATTTATGAAGTTCATTCATTTTTTTCAATAAAACCATGAAAATATATTTCAAGCTTCTAATGTTAAGTCAGAAAGTCAAGAGTGACATAAGCTTGATTATTGTTCTAGGAATGTTTTTTTATCCTCCAACACAATTACTATGAAAAACTGGACTTCACCAAGCTTCGAAAAACTATAGTTTAATACCTTCAAATCATGACATCAGAAACCCCACACCTATTTGCTATTTAGAGACCTTTAAACTCCAAACAGCCTGACTCTGAAGCAAGTGCCAGTTGTTTCACATGCTCAAAGTACATGAGGACTTTTTCCCATCTCGTACAGGCACACAGTTGAACATCTCTCTCCAAACCACAGTCTAGTCAAGATGAGACATGAATACTCCAAGGAATGTGCATTTCAATGTGAACCCCATTAACACACACTCATTTCATTCCTCTTCCAGTTGCTAGTCATGAAATATTGCCACTTAAGTTAAACAGAGCCAGTGATAAGTCACTGCATCTTCTGTTTAAAGGTCAGTTTCACATAAATCTGCTGGTCCCAGAAAAACAGACATTAAACACTCAAACTTAAAATTCCAGCAGGGAAGTTTTAAAGCTTTTGAACTGTAAACTGAGTAAATGAAAAAGCCTTTCTATTAGATCTGCATTTGTGTTATGACAGCACCGATTTTGACAATGAAATATTGTACTACTTCCAGCCAAATGCAAGTGTCAATCACAACACAAGTGGCAGAACAATTGTTTTCACTTGCGGTGTGCACATCTTGTGATTCTTTTGCTCCTGTGTTAATGAGAACACAGCGTGTTATGCATCAAGAAAGCAAAGCACACAATACAACTTATCTTCCACTGTTTATTTGTTGGTGACTTTACATGTTTAGAAAAAGAACCCAAGGATTTTTCCTCCTGTGTGTTTCCGTCTGGCCTCCTCGTGGTCCATGATGCCAGCTGAGGTTGTCAAAACAATGAATCTGCAAAGAATAAAAAGAGACAAAAAACATTACCAGGCTATCCAAGATGGTGCTGCCCTTTGAATACATTTCGCCCTAGGCAGATGTTTAGATGATTCTGCACTGCATCACTGACATTTGCAAGATCTTAATGTCAACACAAAGCAATGAAAAGGGATCATTTGTGACATATGTAGGCAAATTTGGGCAAAACCAGCCTTTAGGTGGTCAAGAAGACAATTCAGTTACAAATAATGAACAAAAGTTAAATCAAACATGACTATGAATGGTTGACCAACGGAGATTGTTTTTAATGGTTGACTTGAGTGCAAAGTGGCCAAAAGCCAATATAATGCTCATATCCGTCAATTAAAAGACAAAAATGAAAATGTTCAAGTGCATAATCCAATTTTTTTAAATATTAAACATGTTTTTTTATCTAGAGCTTTAAAATGTTTAACTCAAAAGACAGTTGAGGCGTATAGTTGTTTTGCAGTTTGCCTCGTCAGGTGCTTAATGTGCAAGACGTGTTTTCCTCAGTGCAGAACTTAAATAGGCATATTCTCTATCTGTAAATGTTAGAAATTCTTGCAAATATTTCCATTTTGCTGTCAGGAGTGGACGAGCCTTACGCTAGTCTCTGCTAAACTTCAGACTACAGTGAACGAGCGCCACCGCAAGCATGCGCACCAAACAGATGGAGCGCAATAGGAGTGCAAATAAGTGTACTCTTATGACACCATATATTAGGGGTGCAGAATTGTCCACATCGCGATGCAGTAACAGACCATAATCAATTTTACACAACTGACGTTTCTCTTAGATCGTTCGTCACATACGCACTTCTCGTGCATACGTAAAATGGCGGAGGGGGGCGAAATAACTTGCTTTTATTAAAAGCGAGTAAAAAAAAAAAAAAGTGTATAAATAAAAATAGTAATATAGCATATGGTTTTTTTTCCAAAAGAGAAATGTAGAAAATACAGATATACCGCAAATCACAATTCTGCCAAAAAAGAGATTTTTCCATATCATCCAGCCCCATTTAAACGGAGGGGAGAACGATTGCTGCTGTGACTGGTTTTCTTTATAAGATTTTTTTTTTTTTATAACAGCTACATGGCCTTATCTTGTCGTTGAAGTAGTGCATATTTACATATATGAATGACCATTTGAAACATTGTATGTTTTTTATACACAGCAAAAATAGCATGTTTTTGACCGAAATTTGAATTGTCAGCAAGCCGACTATCTAGAGAGCACAGTAAATGTTTAAATGCTTGTCAACGAATGTGATGCTACATTTTATTCAAAATTAAATGTCTTCAATACATTTTGGCTTTAATATTTCCCCAAGAAATAGGCAAGAATGAACCTGATGTCCTTCATGATTACGGTTCTTTCCTACAACAAAGCATTGAACTCAAACTCGAACTCGTAATCATGACTTACATACTATCAGAAATGTCCTACTTATTACTTCTGAAGGCAGCATAAATCTGCTCTGATGCAAACGAAAGTCAGAGCCTGATACCAGGTTACTATAGTGTATTAAATTTCTAGCTCAAGTTTACTTTGTGAAAACTCTACATATAACTACCAATTATCTTTTTTTTTAAATCCAATCAAATAATCATGGAAGAAAAGTTAAAATGCTGTAACTAAGAATTCTAACAATGTTAATGTGACGGCACAAAAAAAGAAATGGTTTTCATCTACCATTTAGATATTTAATGTTTGGGTTTAGCAAACAGAGATCAGTATTTGTCAGATATTCACATTCAAGAATTACTGAATTTGCAGCCAATGTTAAAAATCAAAAAAATTATGTTTCCATAAGTTACGAATTTAACTTGAGCGCAAAAATGGAATATCGCATAAAACATTTGCACCAAAAGTTTCCATACAGTGAGTCGAAGAGTACAAAATCGTCACTTTGAAGGTGCTGCAATAGTAGCCACTTTATCAAATATTTTCATTTAGCCAATCATTTTCTTTATTACCCGCACCTTCCGGAGCGCACGGACGAAACAAATGCGATCATGTTATCTTGAGGCAGGTAATTACACCCAACCACTCTGACGACTGCTCAGACATTTCAGAACTAAAACAGCATTTGAAGATGCTGTGTCCACTGGTTGATCCAGTTATGCCGTCCCATCGCAGTCACATGACATTTGATGCGCATTGAGGAATTTGTTTTGTAAATGTTTCCATCGTAGTTTATGTATAGGATTTCTTATCGAATAAAATGTTTTTATCTGACTCAATTTAGCGCATACGTTTTTTTTATGCGCATCACATTAAGTGGATGGAAACAGCTTGTGAAAGATAGCATAAAGCTAATATAAACCAGTAAAATGCAACAAAAAAACCCTAAGCATTTACTCACCCGAACTGTCTGGACGGGAGAAGGTTGTTCTGCCACTTCTCCAGATCCTTCAACTGCACATCGAACCGTGGGCTGATAACACCACACTGCATTACAGATAAAAAGTTCAGAAAAAGTGCTATAACTCCTACTTCATTTACATAAAACACCAGTAGCAAAAGGTAGAGTGCATCAGTAAGTAATATGAACTAGAGGTCTTTTTCTTCACAACACTCGCGAATAAACAGTGAATTATGACCAACGTACATGTTGCCTACTCAGTTCAACGGATTTTTTCATTTATTATATTTTTATAATTTTTTAACGTTAGCCAGTTGGCGAAGAGTTCTTTGAAACGTTGTTCTTCAGTAAAGTTACTTAACATCAAAAAAAGGTAGGCTATAAGCCATAAATCTTTATTTATGGACAGTCTATTAATATTTGTGGGCATAATTGTCGGTGGTGGTAGTTATGTTTGAGGCCTATAATAAAAGTGTACTTCTTAGTAGCGCGTGTGTGCATGCATGCGTGTAGCAGAGACAGCGCGCATCAGAGAGAGCTTAAAGTGATATTGATGTTGGTCTCGGGTCGGGTCGGGTTCGGCCTGAAAAACTGCAGACGTTGTCGGGCTGGGGTCGGGTTAGGGCTTGAACACCACAGGCCAGGGCCGGGTTAGGGCTGGATTTTTGACCCGTGCAGGGCTCTAATATGAACCCATTTATATGATACAGAACCAATAGAACCAATTCGATAAGGCTCGTCATTATAATGTTCTACAAAATATCTTTAAAATTTTAAAACCAGCTCTGGGTTTTATCTAACAATGTAGGATAGCCGGGTCTATATTCACAATATCTTCTACCATATTGCTTAAATATAGTAACTGTGACGACGCAAAACACCCCTTTACCTAGTTGCTGTCCATTTCACTGGGCAGAAGCCATACACAACTAACCTTGGCACAGGGTGCAATAGTGCCTACATGTCAGGGACTATAACGTCTTACAGAAAAAGGCACTTAACGAATTCACTTACAGTTTATGAAAAATTACTTTAATATTTTCATTTAATTTAATAGAACCAATAAGTAGGGTTGGGTACTGAACTGTTCTTTAAATGGCACCGACCGAATTACATTGGTACTACTGAGTACCGATTCACATTAGATCAATCAGTGCCAAATTTCAGTACCTGAGAACTAACTCAGTAAGACTATTTAAATACGAATCCTGCATGTTCTGCATGTCTGTGTGATTGAAAGGCGCAGACGTGCCGTTTCTTTTAACACACACACTGAAGCACGCTCGGCTGTTTTCAGCCTCTGCAGTCTCACAATATGAGGACATAATGCATGAACATCTCCAGAGCCGCTCCTCAGCATTTTACAGTTTCATTTAAGAAAAATCATAATAAAACACACGGAAACTCAACGGTCTTCACATCAACCTGTCAAAATAAAAGTTTGGTTTAACTTGACAAATATATTACTGTTGTACAGTTGAATTTAGACACGTCTCAATGCAATAATAATACTAACACTAATAATAATAAATTATCAAAACTTTAAGGAATAATACATTTTTTCTCCACGTTTTAATTTTAACAGTATCACGCTCAGTTGTGCAGCATGTTTGACAAAAGTTTGATTCAATTCATATGATTAAAATAAATAACATTAATGTTTTTTTCCTCTTCATTTGATTACCAGAAAATACAAATTTTTTTGTGGAAAACAAAACATTTAATAGAAATGATTTTTTTTAATTATTATTATTAAAATGGTTGTTTTTATGAATATACAAACACAGACAATGGCAGACAGCGACCAAGGCAGCTCTATGTCAATAACTGTAAAGAAACCGTCATTTATAGAAGTAAACATGCCTAAAGTACCGAAAAAAGGTACCGCTGGGTACCAACGCCGAATTTCGTGTAGGCCTACCGGTTAAAATATGAACGTTACCCAACCCAACCAATAAGGCACTCCATGTTTTATACGGTGAATATAGTAGATTGTGATGTCTCCACGCAAGAAAGCCCTTTAGCTGTCACTAAACATGCAACAGTATCTCTCATACTTAATGGTGTAATTCTAGACATTTGTGACCATCTAGTGAAGGTTTATTAAACCACACTTACCTTGTTCAGCCTCCCTGTGAGATTGACAACAATTTTCCCGGCTCGGTGATCATCAATGATCTCAAATTCTCCAATATAACCTGCAAAAATCACCACCAGCTTGAGCAGCTTGTTTCACGAGATATAACATCAGAATCTGCTTTACAAGACACTGAAAGGCTAATGAACTAACTCACCATGTTTCATCATCACAGTAAGAAAGCGCACTATAACTTTAGAGCAGGGCCTGATGAGAACCTGGCGTTTCCCACGTTTCTCAGCATTGTTGATGCTTTTCAGCGCATCAGCGAGAACGTTCATGCGCACCATGATGCCTGTGGAGACAAAAGAGAAAGTGTCATTTATCCGATATTCAGTTGATATCGATTAAACAGCTTCATCTTCATAGCCAGGGTCACAAGCCGAACCTCTACTTTAAAAACCCGGTACACATTGACAAAGCAGGTTAAAGACAAGACGACCATTTTCGGTTCGTTATATAGTCATGTGAAAACTGTATACAATTTTCTCCAACACTATGCGCAATGCTTACCGCTTTGGTAGGGGGTGAATTAGTTAGCAAACTAAGCTACCTTGGTTAGTCTCCACAATAAACCTTTCTACTTAAATACACCATATATTTGAGATTAGAAACAAGGCACCGGACTGCTTGAGAACTTTGGTTTGACTCGGGTTATTAGTGTCTGTCCCCCAGAAACATGGGCAGAGGCACTACTGAATGGTGAGGATGGCGAATCATGAATATCAGGGAAATATATGCGTTTATATAGTCACGATTGACCAAATGACTAAAAAAACTGGCGTTTAGGCTGCTCATGAACACATATTTCAGTCTATCTGTTGCTGATACACAACGATGTCCGTGATTTTAAACAGATTATTCAAGCATTGTAGGAATCCTGAACCTTACCAGTTCTGCAATATGGCGGAAAGAGGAAGGAAGAGGGGCGCGCGGTGCAATTTGGGAAAATATGCACTCTCGCGAGAGCACAGAAGGACTGTCTGCTTGTTTGATCATCTAAACGGTACTGCCACCTAACTGTCTGGAGCGCCTCTTTGACAAACGTGTTTAACGGAACAGAATTTTTTTCATAACTGGCTTGTTTGCTTTTTCTCTTTATAGTCAATACTAATTGCAATCTTATATGCACTAGTATTCAGATTTTTTAGAAGTCTGTACTATTAATGTTCAGCTATGTATCAGTATTCAGCTTTTGTAGAAGTCTGTACTATTAATGTTCAGCTATCTAAGCTAGTGCTTAACTATACAGTCGTGAACAAAAGTTTACACCTTGCAGAATCTGATAAATGTTAATTATTTAAACAAAATAAGAGGGATCATACAAAATTCATATTCTTTTTTTATTTAGTACTCTCCTGAATAAGATTTTTACATAAAAGATGTTTAGCCTACATATAGTCCACAAATCCCAAAAAAATAGAGAATTTATAAAAATGACCCCGTTTTTACATGCCCTTAATTCCTAATACTGTGTGTTATTCCATGATCCATGGCTGTTTTTTTGTTTGGTGATGGTTGTTCTTGGGTCCCTTGTTTGTCCTGAGAAGTCAAACTGCCCAGAAAAACCCTCCAGATCCCACAAATTCTCTGATTTTCCTACATAAACCCTTTCCAGCAGTGACTGTGATTTTGAGATCCATCTTTTCACACTGAGGGACTCAAACACAACTATTTAAAAAGGTTCAAACATCCACTGACACTTTTTGAATCTGAAGATCAAGGTCAATTGTAGGCTACTTATTATGTCCCAGCACATGTAAGTGTCATAGCTTCCAAAGGTCAGTATTAATGAAAAAATATTACCTAAACAAAATAGGAAATATTTGGACATTTTCATCCTGTTCAAATGTTTTTACCGCCTGACTCTGTTTCCTTATGGATCATCAGTGAATGTTTGAACCTTTTGTAAAATATCTTAATAGAAAATAACGTATTTTGTATGACCCCTTGTTTTGTTAAAATAATTAACATTTTGTAGATGCTGCAAGGTGTATTGTAAACTTTTGATCCCGACTGTTATCTAGGCTATATATATATATAGCCTCTCTGAATTTGACGAATTTTAAATTGTATTTATTTTTTTGCCCTGACATTTTCTATGGTCCTATTTTCTGCCATCTACTAGAGGTTGGAAAAACAAAATAAACAATAAAAACAGGCCAAACACAATTCATGTACATTGTTTATTCTGTTGATCATTTCAGATAATGCTTCATAATCTCAACAGACTGTGCTTTTATTTTGTATAGCAGTACAAAAGGAGCTTTAAGCCACGCTTAAAGGTAAAAAAACAAAAACAAAACAAAAAGAGTCACTTAAATGTTAATGTCAGAGGAAGCATTGTTTGGGCCATATAATCTTTGATAGACTGCTTTAAGTGCCACACAGTCGACCACAAATCTGTCTGATCAGAGTCTATGGTGTATGTCCATTTTTCTGGTTCTTCAGTAAGAGATCCATGTAAGCGCCATCTATCAGATCCTCCTGCTTCACTCCCAGCTCCAGCATCAGCTGGTTTGCGATGGTCACTCCTTCTTCTCTGCTCTGGTGTTCTTTCATCACCACCTCAAGCTCCATGAAGTCCCCCAGGCCCTCCACAGAATCAACATGCACCCTGGTCTGTCCCACCATGTACAGCCTCCTCTCCTTCTTCACCTGCCCCACTTGCCCCAGCGCATCCGTAAGAACCTTGACAAGCCCCTGTGGGTCGCTGGTAGGGGTTATGGAGTAGTTTGACAGCTTGGGTCCTTCTGTATCTGGCCTCTCATAGAAGATCAACTGCCCTGTCCCATCCTGTAAGTCCCTGAGTTTCAGCCGTCCTGCGGGCACTTTGAAAAACGTGTCCTGCTGACGGATCACAGTCCCATCTGTACCGCTCAGCTCCTTTGCACGCTGCGTGAGGTAACGCAGGTTACGCAAAACTGCTTTTATTTCTACATTTGACGGCATGTTCACGAAAAATGCGTATTACAATAGTGCGCTGCAGTAGATCCAGGAGCTTTTGTTGCTTTGGCGCGCTTCCACACAAAACTGTAAAGCGCATGTGTGGTAGTTGGTGACGCTATTGATTCCTCCAAATGATTCGAATCTTTTGAATCAGTTCACGAAGAAGAACAAATCCGAAACGTTATGTTACAGTCATTCGTTAAAAACTCTTTTTTTTTCAACCTAAAAACGTCTTGTTATACTTTATTACAGTTAGTAATAATCATAAAGATAATATTTAAATATCATAAACGCTTTCCTCACAAATGACTACAAAGCACACCTAGTAGCAGCTATGTCCCTCCTCCATTTGGTCAAGCTAGGCAACTATAAAAAAGACAATAATAATACATTTTCATTATATGGTCATCATACAATTCAATACAATTCAATTCTTCCCTTCCCTTTCTTATCTTGATATGAATAAGATTGACTTGACGAAATAAACATAAATCGAATCGAAATGAACACGTATTTGTTAAGTGAAAGGAGCGTATACGTTAACTATTTCCATACAATTATATGTTTTGTGCTATATAATCAGTCTTTGACGGTAGGATGAAAATATGAGCTCTCAGAAGGTGACGAGAACGATTCGTTCACTTACAAGATTCATCCAAAAAACGCCACTACTGCGCATGCGTACACAAGTATAGCTTTTCACTGCTGTGACTGAAGTCAAATGTCGCGTAGAACTCAAATGGATTTCTAAACAAAATATTTACACGGCTTTAATGTATTGACATTTTTAGGACAACTGATTTTTTTAAGCTATCGTAATAGCACGTAATCTGTAGTGTCGCTAGTCTTCTTTGCTTTGCAGAGACATGTTTACATCCCAGACCTCTTCCTTCCAGGAGTCCATAGACGTGGATGAAAGGGATGTAGACTTCGACAACGAAGACATCGCCGGATTCAGCCAGAAGATACAACAGATTAACAGCTACTATGCAATATACTACTACCAAAACACAAGGTACAGTGGTTTTCACTTACTAGTCATGAGATAGTGACTTTGTGCCAAGGAGGTGTTCCAACTGCAGAATGCTAACGTTAGTTGTTTTAGAAATATTTTGTCCTTTTATGCCTCATATTAAAGAGTATTTGAGATTTATGCATGTGTACTTAGGTCTAGCTAATTTTGCTTCTTTTCTACGTATATGAGTTAAAATTCACAATTTTTGTGCTTATGAATTAAGAGTTGCATGACATGAAGAGCAATGTCTTATATTGGCAGCATAGTTCATAATAGTGAGTTAGTCTTATGAAATAATAGGACTGAATAATGGATGAGTCATACACAGTAAATGGACCCTAATATACAAGACATTGTAAAACACCACACATGAACATGTAGGCCATTTATAACCTGGGAGATCTTAACATATCAATGCTTATAAAGTATTAAATGCATTATCAAACTACCCAGATCTGAGGCTTCTGGAGAGAGTGTGGCCTGGAGCCAGAGGAGATCAGACTCAACCACAAGTCAGGATGACTTTAGGTAAAGAGGGGTCCATCCATCATCTCTCAGTCATCGCAGTCCAGTGGCTTTCAATGTTGTGATGAAAGAAAAATCATGGCTTTTGTCAAAAAATGCACACAGGACAGGGTTCTGCGTCTGGCTTTTCATCATGTTGACTTGCTCATCTCATTCATAACCATTGAACTAATCTGTCTAACGGAAAACTCTTTAGCATGTATCTCTGCTAGGTGCCGTTGGTGATTCTGTGTACATCTATGGTTCATTAACTGCTTGTCTGTCCGCTTGTTCACTTTGCCCTTCCTTGTTGATATTATAGTTTTTAACACATATTTTTCACTCTTAAAGTCTCACCCTGCTGGACGCCAGCTTGCCTTCCGAGGCGGAGCCAGAACTACGAAGCTACATCTCCCGCAGGCTGAGCAAGGGCGCTTTGCTGGGGGGTATGGGTAACATTGCCACCGTGGAACTAAGGTAGATCATATCAGTGTTGTTATTGTTAACTAACACTATACAAAAATATTTTAGTTAATTGTAATGAAGCTGAAATAAAATACATGTAAAACTTTAACTTTTAAAACGTAGAAATGTTAAATTAATTTTAAATGAAAATTAAAAGTATTGCTTTCTGAAATAAGTTGAAGATGAAGTACTAAAATGTCTAGTTTTTAGTTATCCTTCAGTGCACAAATAAATATCCAGAACCATACCTCATTGTCATTCAGTATAATATCACCATGTATTTTCTTTCTTAACTGATTCAATGATTGTTGGTGTTCAAGCATCCCTGAGCAAGCGGTGGGCTGTTACTGCTGTCTGCTGGAGCAAGAGAAATCTCCGGAACAGCCTGAGGCCGATGGCAACGGCTGGGTGGTGTGTCTTCTCGGAGGATCAGAGAAGGGCCTGAATCTATATCCTCAAATCACAAATGACTGACCATAAAGTAGCCATGAAACAGAAGTTTTAATAGTCTTTTCTTTTCCATTGTTCCGTATATCCGAGTGAAACGGCTTCTCGAACAAGTAGAAAAATGTGGAATTGATTGTATGGTTGTAGTTTGCTATTGCTATGATGTCATGTGAGTGACAGATTGTCCCGTCCTCGCGCCAATAAACACAGAGAAGAGGTGTCACTGCAAGGGAGGGGAAGTTGTTTTGATTAAAGATTATGAGGGCACATAAAAAATAAAATAAAAAGATTATGCATGCAAGGGTAAATCATTTATAATAATAAACTGAGCATTGTGCATTAAGGAATGAAGTGATATCAAGTTTTACCATTGCATTCAAATACTGTTCTCTCTTAATAGGATAATTAATTTTACTTAACCATACAAACATTCAGAATTGAGCTGGACAAGTACGTCCAGGGTCTGCAGGGCTGTTTGACTCCAGAGGTGAGGACAATTTTTATTTTCAGAAACAATAGACATAACATACATGTTGAAATCGGTCTGTTTTGTTGAAGTTATAAATCTTCTGGCACACTATCTTTGATATTCATTTGCTGTAAACATTGTTGGTAACCTCTTGTTACAGATGCATAACTTGGAGACAGATGTCAGGCCCTACCTGAACCAGTGGTACGAAGAGTCAGTAATGCACATTCACAGAGTGGTTCAGCTGTTGCAAGCGAACGTCGGGTACCTTCTGCATGCTGTAAGAAACCACTGCTGTCTAGATCACATACACTTTACATCTGAAAACAATAATATACTATATTAAATGAAATGGTTAATGAGCGTAACATCACGTCTCTGCTGCAGGCTTTGAGTCACAAGCTTGTAGAGGTCACAGAGACGGATGAGAAGACAAAAGCAGATGTAGCAAGGTGAGCAGAAGAGAGTTCTTTTTACGCAGTACTCTTGCAGTTTAAGTACTGATAGTAACTGCAGCTTGATCAATTGTGTTGATTAGATTCATCAAAGCAGCAAGCCTGCAGGGTCTAGTCCAGGAAGACACCACTACAGCCTCCCTCTGTAAGGCCATGTCAGAGGACTCTCACACCAACCTGATCATCAACTGCTCAACCAGCCCTCCCACACTAACCAATGAAGGTCAGCTGGAGCATCATCATCATAAGCCACTAAATCTACAGGCTTTCTCCTTTCATGTTATTTTGATAATGTTGTGTTGTTATTTTAACCTCTGCAGTCAGTAACCGGTTCTGTGACGACTGGATCCAGGCCTTCCTCAATGCTGCTGAGCGCTTTAACCCTTTCCTCCTCCGTCAGATCCTGGAGAACTTTAAACTTAAGGTTAATGTGGTGTTCACTCATTTTTGTTGCTTGCTTAATTTACTTGCTTAATTTTATAATAAATATTTATTAATAAATTCATATTACAGAAGTTTACTTAAAATACATTTGTGTTAGGAGCACATCAATAATTTCATTGGCTTTAACAAAGAATTGCTGAAAAGGTTACATTTAGCATGCTAACATGCTATCGGTAGCAAATGGTTAAAGGGATAGTCCACCGAAATTGAAAATTCTGTCATCATATACTCACCCTCATGTCATTCCAAAACCTTTCTTCTCCTGAACACAAAAGAAGATATTTTGAAGAATGTTGATAACCAAACAGCTTCAGTTCCCATTGAAACTATATTTTTTGTCTATAAATTGGAAGTCAGTGGGATCCAAAACCGTCTGGTTACCAACTATTCTTCAAAATATCTTTTGTGTTCCGCGGACGAAAGGAAGTCATACAGGGTGAGTAAATGATTATTAAAGTTATTCTAATTTTATTTGGGTCAAAGAATATTTTTTAAATGTTATATTGGTAACCGTAAAACTCTTCTGTCTGGTTTTCAGATCTCGCATAACACTTGTAACTACTCATTTGTTTCTGGTAACCCTTTGCAATCTGCAGTTTGATTTAATTATTAATATCTCAAAATAGTTTGTTGTAAACATTTGCTCGCAGTATAATGTTACAGTATAATGTATACACAGTATAGTATGTTAAATGTAATTTAATACATTAGAATTTTAATTATTACATTTTAAAAGTATTACAAATCTTCTTTAATTACTGATATCATACACTCTTCACTTATTTCTGGTATTGTTCTGTCTCAACTGAAAACTGCTGTGATAACTCCTATAATTAAGAAACCGGGGGCTGATTCAAGTAACTCTGATCATTTTCGCCCCATTTCAAATCTCTCGTTTCTTTCTTTTCTGCACCCCAAGTCCAGAATCATCTTTCTCATAATGGTCTGTGTGAACAATTTCAATCTGGGTTTCATCCTTATCATAGTGTTGAGACCGCATTAGTTAAGATCTCTATGACTTATTGTTAGCTGCTAACTCAGGACTTTTATCTATACTAATTCTGCTCAATTTAAGTGCAGCATTTGATAATATCTCGCACAGCATTATGTTAGACAGATTGGAGTCTATTGGAATTATTGGTACCCCCTTGACTTGGTTTCGATCGTACTTTACGGGTTGTACTCAATTTGCACAGTTGAAGCAGTTTCGTTCAAAGCCTTCTTATGTCAATACAGGTGTCCCACAGGGCTCAGTATTGGGTCCTCTTTTATTTATTATTTATCTTTTACCCCTTGGTAATATTTTTAGAAAATTTGGTATTCAATTCCACTGCTATGCCGACGACACCCAACTTTACCTGTCCTCCAAACCTACCTCTACTTTTCCTCCATCTGTCCTCTCAGATTGTTTAGAAGATATTGAAGAATAGTTTACTTCAAATCTTCTTAAACTTAACAGCAGTAAAACTGAAATTCTTCTTGTTGGCTCAAAAACCAATCTGACGAAATCCACGTTCATCTGTGAATATTGACAACTTACCAGTGTCTGTATCTAATCAAGTTAAAAGTCTGGGGGTCATACTTGACAGTACTCTCTCATTCGAAGCACACATTTAGTGTCATTCGCTCTGCTTATTTCCATAAACGTAATATTAACCGACTTCGTCTGGCTCTCTCAGTAAAGAGCATGGCAATTCTTGTTCATGCTTTAGTGACTTCCCATATAGATTATTGCAACACTCTTTTTTTATGGACTGCCTTCAAAGCTACTCCACAAACTCCAGGTAGTACAGAACTCGGCTGCTCGAATCATCTGCAGAACTCCTCTAGCTGAACACATTACTCCCATATTACATTTGCACTGGCTCCCAGTTAAATATTGTACTAATTAAAAAATTTGTTTAATTACCTTACAAGGCACTCAACAATCTTGCCCCTTCATACTTATCTGACCTTCTTCATATTTGTGCGAAACAGTGAAAGTCTTCGTGTTTTTAAATCTCGCCTTAAGACCCATCTTTTTTGGCAGGCTTTTATGTGATTACTTTTAAATTTTAATACTGGTATCCAGGCTGTAATAATGAGTGTCTGTTTATTAAGGTGTCCTTGAGTGTCATGTAAGGTGCCTATAAAAAAAAAAGTATAAACTTAAATTTTAAAAGTATTTACTAATAATAATTACTAATCAGCTAAATTATTAAATTAACAAAAAATCTGTATAATATCTGTATATTATAATCTGTATTACCCAACCTGATTTAAGAGTGATCATATTCAGAAATGGCAATTACATCATTATGGCAGTCTTCAACATGCACATTCTTTCTCCATGCAGGCCATCCAGGACATGAACAACCTGAAGCGCTTCATCCGTCAGGCTGAAATGAGCCACTACGCTCTGTTCCGCTGCTGTCTGTTCCTGCAAAGCTGTGGAAACGGGGATGTGCTGCTGCAGAACGCACGCGCCGAGCACAGCAGCTTTCCCGAGGCCTGTGGAATCATAAACGTGCTGGAGGAGTTCCTCAGTGAGCACTGAGCAGGCGCAGGGCACGCTGTACTGACACCTCCCCGTCTGCAGGGGGACACAGAGTTTCATACACTTACCTATCGGAGAGAGCACCTTGAAAGGAGTTACCCCTGAATTGCTATTCAGCCCCCATAATCATAGCAGTGTGGTCTGCATTTTGGGCACTTGAAAACACTAAATATAGTATTTTTGTGTGTTTTGAGGTTCAACAGCAAATATTGAAAAAGACTTTGCTATGATGTGCTGCTGTATGTTGTTGTGGGTGCTTAAAAATTATAATCTGAATAGACCCTATAAAATGGGCCAATGAAAAATCCATTTGATTAAACTTTATTTAAATTATTCTTCTTAATAATGTGTATATGTGTAAATGTGATTTTAGGGTGTAGTCTCAGCTGTGTAGCAAGTCATTGTTTAGATTTTAAAACAAGTGTTCAGCATATTGCACTATACATTATAGGAAGCTAATCACGTAATCATGAAGCTCCACAAACTAATAGCCTATTATCACTCCACTCCATTTCAGAAGAAAAATTACTGTGACCTGCATAATGCATTGCCTGTTTTATCATTTTATTTTTAGATAAGTGCATCATTTGATATTCCTTTTTGTTCTTGTTTGCTATTTCAAAACCTCTGATAATCATAAATTCAGAAATCAGATGTAAATATAATGGTCGAAAATAACAGGGTTAAAAACATACCTTAAACATGATATATATATAGTGGCAGTAATGCGTATAATTATGTGTGATTTTCCCTCTTGTTCAGATTTGACATGACTGTACTGTGAAAAATTTGTTCCTGGAACATTTCATTTGTGTGAATTTGTTAATTAAAGAAATGTATAACACTGTGGATTGAGTTACTGTTAACTCTTTTTCCGCCATTGACAGAATTTTCCGGCTTTCTGTGTTTTCACTGTTATACAGTAGGGAGCGATATGACGTTTTCTGAAAGAGTACTGAATCTTCTGATAAAAACACAGGCAAAAAAGAAGCAGGAATAAATGGACTGTGAAGCTTTAGGGGTGTTGATGGGGTGCTTCTCAATACTAATATTGTCCTCCAGCCCATAGATATCATATAATAAAGGCTCCAGCCCATGACCCGGAAACCGATCGAATTCAGCCAGGGACATCTCAATTCCACCATGAGGAATGAGGAGTGAGCGTCAAAAACGCTGGTGGGGAAAGAGTTAACAGTTAACCTTGATTCTTAAATTCATGCAAGAATTAAAATAACACTGTAAATTAATACAGGCAAAGCTGTAGTCGTACCTTTTTTAATCTAACTGCTTACACTTCAAACACCTCGTACAGGATGGAATAGGCAGAGAAAATAATCATAAGCTGTTTTACCTGTAGGATTAGTTGGTAGGAACCAATTGTAGATTGTTGTAGAATGTTATGTTATATCATTGTTAATTTAAAAGGACTTCAGCGGGACAGATTAAGTAGGAGTCTTGCCTGGAGGGAATAATCATTTAATACCACACGTTTAATGTATCAGGATTAAAACACATAATTGCATACTGGAACTACTGTACTTCAACATGGTAAATATGATCTGTAGGTTTTGTAATGCAATATCAGGCATATTTCTACAACAGTTTCTAAAGTTTATTTGTATTAAATTTATATATATATTGAATTTCACTGAAAGTTACCACCCAAAAAAATGTATATACAGTATTGTTACATCCTAAACATTTACATATTGACATTAATTCAAGGAAATATCACAAAATAACAACAATGCACCTTGTAAGTCGAGAAGAGAAAACCATGCCTCGAAAAAATATAGGATTAAACGATAGCATGGTTAATAAAATCACATTTTAAAACATTATTTACTATACACAGCATCACTGCAATATTTGATTTCCAGCCAAAATAAAATTTGAAATAAGGATTTTTTTCTTATCATTCAACAATATTCCCTTAAAACACTTATGAGACACAAATGTCAAAAAGAACAAAATTAATATACAAATACAGATGCATATTCTTCTATACATATACATATTCATATAATTAAGCTCCCTTACAGTGATTTGAATATGGTATGGTTTCACTCTGCCACCTTGATGTCAAAAGCTACTACTCCATGAAGAGAAAACCCAAGGTAGAAGGTCACATTCTCATTTGAACTTGGCAAGGAGGCAGTAAAAAGTGGAATGACTCTGATGTTGCTTTGATCAGATACCCGAACAAACAGATTTCCATTGTCGGTGTATCCAGTTACCCGTTTAAGCACTTTTACAACGTCTGGGTTAGTCCACACTTCACCGCCTTGCCACTTGAGGCGTCTCTCACTGAGGGTACCCTGGCAGAATTTTTCAATTGTGGTCTTGTGCACAATCTTATTGAGACCCCTTGCTTTTCCAAGGAGGAAGTGGGTGAAAATCCTTCCTTTTCTTGAGGCAGCAGATTTAATCTCAGAATATCTGTGAAGTGCTTTTATTGCATTCGCGGCAACGTCACTTCTTGGATTGGAGTCCTCAGGCCAGAATAACAATGAAAGGAGCAAATATGTAGTATCTGGTAAGGCAGTTCTCTTTTCACTACAAAACCGCCTACTGAGATCTTGAAGTTCTTCAATGGAAAGAATTTTTCCAGAGCCAGGTGAAGCACAGGAGAGCGCTATCTGACAGAAGATGAAGTTTATGAGCTCCGTCTGGTCAAGATCCTTTTTCAGGTTAGCTGGAAAAAGGCTAATTATTTCCTCAAGCTTTGCTCCAGCTCTTTGTTTCTTGTTATCAGAAAGCAGGTAAAGAATTGTTGTAACGTTACCACCTCCGAGTTGGAAAGATTTCATTTGTCTCATTAATGGGGTAACTGTGTTTGTATCAGAAGCCTCAATGTCAACAAAGAACAACTTGGCATACACAGCACTTTTCCTGAGGAGCCATCTTCTTGGATTATTTACCGTTTCAGGCTCTCCTTCATCCAACTCCTCCTCATCCTCAGAACTGACATTCTGAAAGCGAGCAAGATCCTCAGAAATACATTCCAGGGCATTTCTAATGCTGTCTTTCATTCCTTTTAAAAGGCCATGAAACTTCTGCCAAGTTTTCTGTACTTCCTTTGGTATGTAGTCAGTGAGCAGGTAATTCATCAACTTCCTCTTTCCCTCTTTGGTAGAAAAAATGTCTACATATGACAGGAGCTCAAGCAATCGACATCCAATATCAACTTCTCCAAAATAAGAATTATTCAAGCAGACAGTCTGTGACTTGGGGCATTTTTCAGATTCTCTAAAAGTAGTGATTCCTTTCAGAGCAGTATCGATGATATCAGTGACATCCTCTGGTTGAATAGGATCTTTAATTTTGGATATGGCATCATGTTTTCCATAGAACCACTTTTTGTATACTTGTCCCAGTGTGTCAAGTATATATGTGTGCTGTGGGAGACGAGACTTGGCTCTTTTGGCCCAAATCTCCGCTTCCTCAAAACTTTTGTTTTCATAAAGCAGTCGTGCAAGCTGTTGAGCAACAAATGCATCCTCATCAAAACGAGTGTAAGCCACCTTTAAAAGGTCAATGGCTTTCTCCAGATCTTCTGTCTCGCTAACATGCTCTATTAAAGGAGAAAACCAACTGTCATTTGGATCTCCCTTGCTTTTTTTGGTCCGTTTGATAAACAGATCTCTGATAAACTTTCGAAATTCATCTCTTCCAAATCTGTGGTCGAACAGCACTTTGTCCTTAAGGAGACTCATTGCTATTTCACTTTGGCTCTGATAGATGGATAGCTGCTTCAGAATCTCCTTAGCTATCAAATGGTGTATTATTCTCACAGAGAAGATGTGTGTCTCACTAGATTTCAGCTGTATGAAAAAAAACCTGGCTTGCTCACTTAAGGAATTTTCAAATGTTTGGTGTCGAACTTCATCAGCCCATGTGGACTCCGGACATTTGACCATTTGATCCAATTTGTGAATTCCTAAACCTAGGAATGCCTCACAGTGTGATACAGACAGGTAAGAATTCTCAATATGGCTGTTCAGTAGTGCCACAAATTTGATCAACTGTGTCTGAAGAGATGAATGATCAATTTCCTTTAGCAGATTCTTAACACAGTCTGTGACATAAGACTGTTCAAACTCTTTACTCATGAGCACCAAAGTGAGTATAAATTCTGGTTCAAACTTCAGCTTGAGACTCTCTGCTTTCTTTGAAAAGAGCTTCTTTTCTGCTGGGGACAGTTTGTGTGTAACTGCAACTGTGCATAAAGGCAGTGTTTTACACATTCTTTCTGGATCAAGGGACCTTTTGCAGCAGAGAATGATGAAACACAGTTTTGATGAACTTATTTTCATTGTTGTGACTGCATTGCTTAATTCTCGTCTGAGGTCATCCTGATAGTTTACATTGCAGTCCTCCAGCAACAGAAGTACAGGTAAACAGGCGTTCTTGTCAACCTCCTCGTAATTCCAAAGTTGTACAGCATGCTCACAGACAGTTGAAGCCTGGTACAATTGCTTAACAACAGCACATCGCATTTTCTTCCTCCAGTTCCAGAGGATCTGCCGTGCCACTGTGCTTCCGCCACTACCAGGTTGATGATATATGTTGATATTTTCAATGGAGCGTTTTAATGAGTCGGTCTGCTCGAGGTCTTCCAACATTTTGTTAATTTCTGCGTATGCATCACGTTTGATGACTTCTCCACATTGATTTCTGTCAGCCAGCCACAAATTCAACCAGTCAATTTCCCCTCCTTGATAGAAGTATCGTTCAATTTTTTGTATTTGCTCTTGTTCCATGACATTTACGTTTGTTTCATCACACTGGTCAACACGGACTACTTCTAAGGAGAGCATACTATCTTCATCCACAGGTTTTAAAAAGCATACTCCATTGTTTGACACGGGCAAATGCCTTGTGGCCTGAACACTGGTGAGCTGAATGCTTTGAACTGTAGCATCTACATGACTCATTGGCATACCAACAATACTGATTTGTTCAAGCACATCCGTCGAGCAAGACACTTGGGCAAGGCTTGACCACTTCTTGTAATTCTCCCTTGATTCTGAGATTATGACTATGTCCTCATGGCCACTCATTTCTGCATAGAATTCATGAAATGTGTCAACAAGGGGTTGTTCAAAGTCAGACGTGAGAATGAAAAGCACCACAAATGATCTTTTAGGGAGAATCTCATTGCAGATCACAGATATAGCTCTTTTCAACAGTTTTTTCTTGTTTTTGATCCAGGTTTTTTCATCACATGGACACTCATCTCCAATGTAATCATTTCGACCATTGCAGAATATCCAGCTTGTTCTGTCATAGAGCTGTAACTTCTTGACCAAGTCAGCAGTGTTCTCCCTATGATCATAATCACGCAGGAAGTGCAGGTTTATGGCATGGTGCTCTTGGTAATTGTGACAAAGTCCAGATAATTTTGAGTCAGGGTCATAATCAAAAACACAGAAGATATTCATGTGGGCAAGGAACTTGATGTTTTGTAGGTTTTCTTGATCAAATCTATTTGAAACAATAATGTACCGCAATGTTTTGTCCATGTATTTCTTCCCATGTGTCAGAAGGACTAAGAGTTTTCTTCCTAAGTCCTCTTTAAAATGAGCCTGTATCTGATTCTGGTTGTTTTCTTCCCATTCTCTTTTTTGGTCAATGTCTTTGAGAGCTTGAATGAAACTGACAAGTTCATCTTCAGTAACACGTGGTGTATTAGGTCCAACTCTTTGATAAAAAGCTTTTTGCTCATATTCAACTTTATTTGCTTTCTCGTTGAACTTTGGAATGCGGGCACCATACAGTTTTTCCCTCACAATGTTCACTATGGGAACTACATCAACTTCTACAATCCAGTTTTGGACCTGACTGTCTTTGTCAATTACTGGTATGAATTTTGGAGGCTTGATACATTTTCTGGCATCAGAGTGCTGTGTTGGAAAACAATTTTCAATGTAGTCTAAAGCATCTTCAAAGACCTCTTTGTCTTCAATGGGAATTCCAATTATCTCTCCATGTTTGTATGATGTTTTTGTCTTGTCCATGACCCCAAAGTGGATTGTGCCATTTGCACGCATATTCATGCACGCACATGCAAATCGAATGACTTCACTGGCAAATTTGATCTTTAGCTTTCTTGGTTCTAATTTACAGGCAATTTCCAGTGATTTATACTCATGACATGGAGTGATCAGATTGTCTATTCCTGTCTCTGGTGGGAGTATGGCATGTTTTATGTAGCTGAAGTGTTCGTCATTATCATTAAATTTCCTAAACCTACTCTGTGGCGAACACACGGTTGATTCAAGAATATCACACGTAGAAAAGTTTTGTTCAGGACTATTGACATCACTGGAAGACACAATTTCATGTTTTGCTTCCTCTTTGCATTCTCCGACAAAACAAGGTTTCTTTTTAGTTGGTTTTGACTTGTCTGGTTGTAAAAGTTCATCTCTTTTACTCAGCAAAAGCTGTATTTGGCCACCTCCAAAATCAAGTTCTTTTAAGTATGATTTTGTAACATTTAGAAGAACAGGTCCTGTTACCTCTTCTTTCTCAAGTTTCTGTATGTGCTCTGGTTTAATCCCAATTGTCTTTGACCATGCGCTGACGTGCTGTTCATTCCAGTCCGAGCATGGTATAGAACTGTAGTCTAAAAAGAGCAAATTATTGGACATTTTTTTAAAAGGGCATGTCAATACCAAATAAGTTGAGAAAAATAATGATGTCCCATTTATCCACAAATTCACATTTTAAAAGGTCCATCTCTAAATAATTTTATAATCTTTATAAATTATGTATGAGTTAAAAAACTGCCTCTAAGCTGTCAGGGTTTTGTTTAGTTCGGTTTAGTTTCATTTTGTTTTGGTTACATATTCTCTGTTCCCGTTTTGCCTGTGTTCCTGATCATTATTAGTCTCCCTGGTAGTTAATAGAAGGTATGCATTGACGTCACTTTCCCGTCAGAACACGCCCCCCTCAGCTGGACTGAGTGGCAAAAGAGCTGCTGCATGACTGGATTTAATAGAGGAAACTGCACAAACGTGAGTAAAACAAACGATTATCAGTTTAAACTAAAGGTTGGACTCGATATAGTGTTCCTTAAAACTTTCCAAAGATCCAGTCATCCATGGATATTAAAATGTTGCCAGGAATCGCATTTCCTGACATTTATGTGCGCCTGATTTCGACGGGGGGAAATACATAAAGCAAATTTGCCTGTGAACGCATTATATAAATACAATATAGGTAGGTCTAAATCCGGGCAGTCACTTATATCATTGTTATATATATATATATATATATATATATATATATATATATATATATATATATATATATTCATATCGTCCAGCCCTAAAACTTGTATAGTTTTTTTTGTCAGTGTTGCTGCTGCTCAGTTTTTTGCCACTCAGTGGGCGTGACCGCAGTCACTCCAGCAGACAGTGACGTCACACGCATACCCTCTATTAGTTCCTGCACCTGTTCTGTTTTACCATGATTACTCCCCTGTGTATTTAAATCCTGAGTTCTTTCTGTTCATTGTCCCGTATCGTTTTCATCTTTAGTTTACATGGAAGTTTTCTATTATTATTATTATTATTCCTGTGATTCCTAATTGGACTAGTGAATAAAGACTGCCTTTGTTATGGATACCCATCTTGTCTTCATTGTGCGTTTAGTACAGCTACCAAGCATGAAATAAGCAGGGAAATGTACATATAATTTAAAATGACAATATTCCATTTAAAAGAACAATATGGAATTGTACACTGAACTGACACTACAGAATATGTTCTATGGTTCTAAATTGAATTCTAAAGAATTTGCTTATCTACTTCTTAAAATTATTAATACTCACCCATTCTGTGAGTAATATTCAAGGAGTATGTTTCAAAGATTTTGTGCCATCATTGCTGAAACAAAGAAAAATAATCATATTTACTATATTTGAGCCATATCTATTTGAATTGTGTTACACTGATTAAAACACATAGGCTAACAAATGAATGCTTTTAGTTGAATGGTATAAGATATCACAAATGAAGAAACGATCAAATGATGAATGCTTTGTAAAATAACAAAGGGAACAAACCTGAGATCCTTTTTGCTTTGAAAAGCCTTAGTTGAACAAGATGTGTCAACAGAATTTGACTCAGCAAAGTCAGCTTTCTGTGTTACCAGGGGGAGTGGAGTCGACTGACTGAAAACAAACAGCACTTTGATAAGTTGTGAACATGCGTTGTATAAGATTACTTGATATATCTTGGAGGTTTACTTTATGAACATATCACTGATGTGGTAAAGAACTTCTTTAATGATTTTATTAACAAATGGACATCACTTTGCATTTATACAAATATCACAATCAACAGTCTGCAATCGATATAGACTAGGCCTAGGACTATTTCACGTTCTAAGGTTATCACAACAGCATTCAGATTGGCATTCAATGTCTCCCATCCTACAAAAAAAATAAAATAAAAAAAGAATAAAGTACTCTTAGAATTAATTTCAGTGATTCAAAAGACCTAGACTGAAAGAAACCGATGAGCATGAAAACAAATTCAAGGAGGCAGATATTACCTTGATGAGAAAAAAGAAAACATTTTTTACACTTTAATACAGCGGATGTCTCTTCCGCGTAGCCTATCTGAATACGGAAAGCCTATTTAGCGAGCTGAACCAGGGCCGTAGCTAGAGGATTCGGGGCCCCCTGAAAAAATATTGATGTGACCCCCACCACCCTCCACCAATATCAGATACTGTACAATAGATGAGCATGGAGGTCCACATTTAACAGAAGAAGGTGATGTTGTTGTAAACCCTTTATTTTAAAAGTTAAGTTTATATAAAAACTACAACTAATAAAAAGAAATTGTTAAATAATAATAAAACCAATTTTTAAAAAGTAACAGCAAAATGTTTTTTTCCCCATCAGTCTGTTATAGTTCATAAATCAAAAAGTAAACATTTATAAATTGACAAGAATGCAGTCAAATTTTTTTTTTTTTATAAAGATAATATTATTAAATAAAGCTAAAATGTATTCATTCAAGTGCAGTGTGTATTAGTGTTTTCTTGATGTGTATTAGTGTTTTCTTGACCACGTAATCATTCGGTGGATTGGTGCGTACCGATAATGAAAAGTGACAGTAACCGGCAGGCTGTAGACGGTAGTTGTCTTATTCCCAGCGAAATAACAATACAACATGTCTTTAAGAACATCTTGATCGACTGGGATACAACAACTCTCCTGGCCTCCCTCTCATTCTTTTCATAGCGTTTCTGGTACCCTGATTTATGTTTTCTTTTCCCCGACATTTTGTCAGTCAATCTCTCGCTCTTCCACCAAGTTCATCGTTAACTTCAGGCACTGCCGCCTCAACTCTGATTGGTTCTGTTCACGAGCTGGGGTGGGACTTACAATTGTATTGGGTCCATCTGATGTTTGTCACTGACTGAATAATTAATAAATACTGTAGATCGGACTAAACCATTTATAGGGAGGTAAGAGAATATTTGGAAAAAATATTTAACCAAAATGCATGTTTTTGTGGTTTCATTTAAATCTCAGGCATACAATATAAATATTAGAATTATACAACAGGGGCCTATATAGTATAACTGCTGGATTTTGTGATTTTGTCTCTAATTGTCAGCACCTTTCACCCCACTAGCGACGGCCCTGAGCTGAACACACAAAATGTATAATGTAAGATATTTAAATAATGTTAGATATTAAAACCAAACACTTACCTATACTTGAATCACAAATTCCAGTAACTTCGACAACTTTAAGTCTAACTTTCAACGCTAACGTTAAGTATGGGTGGGAGAGGGAAAATAAACCTATATTTTGACATTTGTTTAACACAATAGACATATTACGAGCCTGAGGCAAATTCAAAACGTAATTCAAACAGTGATACAACTTGCATACGACCCTTGTCTGGTTCACTCACTAAGGAAAGCACAAAACAACATAGGCATAGGCTACTCACACACAAGGATGCACACGGTGGAGCGTCTCGTCTCTCTGCAAGTGAACTGAAGAAATGAAACTATCAGAACACATTACCAGGAAACGCTCTGTCATTTCTGTTATCGTAAGTTTCATTTCTACAGCCGGGCTTCTTTTTTCTTCTTTTTTTTTTTTAAAGATACGGGCTTTTTCCTTTAACAAATTTCCCATATTTACAATTTATGAATTAATAAACATGGTTCCCTTCAACTCAGTTGCATACAATTTTGTCAGTTTTCCAACATTATCTATACATCACACATACAAAAGAACTGGGTTCGATTCGGTTGTTCTAAAGGTATGGAATAATAATAATTATTATTATAATTATTATGATAATAAAGTCACACTCATGGTCTTCGGGGTGTTTGTTATTTTTCATTTGTCAAAACAAACAAAAAAATCAATAAATCCAGCATAAATCTGAAAATGTCCACACCACCGCACCATGAAGGGTAGCCTACTAGACTAGAGCACAAATACAAGACGAACATGATCACACACACATCCACACACACACACACACACACACACACACACGTGTTCACTCTTCACTCCTGTTCGTATATGCTTATTGCTTTTTTTGTTGGTTTTATTTAATTTTTAAAAATGTATTTCTAATTCTAAAGTTTGCATTTTGATTATTGAAATAAATAATATGTGATCACAATCAAGTCTTGTCTTTTAGTGGCAATTTAAGTGGAATTTTTGGAAATTTATGTGGCATTGCAATAACAAGACATTTCAAAATACCTCAAACAACAACAAAAATTCTAAACTTTGAAAAAAATACTGATTTAATGTATTTTATAATGTTAAATATACGTTAACAAAATATTCAACACAAAAGCTGTTATAAAAGCAGTTAGCCACATCCAGAAAAATGAATGGATCTCTATGGGCCTCTGCTAGATATGGTTACCCCTTATTTTTCTAAAACTATATTCCCTAAAGTTTTTTCTCTAACCAGCAGATGGCAGTAATTTGTATTATTAAAATGTATATATATATATTTTTTGTACAATCACTTTAATGTTTAGGGTCATATTGACACTAAAGACCATGAGTGTAAACAGGAAACGAAGAGAATATGAGGGTTTAAAGTTAACATAGAAAAGAAAGAAAAGAATAGCCTACATAAAATAAAAGAAGATGCCTGTGTTTCTTTGTCATTTATAAATGGCATGTAGCTATAAGGTTTATTTACTTGACCATATATAGGCCTTTTTTAACCATGTTGTGTTTCTGTTTCCTGTTCTGTGTAGTCCTATGGACATTATTTGAATAATTAAAACATATATGTTGCCCTAATAAAGTCAAGGCTGAATTATGGGAGTGTTGCATTTAGATCAACAGCAAAATCTGTAATAGCGAGGCTAGACATAATACAGACTCATACTGAGATTATAAGAGCAATGGGAACATCACCATTGTGCTAGTTACAGGTAGAGGCAGAAGAAATGCCTTTTAGTCTCTGCCAAAAACAGTTGCTTGTTAATTACTGGATTTATTTGAGAGGGGGTGGAGACAGTCACCCAACCAAAAGGGTATTGCAGGCCAGTTGGGAAAGAGGAATAGCACAAAAAATTAAGCTTTGGTTGAACAGAGGATGAAGCAGCGTGAGACCTGGGCGTATATGAAAAGGAGTTTCGCCAAACTATATGGCCTAGCACGCCTATGTGGATGTTAGATACATTAGTGGTAGATTTGGAGCTATAACCAAGACAATGAATAAAAATGCCGATTTGGTGAGTGAGTTTTCTAGATATGAGAAGCATAATACATTTTAAACATATTTTTACAGATGGATCAAAGCATCCAATAACGGGAAATGCAGGCTCTGCAATATACACTGCTCACAAAAATTAAAGGAACACTTTTTTATTTGGGCCTGGCATTAAATCAATTAAACCTGTCTGATAATTTTCTCGTTGGCTAAGCAGCTGAGGGCATCGTTAATCACTTTCAGCTGTATTGGTGTTCATGGACTTAACAACAGGTGCACTACAGTGGCAACAATGAGAAAACCCTCAAAATAGGACTGGTTTTACATGTGGAGGTCATTTCAAGTTTCTCCCTCTTGATCTTTTTTGGCTGGTTTTCCACTCGTGCTGGTTTTGGCTTGAGTAATTATCTCTACTGGCAGTATGAGGCGATTCCTTAACCCTACAGAAGTTGCACAGTTTGTCCAACTTCTCCAGGATGGCACATCCACACGTGCTGCAGCAAGAAGGTTTAATGTGTCTCCCAGCACAATCTCCAGAACATGGAGGAGATTTCAGGAGACTGGTGGTTATTTTCGGAGAGCTGGACAGGGCCGTAGAAGGTCCTCAACCCATCAGCAGGACCGATACCTGCTCCTTTGTGCAAGGCGGAACAGGCTGAGCACTGCTCGTGCCCTACAGAATGACCTCCAGAGGGCCACTGGTGTGAATGTCTCTACCCAAACAATCAGGAACAGACTTCATGAAGATGGCCTGAGGGCCCGACGTCCTGTTGTGGGCCCTGTGCTCACTGCCCAGCACCGTGGAGCTCGACTGGCAGAATTGGCAAGTCCGCCACTGGCGCACTGTACTTTTTACAGACGAGAGCAGGTTCACCCTGAGCACCTGTGATAGACGTGAAAGAGTCTGGAGAAGACAAGGAGAACGTTATGCTGCCTGCAACGTCGTTCAACATGACAGGTTTGGTGGTGGGTCAGTGATGGTCTGGGGAGGCATATCCATGGAGGGACGCACAGACCTCTACTGCCTAGGAAATGGTGCTCTGACTGCCATAAGGTATCGAGATGAAATCCTTGAACCCATTGTCAGACCCTACGCTGGTGCAGTAGGTCCTGGTTTCCTCCTAATGCATGACAATGCCCGGCCTCATGTGGCAAGAGTATGCAGGCAGTACCTGGAGGATGAAGGAATTGAAACAATTGAATGGCCTTCACGATCCCCTGACTTAAACCCAATAGAACATCTGTGGGACATTATGTTTCGGTCCATTAGGCGCCGCCAGGTTGCTCCTCAGACTGTACAACAGCTCAGGGATGCCCTCACACAGATCTGGGAGGAAATGCCACAAGACACCATCCGTCGTCTCATTGGGAGCATGCCCCGATGTTGTCAAGCATGCATACAAGCTCGTGGGGGCCACACAAGATACTGAAAAGCATTTTGAGTTGCAGAAATTAAGTTTTTGAAAAAATGGACTAGCCTGCCACATCTTCATTTCACTCTGATTTTAGGGTGTCTACACAATTGAGCCCTCTGCAGGCTGAAAACTTTTATTTCCATTAAAAGACTTGGCATCCTTTTGTTCCTAAGACATTGCCCTGTCGTTATTTGTATAGATATCCAACTTCATATTGAGATCTGATGTATCTAATGTGGTTGTTTAAAGTGCTCCTTTAATTTTTGTGAGCAGTGTAGTTACCATGCAGTCAGAGGAATGATATGCAGGAGGGCCTCAAATTACTATTGCCATCTTGATAGCCTTAGAAAGGATTGAACAAAATCAACCAAACAAAGCTTTAATCTGTAGTGACTCAGTCTCTGTCTTGAGTCTCAAATGAAATCAGGTCAAGAATCATTACTCAATCGTTACTTTATGAAATTATGATTATCCAATAAAGAATAAAGAAACAAGGCAACAAGGTTGTAATCATTTAGGTCCCAGCGCATATGCATTATGCGAAATGAAAGGTTAGATAAAATAGCCAAGCAAGCTTTGAAAAAAGAGATTATAGACACAGACATCAAGCTTTCAAGATCAGAAGGGAATTATTTTTGTATGGAAAATAATTTTTGAAGAATGGCAAAAACAGTGGGATCAAGAATTAAAAGTAAGACATCTATATTCATTAAAAAGAAGAGTTGACACTGTGGAAAGTATGGGGGGATAAGTTAAATAGCACACTTCATGTTATAGGGAAACGCCCAAATGGATTTTGTGAACATTGTCAAATACCAGAGACTGTAGAACATATGAAATACAGAGGAAGGACAAAATACATGGAAAGAATATGATTAACAGTAACAGGACGTTGAGTAAAAAACATAGGCTACTTGAGTAGACAAGGAAGGAAATACTTGATCTGCTTTCTAATAAAAACAGGACTGATGACGAGAATATGACGTTGCTTTGTATAGAAGTTAATTAACCCCAGGAGATGGCAGTAGTGCAACATCAAGGATGCAAGCTGTTGTTACAATTGTCAGGTCTTGTCCTTATTTTGGTGTGCTCAGTTCTGCTTTTATTCTGTCCTCTTTTGTTTTGATAGTGTTTGAACAATATAAATTTACAAACTCAAAAAGGGAACAATAATATGCATATTAAAATATACATAAATGAAATGTAATTAAATCTCCATTTGAATATCTATCATTTTGTGTATGCTTAAATAGGTTCATGTGTATAAAAGAAACAATAGCATATATATATATATTTTATTTACATTCTTTTTTTTAAAACAAGTTAAAGAGTGTTTACTTCGAGTTTGTTTAGTTGTTTATTTTGGTTCTTTTATATAATTTTAATAAACCTTATTTACACTTGAATCCAACCCTCCCTCGTCTAGTTCCCCCCACGTTACACATACATACATGCATTTAAAGGAAAACCTTTGAACAATTTTAAGCCCATTGATAATTAGAGAGCGTGGGCAAATTCATGGTATACATTTTTTGACATATAGGCTTACACTTTGACTTGCAGTAGAATAAGATTTACCCCAAAGCCTTCAGCACCTTGTAGCTATACACCTCACCGCCTGTAGAGGCTCTCAACTTAACATTACACAAATCAGGACAAGATTGCCTTCCCATGAAGTGCCACTACCGAAAATAGACTTGTCTCGTGAAACTGTAAAACATGAGGTTTAAACATTCTATTGAAAGGTTAATTTGTTTGATTCGAAATTTATTTTGAATTACAACAAGACAAAGGAAAGGAAAAAGACACGTTATTGGCACTTCCCTGTTTAGCGTAGATGCCCAGGGACAGTTTGAAACTCCACAATGAACACAGATTAATCATTGTTCTACTACATTAACGATGACAGTCTGGATGGAAAATGAACAATATAAGGTTTATTCCATCAACGCACATTTATTATCATCATCCCAGTCTTGCTAAAAGTGACCCAGGTTCACAGAGGAGCAGTTTTGACCCAGGCAGCAGATTCACTGTCCAAACAGGCTATCATGTCATTTAGAAGATCGTCACTCTCAGGACTCTCACTAATGCTGCTTTGAGATTCTGCAAAAATCACACATCCAATGGTATGGTAAGTACATTTCATTTTCAAATACGTAATATTGCAAATATGTTGAGCTGACCTAGTTATAACTCCTGAGTCTGACACATGATAAAAGAAGAAATTAAGACACTGAAAATCCTATATTCTTTACACTTTTAAAAATAAAGGTTACTTATTGGTTCCATGAAGAACCTTTAACATCCATGCTGCTACCACAAAAGGTTATTTAGTAGAAAAATGTTCTTTAGATTATTATAAAATGGTTCTTTTAAAAACTGTTCACTGAAAGGTTCTTCGGGGAACCAAAAACAGTTCTTCCATGGCATCGCTGTGAAACCCTTATTTTGGAAACTTTATTTTTAAGAGTGACAGAGGCATAACAGTCAACACAAATATTGTAAAAATGCCCCTCAACCTGTCATTTTCTAAGATCTTACCAATTGTATGTTCAGTCAGTTTCCTAATCAAGGCGTTTGGGACATCATAGATGCTTTCAGTCACCTCTGTAAAATGGAGAACAATCACAGCACACTGTGTGGAATATATGAATGTTTACAGTGTAAATGTATTTGAGTGGGTGGAGACTTGCCATGCTCTCTCTCATTGGTTGACCATTTGGAAGGGGGGGTGTCATAGATGACTTCTTCAGCAACTGCAATCAATCATTAGAAATCATCATCAATCAATTATCAAGAGTAATAGGTTCAAACAATATACAATAATTTTTACCAATGAATAAGCATACAGCTGGCAAGGCAAACCTAAATGCAGACATGTGGACATTCTAAGTTAAAATACTATATTATATTTCACAAAGCATTTATGAAAAAAGTTCATTATACACACGTTTTCGAGATGGTAGAACGTCATATTCATAGTCATTCAGTATAAATTCCTCAGTACTTTGCTCCATTTCATTGTCTGTGTGCAGAGTTTCTTGAGTCTCATCAGCATCTGAGGACACAAACTCTTGTAAGAGTCTTTCTTCATAGACATTCATAAATGTATTTCAGTTATTTATTTATTTATTGACTGTGATGTTTTCCAGACACAAGGTTGACAAGAATATTAATCTGCTAAATAGAATATCTTAAAGTTATAGTTCACCCAAAAATGAAAGGTCTATCATAATTTACTACACAGTTGGGATTCTTCAAAACACAAATGAAGATATTTTTATGAAACCTTAGAGATTCCAGTCTCTCCAATGAAAGTCCATTACACCAAAACTTTGTCACAATATTATTTTTCACAATATAATAAATAATATTATTACACTTAAAGTCACCATGAAACCAAAATTTACATTTCTTAATAAGTTTCCCCTCCCTCTTGGATCAACATTCCAATAAAATGCCTTTATTATATTGTGAAAATCAATATTGCGACAAAGTTTTGGTGTAATGGACTTTCATTGGAGAGACTGGAATCTCTAAGGTTTCATAAAAATATCTTAATTTGTGTTTTGAAGATTAATATTTAAATATATTTTTATGAAACCTTAGAGATTCCAGTCTCTCCAATGAAAGTCCATTACACCAAAACTTTGTCGCAATATTGTTTTTCACAATAAAATAAAGGCATTTTATTATTACACTTAAAGTCACCATGAAACCAAAATTCTTAATAAGTTTCCCCTTCCTCTTGGATCAACATTCGCTCGACGTGATGGTGGGACAACCTGTCACTCACATGAGGTCACAGCAATAACAAACCACCGCTATCCAACAATCCAATCAATTCGCGATGGACAAAATCAAGTCCCGCCCTAAATTTTTTCTTGTTTGAGAAGCTGTCACAATAGGGAAGAAAAAACGATCACACATTCTGTTCCATGTCAACTTTAAGAGTGACAGTTTTGAATTACAGAAGGTATTACAGAAAAGCATTAAAAGTCAGCAGGAAGTGGAACTGGAGAAAGTCGCATCATGAATGCGGGACATACCAGTGAAGGACTGGAATGATTCTTGTCCAATGGAGAGACATCTGCTGTTCATTGAAGTGCTGCCGGTCTCAGTATTTGATTCTTCACACCGGCTAGACCGAGCTTCAGGGTTGTTATCTGGCACCAGCTCCCTAATCTCAATAACACACACAACACATTCAGAGCGTTATAAATCTCATACAAATATAAAAACTGACATGAAGCGTCTTAAAGTGCAGCGGTACCCATTGGAGACAGATCCAGCTCTGTCGGGCCCATTGAGCAGCATGGCTTTCCAGAGCTGGTCCATCCACTCCTGCCTGACATCAGCTGTATCTGCAGCCTATTAGCACACAATTCACAAATGGATTGCAAATGTTTATGGACAAAAGAGGCATAAAGAGGGTATTCATAACTCAATGCATGTTCCTTTTTTAAACGAAACTATTATGACAGTCCTGTCTTAGTATCAACAAAATAATATTTTTCACATGTGGTTGATGGCAGACCACATCCTCAAACACAGATTATAGACACTCTCCTGATTAACATGGAAACTCACCAGCATTTTCTTCTTCCCATTTTTCATTGTGATCTCAAATAGATAGCGATTGTTCTCCGATCTGTTTACCTCCCGCACAGACTGAACCTGTTAAGCCATGTTGTTAACATAAGGAAGCACTTATGTGGCCTTCTGATCAGTTTACCAGCATCTACACAATGATACTCAGATAATATTACAAATCCACTTTACCTCATATATGTAATATTGTCCCCTGAGGTCTAACTGTTGGGGTCAAAGAAAAACAATAGATTTATAACCTTACCAATAAGAATATTGGGTGAAACGGCAGTAAATTCCATTTTTAATTTAAAGCAGAGGTCTTCAACAGGTGGTCCATCTTTTTTCTTTTTTTTATCTCACACATTACACAAAAAACTTCAATCTTCAAGTCTGACCTCTGAGGTCCATTTAAAATACACTATAAACATATTAAATCAAACACTTAAATACTTACAGCACTCCCATGTTTTCTAGTGTAGAAAAAAAGTGTTGTATTGTAAAGTCTGAACCAGTATGTCACCCACCGAAGCCTCTGAGGAACATATATTGAATTACTGAGCAAAGAGATTCCCTCAGGTGCATATATTATGTAATGAGTATTAATTAGATCACAAATTAAACGAAACAACTGCTGCTGCTAGAACTACTTTAAAAGTATTATAAGAAAAAATTGTATTCCGCAACTACCTTTTAGACTGTCTAAAAGACTAATGATTCCTCCAAATGACAGACATGAAACAATATGTAGCAATATGTACATTATATTCATACCATCCTGTCTTTCCGTTTCTTCAGAAAGCCCTGGCAGAGCGGAGGCGGCACTCCTCTTCCAGTCGACATGCTCATGCTTAGTTTTGTAAGCTGAAAGTGTTCACACTTCATTATCAAACATAAATCAACATCATGACTTCCCCTTGAAACCGTCACATCCTCACTTCAGATTTTTGTCGAATAAAGAGATGCTGTCCTCAGTCAAATGCCAAAATATGGGGGAGGTTCTTGTTCATTTGCTTTGCAGTTCTCAATTTTATTCAATTTTTACACACTCAGTAAGTGTCATTATAATGTGATAATACTGAAAAAAAACTATACATTACGTAAAAACGTTCAATATTCACTGTAATATTATTTGAGTTATTTTTGTTTCACAGTAATGAATTTAACTGCCATGAAAATGTCTTAAAATAAAAAAGTCAATTAAAAGGTAAGTAAATTTATTTTAGGCAAAATTATTATTAACTAACTATTATTATTATTGGGTGGGGGAGACAATTATTTGAGCATATAGTAATGCAAAAAAATGCCTATGAAGTAAAATTCAAGTAGGCACAGTGTCTCTGAAGTAAACAACAGGCAGATTTATTCACACAATTATTTATTGTAAATGTTTGAAAACCCACAAGTGCAACAATCCCATGGTTTTGAACAGAGAGCATTGCATTGAAAGTTACATATGCATAAGAGCTAAAACATTAGACAAACAAAATGACTTTGTCTCTACACGATTGTTAGTTGGGAAGAATTTCATACAGTCCTTGTAATGTAGTGAGGAGGAACTATTTAGTCTGGTTTGGAACAAACCTAGTTATACCATATCATTACAGAAAATAAAAAAGTTTTTTTTTTTCTGTGCATAATCTTTATAAAGGCCATGGGTAGTATGGAAAAGAAAAGAAATACAACTTAAAATAAAAACCAAATATGCATAAAAGAATCCCTTGTTCTATGCATGTTTCAAGCAATGCCAAAAACAACATAGAAAAGGCTAATAAATTAATAAACACAGCTGTGATGTGCTAAGAGCAAAATGACCTATACATTTGAGAAATGGCTTTGTTTCAGTGCTTCTCCCTAAAGCACGAGTGTCTATGTGATACAGTTCAAATATGGTTTGTTCACTAGCTAGAGACAATCTTATAACGTTCAGTAAGATATTTACATATATAAACAGAGTTCATTCACCTATCAGAGTAAATCCTGACGCTCTGCTGTCTCTTTTCAATATAGGTCACACCAATTATACTGACCTGAGGAAAACATAAGTGTGCATCAATAAAAACCTCCTGTCGGATCAGCAGAGGACGCGATTACAGCTCCTGCCATACTGTAGATGTCACGTTCCAGTACACGGCTGATGAGGCGAGTTAACACTTGGTTTGGGAAAGGCAGTTTTTATACAAAATGTAGCTAACTATTTCTAGGAATCTTCTGTCCTAAATTAAATAAGGATGGAATGAGGGATCATGGGTTTTGTAGTTTTTTAAGAGGTGCCGGTTGCACTGATCACCGTTGCTTGAGGAGAGCTTTGTACATGGCGAAGCCAAGAACAGCAAACACGGTGGCACCGACACTCGCCCTCAGCCAAAACGTAGAGTTTTTCAGGTCAGCTTGGGTCATGTGTCTGTAGAAAAGCAAAAGTAAGACAAAAAACAGGATTAGGACATACAGTTCATACGGTTTGTGAGATATGACAAATGACAAAAGACAAAATGTCTGAATCGGCAAGGTAGTATTTTCACACACACACAAAAAAGGTTTTAAGCCAGTTCTTTATATATTTTTTTGCTGTAGTGTGTCAGTAGGAAATATCAGTTTACATTTCCAAACATTCATTTTGCCAATAATTGTAATAATCCAGTGAGACAACAGCCGGTATGATCCACACGGAGATCTGATCTCAGTCATCATCTCAGTCCATCTGGGATTACATGAAGAAAAAAATAAAATAAAACGGAGACCGACTAAATCCAGAAGAACTGCGGCAACGTCTCCAAGATGCTTGAAGAAACCTTCCTGTAAAGCTACAGTACTGGGAAAGGTTTTAGGCACTTGTAAAACTGCTTTAAAGTGAGGATGCTTTCAAAAATAATGTCATAGATTTTATTTATGAATTAACTTATATTAACTAAATCAAATCAATATTTGGTGTGACCACCCTTTGTGTTTAAAACAGCTTTTGTCCTAGGTACAGTTGCACATAGTTTTTCAGGCAGCTTTGCAGGAAGGTTTCTTCAAGCGTCTTGGAGACATTGCCACAGTTCTTCTGGATTTAGCCTGTCTCAGTTTTTTCCTGTTTCTTCATGTAATCCCAGACAGACTCGATGATGGTGAGATCTGTGTGGACCATACTGTCTGTTTTCAGACTCCTTGTGCATTCAAAAAATCTCACTGAATTATTACAATTAATGGCAAAAGAAATGTTTGGAAATGTAAACTGATATATCATGAAAATTCACAGTGATAGACATTTATTTGATCATATAGGTTTTTTTGTTTTTTCATTTATAGGCATTTAAGCATACAGTAGGATTTATACTTAATACAATTGAATTTTGTTTTACTTTTGGACATCTGATAATATACAAAGACAGTGGAGCTGCTGAAACTGGAAAAGAGGCAGCATGGGAAAGCAGGAATCAGTCAGCTAATGTTTTCAGGGGCAAAAAGCCAAAAATGTTTAAAGAACACTGCTCAGACGGTAAAGACAGGGTGAAAGAGAGCAACACTACAGAAACAAGAGGTTTCTTGTGAGGTTAAACTCACCCAACACGCATCCAGAAGGTTTAAACAGCTCAACACTACCTATCCAAATTCCAGGTTCAGACACAAAACTTTAAAGGCTTATCATAGCAAATGTTTGTTTGAGTGAAACCTATGAAAAATATGTTGCTAAAGGGAAAAAAATCCCATCAAAGCAACAAAGGTGATATGGCATTCACAAAGCAACAAATAATACAGAGTAGTTTGCAGAATTCCATCCAGACATCTGCAGATACCTTGAGGATGTGGTGAAAACAAATAAATAAAAGTGAAGAAGAAATTAATTAACCACCTGACTTTAAACCAGTCAAGAAGATTTCTTCTTTGAACTTAACATCCCATTTAAAATCCCATTGTGGCACTGGCACCTTGTACCCCAGGAAGGGGGTCTTTACCTGTTACAAACGGGCAGAAACGGGTCGACAGACGACTCCATGTAGACAGAGTCCTCTACAAAGCTGACTGCATGAACCTGATGGGTGAGGCCGGACTCCTCGCCAGCCAACAGAAACGTGCCCGCATCTTGTATAAAAGATCTCAACCTTATACACACATGCACACAGCATGGCAGTTCAACAACCGCACACCTGACAGGACCACCCCAACATACCCCACTGCTCACCACATGCTGTAAACATACAAACTATTGCACACCACTATAGAATTATTAAACTATACTCACCACTATACCATGTCACTAAAAACTAACATATTGGGAATTCCGAATCCTTTTTTCCATTTTAACAAATGATTTGTATGTTTTTAACCTTGGCAATGAATGCCACTTTAAATGTCTATTTTAAATATATGTGTACACACACACGTTGGACTATGAAACTGAAACACCTGGTTTTAGGCCACAATAATTTATTAATATGGTGTAGGGCCTCCTTTTGGATCCAATACAGCATCAGTTCGTCTTGGGAATGACAGATGCAAGTGCTGCACAGTGGTCAGAGTGATTTTGAGGCATTCCTCTTGCAGAACAGTGGCTAGAACACTGTGATGCCGGTGGAGGAAAACGTTTTCTGACTTGCTTCTCCAAAATACTCCAAAGTGGCTAAAAAAAAAAACTTAGATCTGGTGACTGTGCAGGCCATGTTCAACTTCACATTCATGTTCATCAAATCATTCTGTCACAAATCTTGCAGTGTGTATTGGTGCATGCTGATACACAGCACGATAAGGATACAATATTTGACGCATCAGATGCACATGGTTCTCCAGAATGGTTCAGGAGTTCTTGGCAGTAATGAATGCTTTTGAATGCCCCATCAAGCAAAGTAGGGAATGCCATGATATCGCAGCCCAAGCCATCACTGATTCACCCGTGCTTCACAGGGCAGCAACAGTTCTGGTGTTAAGCCTCTTTGGGACTTCTCCACAGCATAATTCACAGATGTGGGAGAGACAGTGAAGGTGGACTCAGAGAACAATACATTTTCAAATTGTTCACAGCCCAAGATTTGCACTATTGGCACCAATGAAATTGGCATGAGTGACCAAAGGTTTGGCTATAGCAGCCCGATCATGAATATTGACTGTGGAGCTCCCAATGAACCGTTTTGGTTGAAACAGGAGAGTCGAGGAGCAGATTTAATTCTGCAGTGAGTTGGGCAGCTGTGGTTTTATGCTTTTTGTATATATTCCGGGTTAATACCTGGACATCCCTTTCTCTTTTGAACTCTGATATGTCTCCTCCCATACAGCTGTGCTATTGCTCTGCTAATTCAACCTTCACACTCTGATCTTACTGATGAAATGGAAAATCACTGAAGATCGGCCACCAGGCCGCACGTATATAGGTGCGAAACCTCCAACACTCATTGCCAGTGTTTCAGTTTCATCGTCCAACCCCTGTGTGTGTGTGTGTGTGTGTGTGTGTGTGTGAGATTACAATGCATATATATATATATATATATATATATATATATATATATATATATATATATATATATATATATATATATATATATACACACACACACACAGTTGTAATTAAAATTGCAAAAGGCCCATTGCAAATCAGGTTTATTGGCAAAATGTACAGACTTTCAGCTGTTTGCAATGAACAAATCAAACAAAAGTAATTGAAATAGCTCAATACAACAAATGTTTCAAGTGGTTTCAAATTCAACTGAAAATGCAACTTTTAATGATTTCTGCAGTCTCAAAATTATTCAACCCCCTGAATAGAATAAGTTAAGAGAATATATAATTGCCCTTCACAAACAAGGAACAGGATACAAAAAGATAGCTAAGGCACTAAATGTTCCTAGAGACACAGTTGGAAGCATAGTTCGCAAGTTAAAAGTTTAAGGAACAGTGGTTACACTACCTGGACGGGGCAGAAAAAGGAAACTACCAATGGCTGTAAACAGATTTCTGAGAAGGCAGGTTCAGAAAAACCCTGGAGTGACTGCAAAAGACCAGACGTTCACCACCACTGACCCAAAAGCACAAGAAAATTGCTCAAAATCATAAATAAGCCAAAGAAGTTTTGGGATTCTGTTCTGTGAAGCGATGAAATAAAATGGCCCTATGGATCAGCGGTATGCCTGGAGGAAGAAGAATGAAGCATCTGCTGAAAAGAACACTGTCTACAGTTAAGCATGGTGGGGCTCGGTGATGCTCTGGGGCTGTTTTGCATCCTCTGGCTCTGGAAACCTGCAGCGGGGAAGGCAAGATGGATTTATTGAAGTATCAGGACGTCATGCCGTCAGTGAGGAAGCTAAAGCTTGGGTGTCATTGGACCTTCCAACAGGACAATGATCCCAAGCATACCTCAAATTCCACCAAGGCTTGGTTGAAGAAGTAGTCCTGGAAGATTCTACAGTGGCCATCACAGTCACCGGACTTGAACCCCATATAAAATCTCTGGTGGGATTTAAAGGCAGCGGTATCAGCACACAAACCGAAGAATATTACTGAACTGGAGGCCATTGCTCATAAAGGACGGGCTAATATTCCTCAGAAACGCTGCCAGAAGCTGGTGTGTGGTTATACATCTCGTTTGCAGCAGGTCATAACAGCAAAAGGGTGTTTAGTACTACTAAGTACTAAAGATGCTTTCCATGAAGGGGTTGAATAATTTTGAGACTGCAGAAGTCATTAAAAGTTGCATTTTCAGTTGAATTTGGGGAAACCACTTGAAACATTTGTTGTGTTGACTTTTGTTTGATTTGTTCATTGCAAACAGCAGAAAGTCTGTAAATTTTGCCAACAAACCTGGGGGTTGAATAATTTTGATTACAACTGTATATATATATATATATATATATATATATATATATATATATATATATATATATATAACCCCCTTTTTTTATTTTAAATCAAATGTACTTCTGCCACCTACTGAGCACTGCGGTATGGACAACCAATAAATAACCTGAATTTAAAGACCATACACATCTTAAACATCAGACTGGCTATAAAACACTATAAACGACATTGAAAAAAAAAAAAAAAAAAAAAAACTATTCGTCAAAGCACCAAACAATAATGGCAAGAGAAGCATATGTTTTAGATGAAACAATACATTAGCAGCAACGGGTTAGACATGTTAGCCATTCAAATACGGACACAATGCAACACAAACTAAGCCCCTTAGATGTCAAATCAGTGCATATGAACAGTTAGTCCTGGGGAAGCTTTCTTAATTAGTGCTGAGAAACATGACATGGTTAGAAGAGGGACACTCCATTAGGGACTGCTAACATGATGTTAAGAGATGCAAAACAAAGACGAAAAGAGCCAGCCAAACAAATGAAAAAGAACACCTATGGAGGGACAGAACAAAACAAATTCACAAGATTACATTTAATAGACATAAGGACTTCGATTTAAAAAAGGTTTAACCAAATTACCAAATGAACTATTAGCATGATATTAAAAACCATAGAGGTGTAAGAAAGGCATATGCTTAGAAGAAAATGTTATACAATAAAACTGTTTTAGTCATGCACTAACTTTAGACATTAATGATAACTTATTCTTTACTATGTGAATAAGGGAATAATACATCTCACACCCATGCATTTCACCATGTATTACATTTTATAGGCAGTAAGAAAGATTAGAAGATCCTACCAAATCTAAGAGCAACTGCTCAGTATGAAATAACTCAGTAAGAATTGCAACCAAAAATGAAAGGCTTATATGAACCTTGCGGCCACATTTGACCCTGAAGCAAGGATGAGTGAATTAGTGCAGATTTACAGCTTGCATATCCACCTCAACTGACTAGAGAAAAGGGTTCAACATCACAACACGAGGACAAATGCAAAATCTGTCTTATTCTGTCCAAAATCCAAAGGATGCCTTTATAAACATCTGTTTTTAATGTTTATGGCATGTTTGAGAACAACCGTATCCATTTTCAGGAATTATAAAAGAAAACAAGGCTGCATGACATTTGAACTAGAAATGGAAATCATAAGGAATTTAACGAATTCCTTTCGACCATACAAAAGTTTGGGATCAGTACGATTTGTGAAATAAGGCCTTGTCACACTAATACGTTTTCGTTTGAAAACGAATCTTTTTCTCTCCGTTTTGGCCTTCCGCCCACACTGAGACAGTGTTTTTATTCATGAAAACGCTCTCCAAAGCAGATAACTTTGAAAAGTTTTGTAAGTTTAGTCATGTGACATTGTACTAATAGATATGTTTATACCGGTATTGTGCCTGTTATATGCTATTCACTTTCACACTGTTGCAAAACATGTCACTTTGTTTGCACACTTTTCATATCACAGTCCTGCAAAGATGACAGAAAATGTACTCACGCTTGCTGTCCTGCGGTAATACATGAGAGCGTTTTAGACCATACGGTGACTGAGTGCGACCTGAATCAGTAAATAGTGAGACATTTTTCCTAAATAAAATTATCCTGTCAGAAGAATTGCGCGATAACTTTATTTTTCCGTCTGTCTCATCTCAGTGAGGTGAATTTAGCGTTTTCAGGCATTTTCCAAAAGTTTCTCATCCACACTGAAACGTCGGAAAACTCCTGAAAACGCTAGTGTGGACGGAGAGCATTTTTAAACGAAAACGCCGTTTTCACATGTATCCGGATTAATGTAGACGTAGCCTACTCGTACTCACCCATGCTGCATTTATTTGATTAAAAAAATACAGCAAAAACATTAGTGTAAAATCTTACAATTTCAAATACATTTTTTAAATGTAATTTATTCCTGTGATCAAAGCTGAATTTTCAGCATCATTACTCCAGTATTCAGTGTCACATGATCCTTCAGAAATCATTCTAATATGATGATTTGCTGCTTAAGAAATATTGTTTTATCAATGTTGAAAGCAGTCGTGCTGCTTAAAGTTCATAGGAAGTAAAATAAATTGTAATAATGCTAAAGTCTTTACTGACCCTTTTGATCGATCTATCTATCTATCTATATTTAGTGAACAAGTTTTATATAAAAATAAAAAAAAGATTCTCATCTCTAGTTTTACTTTGGTTTACATTTAGTCATTTAGCAGACGCCCTTATCCAAAGCGACTTACAAATTAGGTTTACATTAGTCTTAAGCTCAAGCACACAAGCAATATTCAGTCTGCACTTTGCAAACTGGGTTAAGATACGGTTGGTAAGATGCATCACAGGCTGAAGCAGAAGGGAAAGTGCGATATCATGCCTCAAACGCATCACTGATACTTATCTAGAAATATGCTAGTTTCAAATACAATGTTAATCAATAGGAGCTGCTATAACACCATGTTTGGGCCTTGTCTGGATGAAATGCGTTATTCTGGCCGACCAGTCTACTTTAGTTATGATAAATTCAGTGACACAAACTTTAAAATAACACAGGCTTCATCATTTTAACATATAGCCAGAAAAGTTCCCAACATCCCTCTGTGGATATGCAATGTAAACCTGTCAGGCCAACAGCAAATAAAGGGGTGTTAAGAAGCCGAGATTAGAGATCGCCCAGCGAAGAGAGAGAGTGGTGGTATATAGAGCTGTACTCAGAGACCTGTTCAGAACTGCACTGTAGATTTTGGCCTTTACAGAGCGCACCAGCTCAGAGTTCAGGAGGTTGTGACAGATGCAAAAGGTACACCTGTTGCAGCTGCACATGCAGCGTAACTTGGCGTGGCTGCAGAAACACACACAGACAAGAAGAATCAGCATCACGTGACGAAGAGAGCTGGATCCTCCACTTGGGCTTGGACATGAAGTAGCGCAGGGAGGTAAGCACAGTTTAAAGAAGAAAAAAAAAACTATTCATTTGCTGGGAGAAGAGAATTGTGGGGAAAAACGGCAATCTATTGACAAGTTACGCAAAAGGAAAAAAAAAACAGGAAAAGAAAGAGTACGCTGGGAAGGCTTGAAACATCATAATCCAAACATATAAAAGGAAAGATTTATACAACTTGGCAAAACAAGCTCAAGCAAAAAGCTTGAATAGGGCTGCACGATTAAGTGAAATAAAACTGAAATTGTGATATGACATGATTATCACATCGCATAGGCTGCAATTTAATTCTATAAATATTCGCACTGGACGTCTCAGAGGGAAGCACACGGTTCATTTACACGGGAGCAGCTTTTTTGGCCAAACTGTGCAGCCCTACCAAAAAAAATAGGATTTTTTTTAATTTAAATAAATAAAGACGGTTAAAAAATAAATGTATACTTTGAATTAAACTTAAAGTTCTTTCCTAAGAATCGCTTACCAAAAACTAAGTACTCTGTATTGTATAAACTGGACCATGAGTAGGTGTTTTCACACACACAGCCTTTTCCATAAAAAAATGATATTTTTTTGTTTTCAAAATCAGTTATTTAAAACAAAGTTCTTGTACACAGCCTTAGGAAAGAACATAACTTTCATCACCACCAGCCACTACAGAACCGTTTTCCCTGATATTATGCACTTCAGTAAAAGACCATGGAACAAATGATACTTGAATGTCTCCGAAACCGCCCCAATGAAACAGCTTTCCAAAATACTGCTAATATGACACCTACCTAACAGCTTTAAAAGCACAAGGAGACAATAACTAGATAGACAAACACAAAAGAGGCGAGCAGGGAGAGCCAGAGGAGCCAATCACAATCTATCAGGAGTAGCAGACAGTAGGGCAGATTGGTCGGGTTAAAGAAGGGGCTTCAGTATATACTCACGGATACATGGCCATAGTGGTGAGTTTGGTGTAGATGTCTTTGCTGGGTGCTTCGGCTGTGTTGCAGGTGAACAGCTGTGGCGGGTGAAGCTTGTGTTTCCGGCAAAAATCCAACGGGGACAGGCTGTAGTACTGACGCGCTTCATGCAGGTCTGACTTGGCAGCAATAATCATACAGGGTGTCTTGCTGTCCATATAGTGTTTCTGTGAAAAGACATCAAGGTGTTAAAAAAAAAATCCTTGACCAGCATAACAACATATATTTGGAGTTATTTATGCGTTTTTGTTGAGCTTAAAAAAGGATGCAAACAAAAGCACGATTCTTTCCCCAAATCTCATCCTGAACAGTAGGAAAGAAGCTACACATGTACACACAGATGTCATTCCAGTGGAAACCGACCAACAGATTGTTGACCCTGCCCGTCGAGCTTTAACTTAAACTAATTCACAATAAAACATTTAATGTTCTATTCATCAAAGAACACAGTTTTTAACAATGATAATAATAAGAAATGTTTCTTGAGCAGCAAATCATCATATTAGATGTGATACTGAAGACTGAAATAACAGCTGCTAAAAATTCAGCTTTGAAATCACAGGAATAAATAACTTTTTTCTAAATAAAATAGCAGTTATTTTAAATTGTAATATTTCACAATATTACGGTTTTACAGTATTTTGATCAAATAATTGCAGTCTTGGAGAGCATAAGAGACTTTTCAAAATCTTTTTTTTTTTTATTACAGACCCCAAACTTTTGAATGGTAGTGTGTGGATGACAATTACATTTACGTACTTTCTTACTAAAGTGACTTTCAGTAAAGTACATAGGCTGTCACATAACCAGAACAAGTAGCCAATTGTATATGCTACATGCTAAGCTAGCCCTCTCCAAGCTTATATGAACCCAAGAAAACCATACAAGAAACCCACAATAATCACATTCAAACTTTAAAATGAATTTGACGCTAATTCAATACATAGTTTTATTGCTACTGCACAGACACAATCTACAGCTGGGATGCACGTTTACAAAAAAGGTCCATTTGAGCAACATAACCAGAAACCTAATTTACTGAAACCACCATATCAAATTAAATGAAGTCTTGCCATAAACATTTTAAAAATATACTGACCTTGTAGACTTTAGTGCAGTACTCAAATGAGCATGGGTTGCTGATGTCATACACCAGGCAAACAACATCACAAACCATATCAGCCTCAGAAAGGAACTCAAAGTCTGGCAGCACCTCATGCAGCTGAGAGAGAAAGAACCGCTAATCAGCACTGGCCAGACATGAAGACTACCATACATTAGTGTAAAAAGCAAAAGAACTTTGACTTACAAGCAGATATTTCTCTTGTCCATAAACATAAGTTGTGCTAATGGCATAGTAAGACTTGTGGTCTTCTCTTATCCTCTTCTGACGCTGCAAAATGAAGAGGGAGAAAGTCAAAATCAAAGTCAAAGTCAAAACGCTAGATGCTCCTGTGAGGTATTTGTACTCACGGCAAGGTTCCTGCCCAGGAAAGCTTGCAGAAAGCCACTTTTACCACTGCCCCGAGCACCTAGGACATTGCAGCGGAAAACACTGCGCTGGGTCTGTTTCTTCTGCAGATCGATGCGCTTATTCCTGGTGACTGCACAAGAATAAATAAATCAGCCTTACAGATAAATAAATGAATGAAGACACATGCTAAAACACACTTACTTGTTATAGCGGCTGCCTGTGACTCCTGTTCTTGGATAATAGAGTAACCAAGATAACCCAGGTACTCCAAACATCGCTGCACATCTAGGTATGTTGTTAGCCTGAGATGGAGATAAATCATGTGTTCAACATTTGAATGAATGACTTTTTTGACAGCAAAAATCAAAAGGTTCGTTGTTTCCATCTTCAAATCCTGCGGGATTGCACTCACGTCCACTGGGAAAGGTAGCCTTGGTAAGTGATCCAGCCCTGCTCATTGGTGCAGACCGTGTAGTTGACATCAGGACCCCAGGGCATGTAGGGAAAGACCTTGAACAAATCCTTCAGCTCATCGGGAGACAGGGAACAGTCTCGATCCTGACACAAACATTTAGAGATTCATTTAATAAGGCATTCTTAAGTGTTCACCAACAATTTTGATATTGCTTTTTCTATATGGGCATCTTTAACTTTTGCATCACATCTCGCTACTTTTTCAGCATCTTATGCCAACTTATAAAAATGCAAGAATGCGTGTGAATGGACACTATAATATCCTTCTTTTAGGTGCTGTAAAATACACCTTTGTATTATGCAATTAAACAAAAGGCCAGGCCATTTATCATAGAAGGTTAAATCATCTTTAACTCAAGTTACATAGCTGTCCTTATCAAATGCAGCAATTTGGGAAACTCAGTGGCATTTTGCTGTGCTCACCTTGTCATGCTTGTCAAAAACGCTCTGGAGGAAGAGGTAGGCATTGTGGTTCAGCTCTGTGGTGCAGTCTGGGGGTATTTTTAACCTAGAAAAACAACTGACCTCATTAGAAAACATTTCTTTGATTATTTAAAAACCCAGGGCAGAGCAACAGATCTGCAAAAAATGTTATCCAATCAGAGATTATGAGCTACTTAATGTGGCATGATTCATTTAAAGTTGAAGTACTGTATTTGGGGTGGGACTCACAGTGGAAACAGGTATTCTTGTGTCAGCTCCAGATCATCATCATAGCCAAACCTCCTGAGCACGGTCCATGTGGTCTCATGCCTTCCCCGCTGAATGAAGAGTGTATGAAGGAACAGGAAACCTAGAAAACAGAGAACATGTATCAGACACAAACAGAACCTGATGGATGTTTCATATAACATTTATATATTATTATATAATAATTACTATTATATTAAATTAATTATAAACTTAAAAACATCAGGGAAAATATAATTACATTATCTAAGATTATTATATACAAGTATATAATAAAGAATTATTTATATACATAAGACTTGTATTCATACACTTAAAATATATAATAAAAATAATATTCTTTTTAATCATAATGTTTTTAAACAAATTGATATCTATGGGATGCCAAATATCACTGTATTACTGTGATATAAAAAGCCGGTGGCATTTGCCTTTCTACTCAGCTCACCCTTCCGTGTGAGGCCGTTGTCTTTCACCCCATCGGACATATTTTTCCGCACAACATTCTTCACGTCCTCCAGCGCTTGAGGTGCCAGGGGTATGTTAAAACAAGTTCTCTGCAAGGCAGAACCACCAATCATCAATATTGCTTAAGAAAATATGACAATTTTCTTTCACTCTCATTAAGGTGCAGTTTGTGCAGCTGTGTGTGTAATCAACCTCTCCTGTCACTTATCTGGGGAAGCATAAAAAAGCCACAGCAATTTGAGCACAAAGTGCTGAAGAAACATGCTCTCACCTGGAAGAAATTAAGCTCATTATCATTCAGAATGCCATCATTGTCGAGGTCTGATATTTTGAAAATGCGAGTAAGTGCTTTGATGCAAGATGGCTTCATCTGGAGAATAAACAAAGAAACTCATTACTACACAGCATTACAGATCATTTGGATTTTTAGATGTAGGGATCAAACCAACTCATGTGCTTCTTTGCAATAGAAAGAGGCCAGATTCAGGTCCAACAGAAGTAATATGAAGTGCTAAATCTCTTACCTCTTTCTCTTCTGGAGAGTACAGAGGTCCTGTTGGGTGCAGAACGGCCTTCTGGGCGTAGTAGAACAACTCTGAGATATTCTTCAGGTTTTTGGCTGAACACTAAGAAAGTGTAATGAAATTAAACCATGATGGGCTTTCCTGATGTACAGCATGTCTTTTTCTCTACTATGCAAAGAACTTTAATATAACAACGCTCATTAATAGTTGTTTTGATCTTTATAAGATGGGGTCTTATCAACCCAAAAATCCATTAACTAAAAATAGCATCTGTCACAGTATTTATTCATCTTTGTAAACGTTATTTAATACAAATACAACTGTTCAGTGTTAAAAATGGAACCTTATTGTAAAGTTTTACAAATAATCATTATTGATGTATAGAGTCATATACTTATACAGTGCATTTGAATTTTACTTAACATATTTTAATGTGGGAGGGACAATTATTTTATTTTATTTTATTATTTTTTTAATCAAACAATAACTAGCAGACACCCTGCAGTACCGGACTGATTTGATCTGCATTCACTGGCCTCTTAGTGTGAGAGCTCGGTCTCTTCTTTCAGACTGAAACCAACCAATGCCTCTAATAAAGCAGGAATGAGTCACGGACACAAGACCGAAAGAATGATGTCACTTTCCTCCATGGCACTACTGCCCCTCTGCACACACTCCATCTCATAGGGACTGGAGAGGCAAGTACATAACATCACATACGTTCAGACCAAAATCACACTTTTCAGACTGAGAGCATCTCTCACCTCCACGCAGGTCTCAATGTCAGAGTACTGGTTCATGATGGGCAGGATGGTCTCCATGCTGCTGTGCTCCACTAGGTCAGATTTATTCCCCACCAGGATCAATGGTACTCTGTGACAAGAAACACTGATTACAGTCCTTGAAGGTACATTTCTGTGGGACATTGTGGCATCAAACAGAATTTCAAACAAGCAGCAATTGTTACATGGGAAGTACATGGATTAATTTATTTTTTTTCATTGCCAATCAGTCAGAGCACTATCTTCATGGGGAGGACGGAGTAAACACGTCATGAAATGAATAAAATAACTATATAAAACAGTAAGTACATGGAAACATTGTTATTGTTTAATGATATTTGCTTTACTGACAATAACAGCCTGTCAAATAACTATTTACATGTATTTATTTACCAGACGCATATCTAATATTTGCATAATTATATTATGTAAATATAATCATCCAAAAATACAGTGCATCTCATTTTTACTGTACATGACACCTCAATACAGATTATATATTATATTATATATTGTTATATTATGTTATAATTAATCAATTATGTTAATTTATCATTAATTCTGTTGCAGAAAGAATACAGACTATTATTTTTAAAAGCATGTAGAAAGACCAAAGCGCATTCATGAGACCCGAGGCCTTCAAGAACCTGGCAGGAAGCCACACACCTGCTGTCCTTATCCGTCCTCTCATTGATGAGGGGAATCCAATGACTTGTCACCTACAGGGAAGCCAATATAACGAGACACAACAGAACCTTTCAGACTACCAGAAGTTAAATAGCAAGAAATGTATTTGGTTTGGTAACTACAGAAAGAAAGAAAAATGAGTCTGGCATACACGGAAACAAAACGTACCTTTTCGATCGATTTCTTGTTGTTTACTGAATATATGATGCATATAACATTGGCCTGTGCCGAGAGAGAAAATGCTAGGGAGGTGAATAAAACAATAAAATCAAACTAAATTGTGTTATCAAAGAGACTAAAACAAGCCACACCTTTGTTATTTCTTGGTAAAGCTGCTCATCTGACTGTTCTGCTTCTGTGGGATAAAAAAATGAAACATGAAAGCACACAAAACACCAGAGGATTAACCTTGTCAGTAGAGGTTTGCATATTAATGTTTATATAAGAACAGTGATGCAGGCTTTATGAATCTCATCACACAGAGATATGTGATCATGCATCCTTACCTGAGTAGTCCACTATGTGAGTGGGCACTCTCTCAGGTGTAACATCAGCAGGAATAGTGATCTCTTCGGCTCTGAGAGGAACCTTCAATGAGATACACAATACAAGTGAGTGAATGCATTTAGGCAAGTATAAAATTAGCTTAATCAAATAAAGTTAGTTTAATGAGTACCTCATCAGGGAACTCCTCACTGACAAGTGACATGATCAGGGAGGTCTTCCCCACTTTGGCTGTGAAGAAAAGGATTTCCAAAGTGACCGTTGAGTTCTAGGTCTATTCACAGCACTAAATGATTCCCAGAAACATGCCTGTCAAGATTTGAGTGCCCTTATAAAGGGGTAGTTGGCAATGTTAAAGCCGAATTGTTCTATTTGCATTTTTATGGCCTCAAATTGCAAGACTACTTTCAAAAATTCATGTCACACCACAGGACTATTTTGAATGAACTAGCAAACAACAAAAATGTGATTAATAAGGGGATAAACATATGTAAATTGTAACCTACAATCTTAATGTTGAAAAAAGAAAAGCGTATGAACAAGTCCTGATCAAGTGTTATTTTAGTATCATTGAGAAAGTAGTAAAAATGTTTTATTAACATTTTGAATTACTTTTTTTCCCCATTTTCATTTTAATTAAAGTCTAAGTATTCTCAGTTAATGTTTATTTTATTTCAAGTGACAATTTATGGTTTTAGTTAAGTATAAACAACCTAGGTTCTGATATTTCCAAAAAAGGCAAGTGATCCAGTGATCAGTATGTAGGCTAATGTTCTCAATGTGTTGGTGTTACTATCTGAATATTAATACTTGTAAGATGCTGAAATGTCAAAATATCAATCACGACTGAAGATGTCAGAACACTGAAGCTTGATGTTTGGGCATTGGTGAGCAGGACGTTTACAGGGACACGTACTAGTTTGGCTGACCTATCTAAACTTTGGCAGCTCCTTCAGTCGATGCCTGAGAGTTGCTCTTAAAACTGCTATAAATAACCCTGATAAACAGGGGTGAACCTACCTAAAATTATCAACAAAACATGAATGATGGACTAGTGTCATTCTTCATGTCAGGGTTTGCTGAGCTGGTCACTTATGATAAGTAAAAACTGCAGTTTTTTCAGTTACTTTACTTAGAATGGACATGCATGTAGATTCATATAACGTGTTGGATGATTGTAGACAACGTTTAAAAACATAACGTTACAGAGCTTAGTAACTTGACCCTGTTGTTTTATTTCTGAGTCAACGTTTCATTCTGTCACTTGTCAATATATTGTCCCAAATAGCTGAATAGAATTGTTTGTGAAAAAGATAAAATACAGAATGAAAGGGGTTTATTGTGCAAATAACAGTGAACAGCAGAGCTATGCGAATCAATTCAGCAACTGCAGCCAGCGAACACAAATGATAAAACAGGAAAACATGGAATTCATTCACTTACGTTCTCCGACTAATAATATCCTCACGTCCTTTCTCATCGTTGCAACTTTAATGTGATCAAAATAAATATTGACCAAGTCCTTTGTCGTGGATCACTGATCCTGCTGCTAACGTTATATGTAATAAGGCGGGCCTGTGTAGGGCAAAACGGACGGATCCACTTCTGTCTGCCTCAGTCTGTATAAAACTTCTGTTCGCACCAGTTTAACACACAGACAAGTCATGCCATTTAGACAAAAAGGTATCCGCCGTATATGAATGCACAGCTTGCTTTCTTCAGATTCACTTCATGACATTTCTGGGTTCACATTTCAAGCTCATGCCAGCGGCGGCTGACCTCCAGTAATAACCGGTAACTACGGAATACAGTTACGGACAAACGCGAATCTCCTTGCGCTGACATTTTCTGATTACAACATTCTCAGTTATAATGTTATACCGTCTCCTGTAGGACTGGAGTGGAAACGCGTGTCACCTTAACCCCGCTAAAGTTCCACAGTTCTTTGCTGAGAATGATGGCCTCTCGAGTCACTATTATCTCGAGAGAGGTGGCTAGGTGGCTCGGCCTTCTCATTTAAAGGCATCAAAGAATGGAACAAACTCCCTCAGAGTCTGAAACTTAACTTAGACCTGAGGGATTTTTCTCGCAATATAAGGAAAGTGCTATTGGAAAACCAGTCAAGTTGCACATTGTCCCTGTTGAAATAAATAAACAAACAAACAAATCTGTGAAACTGCTATTACTGAGTATTTTGTCTGATTTAGATTTTTTTTTACCTATGTTCTTATTATTATAATAGGGTAGAGTATGTTTTAGTAAAATTGTGTTTGTGTATTTGTTTTTAGTATTATTATGGGTTATTGTATGTTTTAGCTAATATATTATAGGGTACAGTTTGTTTTGAGCGAAAGATTTGTTTTAGGAATGTAGTCAGTCAGATAGATCGCTGTTGGCTGCGTGCGAGGACTGAATGTGGATGCTGCTACTGTAACAAATCTAATTTCCTGTGAAGGATTAATAAAGTATCTTATTACTTCACTATAAATAATAGACACGTTATACATTATATTTAAATATAATATATAATTGATTAATAAATACATTCAAATCATATTACTATCAACACACTGCTAAAGTTGTTAGTCTACGAAACAAAAAACCTTTTAACAGAAAACATGGGTATTATATAGGATACTTAGTATTGATAATGATAGAAGATAGATTTTAATATAAACAAAATTGAAGAATTGTGAACATAATTCTGCTTTGTTCAGTTGCCCATATGATTATAAATCAGAAAACAAAAAGTGTCCAAATGTCAGTTTAATGAAACCTCTGTGTTCTACAATGATCATTTTCATCACACACTCCATGTCACTTGCATTCTCCATTTCTGTACAGCCATAATTCCTTATTTTTAGCTTCTATTTTGTGTCTCAGCTCCTGCACATGTGGACGCACTGTCACATGTGCGTCTAATTCAGTTCTCTCGCATCTAGGCCAAAGATGAGATTCGCTTCTTGGTCAAGGCTCAGAATGTCTCCTTGTATTGTGTCAAGATCTTATCCATCTTCATATAATTTCTGCTCCTCAGAGAGCTCAACTAGATGGTCCATCCTCATCTGACCTACTGCAATCTTCTCAGGTTGGTTTCACATCCCAAAATGCACCAAGTGGGAATATTTTTTTAACTGCTTGTTAGAAACAATGCCCCGAAGTGACATTCTTCCAAGGTTCCCATTGAGTAAATAATTTCTGGGACTCAAATGTTAACCTTTGATTCACCCAGAATATCTGGTTTCATTTTAAGATTTAGTGACAGAGTCCATGTGTCCAGAGCGTTGTGCTCTGAGCTTATTATCCCATCCAGCCATTGTGTTCACCTCCGTCTACGAATATTGGCTTCGGCTGAAAAGAAGTCAAGTATAATTTTTTTTTACAAACAAATATTTACAAACATTACATTTTGTTATATTTAATTAACACACTTGATAGAGAGTGGCATAATCTTACTGGTGTAATCTTGGGGCATCATAGGTCTCGAGATGACTGTTTTCAAGGCCTCCACCCACTCTCTTTGATCTCGCTCCTGCTCACACATGAAGACGAACTGCCGATCCGGAGTCTCCACAATTACCCCACACTTCCATTTGTTGCCTCTTGTCCCTTTAGGGACACACTCTCTCACTGAATACCCATGATTCTCTGAGCCAATAAAAACAACTCCAAGTTCAATGGCATCCTTTAGGATAAAAAGAAAATTCACAATATTAAATACAATTTTTTTTTTAATTTTTTTATTGATTACACTGAACACATTGATTTTTGCTGAACTGAAAAACAGCCAACACTTACATAAGTAGAAAAAGAAAAAGCAATGCAATTCATACCAGTTGTGTTTTAAAATAGAGTAGTTTCCTGTCCAGGGAATCCAAGATAAACCATCTTTTCTTGAATGGCTCTCGTTGCTGTTCAACATAAACAAAGAGTCAGAGATGTTTGTTTTAGCGTCAAATCACTTTCAAAGGTTTGAAGTTCAAAATGTATTTGTCACATGTTCAACATAAGTGGTAGGAATATTTTTTTTTTCCTACAAGCTATTATACTTTCCTGAGACAGCAGGACAATAAAACACAATTCAGAAACATTAGTTACAGAATATGCAGATATGTACACAGTGGCCTAACGTAGTGGTGTTTTAGTTTTTGTGAGTGTGTAAAGAAGTGTTTGAGGAGTGTTTTACAAAGAATAGCATGATTTATCCTTAAAGGGTTAGTTTACCCAAAAATGAAATTTCATTAATTACTCACCTTCATGTTGTCCCAAACCCGTGATTACAGTGGTTCAAATGTAATCTTATGAACCGACGAGAATACTTTTTGTGTGCAAAATATCTTCATTTGAGTTTCGAAGATGAACGAAGGTCTTATGGGTTTGGAACGACATGAGGGTGAGTAAATAATGACCGAATTTTCATTTTTGGGTGAACTATCCCTTTAAATGTTTGTGCAATTTAAAGACAACTACAAATACCTTGCTACACTGAAAAATCTAGATTTTTAAATATACATATAATGAAAATAGAGAGAACCATTTGTGGACAAAAAAAGAAAGAAAAACTTACCAGAGGGCCAGTCTTCTCCATGTAACCCTCTTTCAGGTAGTTTCTGGTTGTCCATGGTATTAGCTTAAGACAAACAAAATAAAAAATAAATATTGTTAAACTTTTTTAACAAATGTTTCACGGTGCTTTTGCTAGTTTCTTGAGACACCAACTTGTGCTCCTCGGACACATTATCAGTGATGAACCCAGGGGTCAAGTGCCCTTCTTAATCCACAGTCAACTTGACGCTTTTTCTGCAGTTTTGTTTATGTTCTTGGTGGCTGTCTTTTCCTGCAAACCTTTAATGCCAGAGACTGAATGCCTGATGTAATGACTGCCCTGCAAAGCCCCTGCCTGCAGCCAACCTCAATGGCCTTCCAACCATGTCTTTCCAACCATGTCTAAATTCTAATACATTCCTCAACCAGCTCATTGGGATTGGGGTTCTTGAGCCCCTGCCCCTTTAAAGGGATAGTTCACCCAAAAATGAAAATTATGTCATCATTTACATTTACAGTTGATGGACCCCAATGACTTCCATAGTAGGAAAAAAATAAAAATACTATGGAAGTCAATGGGATCCATCAACTGTTTGGTTACAGACATTTTTCAAAATATCTTCTTTTGTGTTCAGCAGAAAAAAGAAATTCATACAGGTTTGAAACAACTTGAGGGTGAGTAAATGATGACAGAATTTTCATTTTTGGGTGAACTATCCCTTTAATAGTGAAAGCGAAAGTGCCCTTTCTCTGTCGTATTGCGGTGCCCCACGGAACGCGATTTTTACCGAGGGGGGCCCAGCTCCCCACTCCCCTGCGGAACTCTATTTCGCCACTGCCCCTGATTTACCAAAAAGCCACAAATGGAAACTACAGAGTAGAACATGTAACACAAATATCATTGATGTTTACATCTACAGTGATATTCTGTGATGATGCACCAATCACAGAACAATTTGTTCCTCGACTAGACTAAAATATACTACACATGTAGCATTTTGTTTGTTAACCAACTAAAATAAATGTGTTTCTTGTTTAGAGATGCAGCAACTCACAAAAAAACCTAAACAAAAAACGCATTTACGTGTCCTGTTAACATTGTTGTGGTGTAGGGCGTTTATCTGGTGATCATTCATGTTGTGAAATTGGAGAGAGGGCAGGCCTTTAGCTGTTGATGGTTTTAGGAAGTAAAATCACTTGGAAAAGGGGAAACTTGCGAAACTTCCTTTTTATGTGGCAATGTTAGCTACAACATGAGAAGGCACAACAAGCTTTTGAGAAAATCAAAAACTTTGTACAGTAAAGCAAATTAAAAGCACTGAGGAGACACGTGGTATTTTAAGAAGTCCAAAAGCAACTATACAAAAAGTACTTACATCTTTATCACTAGCTGTTGGAAAGGCTGTTTTCAGGTAGACGTGGCGAATAGCTCTAATGGCATTAAACCAATTGACAATCTCCTGAAATGGAGAAATTACAGAGCAGATAGTCTTTAGTATACAAGCTGCCTCTGAAACTCATTAAGTTCAATTCAAACTCATTAAATATGATGTGCACTACACCTGCACTATTCTTTGCAACAAAGCAGGAAAGAAGCCTGGAAAAATAGATTTACCTGACCATTTTTACTGTAAACAAAAAGGTTTCGGGAGTGATCATCCACACAGTAGGTGATCTGAAGGCCGTGAGCATGTCCTATCTTCTCAGGCTGGAAGGTTGCATTCAGGTCCTTCACAGAAATAGTAGCCTTTGGCCCCTTAGATTCCTGACAAGCACAGATACCATTTAATGAATTGTGCACCTAATATTAATTTGATTCTATACATTTTTCAATCAAAGGCAATTTTTTTAAACAGAGCTAATATTGTGTTAAAAGGATTTTGGATGATGTATGCATAGCTTTGATTGTCTTAAAAGTCATATACTGTAGTTATTCTCAGTCTGTGCTGTGTTTTACGACAAATGCATTCACTAAAGAAAATAGCATTTCTAAATGGTCCACAAACTTCATTGCTCAATGAAAAGTTTCTTTTCTTACATCCTCCCTGTAGTATTTGAGGGTAAAATCCCGCACTGAAAGAACAAACTTCCTCTCGAGAAACTGTCCATTATCCTTTCCTTTCTTCCACAGCATGCCCTCATAGACACCTAGAGCCAGGCAAAACAATTTGGTTGAAAGATTAATGTTAATATTAGCAGTAAACAGACTAAGATGCAAGCTGAATGCATTAAGTTTAATGTCAGTTATTAATCTGTCATTTTTATTATTCAAGTGTGGGCCATTTGGAATGATTCACCTGCTGATCAGTCAATCTGAGCTGATTTTCTTCAATAATACACTTTTTTAAAGTACAGAGTTTAAAAGAAAGCTTCTGGGAGCTGAAATGGATTACCTGCTGTGAAGGGTCTTTCTGTATTTTTCTCCGTAAACTCCATTCTTTCGTATTTGGCTCGAATCCATTGTTCTCTAAGGACCCTATTCAGTGCACATATAATGCATTTTGTTGAGCTACATGATGGAGTCAACTGTTGTAATGTCATTATATATATTACAGTTTATAGTACACTTACAATACCATTTTATAATTAAGTAGATGGTACTATTTCAGTTGAATATGAACATATATTCAACTACATGCGGAATGAAGCATTAAGAATCGAGAACACAACTGACAGAATCAAAGGAATGGACTTCAATACCCTTTTAGTGGAATTAGTAGTTCCTGTTACTGTGATCAACAGTAGTACACAGCGTTTTTTCTTGCCAGTAAGATTTTTGCTTAATCAGCCCTTTTTTTTTTCCTTCTTTTTTTTTTTACTTCCCAAATCAGAGATCTGTTCCATTATGATATAAATGTAGTGTTTCAGCTGTAAATTAATGTGTTTAGTTTGACTTTTCAGTCAGTAGAAGAGCCTGGACCACTCACTCGCAATCATCTGTGTGGGGCTGATAATAAAACACAGGGACATATTTCTCATAGAAGTTTTTGGCAGGACGGTTTCCATTGGCCTTCATGAACTTCTCATCCGAAAAAAGCATTGAGAGGAAACAAAATGGTGTTAGGGTTCACATTCAAGACTTAATGGAACCACTAGATGCTGATATGTAAAACAGGGACTATGCAAAAAGTGACATGTAATAATCAAAATCTTTTCATTAAAAACATTCACAAACTCCTTTTTACCTGCACAAGCTCATCATCCCAGAAGTCTAATCGTATGGACTTGATACGACTTACTGTAGGAAGATTGCGATGAGTTCCAGAACAGTTTAGACACACAAATATTCCCAGAGTATATGAAGCCCAGTCTGGATCTTCAAGTGATAACAGAGTAAGTGAGTGAGTCAAACAATTGATAAATAAAGTTCCCACATTCATGGAAAAGCATAGTCATTTTAAAATTGTGATTTCCAGGAAAGGCAATGAAAAATAATATTTTTTATATTAAATATATTTTCTTAATCACGAATGACTACATATTATGGAAAAGTCACAAAAAGGCATGGAAATTCGTGGGTTAAATATGTGTGGGAACCCTGCCAACCATTCTGTCAAAAAAAAAAAAATCTGAAGAAATTTCATATAAATACAACTATGGTATGAATAGATTCTAAATGCTACTGGTTTCGAAACAACTTGTTTATAGAAGCCATAGTTACACTGATCGAACCATCATGGCTATACCATGACTTTACTATGAATTACTACTATAAACAGTGTGTCAAAATATTGTTAGAGAGCTTTCCAATAATTACTTGCATTCTCGGTAAAATTACACAAATAACTACGGGCTGTGAGTGAATGCCGTGTTGACAATGGTCCTGTACTCACCTGCAGCTCCACAGTCCGCACAGCAGCTATTCTCTGGCAGCTTCACCAACTCTAGAAGTGTCTTCTTGTTCTTTTCCCGATTTGCCATAGGCGAAATGCTTTTAAACACGTAAAGATTGTAGTTCAAACTTTCAACTCTCTTATCCGTTGGTTATCCCAGAGGGTGCGGTTTTTCGCGGTATATTTCATTCAGTCTCCCAACACTGTTGCGCACCGGTCGCGTCAGATTCGAAACTCGTATGCGCTTCAGCGGCAAAACGCTGCGGTCTCAGCTGCTGGACTCGAGGTCTTCCGCAAGCATTCACTAAAACCCCCCTTCGTGTTCACTTCCTGGAGAAAACAACAAACTGCTACACCTAAGATATGTTATCTATTTAATAATCCATTAACTCTCATTACTCTGTAATAAATATGAGAGGATAATTAGGCAATAATGAAACCAAGTTGTAAACAGTGGCTCACTGTGGAAAGAGTTTTTCGTACTTAATATGGTTAAAATATTACATTTGTACCAAACAAAACATGAGAATGATTATCAAGATTGAAGTAACTCATTATAATTAGGTTAAATCATAGGTGCCAACAGCTATAATATTCTTGCAAGCTAGTACATTTACTCCAGTCACACATTGAGACTGCAAACAAAACAAAAATGTTGCATTTTCAGGATTACAGTTATCTTCCTGGATTCAAATGGACTAAAACCGTCCCATTTAGGAGATGTGGAAGTGAAAAGTGTGCTTTATGACTCTAAGTTTCACGAAAAACATTGTAAGGTCTATCGTCTCATGATAAAATATGAAATATGGTAGGGGGAGAAAAAAAAAAAATCATACACAACCTGTACACAAATTCCAATAGCACCATCATGTTTACAGACCTCTTGCAATTTACATACATATAAAAAAAACAAATAAAAAAATAACATGTTTGCTGGCAAATAGCAAATCCACATTTATTACTTGATAAAACTTTTTGGAAGATGCATGACAAAAAGTACAAAACAAAAATGATCAGCAAATTTAAAACATCAGTACATATATGTGAGGTCTACAACAACATAAAACCACACTCCTTCTGAGTATATATTACTGTACAAATGCAGATTCACCAGCAGCCTTTAAGCGGCTGCCTAAAGATGGGTGTAATTTAAGGGAACTCGGAAGCCAGGAACTCCACTGTGCTTTTAGGAAGAGTGAAGTGTATACCGTCCAAATAGTGCAAGAACCTGTAAAAGTAGGGGAAAAACACAACATTATGATCATTTTGTTAAATGTGGATCTTTAGAGTAGTTTTGCCACTACAAGACAAGTCCCTATGATCATTTAAAACAAGTCGACAAAACGTTGTTCTGTTGAATTGTGACCTCATGCCATATTTAAGCTTTGCAAAAGCCACATCCTGTCCCTCCACTGTATTATGTTTTTTTTTAGACCTGTGCACTATGACCAAGTTGAATTTGACACGTCGTTGTCAGTTCAGCAAAAAACAAATGCATCAGGTACTAAACATTATATTTATGAGATGCGAGTTGAGACTGTGAAACTGTGGTTAGTTACCATGTTAGGCCTTCAAATATAGTGTTCAACCTTCATGAGACAGCAGGATTTTTACAGTTGTTTTCTTTGCAACACTTTCGCCTACAGGAAATATAGGGTGTATTCTTGCCCACTGTGTAAAGGGTATTTCCATTGTCACTGTTCAACTCAGTGTGGTATCTGGATAACTGGAAATGATCTCACTTTGGGAGCGTAACTAAGAACAGGGTCTCTTGTTCATAAACAAGGGTGTGTCATGCATTCGAGACATTTCAGGCTTTCAGGGTGGTCAAGACAAAAGTGTACAGCAGACAATTTTAAACCAAAAGATTTCTCTCCTAACCTGCCACAGGTTTTCCATACCTCTTAAATAATCCATTTCCATGACTTTTTAGTCATGGAAACACACTAAAATAATACAGTCTTAATGCCCATTTCAAATACAGGAACATAGTCCAGACTTCTCACTGATGCCCCACCTAGTGGAAGCGAATGATGCCTGCCATAATTAACAGTATGATGTGATACTGAATAAATCAGTAATATGAAAAATAAACTCACTATAATTAGAAAAAGACAGTTCTTTCAAATGTGTAATTTTGTAACCACTAATGACATATGTTCACTGCAGATAGTCTATAAATGAATCTAATAATAACTCTCACCTGCGTTTGATCTTTCCCTGCTCCTTCAGTCTCTCTGACCTACAGATGGTGCGTAGAGAGGGGAGGTAGTCCAGAGCCACTGCTGCCCGGTTTCCCAGCGTACCAACTGACATGGTGGAGAGTAGCGACTTCAGCACCTCACTTCTCCTCTCCATCAGCCTGTACAAAACAAAATGAACACAATCTTACAGCACGCTGTGTATAAACCCGCCTCAGAGGGCAGAGAGGAAACGTAAAACATTGAGACAAGGGATGGGTATAATAGAATATTTGTGTTAAGTTTACAATGATTTTGAAGATTTTTTTGGTTTTCCAAAGATTGTCGTTTAACTAGTTTCACAATCCTTGTCTCACAACTTGCAGTTTTAAGAACATTAATACATATTTTAATAAACTTTAGTGGAAAAAAACTTTCAAGAAAGTTCTGCCATTGGCATTTTGATATACTATTTTGGTAACACTTTGCAATAAGGTTTCATTAGTTATCTACATTGGTTAACATGAACTAAGAATTAACAATACACACATACAGCGAGAGCAAAAGAGAGAGCAAGAGAGAGAGAGAGAGAGAGAAAATAGAATATATATGTAAAAACATGTAGGTTAATATTGCTTCTTGTTACAATGTATTATTGAGATTTTTTTTAGAGACATGACCTAGCCTTGGATTAAATGCAGAATAAATAAAAGCAAAAGCAAAACAAAACAAAAAAAACACAGAGAGGCTGAATTCTCACCTTGGTTCACAAGGTGTGACTTGAGCGAGGCTGAAGCCATCTCTGTGTGAAGCCACAGGAAGGGTGAGCTCCTCTTCTGCCTCTCTTCTGATCTCCTCCTCCAGTTGCTGTGCTGTGTCCCAGGCCTCAGAGACTACAGCCTTGCACTTCCTAAAGCTCAAATGCCCCAATGCAGCATGGATTTCATCAACACTAACACCATTTACCCGGCTAACACACTCTAACCGAATGTCATCGGTCATCCCACTTTTGACCTTCGCACCGGTCCAGCCAAAGTCCTGTGGTCTGCAGGAACCCTCTCCATGCAAAGGTGGGTAGTGCAATGAGGAGTCCAGGAAGGACATGTGGTCCATATACTCTGCTAAACCGCTTAAGCAATGCGTCACTGGCTTGCTCTTCTTTCTTTCGGCTTCAGATAACACAATGTGCCTCGGTTTTATCGGCACGGCTTCAGGCACATTCACGGACAGATTGGCTGCTTCTGCATTAGTGCTTTTAGCAGGATCTCTGCTGGTTTTTGGCAGTGAGAGGAAGTCTTCCTCCGACTCTGAATCAGACTGGAAAACGTCTTTATTGCCCATCTTCTTTCGCCCTCTCATTCTGGAGGACAATTTAAGGGGACTACCTTCTTCAGAGGGCTCTTCCAAAGCTTCTAACCTCACATTTTGAGGTACTTGCTCAGGTTGGGACTGTGGGTTTGGTGCTGATTGTGATTTGAGGGTGGACTGCGGTAAAGGGCGAGTTGGCAGAGGAAGCAGAAACTCTATATTGCAGTAGAGAAGTTCCACTCCCATTCTGTGGACCTTTGAGAGAATATCCCAGCACTTAATGCTCTCTAGTATTGAAGACTCGTGCTGTAAAATAAGATCAGATTGATCAGGAACAAATTCTGGAAATGAACATGTTTAAACAATTATATTTTTAGTGTATGAATAAATATATACCAATGATACACAATATATTGGTACTATATCTGTTGGCCAATAAATGTTTTTTTATATATAATTATCGGCAATGATATTGGATATTTAATAGTGCATGCTCATTTAATCTTTAAAAACACACAAAAAAAATTATAATTGAAAAAATTATTTAACAACATTATGGAACAAATAGGGAAATTAATATTAAAATATATTAAGATTTTTAATAATTCTATAATATTCTAATAAAAAATCATTAAAAAAAAATACACACACATACATACATGTCTGCACTCGTATATATTTTTCTTTTTCATCAAAACCGATTATGTTTATCAGCGGTTGTATATCAAGCAGGGACAGATTTGTATGAATTTTGTTTTGTGATTTCATCGGAACGAATAGAGTAGCCTAGAGTCTCCTCAACGGACTGAAGCGCGCGTCTGAGTGAAGAATGTGCGGCCGCTGCGGTGTGTGCGCGAGCCACGAGAACACTGTATCAGCGCCACTGATCGCAACGGCAACGAGCACTTTGATCACTTGATTAAAAAAAACACATTTCAGCGCTAGATTGCTTCTTATTTAACAAACGAACGAAACGAATACTTTGCTAGTTAACTGGAAATGTTTTATTTATTTGTATTGGTACATCCGTGCTGGGACATAATATCAACCCTGGCAAAAAGTGGTGACAAATAACTGTCCGACACAGCCCACGGGAAATGAGAAGCTGCGTTTTGCAAACACACCCCATTTATGAAATAAATTAATTAATAATTAGATAATTCAGCTATATATCATATGCTGAAGTAAATTTTTGGAGTGTTAAAGATTAAAAGAAAAAACAACAACAAGAACCGTACAGAACCGAAAACCGTGACCCTAAAACCGTGATACGAACCGAACCGTGGGTTTTGTGAACCGTGCCACCCCTAATATATATATATATATATACACACACACACACATAAAAATTATATATACCGTATATATATAATTTTTGGGCTATTGCCAATAGCATAAAATAATTATCGGCTTAACAGTATTGGACAGAATCATTGCATTCTTAATTAGAAAATATCACAAATTCAATACTCACCTTTAGCAGCAAATCTGCAATATTTTTTGTTTGCATCTTGCAGATTCCCAGCAAAGTCTCTGTGCATGCAGTGTGGCAAGGAGGTAGTTTATCCTCATTTACATCCTGAGCTTTGATAGACTGATGGTGAATGTCACCCATGATGTTCTCTTTGAGATCTATAGTGTAAAACAAGATGTTTTTGATAACTATATACAGATATTATAACATAAATCCAAAAGTTCTTAGTGCACCTTTTTTTAAATCAATTAAATATATCTTTACCTGATGAAGGCAAAGGTCTCTGCATCTGCTGTCCACCACCACTGCATGCCCAGAATTGTAGATGCAGGAGGCTTTGCCGAATATCACAGCTGTTCCAATCTAGCAGACAGGACACATCCTTAGTGTCTGTTCTCATGTTTTCTACCAGACACAGCAGCTGGAGGTAACTTGACACATCCGCCTGGAAAAACCCAATGCGTTGACTATCACAAACCAAACACAAATAAGAGAATATAGGAGAAAGTAATTAGAAAAGTAGAAAAAATTAATTAACTGCACTTACCACTGAAGGAGATTTGAAATGGATTTCCTCAAAGTACCCATCAAATGTAGCACCAAAGGTCGGATCTGGACAAAAAGGTCCAATGATGACTAATTCACAAATCTTGCATAGTACATTTCTGTTCACTGCCAACTTTACTTACCACTGGTTGTTAAAATAACTGGTCTCTTGGTTGTGGTCATGAAGGTTTTTATTGCAGCCAAGAATCCAGTGTCATCATCAAAAATGATGTCCACCTCCTCAAATAAGATGAGGGATGTGGCAGTTTTCTTGCCCTGGTCTTCAGCTGAGATCTTGGTGCTGGCTGGAGTTCCACTGGGACACTCTTTGCTTTTGCTGTCAGTCTCTTTTGCTTTGGCAGACTTTTTCGGACATGCTTATAATAAAACATGAAATGCCATTAGAAAGGTCTCAAACATGAAGCTTGAAAACAATTTCCTTAAAGTGCTCCTATTATGCTATTTGAAAGTTTCAGGTAACAGGTTTACAAGCATCAAAGGTCGAAAACTGTTTCATTTTCTCATAATATACATTTGCACATCACCACATTTTCACTGATTCTCAAACGACTCGTCAGATGAATCAATCTCTCTAAATCCCACCTTTCCGCGAGCTACTCTGCTCTGATTGGCCAGACAGCTCAGTCTGTTGTGATTGGTCTACGACGTGCAAGCCTGTGTCGAAAACAAAACCGCCCATTGCCATAACAACGTCAGCTCTGCGTGTCCTGAGGCTTCCTTCACCGTAAACTAACAATGACGTTTGAATCGAATTTGAAAATGAATTTTAACCACTGATTCTTCACATGCTCGTTCTTGGGCAGTGAAAAAAAAACTGGCTTTACCTTCACATTGTAGAGCACAGCGCCGTCTTCTCAACATGATGCTATCCAGTATCCACAGGAATCAGATGCCGGTTTGAGGTTCAAGTTTTCCCTGGTGTCTGCTTGCAATAAGTGGGCGGGCAATATGCTAACAGCTTATGACTCGTTTGAAAAACGATTGATTTAATTGACTCAGAGTCGACTCTTACTTTTAAAAGACAAATTTAAACACGGTGCACTTTCAGATTTAAAACTTTGCAGGATGTTTTCATTCTTTTAGAGCTATGTTACACACTACATGATAGGTCATTTTCAAAAATCCATAATAGGGGCACTTTAATATAGCTCACAATAAATGTCAATATCATTTCAATATTTGTGTTTGACTTAGATCACTGGATTTTGAATTATTACCAGGTGGTGTTTTCTTGTCTTGACTGTTTGCTTCTTTGCCAGTGGATCTTCCACCTGCTTTGAAGAAATTGGCCAGAGATGTCGGAGCCAAGCCACCTTTTCTGGATGGAGCACTTCGAGGAGACTGAGGAGGCTTCCTGGGCGATGATACAACCCTTCTGGGGGAGTTAACCTTTCCTGTGATTAGAAGAGACACTGAGAACCCATCCGAATAGTCATGCACACTATATATTGAAGTGCAATCATCAAGGAAGAGAAAATTCATACTGGGAGAGGTGCCAGGTTTGATGGTGGTGCTGTTGCTGCTATAATTGCTGAAGTAGGACGGTTTGTGAGCGTTGACACCTTGGATGTCCACTTGGTGGGACTGAGTGGCTTCCTTCAGCTGGGATAAGATCTGACGACCACTCCTTTGAGAGGAGGAGTTTACCTCAAATACCTAAAAACAAACAAAAAAAAACAGGGTGGATAAATACTTTCCTTTTTTGAACGACACTAGACAGTCTCAAAATAGTAAAGTGAAATGAAAAATGAACCAGACCTTGAATCCCAGTTCTTGCGCACAGGCATAGACTGCAGCAGTCTTGCCCACTCCAGTGGGTCCAGTGATAAGAAGTGTGTTACACAGATGATCTTCTGTCTCATCCAGGCCTTCATCTATGAGCCAGGAGTCTGCATAGAAATAAAGTTGAGGCAATGATAAGAATATGAATATTGGCACAGCCAAAAATGGCAAGCAAAACAGCAAGCACTGTCATTTAGGATATTTTCATACCATTACTGTCCTCATCTTGCTTTTTTTCCTGCTGTTTCCTCTTCTCTTCCCGGTCAGCTCTCAATTTCCACTCTTTCAGCCAGCTAACGGTAACGATCAAAATGAAATGGGAAGAAATGTTATCAAAAAAAGAAATATTCAATCCTGACACGTAGATTAGTGAATGGGAACTTTCACCATCTTTGATTAAACTTGGCAGGATAACAACCTGTGTAGTCTCCGGACAGACTCCATATTCCCGATTATTTCACTGGAGTGCTGAGGCTGATATTTTTCTGTCCAAAGCACATCCTCTTTCACTCCATCTAGAAATGAAAACATGAACAACCAAATTTAAACAACATATAGTGCAAACAAGTTTAATAAACATATTTAGTAATACTTTAGGTTCAGTTCATTATGTATCATGCACTAACAATTACCAACCATGTTGCACAGCATGTATTATTCTAGATTAATGTAAGTTTATAAATACCGTTCAAAAGTTTGAGGTCAGTTTAAAAATAAAAAATAATTATACATTTATTCAGCAAGGCTGCACTAATTTGATCAACAGTAAAAGTAAAGACTTTTACATTGTTATCAAAAAATTTAACTCAAATAATGCTGTTTTATTTTTTTATTTTTTTAGCTTTCTATTCTTAAGAATCCTGGGGGGGGGGGGGAACGCAGCATGGGTTCCACAAAATTTTAAGCAGCACAGCTGTTTTCAACATTGATAATATTAGGAAATGTTTCTTGAGCATCAAATCAGCACATTAGAATGATTTCTGAAGGATTATGTGACATTATGCTAATGAATTGAACATTATTGTAAAATCTTACCAAAATTTTCACAGACTTTAAGAGGAAGATAACTACTCAGAGTGTGAAAACATTGTCTACAAACTTATTTAATTTTTACCTTCTGTGCTTGAATTTTCTGGGACAGAGGAATCTACTATAATGTGAATGTCCTTCTGGTTCCCCACAGGTGAGAGTAACTCTGCTGGATTGGGTTCTTCTTTCTGCTTTTGCCTCTGTGATCGACCTCTTCGACTTCTGCCAGATGGAACCGTGTCAGAGACATTCCGTGCTGCCTGACCTCCTGATGGTGGACTTTCTTCAATCACTATAACATCCCCTTCTGAGTGACTGGCCTTTGGTTTTTTACCCACTTTGCCTGTTGTCTCTCCTTCATCTACACGCTTCCGTTTCCTTCCGACGCCATCAGATGACCCAGCAGGGCAGGATACCTTAGACTCGCCTTCAGGTTCTACAAATAATCATATAAATGACGTATGCAAAAAATCTGTAAATAATTCAGGGTTACGTTTCATTATAAATACATTTATGCATTACATATTCATGTGGGAAGAAAAAACTAAAACAAAATGATTAATAGTATTTTTTAGTCACCTGAGGCAGAGGCTTGGAGGATGCAGTCCTCACGTCTCTTAACAAACCGCATAAAGAAACGTTGATGAGGGAAGGAGGGATTGGAGATTCTCATCTCCTCTAAAAGATGCTGTCTGATTGGCTCAGAAAACTCTGAATTCCGACAAGAAACCTAAAAAATAAATAAAAAATAAATAGTTAAATTTGTTGCTGTACATAAATACAGGATGCATAAAAAAAGTCTCCTCTGCTCACCCAAGCTGCATTTATTTGATTAAATATACAGTAAAAACAGTGATATTTTGAAATATTATTACAATTTAAAGGTGCAGAATGTAAGATTGACAGCTAGTGGTTTGAAATGGGTACTGCAGTTCAAATTCAAAATATTGGAGAGGGATGTTTCCCCGCCACCTTCTCCTCAGACTCGAAGCTCACGCGGGTTTCCAGATTGAGGACACGCAACAGGAACAAGCACAATTGACAACGGAAGGCGAGGAGATATACACACTTATAAGTTGATGAGTTGATTTATCTGTGTTTTAATATGCTGCCGTTCATAGAGATTTTTAGATGGATGCAGAGGCTTTTTAGGTTGGGTAGAATCTGCAATCTCTGATCTAGTTATATACCTGTTTCCTATTCTAAAATATAATTTATTCCTGTGATGTCAAAGCTGAATTTTCAGCATCATTACTCTAGTCTTCAGTGTCACATGATCCTTCAGAAATCATTCTAATATGATGCTCAAGAAACATTTATTACTATCATCAATGTTGAAAACAGTTGCTTAATATTTTTGAGGAAACCGTGAGTTTTATTTGTGATGCTTTGATTAAACTTCAAAATAACAGGCATTCATTTTAAAATAGATTCCTTTTGTAACGTTATACATATCTTTTGTCACTTTTGATCAGTTGAATGCATCCTTGCTCAATAAAAATAAGAAATATTCTGCCTTTTGAATAAAAAATTTGAAAAACTTTCATCTAAAAATTGTCACCAAAAGATTACCAACCTTCTGGCAAAATGCTCTCTTAGCAGGAACTGTAGCATAACCTAAAGACTTCTCCAAAGACATCATTTGAACAGCTGGTAAATTATAGGACTCCTTTATGCACACAAGGAAAGGATTTGTAGGCCACTGGAGGTTCCAAACAGAACAATCTGACATGGAAAGAAATTAACACATTAATCTCACATTATTCTCAAACACACACACACGTCTGGTTCAGCAACTTTGTGGGGACTCTCCATAGACGTAATGGTTTTTATACTGTACAAACTGTTTATTCTCTCCCCTTACACAAACCCTACCCCTAAACCTACTCATCACACAAAACGTTCTGCATTTTTACATTTTCAAAAATACTCATTCTGTATGATTTATAAGCTTGTTTCCTCATGGGGACCTCAATTTAGGTCCCCACAGTGACAAGTCCCCATGAGTCAGTGTGCATTCAGGTTGAAGTCCCCACCGGGATAGAAAAACAAGCACACACACATCAGTGTAATGCTCTAACCAAGAGAAGACCTGTCAGCTTACCTGCAGCCCTCTGCTGAACATGCACCACTGTCTGGAAGGAAGCACAGGCCTGACTATAAGCCTCTCGGCTGGCTGCTGTTTTTGCGATCTGCTTTTTAAAAGACTCCGGAAGGCCGCTCTTCAGAAACTCTCTCTTTGCTCTGAACTGTTCATCATCTTGCGAGTTCTCGGATGCCTCTCGACTGACAGGGTTTAGTTTGGGAAAAAGCATTTATTAGATTTTTAAACTAAAGAGAAAATAAGAGCATTGAAGAGAATTTGCCAATTCAAATACTGTCTGTTTTCATTAGCATAATACCTGCTGTCGTCAAAAATGGAGATGACAACAGACGTTCTCTGGGCCTTTTTGTCAACAAACAGAGGAGCCAGTTTAGAAGCTGAAAAAGAAATCGTGCATTTTTTAAATGACTTGAATGCAGTTTCCATGTTTGCCCCCCCAAAAAACCTTCAGATATTAAAGAAAGTATTGACTTAATTTTAACTATTTGTGTCAGTCCAAGTTACCTGCAGGAGTTTTGGATGTTTTGTTTTGAGTTGCATTTTTACCCAAAACCTCATTCAAACTACGAATCTTCTTTTGGCTCTTGTCACTTTCCTGTGAGGTGACTGGAGTGCTTTCGGTTTCATCCAAAAAAACTACAGAGTCCTAAAAAGATGACATTGATATAAATGAGAGAATAACTTGAGCAATTATTAGCAGCATTTATAAAACATTTACACCAGTTCACTCTCTCACCTCATCATCACAGTAATTTATGATTGACTCTTTGCCTCTTGTAGAGCGTCGTACAGTGTCTTCCTCCTTATTAGTGTCCTTTTTACTTTGTTGAAGAGCTTTGGCTTTCTGCACCAGCTTTCTAGCTTGTTTTCTTTTTTTAACTGCATTTAATTCCTAACAAATGAGAGTTTTGTGAGTTTGTGAGTTATCTTTAATCTTAAAACATCTGGCAATAACAATAATTATTAAATCATTTATTTTGTATTTGTTATAAGCATTTATTATTTTAATATTATTGTATAGATTTTCTTAATTAAAAACAACTATATTAAACCTTTTTATTAAACACAAAATATAAATAATAATAATAATAATGTTTAAAATATATATATTTTTTAAATATAGCATTATTTTTTGTAACATATATAAATCATAAATGTTAGTTACCTGTGTGGAGAGAGGACTTGATATTTCAAAATCACCAGCTTTTGTAGCAGAGCATGGAAATACTCTGGTGATTTTCATCCTATCAAATAAAATGGCAAATACATGAGACAATAAATAATTCAAGAAAACGTAAAAGGAGATTGTAGGAAATTAAAAAGTTAGTCTCACCTGATGGGGCTGCCTTTTTTGTCTGGTGGGCACAGCATTTCAGCTCTATAAATGCCCCTTTTGGGCCTGTGAGCTTTTGGGGTGGAGGCCAAAGAGGGTAAGGGTGTATTTTGGGACTTATCGTCATCTTTCACAGCGTTCTCTTGCCTCTCTTTATTCTGCGACACACTATTGAGCACAGCGGCTGATTGTCTGCGTGAAAGCTCTCTGGTCGAGCTCCTCAGCTCTCTGACAGCCTGTTCACTGTTGTTATTATCAGCTGACCTACTCTCATTATTGACCTCAATGTCTGCGGCGGGTTCTTCAGGTTTTGGAGTTGGAGCTTGTGCATCTTCAGCTTTCTTAGCTTGTCCCTTTTTCCCAGGCTTCCTACCTCGCTTCTTTTTGTCCCCAGGACAGGTCTTCTGTTCTTCATTCTGCTCAGAGCTGGTTTCTGGTTTGTGCTCAAGAGATTTTTCTTCATGTTCCTTGTCTGTTGTCTCTGGATCCTTCTCTTGAACCTGGTTCTGCTTGCTCTGACCCTTGCTGGTTTTGCTTTTAAATCCATCAAGACTAGGCTGCTTAAAGGCATTCATAAACTGCTTTCTCTCCGCCTCAGTGCTTTTAGGAGGATTGGAGCTGGATTCCATCACATCAAGTTCAAGATCTTCCTCGAGAACAACAACGTTAGACTTTCTTTTGAGGTCAGGCAATACGTCCAGTTTAACCTCTGGGATAGAAACAGACAAACTCTTGTCTTCTTTTGTTTGATTTTTTTTATTTCTACAAAAAATGGATGCGACTTTTAAATCCGTGGCAGCTTTGACAGACTCATGATGATCGGGGGAAATGGGATGCACCTCAGCTTGGATTGTGAGAGTTCGGGGTGACACCTGCAGAGGACCGATTGCAGAATCACCCTGACCATTACAGGCGTTGCCTTCATTTGACGTCTCAGCTGTATCAGTCTTGGGAATCACATTGCTCTCCTCCTGCTCTTGGTTCTGATTTTGTAGGAAGTCTTCAAATGAGATTGTGACGGTGCTACTTTCCTTTTCTGCACTCTCCTCCAATTTAACGTCACATATAGGCTCTTGAGCATCAGCATCACATTCCTTAGTCTCTTCACTGCCCCCTTTTGCCTTTCGGTTTCTCCTCACAGCAGATTTTCTGTTCCCACAATCTTTCTTCCTGCTTTGGTTTAAAGAGGGTTTTTGCTCAGAACTTTCCCCAGAACTCTTAACCGTCAGGACATCTGGATCAGCCTCTGTGGTGTTTTTCCTCACGCCAGATTCTTTATTGGAGAAGGCATCATTACAGGCTTGAGCTGGAACAAGAACAGTATCCCTTTCCTTTACAGCTGATTCACTGGTCATCTGTGCATCCTCCTCTTTGGACTTATTGTGGTCCTTGGCCTTCCTGGTTCGCTTCTGCCCCTGTCCTCTTATAGGTTTTCCAGGGACTTCTCCACTTCCTTGCTCTGAAGGTTGTGGGGAGTTCTCTTTAGCTACCAGAGAGCAGCTTTTTATTTCTTGTGCAGGCGAGGTTCTCTTAAAGTAGTCCATAATGTTGTTAGACCGTGGTGGTGAGAACGGTTTCTCCACTGGCTTGGGCATAAAGTAGTTAGTAATAGTTTTGACAGATGGTGCATCGCCATCCTTCCTCAATTTCTTGCATGGCTGGAGAAACAGAGCAATAATCACAAATTATGAAAATCATTCAGTGTATTTAGAATATAAAAGCAGTGCCATATATCAGCATATCAACTTTTTATATGACACATACCTGACCCTCAAAATCCTCTATGACAGCTGCCATAGCAACAGCACCAGCCATCGTTTCACCCCCAAAACTAAAAATCTGCATGGAATTAACAGACAAAGCCAAGGTTTTAGAAGAGTTTAAAGACAAATACACAAAACAAAGCCACATGAATCAAGTGTTCAAAGTGTATTTAAACATATTTACAACATGTAAATTTGTATAATTTCATAATTCATAAGGAGCTACATTTACAGTTTGAATAAACAATGCCTCCACAATTGCATATATTAAAAGTTTACCTGTCAACTAACGTTACGTGTTTGTAGAAAATTCATAAACATTGCAGATGCTCACCGGTTCTTTTCCTTCCTTCGGTGATACGTTGATACATGTTCCAAAATTACAGATCACAGTGTATAAACTATGAATACAACAACGAGTTTAAGTAACGTTAAACACAAAGCCTATCTATCTACACATTTTCCAAAACATCGATATACATTCCCAAACCGGCGAAAAACAAACATAACATGTGGTACTATCCAACCCGAAACCCGCCATGCGTGTAAATCTAAAATTAAAAGTGCATTTGACGCTAATAATGAGAGACCATATTCTGTAATAATGTAGGTTTTAGTGTAGTTGAATTGTTTTCGACAAATGGCGCCAAATATCATGGACGTCTTTCGCCGCGCCGGTTCGGCCAATCACAGTCCGTTTCGTCATACATTCTCAAACAGGAAAAAGCGCGACATTAGATTTCAAAATAGCAACAACACTACAACAGTCATTCTGGGAAAGAGAACACGAGAACAAAAAGTTATTTCCTGAATTAATTTCTATTAACATAGTTATAATGTCCTCTTAAATGTAATTAACTTTAACTATGGGTTAAAGCATGTCTTATCGTAACATATCTTACATTTGAGGTTTAAACGTACATGTGTATAATGACAAAACACTTTTTAATAAGTAACGTTATCTTAACATTTTCTGCCAGATCAATGGTTTTCCCTCTCCCTCTCTCGCTGTCAATTTTTTAATAAATTACACATATGTCATTAATAAGAGCAATTAATGTATGCTGTCATGTAGAACGGGTGATCAGCACCTTTATTTTGAAAGATGAGCCGAACGTTTGATACGGGCTTGTTGATGCGACGGTCACACTTGCTTACGCCGCTTACACTAAACTACCGTCTACAAAAGAAACGACGGATGCCTAAACGAATTTAATCTAAAGTCCCAGGTATTTTATATGCATTTATATGTACATTTTAGCGTGTGAAATGCAACTCTTATTTTAACAGAAAACTTTTCCTTTTTAAAACACACAGCAAAGCATTAACGTTACTAGTATGTATGCTAACAGCTTTGTCTGTACACTATTTTTGTAGACCAGGCTTTGCAAATGTATTAGAAATGCTAGTTTTTGAACAAAACAAACAAAAAAGGTTAAGATACTTCAAATTAAGTTAAAGATATTCAAAAAGTTCAATTTGTTTTATTTCATTTGTTAGTTAGCCAAACATGTTACATTGATATTACATTTAAAGTCCTGTTATGAGTTTTAGTATTATTTTAAATAATAATGCATAATTAACACTAATACCGAAACAATTACCACGCAATTAAAGTGTAGATTTAATGTAACATACAAACAAAAGTTTTCTGTATATTAAATTAATGTAAAATATGAATATGAAAGTCCTTGGATGCAACTTGGCCTATAGTCTTACTATTATATTATTATTAAACTCACTGAAAGACTTGGGAGATTAGTCTGATTTCCAAGCATACATGTGATTGTTTAGCATTTCTGATGGTGTGTGTGTGTGTGTGTGTGTGTGTGTGTGTGTGCGCGCGCGCGCGCGCCTGCCTCTGTTTTGCAGTTATTTTCTCATCTTTTAGGATCATCTGGATGTGTGTAATTATGTGCACGGCCTCATAGTCTCTTCATTTCTCAGGAGGGGGAGTGTGTTTGTGGTCTCTGTGAGACTAACTGAGGACTGGAGAGCCAGTAACAGGGTTTTAATCAGCCTCACATTGAGGAGTATTTCTGTGAGTGTATGCATGTGTGTCATCATGGGCGACGTCATTGACTTGGACAGACAGATCGAGCAACTCAGACGTTGTGAACTTATCAAGGAAAATGAGGTCAAGGCGCTGTGTGCCAAAGCGAGGTAATGCCAGCACTCAGGTGTTCAAGAGACCAGATGTCTCATTGTGCATGCCTTATTAGTTTTTTTTTTATATGCATCTAAATGGTTATTGCTGATTGTTCTTAAGTTGTATATCAGTATAGAGTTGATTATTGAATTAATGTTGCAAGTGTCGTTGTTTTGCTCTGTAGGGAGATTCTTGTGGAGGAGAGTAATGTTCAGAGGGTAGATTCTCCTGTCACAGTGTGTATTTCTTTATAAATGTAATATATAACTAACTTTTCATAGGATTACGCAATTGAAACTAAATCACTGTTTTGTTTGCAGGTCTGTGGAGATATACATGGGCAGTTTTATGATTTAAAGGAGCTATTTAGGGTAAGCAATTGAGCATGCAACATGACATTCATTGAATTCACAATACACTTTCAAACTTGTATTTTTTTAACCCAATGCGTGTGTCATTTGATTCTGATTGTTGTCCTCTGGGTTTTCAGGTGGGGGGTGAAGTTCCAGAGACAAACTACCTCTTCATGGGGGACTTTGTGGACAGAGGGTTCTATAGCGTTGAGACTTTTCTATTGCTGCTTGCATTTAAGGTGCAATATCTGTCCAGAAGTTCTTGAATCTTGTTTGCTAGTAATGTTATAGCTGCGTTAAAGTTGTTCTACACTCTGTAGTCTGTTCTATTCTCAGTTCTTTGTTTATGCCTTCAGGTGCGATACCCTGACCGAATAACGCTGATCAGAGGGAATCACGAGTCGAGGCAGATCACACAAGTCTATGGCTTTTATGACGAGTGTCTTAGAAAATATGGCTCTGTTACAGTCTGGAGGTACTGCACAGAGATATTTGACTACTTATCCCTCTCTGCCATTGTTGATGGCAAGGTAGGTCCTCTTATATTTTAGTATCTTTCCACTTTCTATAACTTTTACATTTTACTACACACACACACGTTAGGGATGCACCATTAGGATTTTTTGGCCGATACTGATTTTAACAAACAACTATTGACAGATACCAATATTTGTTACTTGCTGTCCTATTTGAACTTTTGTCGTTAAAATAGTTTTTTTTTTCTTTGCACGTTTTTAAGACTTAGCACGAATTGAAATAAATTAAGAAGCAAAGCCAATTTGACAGTCGTCGTAGGAGAAGTCACACTGCAGGACTGTGAGTCAAAACTTCTGGGGCTGCAAGAATTTCGTCAGTCAGTCAATTTCGTCAGTCAAAGAAACAGTCATTAATCGGCTGTCAAACTAAATTTGTCTCAGACGGCCAAATTGTGGCCAAAATCGTACAGTGTGAACCCAGCTTAAGACATAACCGACTATGTTTACAAGGATACTTGCCAAGACAGGCTTTTTTCATTATAATTAAGAAGTGAAAAAGAACTTGATTCAGTATTTGCTCGCTGTCCAAAACTGTGCTGTCGCGCGCTTTAGATGTGTGCGCACTAGGGCTGAATGATATGACCTAAAATAAAAACCTCGATAACGATTTTGTTTTTTTGTCTGCTCTTTTTATTTTTTTGCCCTCATAGTTCACTGACAAGGTTTGTACTGTAAATATACTCGACTATTTAAGGTGGATTTTTTTCTAATGAAAGAGTGCATTTTTGTATTTTTCTTTTAGAATAAAAAAAAGAGAATTAAATGCATTTATAAATCTGTAATATTTTTAGTCAGTTTGTGGCAAATCTGTATTTGAGTGACATTTGCCACTGATTGTTGTTGATCACACAAACTGCTCATTCTAGGAAATAAATAAATCGCATCCGTTACTGTTAACCTTTATTTTTGCGTGCACGCCGGTAAGTGTCGGTATAAGTGTAACATTGGCCAGCGCAAGATAAACCAAAACTTCGACATTTGAGGAAGATCCACATGTGGCATGTTTATTTGTTTCAGTTATACGTTAGAAAAAATTCTTATCTATGGCTTTAATATTTCGCAAATATTTTTTATGGAATTATGTAACAAGAAATAATACAATTTTTAACAAGTTAAATATAATATCTAGAGACCTACATTACATTGTGAAGAGACAATGTCAAGTTCCAATACACTTCTGAATGCTTGGTCCCAGTTTTATAATTTTATTCGTAATGCATTTCAGAATGATACGTGTCACTTTATAATGGTTTGTGGCATTTTCTGTCATGGTAGTTTACAGTATCAGTGCCAATGTGTGGTGGCACATATCCCTGCTGGTTTCACTGTTTTTAGTTGTGGCCACCTATCTAAATTGTTTTATAATTCCAAAAGACACGGCTGAGCTATCAATCCTATGCAAATAGAAAAATAAATAGTTGAGTTATCAAAACAACTGTGTATTTACAATATGTATTTAATTACATTGTGAAAATTATTTTTTAAAAGAAACGTATTATAATAAAAACATACAACAAGCCACAAGGCAGATAGGGAAAAGCTTAATGGTTGTAACGATTGCCCTCAGGATGTAATAAACTGTTTCAAAACAACTAATTAAATGTCGTTCTGCCGTTTAGTGCATATGTTACATCATCTACATAATGAGCAGCAGACTGTGGCATGTGTCACTGAGCTACTGAAGGTGCCACAACATACCGCGACATGCTCCGCAAAAATGTCAGTGGCACATGACGCAATCCATCGGCACATGTCACAAGTTTTATTGGCACATGCCAATGACAACAGTATTTGCCACTGGATGTGCCACTAAGCATAGCGGCATGTGCCGATGGCTTCAGTGCGCATGACACTTCATGTTAATATCGCCTCTGATGGTTTTAAATTGATCAAAAATCGACCGTTACATTGATGGATCTTGCGCTCTACTACACACACACACACACTCTCTTTTAAAAGTTCAGGGTTTTTTTGTGTGTGAAAGAGAAAGTCTCTTATGCTCACCAAGGGTGCATTTGTTTGATCAAAAACTATCCCTGTAATGGCAAAGCTATAACTCCAGTCCAGTTAGAAATCTTTCTAACTTTCCAAATAGAAATCTTTTGTATCTGTGGAAAATTATTTTTTGTCACTTGATCAAGTTAATGCATCCATGCTGAATAAAAGTTTTCTTTTCTTTTTTTTCTTCTTACAATTACTGACCCCAAACTTTTTAATGGTACTGTATGTACACTGTTTTTGCTCCCCAGATATTTTGTGTGCATGGTGGGCTTTCTCCATCTATTCAAACTTTGGATCAGATCAGAACTATTGACCGAAAGCAGGAAGTTCCTCATGATGGACCCATGTGTGACCTACTGTGGTCTGACCCTGAGGGTGAGAGACTAATAAAATGCAACATAAAGGAAGGACCTTTAATATGTTGACCTAAAGACCTAAGATTGTTTGCTCCCTTTCTTGTTTCTAGACACCACAGGGTGGGGAGTGAGTCCAAGAGGGGCTGGATATCTGTTTGGCAGTGATGTGGTGGCACAGTTTAATGCTGCCAATGATATCAGCATGATCTGCAGAGCTCATCAGCTGGTGATGGAGGGCTACAAGTGGCATTTCAGTGAGACCGTGTTAACTGTGTGGTCTGCGCCAAACTACTGTTATAGGTGTGTGGGTTTTTTTTCACTCTTACAGTGGTTCCATAACTTGTTTGTAGAAATGATTATTTAGATGTATTAATTACTTTGCATTACTTAATTTACAGCTCCTGAGAAACGTCTCACCAGGAACTGTTTTTTTATTTCCTTTTCTTGTTATATTTTCTTAGGTGTGGTAATGTGGCAGCCATTTTGGAGCTTGATGAGCATCTCCAGAAGGAGTTTATCATATTTGAAGCTGCACCTCAGGAAACCAGAGGCCTCCCCTCTAAGAAACCTGTGGCTGACTACTTCCTTTGACTTTCCAGTCCAGGAGGACATTTGGAAGCATCAGAAACAACACCTGTATAGACTGCCTTTTTTAATGTTATTATTATTTTAATTTTTTTGCTGGCCAACTTTTATCTGCACAACATCAGTACTTCTGTGAATGGACCAGTTACAGCATTTAGTTCTCGTTTCTCATAAGCTTTCACATTCCTTCCTCAATACAAACTTTTACTTACATCTTGTAAAATGTATTTGAAACTGTTATGACTGTTCCTAATTATGTGGTAGTTTTGTATTTTCAAACTGGTGATATTTTTTCCCAACAAAAATAAAATGAGTAGGTTTAGATATTTGCATATATAAATCTGTACAGAAATGAGCATATTCATGAACTTGTACAGAAATTAGCATATTCATGAACTTGTACAGAAATTAGCATATTCATGAACTTGTTCGTTTTTTGCTGCTTGTATTTATATAAACCAGTGTTGCATATTTGTAATCAGTTAGAGCCGATCAAAATGTTTATATTCGCACAGAATAATTTACAGAATCTTGAATCATAGACCATGGTAGAGAAGCTTTCAATGTAAGCGATAAATCATGATTGTCAAGGACACGATCATACACTAAAGATCATTCTTATCAATTTTCAGGTGCTCTGAAAACTTGAGTCACTACATTGTATATTTTGATTCACAGGTTTCAATGGTAATGGAATCTCATTCATTGATACACACACATACATATATATAGTGGGTAAAATAAGTAGGCTATTTAACACGTCACCATTTTTCACAGTAAATATATTTCTAAAGGTGCTATTGACATGCAATGTTCACCAGATGTTGGTAACAACCATCCATAGATCAAAGAAATCAAACCATAGATGTCTATAAGTTAAGTTGAGTGTAATAATGTTAAACGACACCGGGAAAAAGTATCAAACACGCTTGCTGAAATTGATTTAATACTTAGTACAAAAGCTTTTGTTGATAATGACAGCTTCAAGATGCCTCCTGTATGGAGAAGCTAGGTGCATGTATTGCTCAGGTGTGATTTTGGCCCATTCACAAACAGTCTTCAATGTCAATGTCACTTTTATTTGTATAGCACTATTAACACAACCAATGTGCTTTCCATCTCAGTAAAATAGAGTAGACTATAGAATAGACACACACACAAATATTTTTCAATAGTAGGCCTAATAGAATAAAAATTATCATGAAAAGGAAGAATAGGCCATGGCAAACAAATGTGTCTTAAGTTGTACTTTAAAAACATGTGGGCTACAGAGTCAGCGTCCCTAATGGAAGCTATTCCAAAGTCTTGGCGCTACTACAGCAAAATGCACGATCCCCTTTCTGGCTTAACTTGGTCCTTGGAATTTTAGGCAAATTACACTTCGCTTCGGAGCGGTATTCGAGGCAAACCGTATCCCATCATGCATTATGTTCGGGAGCTCATGTGCCCCGAAATCGCGAGATGTCGAGGAAAACATTCCACTCTAATTTAAATTAATTAGATACATATAATTTGGTAGTAAAAACATAATGTGTTACACATTTTATTGGTGCAAAGATGAGTATGGTATGTGTGGGCCTATTTTGTACAACATTTGCAACTGTTTTTTATCATTTGATTAAGCACCACAATTTAAAATGTGTCTTCTGTTAGTTACATAACGACTACTGAATAGACATGTAGAAGTTTATTTTAAAATGCAAAGTATTGAAAATATAATAAATAAAAGCTCTGTAAACACTTGCATTTTTTGCAAGACTATACGTGTGTCCCATCGAATAATCAAAAAGTTCTACACATATTTTCAGTCTTTACACCTACTTGAACACTTGGGCCAAATAGAGAAAATACATCATGCAAGTACACAAGTGGTGGGTGTGGGTATTTGTACAAGACATGTGTTTAAGTTCTTTGTCTTGCTGAAATGTCCACACATGAAGATTTCATCATCATCCTGCATGGTAGATGACAGAAGATTTTTATCAAGAATGTCTGTCCATTTTTCCATTTATCCTTCCTTCCTTCAATTATATGAAGTTTGCCAGTAGCCTACCTAACTGAAAAACAGCCCTACACCATGATGTTCTCACCTCCAAACTTCACTGTTGGTGTGGTGTTTTTGGGGTGATGTGCAGTGCCATTTCTCCTCCAAACGTGTGTATTATGGCATCCAAAGAGCTGAATTTTGGTCTCATCTGACCAGACTATATTCCCACAGTATTTCACAGGCTTGTCCAAATGTTGTGCAGCAAACTTTAAACGACCTTCAACATGCTTTTTCTTTAGCAATTTAGCGTGGAGCCATGGCAGTTGAGTGCATTACTTATTGTTTTCTTTGAAACAATTGTTCCTGCTATTTCCAGGTCTTTCTGAAGCTGTCCACAAGTGGTCCTTGGCTCTTGGACAACTGTTCTGATAATTCTTTTACCTCATCTGTCATAAACCTTGAGAGGAGCTCCTGGTCGTGGCCGGTTTATGGTGAAATGATGTTTGTTCTTTCCACTTCTGGATTATGGCCCCAACAGTGCTCACTGGAGCATTCAGAAGTTTTGAAATCCTTCTGTAACCAATGCCATCAGTATGTTTTGCAACAGTAAGGTTGCGAAGGTCTTGAGAGAGCTCTTTGCTTTTACCCATCATGAGATGTTTCTTGTGTGACACCTTGGTAATAAGGCCTTTTTTTAGGCTATCAGTTGGGACTGAACCAGCTGATATTCATTTGCACTGACAAGGGGCAGGATTGCTTTCTAATTACTGATCGTCTTGCCTTTCCATGCCTTTTTGCACCCCCTTTCTTCATGTCTTCAATACTTTTCTCCCTGTGTCATTTAACATTATTAAACATAACTTAATTTATGGACATCTATGCATGTGTGGATTGCATGCTTTGTTACCAACATCTGGTGAAAATTTTATGTCAATAGCACCTTTAGAAATATATTTACTGTGAAAAATGGTGACGTGTTCAATACTTGTTTTACCCGCTGTACATATATATATATATATATATATATATATATATATATATATACATATATATATATATATATATATATATATAACTATTTTACAAAATGTCCAAATGTTGAATCTATCAGCACATACAAACTGAAAAAGTCATTGAAATCTAAGACTATGATATAATCAGTGATGTCAACATGGCTCAGTCGCTCAGTGGACAATGACTGGCAATTTTTGCAAGGTTAAAACCAACGTCAAATTATTTTCCCTTGTTTCACAATTCTGCATTACTGATGACATCAAATCTGTTGAAAAAGGCAATGCGTGAATATACACAACTGAAGTGCCTTGATGTCCCTAATTTTTTCGTGAAAATTGTATTGAACCAGTAATATCCCTTTAATAACAAGTCAAAAGAAACAGGCTTTCAGAGAATTCACATTATTCATGTTCAGACCAAGCAGACTAAAAACTTTTTCATATTTCTTGCTCTAGTAGTTTTTTGAGTATGTCAAAATAAAAGAAAATGAACCACTTCAGTATCAAAGTATCACAGATGCCCAATAACTTTTCTTTAAATTATTGGAATATAGCACAGCAGACAAAAGACAAAGCAACACACAGAGTCAGTGTATGATATGGCTTATTCATTTGGTTATTACAGAGACAGTACATGCATAAGCTGACCAAGTTCTTATTCAGATAATAGTGTTCAGTTCAGTCTAACAAGAATAACTTAAAAAATTAGTAAACCCTCATTTTCGGTAGCCATGCTTATTGGAATGCAAGTTTTGGCAGTGTTTTGGCAGTGTAATATGGTCACACTCCATATTAATACGTGCCAGCACCAGAACTGGTTTTACTAGTTTCCATTTGAATTATGTCTCCAAGCTACAGTTCTTCTTATGCTTCTGTCAAATTAGATTTTCTTTCATGTCTGTCACCGCAGAAAGGCACTTTTACCAGTTACCAGTGGGTATTCCTTTCCTTAGCAACTGTCTCCAGGAAATGCAAGTGATTCGCATAAAGGGCCAAGGAGGAGTCAACATCAATCCAACTCACTTGACCAGCATCATCGCCTGCTTGCAATGGAAGCTCACTTACACTATTGCCTAGATGGAAAAAAACTGAATCAAACACGTGGGGTAGAACAAAGTACTTATATTATTAAGTGTTTTCATCATCAAGTATTACCTGATTCATCATGGAAATTGATCGCAACTGTCTCCATCCAAGCATTATCTGTGTTTCTTGGATCATCTACATAACCTTTATACACCTATAGAAAAAGTTGCTGAGTTATAAAGCACTGCAACGCTTAAGGTGTGGTCATCGACAATGCAGCTTTTTTCTTGTGAAATTTCACTAATGTGGCTGCACCTTTAGACACTGAAAACCACACATGATCTCACCTGAAGACCTTCTGAGCTGAAAAGCTTAGTGATTCGCTTTTGGATATTTTCCCTCTCACTTGCAGATGCTTGCAGAGTGTTCATTGCCTCTTCTGAGAACTCGCGCTGCAATGTTTGAGAAATGCACTCCCCAGGGTCCACCATACCCTGAACACACAACAACAAAAGATTATAACCCTCTGTTAGCACATTAGCAGAATTAATTTTAAAAAAGAAGAAGCTTAAAAATCACCCCACACATGCTGCTCACTCAGAATAACCATTCTGAAAATTTGACTAAAAATTGATTGTGTGAGATGGTCCCTATTAAAAATATATAATAGATAAATGCTTACATTAGCATCGCAGTTTATACTCACCCCTGGGATTGCCCATTCGCCGCAGTCCAACCTCTTGATGGACACAAATTGCAGCATGGGTAGTTGTGAGGTAGTGTGGTGGACAAGTTGTCCTTTCGAGTCCCTTTTCCATCTGTATGAAGCAGCCACAGGAAACGGGAATGGGTGATTGTTTTAAGCATGTGAACTCTGCCACATTAAACACAAAATACCCTGCATGCATGGAATTGTAAAACCGGTCAAATGGGAGAAAGACTGCAGTTGAAAGGTTGGTTACCATTTATTATGACACATTCTAGTACCTGGTAACTATTGGATCAGCAGCGTGGTTTGGACCCCACCTTCCCAGTAATCCTCTGCCCTCGAGTCCAGTTCTTCCATGTGGATTACTGAGGATGATTTACAGCGAGTAGATTTTAATAAGCAGCAAATCAAGCCTTGTAAATATTTAAATATTTTGGATGACCTAGTATTTTAATGTTTAGAATCTCTTCATTTCATAATAGATTAATTTTGCAGCATCGACAGTTATTGAACTGGACTGAATCAACATTTAACTGACTCGAGCTGAATAACGACACTATTGTCTTCAGTAGAGCCGCTTATAGCTGAACTGAACTTTTATAATTACACTGAATCTGCTTTGATACAAGCACAATATAAATAAAGGTGACTTGACTTTGACTCACAGTGGTTTTCCATTCTGGATACAATATTGGCCCTCGTGGCTTCTCCTGTCCACAGATCCATCCAAGGAATTGAACAGTGGGGAAAATGCGCTAAAGGAAGTGTAAATAGTCTAAATGAATTAAAAGAAACTTTTACACATATATTTAAAAACATTATCAGGTATACTGTTTTAATTTTAACCACTATAATTCTCTTGTGCATTTTTAAATCTGTAAGAGACATTTTCAGTGCAGCGTTTTGGATTGAAAAAAGATATATATAACAGTATATAATGAAAACAAATAAAATAATATATTGATTTGATTATTTATTTTTATTACTCATGGTGCGTTTTACATATGTTGTTACTCACCCAATCTCTGGGTCAGCCCAAACTGGCTTTTTCAGCACAGTGGAGGCCGTATAGTTAACAGGGCTGTACTGGGGCCAGTCTGTCTTCCAGTCAACTTTGTCATCTGGGACAGGAAAGCGGCTTGTGTCTGAGCCAGGATATACTGGACAACGAGCCTTAATGTGCGCGACAGGAGACATGTAGACAGATGTTGATGAACAGAGACTGGGTATGCTGTTAATGGCGTTCTTCCTGCTGAAAATGGGTTAAAATAAACCCATTTAAACTTGACGTTTCAATTTCACAAAGTCAGTGATGTTTCTTAAAATAATAATAATAATAATAATCATTTTAATAATCACAAGACAAAATACAAGGTACTACAAGAAAACGTACATTATTAAGAAATGAAAAAGCTGTCGATAATAGCTGTCAAATTTGTATTACAACTACAGCTTCAGAATTTAAACTAATTTCATTCATTCATTTATTACAGTCATTTACATACCAGATTCCACTTGTACCGGCAGAATACGGAAACCCAAGAAGACTAAGCGCTACTTGCACCGATGCAACCCAGTTACGGGAAACTGTTTTCATTACAAATAATAAATGAAACCCAGCGCTGCAGTAACCAGGAAGTGAGAGATCAGCCCAGCCCAGTGACGCAATTCATGCGACTTGCTGTAATGATCACGAGCCACTAGGGTGCTCTGCTGTGTGAGCTGTAAAATCTCTCTGGTAGTAGATTTTTTCATTTATCGAATTTCGACCCCCGCCAAATTATTACCCCCCTAGTATTGGTAGGTTTAGGATTAGTTGTGGGGGAGGGGTTAGGATTAGGGGTGGGGTTAGGATTAGGCAATCAGGTACTGACTTCAACGAGGGGGGTAATAATTTGGCAGGGGGTCGAAATTGGGCACAACACCTGTACAAGGACAGTCGTACCGTCGTACCCAATATAATGGACATAATTTATTCCTTCTGGGACAGGTTTAAACGCATCTAATTATAAATTATATATATATATATATATATATATATATATATATATATATATATATATATATATATAGTAGTGCTGTCAAATCGACAGGTTTTTGTTTACATAATACGTGTGTTGGTGTGTATATATATTTTATATATGTCTATATACTGTATCACATAATTTATACATGCATGCATATGTGTGTGTGTGTGTGTGTGTGTGTGTGTGTGTGTGTGTGTGTGTGTGTGTGTGTGTGTGTGTGTACAGACATGTGTGTACAGACATAATATATATAAATATAATAATACACATGTTATGTAAACAAAAACGTTTATGTTGGATGCGAATAATCGCGATTAATCGATTTGACAACACTACAATGATATTTTAATATATAATGATGTAAAATATGCCAAGTTCGTATACTATTTCTCTTGCATCTCTTGTTAAGATACCCTCTTCTGTCTTTAGTTTTTTTCCAACCACAAACTGTAAATCACGCCGGAGTGCCTACTAACCGTAACCGTGGGAGGCATTCTGCACACCCACTCGAGCGCTGTGTAAATGCGTCTGCTTTGTGGCTTTTCACGCGCAGCGCGCGCCCCCGAATGTTGTACAGGAGAAATGCGCGTTCGCGCTCACGATCCGTTTGGTTTAGATGCACGCTCGTTCCGCACTCGCATCCACAGGGGGGCCTTGACGACTCCTCTTCGACTGTCAAGAGAGCGCACCGTATAACGGCAGCCTTTGCTATCCAATAAACCTGTCTTTAATCTAAAGGCAAATACGAGCCCCCCTCCCGCCCAAAGACTGAGCAAAGTCGACTGATTTGTGGACAGAAACGATGGCGGAATCGGGCAGCAGCGCGGCGGCGGTAGGAGCCGCGGGCTCGAATAGCAGCGCCGCCGGGACTGGAGGAGCCGTCGCACCCGGGGGAGCGAATGGAGCGGCGGGATCCAAGCCTGGCCTGGAGTCGGTGAAGGGACAAAATTTTGATGTTGGCCCCCGATACACCGATCTCCAGTACATCGGGGAGGGGGCCTATGGAATGGTCTGGTAAGCGGAAACTGCTCGTTTTTGCAGTCGCACACTTCGGTGGAGATACTGTTGGATCGGGGCGAGAATTAGTGGGCTAGTAACTGTTACTACTGATCAGCTCTTCGTAGTAAAGAAAAAAAGGGTGTTGATTCGCCGAAAACAAATAGCATCCCGCATTCCAATTTCATGGACAGAAAAGCAGATATAACGTTAAGCGTTGTTTCGAAATCAACAGAATAATTAGTTTGGCTCAACAAGTTTTTGCATATCCTTCCCAGAATATCAGGGCTAACAATAGATTTCGAGTAATGCATTGGATTAAATCCCATTTCTTCAACATTGGCTGTGTTTCAGAACACAGCGAACTGCCTACATGAACATCTTTTCTTTCTTTTTTGCATCATAGGCACGTTTAAAATGTTCAAAAATCCCATCTAAGTAGGCAGCTCACTTGGTTTAAAGGCACAAACAGTGTCTTGCTGGACGTGAATCTGTGTTATTGAGAACAGGCGTTTTGTTCAGACGTGTAATGTCCCTTGTCACTCTTGATTTTAGGAGTCTTTTTAGTTGTTTGCATTCTGAATCTGCACGCTAGGGCTGTTAGCGCCACAGCTAGCAATCTGACATCTCACTCTGAGCTCGTAAAACAGGCGTGGTTACGATGCGGCCAAATGTGGATTAAGTGCTTTAGGAAATATTTTTGCGGTTTTTGTAAAAAATACACACCCACCATTTTTAAAATATAATGTCAACTGCTTATAATGTGTCTTATAATGATGGTAAACATTAAAATAGATAAGGTGCAGAATTCAGAGCTGAGCGCGTTGGTCTGCTCTTCATCCTCAAAATGACTGTCAAGTTTAGCAGGAGGATGTAAACAAACCCCCTGTAATAAAACACTAAGGCCTTCTATGGATGTCTTTGGTTAGGGCCATCAGACTGCTGCGTAAGAAGACAAAATATAGAGAATCTAGATACTTGGTATTTTCCACAATAGTATGCTTAAGTAGTTTTAAACGCATCAAATGTATGGAAAATTTGATATTTTGGCCTGTGCAAACTCTCAGGTTTTTATTTTTAAATTATATAAAAAAAATTGTTATTTTGATGTGTTGATTCGATGTTCGGTATTTGGTAAACATTTTTAAATGTCTAAATTATATGTCTTTAATATATCTATGTATGTACGTATGTATATATATATATATGTGTGTGTGTATATATATATATATGTGTGTGTGTGTGTGTGTGTGTGTGTGTGTATGTATGTATATATATGTGTGTGTGTATATATGTATATGTATGTATATATATATATATATATATATATATATATATATATATATATATATATATATGAAGAGTTCAGATGCAAAAGCCTCTAAATGCCATCTGAAATTTTCTTATAGAATGATCATTTTTATCAGTCTCGTATATTTAAATTCAATAATTTCACTTCAATGGCAATGAAGATTACCTATTAATTGTCATTTAAGTGAAATTACTAAACTGAAATATACAAGGTTGATAAAAATGATCATTCTATAAGAAAATTTCAGATGGCATTTAGAGGCTTTTGCATCTGAACTCTTCATATATATATGTGTGTGTGTGTATATATATATATATATATATATATATATATAAATATAAATTGAAATATAAATTGAAATGTTAATTATAAAACACACAAAACAGAGGTTTAAACAATTTAGACATCTTATATAAAAATAAACAGCTCATATAATATTTAGTATGGCTTGAGGTTGACACCATTTTTTTAAATTAACCTCCATTTACTTTCAATTGTGCCACTAAATCAGTTGTTTTGTTTCTTGCATTATTCGTTAAATATGTGCACAAGCTTGTATGAGTTGATTTTTTTTTTTTCTTAATTCTCTCTCCTCTCTTCCCATCATCTGTTTTCCTGCCGCCTGCAGCTCAGCTTTTGATAATGTGAATAAGATCCGAGTGGCCATTAAGAAGATCAGTCCATTTGAACATCAGACCTACTGCCAGCGCACCCTGAGGGAGATCAAAATCCTCCTGCGGTTCCGTCATGAGAACATCATAGGCATCAACGACATCCTGAGAGCTCGCCGCATCGACTTTATGAGGGATGTGTATCCTTAAACATGTATATCAACTGGCTCACAATGCATTAGGCCAAATTGAATCTTGGAACATAGTGTGTATATCTCATTGTTATATTGTGCGTTGCGTTGTAGTTCTTTAACTGCGTTTCAGCTATATCGTACAGGACCTGATGGAGACCGATCTTTACAAATTGCTGAAGACACAGCAACTCAGCAACGACCATATCTGCTACTTTCTGTACCAGATCCTGCGAGGGCTGAAATACATTCACTCTGCCAATGTCCTGCACAGAGACCTGAAGCCTTCAAACCTTCTCATCAACACCACTTGTGACCTCAAGGTCAGAACAGCCAAACTTAAACAAACAAACCAAACATAAAACTCTTAAAGGGATACTTCACCGATTAGCATTAAGCTTTGTATCAGTAGAAACCCGGTAGTATTTTCGAATGACCGTGCTTCCCTCCCTCATGTCCCCCTGAGATGAGATTTCTGTATTGTGTGTCTGGAAAAAAACTCTCTCTGATGCAAAAATCGTAAGTTTACGTCATCGGAGGCTTTTTTGGCCAGAGGCTAGAGACTACAGCCAGTAGTAGGAGCTAGTTCTGCATGTTTTCAGCCCGCCCATAGGGGGTGGGATCTCACGGTAAAACGGCGGCTTTCGACTAGTAGCCTAGTTGTATAATTTCTTCCGATACTGCCCTCTGTAACCAGTAGGCGTGGCTTGGGAGCCATGTAGGGCAGTGAAGCAAGTGCATTCTGGGAGTTGTTGTCTTTCATCCACATGAGCCAAAAATACATTTTCTGGCTTTTCTCAGTCTAGAAGGCACCAACTTCTAAAATAATTTCACATTTCTACTACATAAATGACCCAATTTAAATACACATTCATCTTTCCAGCGGTGAAATATCCCTTTAATATAAGAAGTAGTGTTTAGTAAACAATTGGTAATAACACAGCAGCTTTGAACATTTGAAAATGTTAATTTTAAATGTTTTAAATGTTAATTGAATGTATGTAACTAAATGAATGTAAAACTAATGTGTCTATTTTGGTGAAGATATTTTTGAGGAACGCAGAACCAAATTTAGTAATATAGTTCTTGTGCTTTGTTTAATCTGAAGATGATCCTAATGCAGCTAAATATAGAAGTTAGGGTCTTTTTTTTTTTAAGCAAAATTGCTTGTTGGAGGGTTGTATAGAGGACAATTATATTTCCTCACCCATAGATCTGTGACTTTGGCCTGGCACGGATAGCCGATCCAGAACATGACCACACTGGATTCCTCACAGAGTATGTGGCTACTCGCTGGTACCGTGCCCCTGAGATCATGCTCAACTCCAAGGTTTGTGCATGTGTGTTTGTCTTTAGCATTTAAGATATGAACTGGATGCATAATTTGACATGATCTCTTTATCTTTCAGGGCTACACCATGTCCATTGATATATGGTCTGTGGGTTGCATCCTGGCTGAGATGTTGTCCAACAGACCCATCTTCCCTGGAAAGCACTATCTTGACCAGCTCAACCACATACTGGGTGAGAACATGAGTGTAATGCTAAATGGAATTTCCTCTTTTTCCGACTTCTCTTTTATTCTCAAATCTGCACTACCTGAAGCATAACATACATAAAAAAGGAACTTTGATGTATCTGCATGTAGTAAGGAGTGACACACTGTATCAGTGAGGGCAGGAAACACTCTGAAGAGAATAGACTATCGGCTTCTGAACAGTGTGCAATGTTGTCAGCTAACTTCCCTGGGCTTAGGTTCAGAAATAACATAAAAGTGCACTAGTGCACTATTGTTTGAAGGTTTTGGGTCAGGGAGATTTAATTAATACTTTTATTAAAGGACTCAAAACAAAAGTTTTTTCAAATGTTCTTTTCATCAAATAATCCTGTAAAAATGTATCATGGTTTCCACTAAAATATGAAGCAGCACAACTATTTTCAACATTGATATCAAGCAATAATTGAGCAACAGATTAGCATGAAAATTCAGCCTTGAAATCACAGGAATAAATTACATTTTATGTTAAGACCATATACTAAAGCAGTAGATCTGTGGATCTTTTTGACATTAAATCTATTTTAGTATGTATTTAGTAAAATTGTATTTTATATTAAAATAAAATATTATATTATATTTTATTACTGTGTTTAAGTGGCAACCCAGCACAGTACCAAAATTATTTATTGTTTGAAAGTAAGCAAAAAATGTCTTTAATCAATCATTAGAATGTATTATTAGATTATTGTTATTATTATTAGATGTGTATTATTACAAGTGAACTCACGTTTAGCTTCTTCTTTGCATATAGTTTTGTTTAACTATATTTGGTTTAAGAATCTTCTTATAAGATAGATTTTGAATGAATTTATGCCAAAATACTGTTTTCAGAAGAATTTTGTACTCCCTTTTAAAAACTGAAAAGCTTAACCAGGCACAAATTAGTTAAACATTTTACTAGCATTAGCATTTTTTTTTTTTATTCAGCATCATGTTCTTCCTTGCTGTCCGTTTTACACAAGCAAACCCAAGGAGATTGTAGAAACAATGATTTTTAGTTGATGACCACTGTATTGTTATTTGACTCATTTGGGCATGCAAACATTTTAGGTCGTTCATCATGTGTTAATTTTCCTGCCCCATCAACCAGGTATTTTGGGCTCCCCCTCTCAAGATGATCTAAACTGCATCATCAACATGAAGGCCAGGAACTACCTCCAGTCTTTACCCCAGAAACCGAAAATCCCATGGACCAAGCTGTTCCCCAAAGCAGACAACAAAGGTAAGCTCACGCATTAGGATCTTTAGGAATGTTTAGTGAATGGACTAATTAAATGGTGTTTTGTTTTTATTCAAAAAATGCCAAAAGTTATCTGTGATTGGTAGGGTTAGTGTAACACTAGCTACGTTTACATGGACACCTTTTGGTTCAATTGGAATGAAATCAATACGATTGATGAATCCGAACACGGTGTTTACATGAATGATAAATAAAGTAATCGGGTTGATGTGCGCGTTTATATGTCACAAGTTTCAAATCGGAATAGATTTTATGACATGCGCACACTGCACAAATATACAGAGTTTCCCGCTGTTCGCGCATAACTATTCTCCTCTATTGGTTCTTTATTTGTTTTAAACAGCAGACGTAATATTAATCCTTCTCTGGTCATGATTTGGAGACAGTGAGCATATTAACCGTTTTGCCGTGCTGCTAGAGGTGTAACGGTTCACAAAATTCACGGTTCGGTTCGATATGATACACTGGTGTCACGGTTCAGTACGTTTTCGATACAGCAAAAAGAAAGAAATGCCAGAGAAATTTCCTTGATTAAATTTTTTTTTAATTAAAACTAACATCATAAAGTATGATCCTTTTTTACTTTGAGCAATGATGGAGCTATACTTGACTCTTCTTAGGAGCATATAAAAAATCCTTATAAAAAAATTAAATGTAATATTGTAGTAGGAATAAACAAAGGTTTATTTTATTTCAGATTAACATTTGAGGGCAGCAATTTTATTCATAATGTCGAAATAAAACCGACGTTACTTGAAAGCACAATGTTTCTTCCTGGTTTCCACGTCAGCGCTGTTTGATCCGTTGATAACGGAGAAATGTAAATGCTTCTCACTAGATCTCGCAGCGATGTTATTACTTCAGTGGCGAATTCAATGCTTTCTTTACTGGATCTCTTAGCGCTGTGTTGTAAGTGTCGCTTGATCTAGATCGGCTCGCGCTGCATTGGACCAAACTGATAAACGGTTCGTGAAGCACAAAATAAGGAGTAGCGCAGTTTCGTTCCGCTTTCATCACGTTTGTCATTTGATGTTGGGCAATGTTGTGGTCGCGCCAGCGTCTCTTACATTATGAGCGCACTTGCCGTGCGCTTACATTTGAAATAACGAAATTTTGGTCGGCAGGAAAAATGGTCCAACCAATGGTTTGTAATGCGTACCGAACCGAAAGCCTCTTACCGAACGGTTCAATACAAATACGTGTATCGTTACACCGCTACGTGCTGCTTATATTTATCACACAGTAAAAATGCCCCTCCCCGCGGCCAAAACCAGTCGTCTGTGGATGAGAATCCAAAACAAGGACTGGTGGGACGTTGTCCTGCTTCACTTCACAGACGCGCTAGTGAAATGAGAATTTTAGAATGACGGGACACTTATTTATATGACACTTTATTCAACAGGAAGAACAGCTCGTTCTGCGCATCATACGTCATTACGCTAGTTAACGTCATTGCACATGCGCAGTCCTTTCAGTTTAGGTTTTCAATCCGATCAAGTGTTTACATGTTCTCTCGATCGGATTACAAAAGGAATAAACCACCCCTTTCAATCCGATCGAAATTTAATTCGGATCGAGCTCAGTCGGGTCGATTAAGGTGTTTACATGAAGGTTTTTTAGTCCGACTGAGCCGTCAATCCGATTATAAGTGTCCATGTAAACGCAGCTACTGTGTTTTCAGCAGATGCGAGTGGCGTGATGTGACAAATCAAAAAGAGAACCCATTATATTCAGTGATGCAGTCTACTTTGGATGTGGCGCGACACGACAAATTCCCAACAGTAAACTGATGTCCCAGTCCATTTCTGTTTTACTTCAAGCGCTCGCGCTTCTTCTGACACAAAGAATAAATGGAGTCGCGTCTAGTGTAGACAGCTGCCAGTTTTTGTGGCGCGATTCAACACGACAACGGTCACATCTGTTGCAGACACAGTGTAAGGGGATAGGGTATACAGTTTATACAGTATAAAAACCATTACATCTATGGAGAGTCCCTGTAAACCACATATACAAGTGTGTGTGCATGTGGGAGTACTGAACAAATGTGGGTGTCAACAAATGGTCTTTTGATGGTCTGGCTGCCTTGTGCAAGTATGTTTCATGAAACATTGTCTGGAAAGACAAAAAAAGAAAAATGAACTACTGTGTTTGTACGTTTACATCCTGGTATGCCTTTTCTCTGTGACTATCGGTTTGTGTTTTGTTAGCAGCGCATGATTTATAGGCTGTTTAGTAGTACTAATGAATTAGTTCTTTTGTAATCATAGATTTAACATAGTAGTGTGGAACTTCTTTATGTACTTCTACCTTTGCGTTTCAGCTCTGGATTTATTGGACCGCATGCTAACCTTTAACCCCATCAAACGTATAACCGTGGAGGAAGCACTGGCCCACCCCTACCTGGAGCAGTACTATGACCCCTCTGATGAGGTATCTCTCTTTCCCCTCTCCAGCTTCATCCATTTCACTCCCCTTCAATCTGTCATCTATATCTGTTAGCTAAGCCTAACAGCATTTCATATTGTTTGCAAATTTAGCCGGTGGCTGAGGAGCCCTTCACTTTCAACATGGAGCTGGACGACCTTCCTAAAGAGAAGCTGAAAGAGCTCATCTTTGAGGAGACGGCACGCTTCCAGGCCAACTACCAGGGCTCTTGAGAGGGACAGGTACAAAAACGCAAACACATGACACAAAATCTACATGTTTAATATATTTATATATGCTAACATTTTAAGGCATGCAAGAAAGAAATTATAGTTTTCAAGAAAAGTGACTAAAATAAGTTTAGAGGAAGTCAAATGCCATGAGCAATTAAAGACATAGTTCACCCAAAAATTAATTGATGACAGTTTTACTCGCCTTCATATATGACTTTGTTTCTTCCATGAAACACAAAAACAAGATATTAATTTTAAAAAATATATTTAAGCTGTACTTTTCCAGAAAAGTTGACCAGAGGTTGTCAAACTGCAAAAAGGCAACAAAAAGACATACCATTAAAATAGTCTATATGATTCACATTTGTGCAAGATCTTTGAATGGTTATTCTCAAATTGAATTTGTGCATGTGCATATTGGTATTGGCAATGCATCTCAATGTACATGTACAAATGAGATTTGAAAACTACTGCTGTCTATTCTTGGGTGAACTATTCCTTCAACATTTTTTTTTTTATATATTTAAAAATATGTATTTTTATTTTTATTTTATTTATTTTTCCAACAAAAACTAAATCTTAATCATAATTATTTGGTCTGTTCAGGGTTATACATATGTCGAGAATTCTTTTGAAGGTTATATAATTTCAAATGACCTTTTAATGAAAGTAATTTTTATATTCTCCTTAAATTGAGTAATTGCTTTCATTAAAAGATAATTTGAAATGATATAACCTTCAAAAGAATTCTCGACACATGTATGTTAATATACTGAACAGACCATTTTTTTTAAATGTGTGTTAAAAAATAATGGAAGGTGTTTAAATAATTTTTGTTATTTATTTTAACTCAAAGAATTAACCATGTTTAAACCTGTTGATGTCCACTGATGCTCAGTAATCCTTTTTTGCAGCCATCATTGAGAATAATGGAGCAGCGTGGAGTCTCAGATAAAGATAACTCCAGACATCCTGCGAAAACATATACATGCATATATACATAAAAAAAAATTAAAAAAAGATAAAAAGAGGAAAAATGTACATTTCAAAACTTCAGCTTTGTTTTATCTGTCCATCTCTCTTTCTTGCTGGGAAGCTGTGCGCTAGTTTGGGCTTCTAACATCTTATCATAACGCCATTAATGGGGGCCGTCAGACTTTCTATTCTCTTCGCACACCGCACACAGCTCCTGCTCTCTGAAACAATTGCATCTTTCACCCTTTCTATCAATACCCTGCTTCTCTCTGTATCCGTCTCCTTCTCTTTATGTCTCTCTCGAAGGGTGTCTCTTTACTGGTCTGTGCTGTTCTGGGTGTTTTTTTGTTTTTTTTTATTCCAACAGAGATGGAGAGAGAGAGAAAGAGAATCTCTACGATGGGCACTGACTGGTGTGCGTGTGTGTATATATAAGTGGTTTTGAGTTTCATTGGAGTATTGTAAGTTGGCAATCTGTATGTACACTGTAATTTGAACGTTAAGATCAGTTACAAATCGTGTTTTGTAATGTTGGGAATTTATATTTGAATATCTTTTGAAATATAAAGTCAATGCTTGTGTTTCTTTTCTTTTTTTAATTCATTCAAAGACAAATGATGTTACATTTAATGAGCTTAGACTTTTATTTTGTTTTCTGTTGTGAGAAAAAGAGGTCTTGTTTTGATTCTTGAGAAATATATTGCGTAAAAGAGAAACGGCGACAGGCAGGTTTAACGGAGGAAAGAGCAAGATGGAATAGGATCATCTGCTGTAAAATATCATGTTCTACTGTTAAGAACTGAGACTATTTCTTGCCAATGTTCTTGGGAAAATTAAGCCATCAGTATCATCTTTTTTTTTTTTTTTATGTTGGCTTCCTTTCCCTCCTTCTCTTCTCCTCCTCTCGCTCGTCTGTTCATTTCATGGAGGTTCTGTGCAGACCTTCATCGTGTGTGTTTTTTTTGTTTTGTTTTTTTATGGGGGGTTGATACTGATTTCTTTGTGAATAACATTAGTTGTCATTGGTTACCATGTCCATGGCTACTGTTGCCATGATTCCTTTCTGATAAGTCACACATAGTTCCCCACATTCTGGCTTTGTTACTCGCAGATATCGGTCCCTTACTCTTTCTTTCGCATCATCATCCTCGTTCTCTTTTGTTTTGCTTTTCTTCACTTGTCCTGAAGTGATTGAGGAATCATAGCCAAGCTTAACACTTTCAGAGCCATAGCACATTTTTTCCTCATTCCCTCCCTGTGATGTCAGAACTTTTCAAAGGGCTTTTCCACAGGGCTTGCTGACCTCATGCCTCTCCTGCCTGTGATTGGCTCATCTAGTCTCGAACTGACTTACTCTGCATGCATTGCATCTAAGACGTAACAACCTGCCTTTATTACATGTTTTCAGTGGAGAAAAAAAAGCCGTTTTTAAAGAAACCGTCATTGCTTTTGGCCAGTCGTGGATGAGGAAAGCATGTTCAAGTGGGAAGAGTTAAAATGGCACAGTGTGTAGCTCTGTTACAGGGTGTGATTTGCATAAATTAATACCCCCCCCCTGTGTAAAACCCCATTGAGACGAGCCCCAACTACAGAGGAAATTCACACCGCACGTCAATCACGTGACATTTTTCAATCGGTGCACCTGCACTTTGTGTCTCCTGACCAAACGTTTTGTTTCGTTTCAGTTTTTAGTGCAATTATATTCTGTTATATATCTATTCCTGTGACAAAAGGTTCCTTGTTTTCTTTCTATGCTTTAATCTTTCTTAATCCACCACTTGTTAGGATAAAATCTAATGTAACAGGCAATGACGGTTGGTCGCGTCCCATGTCTGTGTCTGTACGTCTGTCTTTTCCAACCAGAAGCTGCTCTTCTCTGCTTCCTTATGAGGAGGGGAGATCATCCCGCTCTGTGATCTGAGGGAAACATTCATTACCAAGAAAAAGATTATTTATATTACTGTATTGTCAATGGCAATGATATGCTTATTGTGAATGGGACCATGGGGACTGTCAACAGTCTTACACACGTGCACACACACATGTATTTCTCACATATAAACCTGCACGCATACAGTATATGATTTCAAAAGCCTGCAAAGGAGGCAGATATCATAATGTTCTTTTAATGGCTGTTATTATGATTATTGCTGGTGTTATATTGGTGGTCTTTTTTATTTTAAAAACTGAAAAGGGATTTAAAAACTTTTGTCCTTTTTAAAGTATGTTTTGCTTTTTTCTTTCATTTTGTTCGCTTTGGGTGTGAAAAATAATTGGCTGTTCACTCTTTCTGGAGTCTATTTTTTCCCTGAATCTTATAAGGAATTATTTTAAAAGCTGATTAAACGATATGGGTAGATTGTCAAGAGAAATGAGCTATGGATGGTTATAGTCTATGTATATGCTTATGGGTATAATAAATTAAACGATTAACAAAAACAGAATTATATACATATATTAAATAAAATTCCTGATACTGTAAGTCCTTGTGTTGTGTGTTTTTTTTTTGTTTTGTTTTTTAAGAATAAAGAAAACCTTTAATCCTGCTTGACAGATTTTTACTAAACAGAAAAATGTACAATTAAACAATATTTTTTCAACAAACATGAAAATGAAATGGATGTACACCACTTATCTTTTTAAATAATCATATCTAGCATATATTAACATCAAATCTTTTGAAGTTAAAATATATTTACAAATGAGTGAATCCACAAATTCTCCTTTAATTCAGGTATTTTAGTTTTTTGGTATGTCAAATATGTTTGGTATTTTCAGGTATGTCAAATTAAAATCAACTGCTTTGCTCATTCACTTATGGCAAAAAAAATAAAAAAAAATTAATTGAGCTCAATATATCTATATTTTTTTATTGCCACTCAAATATAGATGATCTTTTCTCTGCATTAGTGTATTAATAATGCATTAATGACCTTGCTTCCAGTTTAAAAGGAATAGTTAGAAGGTCTGTTCCAAAGTGTATTGTGAATAAATTGCAATCTGACAGCCAGTTATTTGCCTTTAGCCATATTTAGTCATGATGGAAGAAGTTATCTGGTTTCCTGTCAAGGGAGTGGCATAGCAATCAAAAGCTACTTAATTTTCCTTAGCTATGGAAAAATAAAGTATGGATCGTGTGCATGTCAAGTTTAAACCGAGCAAAGGTTATTGGAAGTTGATGATGAATTATTTTGTGGATAATGAATGGACTAATATTTGTCTTGTTTTCTGGGAGCTCTTTTACCTTTTTCTTCTTTCACATATGTCAAGTTGCCAGTCCAGTTGGACCACTCCTCAGCTTTCGACAACATGTTCCAGCATGGTTCGAGAATTCAGCTCCGAGGCGTTCTGCTCTTCAAGACAGATCAAGCTGTTTGGGTTGAGGGTGTGCTTATCTAGTATCACTGAATCAAATGCAAAACTGTGACCTAATACATTGATTCATTGCCATTTTTTATATGAGACCGAGATTAATCAATGCTGTTACAAATTAGGAATGGATTATTAGTGTCTATCTCAGCCTCACTTCCCATCTGTCTCTGCCTCCCTTTATTTGTTCAGTAACAGTCTCTCAGCAATTCTATACAAAACCAGAACAATAGAAAACAAAAATGTTCTGCTGACAGGCAGAACCAACAGAGAGTATATTACTGTGAGTTTGCATTTATCCCACCGTAAGCCGTTGTTAAACACTGAAATGTGTGAAAACATGAATACTGACCAAACATCTAATCGTGTCCTCCACTACCTTCTACCAACTGTTGCAATGATACAGAAGTGACAGAAGCCCCTTGTGCTTTTCATCCCCATTTTGTTGTTTCTCCCTTCAAATGTGGCCTAATTTGCACTAGTGAGAACATGTATATGTTTACTACTAAACAAAAACGGGACAAAAGCACGCACATCACTGACAAAAATGCTCAAGTTGGGCACTTGACAAAAGAAATAATAGGTCACGTGATCCTTAATTAATCACCTGTTAGTATAAAGGCTTGTTGGTTTAAATTTTTAATTGTCTGATGAAGAGCCAGCGTGCTCAAAACATCACCTGTGTGAGAGACCTTATTACATTTTTGGAATGGAGCTTTGGTGTTCCAACCTTTTTCCTGCTTTTTATGTTTACTACTATAAAGTCATGAAGCACATGTAAAGTGCAAGCAGAATAATATGTGCTGGGATTCCACTTGCCCTCAATGCACTCAAAAAGTCAAGCAAACCGCATTCCAAAACACTCATACCCCATTTAGTCACAAAAAAAGGAGGAGGGAATTAAGAGTCACAAAGAGTGTAAATAACTACCAGTGACTGACTGATTACTGCAAACAGACACCTAGAAAGAAAGATTTCATATGTAGGTCTGTTTCCCTGCTGCGGTTGCATCGATATTAGTAGGAGTGAAGGGAAAAAGGAGGGGCCTTTACATTGCTGTGTAGTTTTGCTTTGCTTTGGAGCACATTGGGCAACATTTCTTGCAAAGTAATAGGATAGGTAGGCAAGGTATAGGAATTCAAAACAGGAGTGGCTGAGAAACTGTTGTAAACTGTAGCAGTGAGAGATACAAGGGGAAAAAAAGGAAAGATAAGGACAGTCATATACGCATTGAAGACAGGTGCTTGTGGGAGTTGCCGTGTTCTTGGATCAGATACACCAGGATATCTCAAATAAGGAGTTGAAGGAGCAAATAGTCCTGGTAAGTTTTTCTTTTAATTAAGGGTCCATCATTTATGGGAGAAACAGAGAAAAAGTAGATGGTTAATTTTTTTTATATATATATATTTTTTATATATATATATATATATATATATATATATATATATATATATACGCAATAGACACATACATAAAAATATGTATTTGACACTTTTGCTTTAGGTTCCACCGACCAGGCTTAAGGCTAGCCCCAGACTAAAATGCATGTTTGAGCTGTTTTAACTGAAAGCAATTTAAAATATAATATGTTGATATATAATTTAAAATATGTCAGTTCTATTGTTTTGTCTCAAGATGCACAACAGTTTTTTTTTAAAGGGCACATTTATAAAATCCTTGAACTAAGACCTAATCCTGGCTTAATTTAAGCCCTGTCTGTGAAACAAGGCCTGAATATAATAACATTTATTTAATGTTATTATTGTGTAATATTCACATTTTGAATGAACAAATTAAAATAAAACTTTCCTTCAAAGTTCAGATCAGTTCATCTTTCCATTTCCCGTGGGAATCATGGCGAGCTACCTGTACTACCTGCTGCCGGCGGTAGGGGGCTACGCTCTCACGTCACTGTACTTTCTGAAGAACCCTCATATTCTGCACAGGAAGAAGCAGACCGCCTTCTACTGCACCCACATCTCTCATAGGGGAGGTACAGTACCTGATCTGAGTCAGTAACCACCTCGTGGCCTTGGGATACTTACCTTCGCGTTTAAGATTTAAGCCACATTAAACCTAATTAATTGTAAAAATGCTGCAATTGACTAATTACATTTTCGTTCAATTGAACCAAAATTGTTGCTCTATGCACGTCACAGCCAAATTCCTTCAAGGATAGATGGCATATCATACAGCGTCAAAAGTTATAAACTTCTGTTAGAGAAATCTTGTGACTAGCCTATTTCATAAAACTGTCAGTGAAAGGCATTAGATAATTCTGTGTTTGTGACAGCGTTTGTGAATGTTTTCCTCATGGGGTTTGTATATAAAGTGCTAGTTAATATGTGACTGAGTGAGTGATTAACTCTTTGAGGAATTTTTATGTTTGTATGTGTATGAGAGTCGGTCCACAGTTTCTGACCTCCTGTTTGCTCTCTGTCCTCAGGCTGTGGTGAAAGGATTGAGAACACTATGGAGGCCTTTACACAGTGAGTGGGAAGCATATGCCTCGAAGCTTTCGGACTGAACAGTAGATCAGTATCAGCTTCTTTTAAGTCCTTATGTATGTAACTGGTCAGTCCTTCTAATGCTTGTCTTTTCACAATCCTTTTGTGCCTGCTACAGACTGTGTGATTTCTGCAACCATATAAGATCATTACAAATCACACTGTATGACATTGATCTAATGGTGCGCCACAATGTCGGAAATACGAGTGGGAAGCTCGGGATTTCCAATCTTTCCGAGTTGGGGCGTGTTAGTAAGAAACATGGTGGAATACCACCATACTTTAAAGTATATTATGCAGTGATATTGTCAGGCTTTTCTATTTACAGCTAAATAAGCTAATTGCCTGCACAGCTGATATAAACAATGTAATGACTAGTAATTTCCTACTACTACATTCTGAAAAAACAGAGATTCTAATTATTGGACAAAAAACTTCCTCACGTAATAACCGAATACTGTCTAACACTTGATGGCTGCTCTGTTAAAGCAACACTAAGGACATTTTTTTACCTTAAAATAATGTTTCCAAAATCGTATCAGTGGTTCGTCAAGTCGTAACAGGGTGAAAGGCACTTCTGGATTTGCTTTGCGGTCTTTTATCTGATATAACCACTCTATGCAAGTTTGCCAAACCGGGTCGCATTTCTGTAGTTCGAATGAGACATAAGAAAACTACAAATTTGACTTGCTTTACGTCAAGCGTTACAAAGAGTCATTATTTAGTTTTTCTTTGTTTCTGATGTCGCAATACATCATACTTTCATGAAATCATGCAACATACTTGTCTGTGGACATCGTTCATTCCAAAGCCGGTGCTGGATAAACAGCGAGCGCGTGCGTGCGACAGTTGCTGCAGGCGGTGAAATGATTTACGATTATTTAATCTTAAATAAAATGCTATTGCATTATTGTTTTTTGTTTATTTATTTAATTAAAACAGAAGTAACAGAGGCACATATCAGCTTAGATAGGAGGGCCTTCGATTATCAAATCTTGGATAAAAGGATGGGCCTTGGAGCCTAAATGTGTGAGATCAACTGGTCTAAATTCATATGATTCATCTGCCCTGACTGTTGATTAAAATTCCTCTCTGTTTGCCTCTCAGTGCTGTTGAAGTGGGCACAGAGATGCTGGAGTTGGACTGTCACTTGACTAAAGATGGTCATGTGATTGTGTCACATGATGAGAACCTCCTGAGGCAGACTGGGCAAGATGTCACTGTCTCCTCCTTAAACCTGAAGGTCAGAGGTCAACATTAACATTTTCTCCTGAAATGCTTTTACAAATAATTCTCTTATTGCACTCTGTCATGAATGGGGGGGAAATGCGGTTTCCATGTTGACCTACACAACAGTACTTTTACAGTTACAGTTACAGTTACAGCAAGGATGCATTGAATTACTCAAAAGTGACATTAAATACATTTATAATGTTACAAAAGATTTCTATTGCAAATATATATATATTTTTTTTTTATCATCAAAGAATCATGAAAACAATGAATCATGGTTTCCACAAAAATATTAAGCAATACAACTGTTTTCAACTGATAAAATAAGAAATATTTCTTAAGCAGGAAATCAGCGTATTAGCTGAAGGATCATATGACACTGAATATTTGTTAGTTGAAAATTCAGCTTTGACATCACAGGAATAAATTACATTTTAAAATATATTCAAAATTCTTTAAACCAATAATATTTTACAATATTACTATTTTACTGTATTTTTGATCAATCAATGCAGCCTTGTGAGAATAAAATACTTCTTTCAAAAACATTAAAAATCATTTAGAAATTGTGAACGATAGTGTATTGTTACACGTTCTCTGCTTTGCAGTACTTGTGTTTCTGTTTTTTTTGGACTTTTAGTTTGTATTCTGCCCGGTTCTTTTCTTGTTTCCTGTTCCTGCTTGTAGTCATTTTGTAGTTTTCTTGTTGATTAGTTGATTGTTCCAAGGTGTGTCTTGTTTGCCAATTACCCCTTGTGTATGTAAACCCCAGTGTTTCCTGTGTTCTTGGTTGGGTCTTGTCCAGTGTTGGATGTGTTTTTGGTGTCCTCAGTTCTGCTCCTTGTGGTTCCTGGTTTCTGCTCCTTGTGGTTCCTGGTTTCTGCTCCTTGTGGTTCCTGGTTTCTGCTCCTTGTGGTTCCTGGTTTCTGCTCCTTGTGCTTTGTTGTTTGTTTAATAAACTGCATTTGGATCCTACCCTCCTTCGTCTCTGAGTTCTCACCAGTGTTACATGTATAAACTTTACTTTTTGGTTAAAATGTTTTCCGTTTGCATATTTCTTTTCAGGAGTTGCCACCTTATAAAGAGACAGTCGAGGTCACCTTCAATACAGGTTTGTGTTTTTTAGCAATGAAATTGGCAACATATATTAATGTATTTATTAATGCATAATGATTATACTATTATTAATTCCCCTTGTACAGGCCACTTCAGCACTGGATCTGATAGAAACTTTGCATTATTAGAGGATGTTTTCTGCAAATTTCCTCATACAGCTGTGAACATCGAAGTGAAAGAAAATAACCTCATGCTGATTGAGAAGGCAAGATCATCATTATCGACTTGCACTTCAATACCTGAGGCACATTATGGCCCCTAATATTTTTCTTTCCTAACCATATTTAAGTACATCTATTTACTAAGCCTCCCTATTTTCTTTAACATTTCTTTAACGTCAATAACATTAGGTTTTATACACTGTCTCTTTCAGATTTCTGATCTTGTGAAAAAATACAACAGAGAAGGCATCTCAGTTTGGGCCTCTGTTGACTCCTCCATCATGAGAAATTGTCGCATAACAGTGCGTGTGCATTTATGTCCCACTCTGCCGGTTTTGTTTCAGTAATAAATAGTTTTCATACTTTGCTACTTAACTACTGTACATCTTTGTCTCCTTTTTTGTCAATGGCAGAACTCCTCTATGCCCTACATGTTCACTGTAAATCGAGGTTTACTGCTGCTCCTGCTGTACTATACCGGTCTTCTGCCATTTGTTCCCCTAGGAGAAAGTTTCCTGCAGTTCTACTTGCCACAAATCTTCAACAGGTCTGTATACACTAACAATTTCCATACTATGTGTGCTTGGTACTCACACAGATGCAAATTCACTGAGCTCTTTCCTACAGAAAATATATACCTGATATGTGGATTTTGAGAAGCAGTCTGGTCATCTTTTTAATTGAAAGGTAACATCTTAGTAGTGGTGTCAAAATAAACCTACAAATTAAATTTTGTTTGAAATGATTTTGTGTTCTACATATTTTTGTGACAGACTGACATTGAGAAATGGGATGTTCAAGCACCTCAGAGACCGAGGAATTCAGGTTTGTGGCCATGATATATCATGTCCTGTTTTGTAATATTAAGAAACCACATAGTGTATTGAGTAACTTGTGTTTTCGGTGAGAAACTGTCTGGTTGCATAAACTGCTTAGACTAGTCTTACAAGCTAGTCATCTTTTTTTTTTAAAGAAAAAAAAGACTGTCTTAACAGTGGCTGAGTTTATGCAATTTGCCACTGGTCTCAAATTGTGAGTACACTACCTACATGCTTCAAAATGAAAAAAACAGTATGTTTTTCTTTGTTTTTCTGTAGATTCATCTCTTTGTTTGCAATGAGGAACAGGATATTGAGGCTGCATTTGCCGCAGGAGCAACTGGAGTCATGTCTGACTATCCCACCCTGTTATCAAACTATATTACGTGCAAACAAGCCACATGATCAAATGCACTGAGTGTACCTTTGTCTAGACAAACAAATGCAGCAAGACAAGTTTATTTTAATGCCACTATTATATTATCAACACTGGCCATAAAGGAGAGTGTACAGATGAAACTTGGTTCAGGGAATCTTTTTGGGACAATTTGTGTGACTATGAACACATAAAATAAATGGAACTCATATTCTACGGTTGAACTGTTTAAGGGTGATTTCTTTGGTCCTTACATTATTATTCCACCATGTCAATTGCATGTTTATTATGGTTTTTAGTCAGTCAGTCAGTCAGTCAGTTAGTTAGCGCCTCCCTGCCCATGTTTGCAAACAAACGTTATTCGACTTTTGTGAGAGACCGTGCAAAGTCCATCCAGCTGTGACAACAACAGAATCAGTCGACATCAAAGCCTGCCCTGTCTTTTATCAAATGTAAAATCTTATTTACATCCAAAAATACATTCGTTTTTGGAGAAACATTTTATGTCATACAAAACGTCGGCCGAGGTTCATGCATGCTATTTTCAAATCGTCTACGTGACTCATTAATTATCGAACAACCAGGGGACACAAAAATCGCCACTTCCAAAAAAAGCGATAAGATTAAGATAACCAAAACACGAGGACTTTGTTGTTTTGACTGGTTGAAACGTTAACGCAACTGTATAGTTCAGGTGACTTCAAACGCACGGGAAGAGCGCATCTGATTGGCTGACCTATATTCGGGACGTCTCTTTCTGGATTTTGATTGGTCGACGGCGGTTTGTTTTGCGCCATATGACGTATAAGACACTTCCTCAAAAAATACAGTAAACAAATCTACGGATTATATTCGGCTGCGACATATTCTGCACGGTGGCTTGTTTGAGTTTTGGAAATTACGAAGCTTTCAGTTAATACCACACGGTTTGCCCATTAGAGCAGGTCGACAGGAGGGACACAAAGGAGGGAATTGTAGGAAAAGCGCAGCGTGCCGCACGGTTGTTTGGTTGAGTGCGCTCAAAGTGAGCTCAGTGAATGCTCAGGCTTCATGTCGTTGAGTTGAGCACGCTTCTCTTCTGGTGACAATACTGCGAACAGCGTTTGTCTTGAAGAAATCATTCATATATAGGTGGGTCCTTTTTTATTGTTGCGTAGCATTTCAAATGGAGCGAGCATGTTAGAAAGGTTCTAATGTAAAACGGCTCCACTCATGGGTTGAGAACCTGAATAATATGCTGAAATTATGAAGCGACTATATTACTTGAATTATGTTTATGAGGTTAGTTTGAAACGTTAATTTAGCGGGCATCTATCCGCGCGAGTTAGTGAGATTTCCCAGTAATGATTGGAAGTCCGAATTAATTCCATGTTTCGGTTCTTTCGAACAGTTCGTTTCAAAAAACGATTCGGTTCTTTTAAGTGTGTCGTTATTATGCAATAGAGTTGTCCCCCATCCCGACGCGTCTTTCCCCAGCTTCTTTTAAATTTGGCCTTTATATTATGTTATTTTAATTTCGTGTCTTTGGATATTATTTTTATTATTATTATTATTATTATTTCAGTGGTGATTCATCTAATCCAATGTTATTTAGTACCTAATTAATTTACATTTGCAATGTGAATGGTAATTTTAAATTTAATTGAGTTAAATTTGAATTTACGTTTTAATAAGAGTGTTGGCACATTTTAGTATGGATTGACACAGAGTGAAGTGAATTAGTTTACAGTAAGTTTTATTTGTAATATTGTTGCGATTTGCAAAATTAATTTTTGCCCCATCAGTCAAATTCTGTGCTCACTGCAAATTCACTGAATATTAACATATTTTCTTTTTTTTCCTTTTTTTTTTTCGAATCGGTTTTGCACACCGGTTCAACCAAATCGTTGAAAGCACCCGACTCATATGAACGATTCGTTCGCGACTCGTGCATCGTTATTTTCCAGCTGCATTGTGGGCCAAGCTGTAGCACCTAAGTCCATAAAAACCGAAACTAAAATCGTAAGCATATCTGTGGATATTTAGTAACTTTGTAAAGATTTTATAACACAAAATTGTATCTAAACCTGTATTATTACTGCATGCCATAGTTATCCATTGCCTCTCACTCCTGTTTACCCTCGTGCCTGGCGGGCCATATATGGGGTAACTACAGTGTGGGCAGCCAAGCAAAGTAGGTCATGTGGATGTTTCCTTTTTCCTGGTATATCTCTGAATAAGGATATGAGATGATATTAAAATGCTTTTCAATTGCCTAAACAAAAAAAAATGCTGTAAATGTCACATCCATCATGCATAAAAAATCAATCTCAGAGCATTTAGTCTGCTTTGATGTTCACAACATTACTGGTTTATGTCAATGCCATGCTTCCTAACTACGCAAGACTATTTGGCAACCTCGCCCTGAAATGTTTTGGCAGTCAAAGCTGTTTTGTAGCATTTGCCTTCGAGTTTTCGTGGTTAGATTCAGATGAGAAGGGCCAGCAGGATTTTTGATCCTTGCCGGTATGATCTGACATTGTTTTTGTTTGTGTGTGTTTTTCAAAGACATGGTGAAGCAGACCAAGGCCAAAACTTTCCAGGCCTACCTGGACTCCTGTCACCGTCGCTACAGCTGCGTCCACTGCCGTGCACACCTGGCTAACCATGATGACCTCATATCAAAGGTGAGAGTTACTTTGTGTGACTTTTGTGGCACATTTACTGCTAGATTTGTGAATTGTGATGCTGTTTGCGTTAGACTCGCATGTTTGTGTATTTTCAGTCATTTCAAGGCAGTCAAGGACGTGCCTACCTGTTCAATTCTGTGTGAGTATCACTTCTGGAAAAAATTTAAATCTCAGAAATTAGATCACATCTTGATATAGGAAATATTTTGTTTAACTGCCATTTTGTGATTTCAGGGTGAACGTGGGTTGTGGTCCAGCAGAGGAAAGGCTGCTGCTGACCGGTCTTCATGCTGTGGCTGATATTTACTGTGAGAATTGCCATACCACATTGGGCTGGAAATATGTAAGTATGTATTATGTTTTAGAGAAAATGAAGTAGGACACATGCCTAAATTACTTATCATTACTCTACAGTCTGATCACAATTTCTGTTTTTGTGCTCTTTCTCCCTTCCTCTACAGGAGCAGGCATTTGAGTTAAGTCAGAAGTACAAGGAGGGGAAGTTTATTATTGAATTATCTCACATGATTAAGGATAATGGCTGGGACTGAAGCCTTCAGCCTTTGCTTTAACTTGCTGTCACCACTTGCAATGACATGAGATATGCTTTCTTTTATATATAACTTGGGTGATGATTTGGTTTGTGTGTGTTTTATGTGTTTGGAGGTGTGCTTGTGTGCAAGGCAGGCTTAGGAGAAACTGTGCTAAAATTCTTAATCAACCACTTAAATTCAGTTTCAAAAAATTCTTGCTTTTTGTTGGGATTTTGACATAAGCCCTCAAATTCTCCCTATTAAGTGCAATTCATGAGGTTTAAGCAAAGTGTGATCAAAATGCCAAGATCCAATGACTTTTTATTCAATTAATTTTTACTTTAAAGAACGAGGTCTTTGTGAACGAGGTAGTGTGAGTGAAATTATTTTACTGTGTGTGTGGCTTAGAGAGGATTATGTGCAATATACGTGTGTGTGTGTGTGTGTGTGTGTGTGTGTGTGAGAGAGAGTTTGCATAAAGGATGATTCATGCCTCCAAATTCAGTCATTTCGGTTGAATTCATCTTTTAATTTACCAAGTCACTGAGGAATCCCAACAAATGAACATCTGCTCATAAATGTGTTTGTGTGAGCTAGCTTCAGGCTTATTGGCTGTAGAATAGAGATGGTCCACAGTTGACTGATATTCTTTAGACACTTCACTTACAGCTTATAAAATGTAATTCATCTTTATGTTCATCTTGTTTCGTGCATTTTTGTCAATGAGAATATTGTAAGTATAATCTAACATTTGAGGAGCATGTACAGAGACATTGATCTGATCATGCTAGAGCAGACATGCCATGTAAATGTGTTTATGATTGTGTAGCAAAGTATTTCTTTGAATGCTAAACCATTAATGTATATTATATTAACCTGAATTCTTTACATTAAAGTATGGGGTAAATGAAAACTTTTCTCGTGTTTTTTAAACTTTATTATTTTTCACCTCCATTGAAATTAGGTTAGGAGATTTTATCATTTTTAACATTACAGGGCATTAAAAGTAGTGTGCAGTGATCACAAGTATGATGGACCTTTTACAATGGAACATTTTTACTCGCATATTTACACACAAATATATAAATAATATATGTATGTATGTATATATATATAATTAACATGGCACCTTCATACAACAGTTGTAATAAAATAAGTTTCTCAACTTATTTAATGGCATTCTTCACAAGCTTCTAAGTAGAAAGGGCACAACTCCTAAATGATTAATCGTTACATAATGGTCTACAGACGACGTGATTAATAAATAAGTCAAGGGCGGAAACAAGAATTCGCCTTTTGTCAGAAACAGCGCGAGCGAATCAGCGAAACGGAATAAAGACTACAACCTCCATAATGCTCTGCGAAAACCGGTGAGTCGCGGTGACGTGGCCATAGTTACCCAGCAGACCGGGGCGATTTGAACTTCATTTGGATGTGAGTAAAATTTTATGTCGTTTCTTACATTTCATACAATTTTACTTGTCAGTTTTATTTTGTACACGCTAAAACACCGCTGCTTTATTACAGCCCATAATTGTACATCATTATGTCCGGGAAAATCAAAAGCAGGAGTGCTGCAAATGCCGATTCCATATCTGGCAGTGTGTCCTGCGACGAGCGCATCTTACGGGACTGCCATCAGATGTACATCGAACCGGATAGTGGTTAGAGAAAAAAAACATCCCTTTATAAACGACTACATTCTCATTCATTTATTTGGTTTAGTAAGGTGTTCAGAAAGTCTCCAGGCGTGGATGGGAGGTGCTAACGGTAGCCGGATAGCTAAAACGCCTGTTGGTTTGGCATTTATTCACTTTAGTGTGCCAAAAAAAAAATGTCATCTGTTTGCATTCATTACCCTGTAATCCAATAAAGTTTTCTTCTGACATTTAAATGTTAGTTTACCCAAAAATGAAACTGTCACTTATTCAGTCTCTGAACCTGGATTCAAAATAAATGACACTTACTTTTCCAGTCCAGTTTGTCTAACCACTAGTTCCCTTGTCCTGTTAGGACTCATAGCAATCGCTCAAACTGTTGGAGTGACCTTGCTGCCTCCCCGAAAAAAGATAACTGTGATGTTGATGGGGAACCACTCAGCTGGAAAGAGTAGCTTTATCAATTGGTAGGCTAATATACATGTATATTGTATAATTACAGCCATGTACTCAGATTAGTGTGTGTGTGAGACTGAGAAATCCTCACAAGCAGTAACCCATGTTTTTATTGCTTTTGCAGGTATGTGGAGGAGCATATACAAAGGACAGGGGTCGCTATAGAGACACAGGGATTCAGCTTTGTTACCAGTGGGCGAAAGAGGGAGTCGCTCACTGTATGTTTGATCCTCTCATAAATTTTTCATGAAAGTTGTGTGTGGTGTGAAAATGGCACCACTGATATAAATGTATTTCACCTTTTATTGTATAACAACTGTTGTTTGGTTTTAGGGAAATGCAACACTCCATCTCTATCCACACTTCAAACCACTGCAAGACTTTAAAGGTTTGTTGTTGAGTTTTGGAAAGTGTATTAAAAGCAGGGCTAAACACATTTAGGTTTACATTGCAAATGTGCATGAATTTCTGTCTAAAATGCAACTTTCTCTCAATTTCAGGGTTGTCAGAATACCTCGGCACTGAGATTTGCACTTCACGACAGAAACGTTTCAGCTTGGTGACGTTTGTTGATAGTCCTGGTCTGGTGGATGGAGATATGAAGTACCCCTTTGATGTGGACCAAGCTATTCTGTGGCTCGGTGTGTGTTTAGGAGTTGACATTGTTTTAATGTTTTTTTATTTATTGCATGTCTATATGTTTAGCATTCTAAATGTATGTTTATGATCCTAATATATGTCTCTGTATTATGATTCTACCTGTCTACATCAGGTGAGCTCTGTGACCTGATCCTGGTCTTCTTTGATCCAATGGGACAGGCTTTATGCAAGCGCACACTCAGCATTGTAGAGAAACTGAATGAGAAGCAAGGGGACCGTCTCCGTTTTTATCTCAGCAAAGCTGATGAGGCTGGAGGAGAGTCTGATCGACAAGTAAACTGCTCTTATACACACTCGTCTTCACTGTTATGTTTTATTTTGCATGTACACTACCGTTCAAAGCCATTCTCTTCTGTTCACCAATGCTCATATATTTTTTTGAATGTATTTTAAAATATTAATACATTTTAAAAATAAACAATTTATTCCTGTGACGGCAAAGCTGAAAATCTGATTCTAGTCTAGACACTGAATAAACAGTGTTTATTTGAAATAGAAATATTTTGTAGAATTATAAATGTATTTCCATCAATTTAAAAGGTCCTTACTAAATAAGCTAATTTAATATTTTTTTTTTTTATTCTTACTGACAGCAAACTTTTAAAAGGTAGTACATGTGACCGTTTTAAGGAAAATAGTTTTTGTTTGACTGCTTGCTAATGGCACACTGATGGCTGTGTTATTGGTTATTTCAGAGAGTTATGATGCAGATTGTGCAGGAGCTTTGCAAGCGTCCAGGACTTAACAAGTGTGGCTTTGACATGCCCACAATCTACGTTCCCAACCCTAACAAGGTATAAATATTTCAGCTCCTCGCCGTTTTATGCGGCAACCGCTTATTTTGTAATATTAATGTATCTTTCCTCACTGTCTCCATCATCAGCCCAGCCGATGTGTCAATCAGATTGAGGAGGTGTGTCGGACTATAGAAAAGACCATAAATCAGACTGTGCAGAACACGCTTAACTCGTTGGAGAAGGACTGTAACCTCATCACTGAGGCCATCACTGAGACACTTGATAATGACAGGTAGTGCATTCTTAGATGGGCATTTGCCTATACAATTGCAAATGCCTGCTATTACAGTTGCAATTGTGTGTTTTACTCCCTAAAGGCAATGCAGTATAGAGAACCGTCGAGCACGTTTTAAGGGTTGCTTGTTGGGCATGCTGGGTTTCACTGTGCCCCTGCTGCTGCTCGTCGCCCTGGTGCTTGGCAGCCTCTCCAGAGAAATACTGGAGCTCATGCTGGGTGATAAAGGCACAGAGGCACTCTCACTATATGTGGTTAGTATGTATATGCATTCATGTGTACGTGTGTTTGTGATTCTCTGTAGATACTGATGTAAGTGTGGGTTTGTGTGTTCAGGCTCCTGCAGTGAAGGTGTTTGAGTCCCTGTCAGTGGAAGTGCAGCTGTACAGTTGTGCTGGACTGGTTCTGTTGTCCTTCATCTTTCTCCTCCTTGCACGCTTCTCTTTCAGGTGAAAAAAGCAGATTATAAACTTAAGCCCTATTCGGATGGTAATTGTTTCTCATGTGAATGTCTGGAAAAATAAATTTGCATGGCACCTCAGTGATAAGCCACGCATTTGGATGGTGATTTATTCACGGTGGAGGAGCGAGTTTTGTGATACTACAAACCCGGGAACGCACTTCTTACGTGGTCCGTCGCATGATTGTCTGCTGTAAATAGAATGCCATTTGTTTCTAATAATATGAATAAATTCATATTTAATGAAATAATAGAAAAATTATATTCTATAAAATCTCCCGTTTAAAAATAGGAAGATAGACATGCTGAAATGGTTCTGTCTTGCATTTTTATCTCAAAATGATGGAAATCATTTTAAAAATATGGAAATTAACGGAAATAATAGCGTAGTTATTTTTAATGTAGCCTAGGTCTATATAATTGTATATAATACATTTTATTGCTGTAACGGCCCATTTCAAATGTTTGTGCTTTTTAAAAAAAAAATTTTTTCTTTCTCCTTTCACTGAGGTGGAGCGGTGATGAAATATTGTTCTTGTAAATAATTCCCAACATTTCAGTAATAGAAGTATACATATTTAGAATGCATACAAATTACAGTGAAGCGCAACAGATATCGTACGGTGCTCCGCAGTGGTCAAAACCACTCTTTACCTCTTGTAAACTCAGAGATGTAGATTCGGACAGCAATTCAATTACCACACGACCTTGGTGTTTGCCAAGAAACAGTAGGTAATTCGGCCGGGGATGTTTACGCGGCTGGTGGGAGAAAAACACTGACATTCTGGATTCGGACGGCAATAAAATCACTGACTAGCCCCTGTAAATGTTGAAAATACCTTATGTCCTCATGAGAAACAATTACCACCCAAATAGGGTTTTATACATGCAGACACTTGTAGTTTAAAGGGATAAATTGCAATTTACTCACCCTCATTCTTAAGTTTGTCTTTTTCTGTGGTGCACATAATAATGAGATATTTACCAGAATGTTTACAGTCAAGCTCCAAAAATGTTTTCAGTTTTATTATTACTTAGTATTTTAGAGCTGCAGCAGAGGGAAAGATTAGTGAATAATTTTCAAATTTCCTCCTAGCTATTCATATATATATATATATATATATATATATTTATATAAATTTATATTTAAATATGCAATTGTCTGAAGAAGGGGGAAGGACTAATTTTGTGAGTCTTGGAATATTGTGCAGAGGTTTTGTGGGCTTATATAATAATAATAAATATATTTTTAAAGGCCTGCTGCAGAATGGAAGTTTAGTGAATTTTGTTGGGGTAAAAAAAAAAAATCTAGCTATTTATATATTTATTTAATTACCTGCAGCAGAGGGAAATATTAGTGAATAATTCATGTCTAATGCATGCCTCTATACTATGCATGCCATGTACTTTTATTGTGTCTGTGTTCTTTTTCTCTTCATTGTACTTTTAGGACTAAACCAACACTCTCTGGGAAACAAAAGAGACAGCTTCAGGAAAAACTGGAGTATGTCCAGGAGGTGGTCAAGACCAAAAAGGTATAGTGTGCATTTGTATTGTTGACGCATCTAAAGACGGCTACAGTGATGACTGACTCATCTAATGATTTCCCTGTGTGTTTTTGCAGAAAAATCTTTATGAGGAGTACCTGCGTCAGAGTGTGGGTGATCAGGACATGAACTGAGAGGGATTCTACACTTCAAGGATCTTGATGGGAAGAACACAGCACCCAGCAGTACCACTAAACTGCATCTAATCATTCCTCTAATGTAGTTGACATGGATAAGATATTTTATGGGCGCTTAGTTACACGTTACTGCTCCTGTAAGCTCTGTCTTCCAGCATTAAATAATGATGGAGCTGTGGACAAATACTATGTTTTATTTTTTATCTCAATGCAATACAATTGTACTGTAAAGGTTAATTGGAGGGCCACATTATGAGATTGGACCTAATGCTCTGAAATATCCTATTGTTGTGTATTAGCATTTTTAAAGTCATCCTCCTCTTCTGCCTTGTACCTAAAATACTCCGTATTGTATGGTAAATTACCACAATGACCGAAGAATGAGGAGCCCTTCATATATGGCATGAGATTCTAATGATTCTTGGTATTTATTCACATCATTATACATTTTAATAGAAATATTGAAGCTGGCCTTTGCATACCATGGTTTCCTACATTTGTATGTCAACTTATTGCTGTTGTGATAATAAAATATAATAAATGTATGTTTATTGTTTTTAATTGGCATTCAGGAACTTTCAAAGCAAGAACTTGAAAGATTCCTAACTAGGTCAAAGTCAACATCCAAATCCTCCCTGGAATCTGTTGCATTAGTGTGACAAATCATATTTCAGATTTTTTGTTTTGCTGTAATTTGTACATTTGAGATATTATGAAATCAGAATCTAATGTTAAAAAACAAAATCATGTGACCATTATTGTCCTCTATGTATATTGAGTCTGTAATCGACAACCGGCGTCTACAAAAAGTGTTTTTGTATTCTTTTTTCACTCGTTTTTGTCATTGAATTGACAAAACAATGCGTTAAAAAACAATAACATTAAACGTCATGACTTTGCATATATTTTCAACGAAGACCGCATGGGATCTCTTGGATCGTCCACATCCTCTCTGGATCCGACTCATAATCTAGTGAGCTGCCTACCTAGACAGCATCACAGGCGCGCGCCCTCAGTCTTCGGACGCCTATGAGGCCCAAAAGCGCGGTTTGTGTAACATTAGCTCAGCTCACAAGATTTAAACCCGTATTCGCGCGTGTGTGTGTGTGTGTGTGTCTGACTGGCTCTAGGGAGGATGGTTAGGTAACATCCGCAGGATTGAACCGGGGAAAGTTGTTTCCTGAACTCTTGGTGCAGTTTGTTGAAGCCCGGCCCTGCTGCACTTCACACAGGAAAAGGAAGACGGATGCAGACGAATGGAAAAATATCGAAACGAAACGAAAATATCGAGACAAATGACTTGAGACCATGGAAGTGTCGGACACACCAGCATCGCGCAGTGAGGATAATGATGGTATGAAGATATAAGTACATGTTAAATTACAGTGTGTCGATGTAAACAGTTATTCCGTGATTTGTTAGATTAACGCTGTCTTCGTGTGCTATCGGAAATTTCCTACTTTCCCACTTCTGAAGTCGTCATTACGAGCTCATCGCATTTAAATGTCGACTTGAGAGGGGAAAACTAGTATAATTTCGATAGCACGACAGCATAAATCCGTAAGTAATGACCATTTTGAGCTCGACCTGCAAACATATCCGATCATGTAATTTAGCTGACAAAGCTTAAATAAAGCGTACATACTCATATGGGTTTTACACAAATTGTGGACCGTTTTCTATTGATAAGAATAATAGCAGAAAAGCGGTGCAGCATAAATCAACAGGTGTATACGACTAGAGTCAATATAAGAATCTTTGCCATGTGTGTCAGGTTTAAATCTTGAATAGGCATTGGACAAATCAAATCAAGTACTTTTAGGGTTAATCTGCTTTTGGCAAAATCCATCTTGTTAATGAAGTAACTGTTGTTAGAGCTCTTTCATGTGTGTCACTTATCTGTCACGCACCTGTTTTTATATTATGCACCTGTTTTAAACGATTCTTTAAAAATAAGACGGAGGATAAGAAAGGGAACAAGGCTACTATTTAGAAGAGTTTTCAGAAGTCCTTCTGTGTATTGTTTCCATGCAGAACTACAGACACAGCTAATCGAGTGCCGAGCTCAGCTGGAACACTGGCAGGGTGTGGCGAAGATCTGTGAGCTGAGCAAACAGGAGGAGCTGCAGGATCTGCAAAAACAATGCGACCAGGAGATCCAGTCCTTGCAGGAGGCTCTGAGAGGTGAGGAGTGAGAGGGAGGGAGGGATTGCATTAGTATGGTCCACCTAAGGTGTAAAGCACAAGTCTGTTTGGGTATTGTTGATTGGTTAAGTGGAGCTTATGTATGTGTCAGAAATGCCACAGACTGGTTTTAAAGTCAGCATGAAATGGAAGTTGTGATAGTCTTTTCTACCCTATGGTGATAGGTATATATCCGAGTGAAGCGATTTCTCAAACAAGAAAAAATGTAGGCCAGGACTTGATTTTGTCCATCAGGAATTGATTGGATCATTGTGGTTTGCTTTTGGTACTGTAAGGCTGGAAGCTTACGCTGCTATTTATATAACCGATAATCGGAACAAAAGGCAGTTGAAAGATGACGTGTATAATTCAAAGATTTATCTGACTCCAATATAATTAATCTGACTCCATTAAAGTTGTTGTTATTCTTTAACCTCTTATTCTTTAAAGGTCTTTCTTAGAACTTAAAACGTAAGATTTAACCTGAACGTTTAGATAACGAAAGTTATAATCTCTTTAGCTTTCAACATCATCAGTGATAAAAGGAAAGATTCTCAAAGCCTTTAAAGCAGGCAAAGTTATTTATTAAATTACATGTTTAAATATACAGACAGTAGAATGGAACAACATACTGTATAGAAAACTTAGTTGTAACAAATAATGCACTGTTGTGGAGAAGAGGCCGTAAAAGCCTTTCTCCTAGTATGAGGTTACGCACCGGTGTGCCGGAGTGGCGGGGTTAAAGCCTTTCTCCTAGATCAACAGTTACCTTTCCTTCTTATACCCTGAGCAAAGCATTGTTAAACATGAGTGGAATACCAACACCGAAACCGACCGACAGGAAACCAAAAGATGAGGCAAATGGGTTGTGATCAAGAGGGGGAGAAGAACATTAACATATTCTCCTCAATGCATGTTTAACCAATAGTACCTAGATTGTACATTAGGATACTTTAATATCTCTATGAAGTTTATAGGCTGTCAGATGAGACCAAACATGACATAGTTACATATAAGAACACGCTATTAAATAAACAGTATGTTGTTGAAAGCATATGTCCTGTGAAGCAAATGGTACTACAGACGTGTCATTGAGGTGCAAATGACTGTCTCTCCCGACAGAACCATCCTGTGCCTGGAGTGTCCCAACAGTCCTCAATCAGCATAGTGATGAAATCCCTTGTACTAGATAGGCTGTGATGAGAAAGGCCATAGTGCCACGTGTAATTCACATGTATACCTTTAAAAGGATTTTTGAAGTTCTAGGGCAGTAAAGAGTTCTGCCCATATTTGCTCAGCCCTACACTGCAATCTCATGTGAGTGACAGGTTGTCACTCCTCGTCACTCCACTCCTTGACCTCACGCTAGCAAACATTGTCGAATGATTTGCAAATCAAAATGAATAGTTACTTTACAAAAACATTAGTATTTATTATAAATGATTTATCGAAGTAACTCTTGCAGCAACTGCTCTTCTCTGATGATGTTTGGGACACATGAGGGCGGGACAACCTGTCACTCACGTGACATCACAGCAATAGCAAACCACAATCATCCAATCAATTCGCCATGGACAAAATCAAGTCCTGGCCAACATTTTTTTTTTCTTGTCCGAGATTGCTTTTTTTTTAACTCGGATTTACATCATAGTACTAGAAAACGGCTTCTCTGACGAGAAAAATTGTAGGTTTTGTCCATTGGGAATTGATTGTATTGTTTTTGTCATTTGTTAGTTGCTGCAATCTCATGTGAGTGACAAGAGACTGGAAGACAGGGGTTATTGTCATGCACTCGCGTCGGTACACACGCCATCAAAGAAGAAATGTTGTTGCGACGGGGAGTTGATGTTTTTGATCAAAGATTAAGAACGCACGTGAATTTGAAAGAAAAAAAGATGATGTTCTCAGATAAATCATTTATAATAAACACAACAGTATACCATAAAAAAATAAGAATTGTCAGTTTTTGTTTTATGGTGTCATTAAAGATCATTATAGCGAGCCAGTCAGTATAACTGAAAAATGACTTAGGCCTAAATCACACAGAGCTGATATAATACATCAGAAAAGTCATTTGGACTACTTTTATGATATTTTTATGAAGTTACTTTAGTGTTTCACTGATAAATAACTGCATACAGGTTTGAAATAAGGGAGAGAAAATGATGAGAGAGTTCATTTTTTTTGAGTGAACTATTACTTTATTTTTTGGCCTTATTTTCTTGATGCATTTTTCTTGTTTTTACGCAGAATATCAAGTGCATAGATAACAAGCCCATTCACCACTAGTTGAGACTCTGCAATATTATTGCTGTAATTCATTAAAAAACAAACAAAGAAACAATTACGTACACGAAAGTAGTAAAATAAAATACTTGACAAACAAATAAAATTAGAACCGAATATTACATAACACATAATGTAAATATATACATTAAAAATAAAAAATTATGTCACACTTTAGATTAGGGTACAATTCTCTCTATTAACTAACTATTAACTATGATTTTTGCCTCAAACTCCTAATTACTGCTTATTAATAGTTAATAAGGTAGTTGTTAAGTTTAGGTATTGGGTAGGATTAAGGGATGTAGAATATTTTTATGCAAAATATGGAATTAATATGTGCTTTATAAGTACTAATAAACAGCCAATATCCAAGTAATATGTATACTACTGAACAACTAGTTAATAGTGATAATTGGACCCTAAACTAAAGTGCTACCAAAAATGTATTTCAATATATATATCAAAATATGTAAATAAAAGAGGTTTCTTAGCTTAACTGTCTATGGAGTCCGCCAGTACAGTATCCAAAAAGGAACACCATACCTTATCAATGGTCTTTAAGGAGCCTGTGAGTGAGAGTCAGATTTTCTTAAGCACCTCTTAAATGCACATATCAAGGGTAGGGTGTGTTTCCACTTTAAAATAATGAGATATCTAACTAATGCAATTGTAAAGGGTAGAGTCTTTTGCAGCAGTATCAGAATGACCTTATCTTTCATCAAAATGTGATATGAATCACTTTACTCTGCTGACGTATTTAAACCTGGATCTAAATCGGTCTCCATTCCTGTATGCAACACTTGCTTTTCACAATGCAGTTAACAACTGCATTCCTGTTGCTCAAACAGTGGAGTATGGAATTTAACTGATTCAAAATGTATAATATACCTTGAATGTAATGTAAGTCACTTTGGATAAAAGCATCTCCCAAAATGCATAAATGTAAATGCAATCGATACAATAAAATCTCACCCTAAATTTTTTGTTTGTTCGATAAGCCATCGCACAATTCAGAAGTCGGTTGCATTTTCCATTCCATTTGCTAACTTGAATGTCACGAAGTAGAATTTTACCCGAAGAACTGGAAGCGTAATACATAATTATAATTACTCAATGTAACTATACATAATTATAATTCATAATTACTCAATGACTGATTCCAGTTCCTTGACATCCAGTTCTTCTGTTATTTTCCCCCGTTAGAAACAGCTGCTCAGTATGAGGCCAGATTATCTGCTTTGCAGTCAGAGCGAGCACAGTGGAGGAGAGCCGTTCTGCCCCATGACACTAAGGTTAGTGTGTTTCTGTGTCCCTCCTCTTTTTCTTTTTTTCTCTCTCTTATCCAAGGACTCAGGCCAAGACACAAGCACTGGTGTTTTTTTTTGACATATGTCTCAAAAAGGAAACAAGTGTTTTTCCCCTGGTCATATTTATTGCTAACTTCTTTCACTTTCTTTTCTTTCTTTTCTAAATCATTGCTCACTTCTCATTGTGCATGTAGGGCAATAAGGCCACCTTAAAAAAGGGCAAGCTGGAGGGTACCTCTCCCAACAGTGAGGGACCACAGGGTGACTCCTCTCCCCCGCGAGGTTCTGACCATGAGGGCTCAGGGTCCGACTCTGATCCACTGGAGCTGTTGGGAGAGACGTCAGATACAGAGACAACAGGCTTTATGATGGACTACTTCCCCCAGCACTGTGACTCTGCCTCTATGTCTTCTTTCTCCCTGGACACTCCCTCCATGCCCCGACATCCACCTCCTCAAGAAGACACCGCCTCACTGGTGTCCACAGGAACGCTGGTGCCTGAAGCAATCTACCTGCCACCACCAGGACACAGGCTGGTCTCGCATGCTGACTGGGACAAATTGCAAGCACATGTCAGTATAATTCTAGTCTTTCAAGCAGGTTTTGTATTGCCATGGACAACTGGATCAGGAAATTTTAAAACTGCTGTTACCAGGCCTGGAAATTTTCAAAATACTAAAAAGTAATGGAACGTTTTCCTAGTTACACTTGGCTCTAAAATATTTGATTAATTAGAAATTGCTCTTCATGAGTGCAGCCCTTATCCAGTAAGTTGCGAACAGTTGAAATCATCATACCATTTAAAAAGTGTGGGACATTTCTAGCCTGTTGTTTGTGCGTTAGAGATCACTGATGTCAATGCATGATGCCCCCATCTCTCAACTTATTTGTTGAATATTTTGCCATGCCATTATAGCTTGTAGAGCTTCAAGAGGAGGTGACAGAGCTTCGAAAGCAGAAAGCTGATCTGGAGAGAGAACTGGATGTGCAAAGCACAGAGACACAAAAACAGGTACAGAAACTCTCACTTCCTGTCTTTCGCCACAGATCTTTTGGCATGGACAAATTAAAAAGCACAGATATGCAAAAAAATATTTTACCATCTCTTATGCCTGGAATACATTGCACTTATGGACTACCCTGGTAATCCAGAGTTCTCGCGAGAGCACAAGTTGAATTTGCTCAGCGAGTTACTCTGGTGTCGAGTAATGATGCTCATTAAATATGCCCCTCGATCTGAGCTGCACCAATCACATCGGGTTATCTGATATAGGCGGGCCAGAGGCGAGTTAAACAGATGACGACAGCGCTGTGACGTCAAAGTCATTAGTAAACATTGCAAGATGGCTATGGATGAATACCAGTAGTTTGAAACGGCTTTGGCCAATACAATGATCGAGTTAGACTTGGCTTTTTATCTAAAACAGGAACAGAAGACGCCACTCGAATCGTTCCTTTGCAAGAAGGACATTTTTGCTGTTTGGCCGACCAGATACAGGAAGAGTCTAATCTACCAGCTAGCTCGCTGGTAGCTAAGTGTATGGGGTTTATTGTTGTGATTGGTCATAGTGTTATCCAGTTGCGTGCAGTGAGATTTTCAAATGCATGCTTGGTGCCGCCCCTCGAGCTGGGCGATTTTCATTAGTGGACGCCAGACCATTAATCTTTTAGATTTAGGTCTGGATTTCCAGGCTATTTATGGACTGTAACTGTCTTAAATTCTGCCCTTTGTAAGATAAAGAAATGATCTGAAGCTTTATACAATCTACTATTGTTCAAAACTTTAAAGTTGGTAAGATTTAACTTTAGTCTATTATAAAGTGTAATTTATTCCTGTGATGCAAAGCTGAATTTTCAGCATCATTACTCCAGTCTTCAGTGTCACACAATCCTTTATAAATCACGATGATTTGTTGCTCAATTTCTTATTTCATGATAAAAACAGTTGTGCTGCTTAATATTTTTGTGGAAATAAAATATTTTTGATGCATAGAAAGTTCCAAACTTTTTAATGGATGTATATAATATTATATAATATAATGTGATATATTTTTCCAATGTGGTTTAATTTCTCTGAGCATACACCCTGATATAGCATGTCTGCAGATGATTACTTGCAAAACAAATTCTCATATATTGATATCTTTGTGTTTTTGTTTATTGCAGTTGTCATTACTTCAGTCTCAGGTGCAGACGTCTGAGGCCCTCCTTCAAGACCTACAGAAATCTTTTAGCCAGTCACAAAATGCTGTTCAGAGCAGATTGGTAAGTAGTAGGTTGACTCCATGAGCCCAAATCCTGATGAGATCACAAACTCTTTAAGAGTCTGCATGTATTTTTTTTTTACCTAGGCAGAGCTGTCTTACTCTCAGAAGAGAGTCTGTAATGAGCTCTCCAAGTTGAAAGGTGAAGACACTGATGTGGATGAAAATAGCCTTCCGCCCCACAGTCCAACACTAGAGGTAAGCGAGTGTGTACAGTATGTTTACAAGCGGATTTGACGAAAGGAAGACAGAGGTCTGGAAGAATTGAATGTTGTGTGTGTATTTGTGCTTATGAGTCTTTAGTCAGTGTATATCTCTACATAGGCAGCTCACTGTGAGGAGAGGCTTCGTATTGAAATAGTCAACCTACAGGAACAGCTGGAGACACGCACAGAGGAGAGCGGTCAGTCTATAATATATTACATTCACATTTATGCATTTGGCAGATGCTTTGATCCAAAGTGATTTACATTGCATTCAAGCTGTATAGTTTTGCACAATAAAACATTTGATTCATGTCTGCCAATTTGTTCTGTTTGTTGAAACTTTTGGATGTTTTCTCTGCATTGACGCATGTGTTCTCCTCCCTCCTCCTCTCCTCATCCTTCTTGTCACATCTGCTCCTCCAGAGATTTTAGAAGGCAAGTCACATATACTTTGACTTTTATTCAGTTCTAGTGTAGATCCTAGTTGTTATTTGAGGGTAGGTGTTGATATTTTAGTGTGCCCAGTGTCAGTTTGTGATTAAAATCTCTCTCCCTCAGTCAAGCTTGCCAGCCTAACAGTAGAGACGGACCGCATACAGATCCAAAGGGAAAAGGTAATTAAATAATTCCTTCAAGATATCTTTTGAACGTCAAATCCCATTTGTTTGTACTTCAGTGCCATTGTAACCGGTGTAGGATTTCTCTATAAGTTTAGGTCCTTTGCTTTTAGTCCAACTTGGCCTACCATTTCCAGTGATATCATCGATGTATTATTATTGTTGTTGTTGTTGTTGTATATAAAACGTATATAAAACATATATAAATATCTGTATAAATTCTAATTCTAAATATACCTTTTTTTTATTAACATGATCATCTCATTATTTAATCAGATTGCGAAGACTTAAGAAATGTTTACACAAAACTGGATTACGGAATAGAAAAATAATCCCATTCATCCCTTATAATTGTATGCACTCACAAAGTTAAACATGTACATAATACGGCCATGTGACAACCATTATTCCATCTGTGTGTGCAGCTGAAGGCTGAGCTGCAGGAGTGTCGCGTGGAGGTGCAGGGTCTGCGGGTGGCGCTTGCTCACCTTCAGAAAGAGAACAAATCTCACATCCAGGAGAAGGTAGGCCTGCATCTTGGTGTGTAAAGTGTGTAAAATATGATTGAGTTTTATTACATAGTAGTTTAGATCTCTCTGTATCTTTCAGGCGGTGTTACAGCAGCAGTGTTTAGAGTATCGCAGTCAGGTGATCAGTCTGCGCACTCAACTAGACACTAGTCAGACTGTGCAGAAGGATTTTGTGCATCTTTCACAGTCACTGCAGGTACTGGATCAGCATGAAGTTCTTACTCTTCTAACAATGCAGTCTCTGTTGACAATCAATTTTTGATGTATACATAAGGACGTGCTCTCACTACATCAGGGTTTCTCAAACTCGGTCCTGGAGGGCCACTGTCCTGCACAGTTTAGCTCCAACCCTGATCAAACACACCTAGCTGTGAGTTTCTAGTGATCCTGAACATAGACATGTATAGAAAGGCTAGATAGCTTACCGGCGCTGAGAGCCAATGGGACCCGACGACGTCACACGGCGGCCATCTTAGGACAGGACCGCTCGTCCAGTTATAACATTAAAGTCTATTGTGCATGTAGTGCTGAAATAACTATATTTTGCTCAATTTTCAACCGATTTTCAAACGGCTTGGTGTGTCATAAACGTCAGGGATGCGGCTATTTAACTGCATACTTGTGAAAAATTATAGCCACAAACGGCATCAGCACAAATCATAGCCACGTTAATAAGGTTTGTAATAAACCAAACCGTTTGTAAATCCGTCAAGAATTCAGCAAGTTACGAGCATTTTAGTTGGCGTATGTCACTCACCTTCCGTCCACAGCAGCAGGGAGCAGCAGCGCAGTCTCCTGACCTAAGATGGCCGCCAAGTGACGACACAGCTGACTCCGCCTTGAGCCATCTAGCCTTTCTATACATGTCTATGATCCTGAAGGCATTGATTAGCTTGCTCAGGTGTGTTTGATCAGGGTTGGAGCTAAACTGTGCAGGACAGTGGCCCTCCAGGACCGAGTTTGAGAAACCCTGCACTACATGATTTCTACTCTGATTTTGCTATTGCAGACAAAAATTTGAGGTCTGCAACTAAGACTTTAAGCATGAGCAGTTCAGCGATGCAATTTTTGACGTGTCACATGATATTTTGTTTGAATTTATTGCTACATTCTTGTAGTTTGAGCCATGCAACAGTAATGTATCTCATTCAGTGAGAGCATAAGGCAGGAGGGAGCCTGAAGAAAAAACTACTTTAAACAAAAATATTATTTAAATATGTATTTTATTATTGTGTTCTGTGTATGTCTGTTTAAAAAAAATCTTTGATTTAAAAATAAATGTAAAAAAAAAAGATAACCCAACATTCATATTAAATTACACATTGTGTAATATTTTTAAGATTAGAAAAAATTTGCCCTCAAACAAGTAAAAATTATTTTAAACAATAATGACCTTTTGTAGTTAATTAATTTTTGACATGAATGTCCTGCTGCATTTTTGTATTCTGACAGTCGTGTAGTGAGCTCACAAGTCTTGTATATATCCAGTTATATACTTTAGAACTGTGACAGTTTGAATTTTTTAGCTTGTTGATTTTGTATTAAAGTTTGCACTGTTTTTAAATAGTTTTTAATTTCCTCTCTCTGCATTCTCAGGTGAAATTAGAGCAGATTCGCCAAGCAGAATCATTAAACCAAGTCAAGCAGATCCTTGGGGAGGAAATTGAAGAAGTCACTGATTTACCTGCAGATGCCACATAAAACAATAAATATAAGAACAGTTGACATTCGGAAGACCAAAAGGAAGAGACTCTGTGGGCAAAGAGGTGGTCCTCAGAAAGGGCCAAGTTGAGGTGGGCTGCCTACATTAAAAGAAATGCATTGACATTGATCGAAGACCATTCCTGCACACATGGATTCACAATGCTTCTAATGATCTCAAAACATACCGGCTAAACATGATTCCTTATCAATCTGAACAAAATGGAATTGCTAATACTTGAATTTTGTGAAATTCTAATTACTGTCTGTACTAGACTTAATGCTACTGCAGTGTAAGTTGTATCTTGCTGGCCTAATTCTTCTTTCCTAATAGATACTGACAGACATAAATAGATAATTCATTATCAGCACCTGTCACCAGCAAAAATCAAAACCAAAAACATACTGGGGATGGAGACTGGGGTCAATTGTACATTATTATTTTTCCGCCCGTTATAATAAACTACTATAGATCAACCTGCCATATTTTGCTATAAAAAAAATAAATATATGTACCAAAGTAACAGTACCATTAATTAACATATATTGAGAAAGACTCATAATATCAATTATTATTACATGTGGCTTTAATTGCTGAATATTTTTGGTGCTAATCTATTTTATTAGCTGTGTAAAAATTGTTTAAAGTAGAAGTGGGTAATGAATACAACTGTTAGAAATGAGATGCATCATTTTTACTAAAATATTTTACTATTTAATATATATTTTAAGTGTAACTAGTTTTTGACTAGATATGAATCTAATGTTTTGTGAAATTACTAGTGAAATCATGCTTATTTGTGTGATTTGAAATCTTTTAGTTCATACATTTTTGATTCATAACTAGTGTTACAATTGTCCCCGGCCATGATGAAATCTTTTGAGTACCACCAGCAACAGTGTTAGCATATTCCTTCAGTTAACTTAAAACCAAAAGATAAAATATATCTTACTTTACAATAAATACATTAAAACTTTAAACAGCATAAGAAAATGTAACATGTAATATTTTTATACCTCAAATGATTTTTATGTGGAAACGTTCTCTCAACTTATTGTCCTCCGGCAGAGCGAAAACTCAGTATGTGCTCAAAAGGTGTCATCACTTAAATCTGCATATATTTTGTGTGTTACAGTTACCCCTCACTATACTATTATCTACCCTACAATAATGAGTTGTGCATTCAGTTTATGGCCAAAGTCATTTTACTGGAAAGAGACATCATTTCATTATGAAGTATCTGGTGCCTGAGCCAATGAGCAGTGGAAGATCAATGATATGTTAATGATATGTGATAAAACACTAAATCTGTTTGAATGGGGCTAATACATGTTAATGTAAATGTAGCACAATGTTAGTAACAAATCTGAATGCATTAAATATGAAAAATTAAGAATAAACTAAAAGACGGTATTGGACCACGCTTGTTTTTTTATACACATCTTTATTTTAAGAATAGCATTTTCAGTGGAATATACTGTTCATAACAATATATATATTAAGTCTTAATACATATACATAACACTTTTTATTTAAATAACTTTTTTTTCCTTTGTTCAATAAGGTTTAACATTTTATGGGTGATTTTCACTGGTTCACAGTGTTCACTTATTCACTCCTCGTGAATGTTCTGTGTTTTTCTCAGTTCTTCTTTTTCTCTTTTTCAGTCCCACTTTTTTGACACTAGATTCTCATCTTTCTCTGTTAAAGAAAATCAGTTATGTGAGACAGGATGCCATAAAGATTAGTCCACAACACTATTGTAAAGTTTGAATAATATAGGCATACATTGATTTGCAGCACATAATCCTAAATGTCTTTAAAGTCATAATTAAGTATGTAAATATTCTTTAAACTAATTGCTTTAATTGAGCAGAATCTGTACTGTTTTAACCAGACAGAACCACATATATGAGGATGAATTTGGCATTAAGACATTAAGCATCTACAATGGCATGTATTACTATATGGAGCATTACTGTACAGTCATTACTGATTCAGATCTGAGGAGCCCAATGAATGACAGTATAATATTTACATGTCAATCAACAAGCCAAAGAACATAGCACAATTTGTCTAAACACAAACAGACACAGGGCCGCAGGCAGAGACAGAGAGGATTGTGGGATACCTTGCTTTGTTACAGGAATATGGAGGGGAACAGGATTAGGCTGGAATGAGATAAAGAGGGGTTAAATAGGGGATTGAGTAAAGAGTAAGAAGGAGAATGGTAAAGAGGAGGAATATTTACACCACTGGAAAAAAATGGGGTGTAGAGAGGAGGGTTTAAAAGTGATAAATATAGGAGAATACAATTTTAAAAGGGAAATTAATAAATCATCATGGGAATTTATTTGCTTATTAATATTAAATTAGTTAGTCAAGTCTTCATTACATACAGTAAGTTGTTTTAACTAACATTTAGTTTTGTGTTTGTATGTTACATTTTAAATATGCTTAGTGTTTAGTTTAGTTTAGTTTAAATATCAGTATTTAGGAACTGTTATATATTTACATGAAAATTTATTTATCATTTATTTAATATTTTGTGAATCTAAATTTGTCAGTATGTTTTTGTGTGTGTGTTAAATTGTTACTCACGCTCCAGGTAGTTGCGAGCAACGAACTTGAGCACCTCGTCGATGAGGATGACGGGGAAAGAAAGCTTCAGTACAACGATCCACTGCTCTACATTGAGATGGGTTAGCTTGAAGATCATCTGTTAGAAAAAAGGCAGGGATTAGCAAATGAGAAATGACAGATGATAAAAAGCAATTGGATTTAAACAGAACGATGCAATAAACTTCAAATGAATTAAAGAAAGAAAAATATTGGCACTTTTATGCATTTGCCATTAAATCCAGCAGTGTTTGGGAAATGTAAGTGTCTATGGGCTGGGCCTAATCATGATCTCCTGGGCACATATGTCTTTGGTCGCCCTCTAATGGCAGACCCTTTAGCCTGATATATTGATAAACACACAAACTGAACCAGATTTAGCATGCTGGATGGATGCAGTACTTACAGGCAGAGGGTCCACATAGATGATCATGAAGTGCAGAGACATGGAGAGAGACATGGCTCCAACCAACCACAAATTGCTCCATGGAGGCATACGCAGCAGAGACTGATTCTCAGACAAGCTGCAAAAACATGCACCAATGTATGTTACAATCAGCAAAAAGTACATTGAGCTACTTTGTGATGTTTGGATTTGGAGTAGGTCAGTTCTGACCTGTTAAGAGCGTTGCACATCTCAATGGTGACCAGCACAGACAGAGCCATTGTCATGGGTGGAGCGGCCTCAAACACCCCGCATTCAATGCCGGCAAAATCCTCGTTGTCAGCAGTGCACTGCATGAAGTGGGACTGGGGACAGAGAATAGGTACAGTATTACTATTTTATTGTGAAATGTATCACGTTGTTACTGTATTTTATAGTTAGCAATTGCTTCATTCTCAACATTCAGAGATGTCAGGCAGCAACTATTGTATCCCTGTAGCCAGTGCCGCAGTCCAAGACCATATTTTTAGGAGCATTTGGAATACACTCTGACTTGAAAGAGCTGATCTCGACTAGTCTTACTAGAAAATATCGTCTTGGACTCTGTCTTGAGTACTGCAACACTGCCTGTAGCATTATAGTAAGATAATGCTAGACTCACCAGCTGGTAGAAGGAGACCATGGGGCCCTCGTCGCAGTAGATGAACCACCACCCAGCAGCAGCAACAGTTGCAGCACCAACATAACCTGAGAGTAAAAGAGATTGAACAGAATATGTAATGCAATCTGAGGTAATCAGGGAATGACATGAATGCATAGCGAACCTATAATGGATCACGAATAAATCAGAAGAATGGAAAGTAGCATACCTCCAATGGCCAGGTACCTGAAGAACAGCCAGCCAGAGATGAGGGGCTCTTTGGGGGAGCGGGGAGCCTTGCCCATGATGTCCAAATCAGGTGGGTTGAAGCCCAGAGCGGTGGCAGGAAGACCGTCAGTCACCAGGTTCACCCACAGAAGCTGAACGGGGATCAGAGCCTCAGGAAGACCAAGAGCAGCTGTCAGGAAGATACTGAAGAAGATGGAGAAAATAAATAAGGTTTAGAATCAACCTATGCCTGATTTCAGAAGGTAAATAGACATGTGTGTGTGAGCGAGAGGCTGTCACCCACCAGACGACCTCACCGACGTTAGAGGAGATGAGGTAGCGGATAAATTGCTTCATGTTGTTGTAAATGGCTCTGCCCTCCTCAACAGCAGCCACAATGCTGGAGAAGTTGTCGTCGGCCAGGACCATCTCAGAGGCTGACTTGGCAACAGCGGTGCCAGAGCCCATGGCAATGCCAATCTCTGCCTTCTTTAGGGCAGGAGCATCATTCACACCATCACCAGTCTAGAGTATGTATAATGGGGGTAATGGAATATTAAAAAGGTAAGACTTCATTTTATAGTAAAAAACACAAGCATTGTAAGTTTAGTGGATTCTAAACTACTATGCAGTCCACTTCAACTTAAAGGAGTGACATTTTCTGACCAAGTGACCAAGATCCTGTCTGGTCAAAGATGGTCTTTGGTCTTTTGTCCCATTTAATTTGCTCCATTCAGTTCACTTACCATGGCAGTGATCTCATCAAAGCCTTGAAGGAACTCAACGATCTTGCTCTTGTGAGAGGGCTCGACACGAGCATAACAGCAAGCCTTACGCACAGCCTCTCTCTGCTGGGTCAGTGGCAGGTCATCAAACTCACGGCCAGTGAAAGCACGGCCTGTCACATCCTCATCATCAGTGAAGATGCCAATACGGCGGCAGATAGCCACAGCGGTACCCTTGTTATCTCCTGGACACGAGAAAAGTTGAGAAGTGTTATGATATTTTCAGGATTACTGCATTAATATTAACCTTTTCTTTTTTCAAATGTTCTGTGCCAAGTATAAGTGAAGTATCATTGTGGGAGATTACAAGTAAGCAGAAATTATAATTTAAAGTTAACATCACAAGCAAGTTTACTGTTTTGTAGTTACTTGTACAGTTTACAAGTTTACACAATATGACCACCTGTTTTATTAACTTTTTCAGGAATAGTTTTTAAAATAAAGAGGCAAAGCAGGATTAATCGTTGTGTCACAGAGCAACAAACATACTGACAGTCTGCTTAGAATGACATGTTCCAGTGCTGTTTTGAAAATGTAACATGGTTTACCTGTGATCATGATCACACGGATGCCAGCAGCCCTGCACAGCTCAATGGATCCAACAACCTCTTTACGAGGAGGATCCAACATACCAACACAACCCACAAAGGTGAGATCAGTCTGTGAGGAAAGCAAAACAAAGAAGAAGAAAATGCAGGGTTAAATCATGTTAGATGGAATATTTGGCCATGTTTATCTCTCTTTAACAAAAATACCTCATAGTCAGCAAACTTGGTAGAGTCCTCCAGGTTCATTTCCTCCCGTCTCAGAGGGTTGTCACGGGTTGCCAGAGCCAGGCAACGCAGGGTATCACGGCCAGTACCCCATTCCTTGATCACAGCCATGATCTTATCCTTAACTGGCCCAGTCAGGGGCACACGGGTGGTGCCAACACGCACATAGGCACATCTCTCAATCACACCCTCAGGAGCACCCTACAACAATAACGGTTTTGTGTTTTAGATTCTTTTTAAGGTAATCATTTTTACTAGTTCATTTTAAGGATCGGTCTTACCTTGACAAACATCTTGTTTCCTACAGGGGCCTTGGAGGCCTTTGCAGGGGAGCAATAGGCAGACATGGACTTTCTGTCACGGGAGAACTCAAGAGTAAAGTCCTTCTTCATAAGCTGTTTGATCACCTAGGAAACCAAGAGCAGCAAACTACATAGATATAATGACCGATATGGAATTTACTGAAAATTCAATCTCGCCACATGGCATTTAACAGTTGCACATCTCAATCCATTACAAAAATCCAGCCATAAACTCAAGTGTGTAGAAATAAATACTACTATCATAACTATCCTTGAGATATTTCAGTCATGAAAACAGGACTAAAGATTTCAACTTAGAACTGAAATATATTCAGACACAATACAGCTGTCCAAAATGAACTTAATGGGCTCAGAAGAGACTGAGATACTTACAGTGCAGCATGTATTGGCTCTCTCAACCTTGGACAGACCACGGACGTCAGTGTTGAATACGTTCATCTTTTCAACCAGGCAGCACAGGGCAGTCTCTGTAGCCTCACCCACTTTCTCATAGATTCCTTTAGACTGTAAAACAAAGAGAGTGAGAGTAAAGCTCTGTTATTGCTCCACAACTGGAATAACATAGATGAGATTGAGACAGAATAAAGGTTTGTTTACCTCATTGAAGTCCAGAGAAGAGTCATTGCACAAGGCGCAGATGGTTGCCAGCTCAACAAGGCCATCGTACTGGCCACACTTGACAGGAAGTCCACTCCTAGTACTGCAAGGTGAAGAAAGAAGAATGGTGAGTCTGTGTGTGCTTGTGCGTGAGTGTCACTTAATAAATATAAAATCACTCACACTTCTCCCTCTGGTGTGTACTTGGATCCAGAAATGTCATACTGGTCAAGAGCCACAGATTCACCTTCCACCTTATCAACGATGAACATCTAAATACAAAGAGAATTAAGTTTAAAACGGTGTAAAGGAGAAGGATTTTCTGGTTGTATCGAGATGACTGGTATATTAGTGATTGCTTTTGGAGTTAGATTCTTGCAAACCTTTGTAACACACATCTGGTTGGTGGTGAGTGTGCCAGTCTTGTCTGAGCAAATGACAGATGTGCAGCCCAGAGTCTCTACAGAGGGAAGAGAGCGGACGATGGCATTCTTCTTAGCCATGCGTCGGGTTCCCAGAGCCAAGCAGGTAGTGATGACAGCAGGCAGACCTGCTCGGAAAAGAAAAGAGTTAAATACTTTCTGTTGGATTTGCTCAACTTACAAAGTCTGCATTGAAAAGAGGAGTTGTGAATCTTGTCTGCATTTTACTCTTGATTTCACACTGATTTGTTTAATGACTCCTGTATTCTCACCTTCGGGGATGGCAGCTACGGCAAGAGCCACAGCGATCTTGAAATAGTAGACAGCACCACGGATCCAGGAGCCGCCGTGGACTGGGTCGTTGAAGTGGCCAATGTTGATGAGCCAGACAGCCACACAGATGAGGGAGATGACTTTGGAGAGCTGCTCACCGAACTCATCCAGCTTCTGCTGCAAGGGGGTCTTCTCCTGCTCAGTGGCAGCCATCTGATCACGGATCTTACCGATCTCAGTTGAGACACCGGTGGCAACCACAACTCCGACAGCCTTGCCAGCAGCGATGTTAGTGCCCTGGGACAATGAGAGGGAGAAGATGTTTCAGGGCTAGTGCTGGAGAAAGATGAGAACAGTAACAAAAGGCTGAAGGAAGGGAAACTCACAGAGAAAAGCATGTTCTTCTTGTCCTGGTTGACAGCCCTGAGGTCAGGAACAGACTCTGTGTGTTTAATCACACTTACAGACTCACCTGAGAATAAAGTGATACAGGAGGTCAGAGAAGGCCAAAGAAGTATGTGTATTTTTGTGTGTATTGGGAGGCCAGATATTGTAAATCAGAGACTAACCAGTGAGGATAGATTGGTCCACACGCAGAGTTGTGGAGCGGATGGCGGTGAGTCTGATATCAGCAGGGACTTTGTCACCAACTACACAGGAAAAAGTTAAGAATTGAGAGCACGCATATATGAAGAACAATACATGCTCAAAACTAATACTAACAAAGTATAGAAAGGCTCTAGAGTGACACTTAGTGTTAGGGGTTAAGGTGTCTCATCAGTCCTATTCTTGATTTGATATGTTTTCTTTCAATATTTCCAATTATTTTATTAAAAGTTTCTAAAATTACGTATATTCAAAGCTTCTCTAGGATATCAATCTGATTAATGGTTTGGCAATGATTTATATATTTTTTTCTAGTCCAGTCTAGGTTGTCCAATCCTGTTCTTGGAGGTCCACCTTCTTATAGAGTTTAGCTCCAACCCTACTAAAACACACATGAACCACCTAACCAAGGTTAGTAGGATTAATGAAATATCCAAGCAGATAGGTTGGAACTACATTTTGCAGGAAAATGACCCACCAGAAGCAGGATTGGCCCCTAATCTAGTCTAAAGATGTCACTGTCAATAATGTTTGCAGATCTTTTGGTGAAAGATTAGAGATCAAAAAGGAGGATCTGATCAAGGGACAATTGAATGAAAAAGAAAAGCAAGGACAAGTTGACCTTCATAGTGGTGTAAACAAGAGGCCTGGAGAGAAAAATGAGTGATGAGGAAGGAACAGGTGGAAGAGGGAAAGAGAAGGGGCTAGGGATCGAGAGAGGGCAAGTAGAGGAACAGGTGCTGGGATGTATTTATATACAGGCCTTTTCTTTGCTCGTGCTCTCGTGGGTTCTTTCAGCCTTTTCTGATCCCATTACTCTATATGCTTCCTCCCGCTGTCACACACACCCCTTAATTGCCTTAAAAGGATGCTCACACTTTCTCAAGGGCATGAGTCCCATATAGTCCTGTCCCCTCTACACATGTCTCATGTCTCATTACTTGACATCGTTGTGGTTACATAGTGTAACAGTTGGCTTGAAGGTGTTGCTTACTCTGCATTTCCATTTTCAGACGCTTGTGCTATTCTGATGTGTGTGAGGATTATGGGATCGTTCTGTTCTACCGATGCTCTGCTGTCAGATGCTCAGATCCATTGGTATACCTGACACTTCCACAATGTCTCCAGGAACGATCTCTCTGGCTTTGATCATCTGTACGCTCTTTCTGTCAGCGCGGTAGACTTTGCCCATTTCTGGCTCATACTCCTTTAGAGCCTCAATTGCACTCTCTGCATTGCGCTCCTGTAAAAACAAACATCTAGATCAGCTCCTGCTCCCCTTAGGATTTTACACCTTAACAACCCTCTGCTTCCAAGGGTGTGCATACTATACTTTCTAAGTTACTATTGTGCCAGCCCCATGGATCCTTGATGAAATCTGACCAGCCTCTAGTATTTTTACCATTGTCGTCATGTGTGTTCCTGAGGCCACTAGGGTAAATACGGCTATGCCTTTAACCTGTGATGTAATTTACACCACATTGAGTTCTTCAGTTTTGGGCTCTTAAGTTTCTCTTGAAATGTATGAATTTTATTGTATTATATCACAAAATATCAAACCAAATGGCATCTCATTGAAAATGTCTAAAAGTAAAGTTTATTTCTAAAGTAAAGTTGATTATTTTACGAAATAAAATAAACTTTACTTTATATATATATATATATATATATATATCATTTCTTTATTTATATTTTTTTTGTTGTTTGTTTGTGTGTTTGTTTTGTTTTGAGGCTGCCTTCAGTGTCCAAATACTTCTTGGGGCCACTGTATTGGGAATGTAAAATTGATGTGCATATTCACCTGCCATACTCCAACCACAGCATTGGCGATAAGGATGAGGAGAATGACCAAAGGCTCGACAAAGGCAGTGATGGTTTCCTCACCTTCCTCAAACAAGGCCAGTACCTGATGAACGGAGAGAGAGAGCTGGAGTGTGAGAGAGACATCTAAGATCCATTCGCGAGGTAGAAAAGAAATAGATTAAAGATCTAATATTTGTGCACCTCATTAGAGTCTTAATTAAAGAACCAGTGGGTGTATGTGAAATTGTGAATGAGTGTGTGCATGCATACCCTCTGAAAGACACCCCCCCCCCTCCCCTCCCCTCCCCTCCCCACCCCTCCCCACACACACACACACACACACACACACACACACACTTACACTTACACTTCATCTGAACATTGAGTTATGGTTGAAGTGTACAGCTGATCCTCTTCCAGTAATTCTCACATGCGTGCATGCTTTACTCGATTTACGGCACGGTAGCACCTGCTGTCTGTCTTTCTCTTCTTCACCTTTACAGTCTTTCTACTGAACTGTCTTTCATTCCTTCCATCTTTGACACTTGTGGGTGGATACAGTTTCTTGGACTGGCTTAAGACCACCTTAAAATAACACTCTCTTCCTCTCTCTGTTTTAATCACTCACTCTTTTCTCTTTTTCTCTCCTTTATTTCTCTGTCCTTGCTTCTCTTCAAAGCTTCTTTCCTGGCCTTCTAAGGCCATAATGACAGCTGTGATGTCATGGGCCTGAACAAAACAGCAGAACTAATGCCGCCTGCTTCATTTATTCCAAAACAGATTTGGAAAAAAGAAAGAAATGCAGTTTTATGTGCCGACACGGTTTCATTATCGGTATGGAATGTACTCAAATTTCAACAGCAAGTGTGCATCTGAGACTAAAAAAAAGATGCCTCATGCTAGTGGTGTTGTTTTATGCAACCATAAGGGTTCCATACTACCCGGCACAGATAAACAGCTGGATTATGGTCTACCCATTATATACACACATATATAAGACACAGGGCTGAAGGGTTACCATTTAACTTGATTGACAGGAACGGATGGGAATGTGGGAAATGTGTCCCTGTCCTTCTCATGTACATTATTAATCATTGTCTGCACCCATAAATGAAAGCCTGTGAAGTCATTAAAATGTTACAGCTCTGTGACTTTAGACTTAACCTAGGTCAGCATAACCCAAGCTATGAAATTACTGAATTACTGAAGCACTACCTGTGGAAAGTGAGGTTTCTGAAGATTTAGACTACATTATGATGCCATGGGGTTTCTATTTACTTACAAAAGAGATGCAGGCAGCCAACAGCAGGATCCTGACCAAGAGATCTTCAAACTGCTCAACCACCAGCTCCCAGATGGTCTTGCCTGAGAGAGAAGATAGGTAGATAGATGCATATGATAGACAGACAGTATGCGTAAAATGCAGACATGCCATCAATTCTAGGTCTAGGTCTTGTCATATAAAGCTATAAAAACAGTAAACGAAAAACATACCTTCTTCAGCGGGCAGCTCTGTGATTGGTTGATTTAGTGCAGTCGACAAGATGAATGGAGGAGGTGGTCAAAACAGAACCATTAGAATTAGACATTAATATTTTTCCCATCAACAATCACCATAACATAGCATATTAAATAATTGTATAATATGGTTCATTCTGAAATTAGATCGCACAAATAAAACTATTCAATTAGTAGTCTAGCAATTTGTCCTTCTGTTTGACCTTCTACTGAAGTCCCTGTAGGCTTAAAATGGTTCCTGTGTTTCAGCTGTCACTTTTTTTCTTTCTTTGTCTTTCGAATCTTGCTTTTGCAACTTAATGTTATTGTGCAGCATGGATCAATGCATTTATTCAGGGTTATTTCGCCTTTGGCTGAGAGCTCTAATTTCTTCTAAATGCAGCATGTTCTGATAAGAAAACACTTCTGGAGATGTATGTGTTCTCTGTTTTCAAGTCTTAAGATACAGTGTTACTCGTTCATCTTGTCTGATGCCTGTTCTCAACTAACTAATCACAACTTATTCCACACAAAACACATTTTTAATACGAAGTAAGGAATTCTTCCTTCAAAATGGCTTGTTCTGTCAATTCACTCCAACTTTGTTTCATTGTAATCAAACATCCATTCATATTTTAAGAAGCCTCCATCCACTTGTCCATGCTTTCCTCACCGTTGAATCCAAACTTTTCTTGGTTTTTCTTGACCTGATCTAGAGCGAGGCCTGTGCTCTCGCTCACGCCGAAGTAGGCCAGGCATTCTGCTGTTTCCTTGGTGTGTGCGTTCTCCATCCTGTCTGCTCAAAGGGGAGACTTCACAAAAACAATACAAGATGTAGGTAAGTTGGATTTCCACTCAGAAAAATTTAGAAATGTCCAGTTTTAACACTTTTTACAGGTCATTGAGAAACTAATAAATCCCTTAATTATAAAAAAGAAAAGAAAAAAGATTGAGAGAGTACGCACCAACACTTTTTAAAGTGTAGGATAGGGACAAAACAGATGGCCCCTTGATTCTCTCTCCCCTCTCTCTTTCTCTCTCTGCTCTCCTTCCTCTGGAGCGCAGGGCTGACTGAAAGTGCAAACTTCCACTCATCTCCGTAGAGTTTTATAAAGACACCAGGCAAACCATCGCCCAGGTCACACCCAGAGGAGGCCCCCTATTGGCTGAGACAATACAGATATGGTGGGGAAGGGGCAAGGCCTTGGGAAAAGAGATGAAGAGATGTGATTGGAGCAATTGGGTGACAACTGCAGAGGGTGTGAGCAGCCTTGAAAGCGGGGTTAAAATTGGGGTCTGTTTTTGGAACATGCACCAACAGGGGAATGGAGACGGTGAATGGGGAATTGTGGTGTTGGGACTTTGGTGGGGAGGGTCAGATGAATGATAGCTCAAATGATTTTGGGATGTTGATATGCATGACCAAGGACTTGGATTTTTGTGGGGATTAAAAACTTGCAGGGCTTTGTTATAATTATGTGGTACAATTATGCGGTACGGGATTAAAATATCTATCCATTCTATAAGAACTATAATGTGAGGGTATACGTCTGAAAATGTATGAAGACTGTCAGGTCTCCATCCTCAGAGAGGATTAGCACCTGGGATGGAAAAAGTGAGTGAGGGTAAAGCAGCACTTCAGACATGGCAAGTGTGCTGTAAAACAGTCTGAGGACGGATTAATTAGCAAGAGTGTATAAAGAGGGAAAGACAGAGGGGAAAAAAGTAGGAAGAAGGGACGTTAAGGTACAAATGAGGGCTCAATGTTTATAATCTTTTATCTTGTTGACAGATAGTTTGGATGAATAGACAGAGATGGATGACTGGTTAAATAGTTTTTGTCAAACCAAAGCAGCGACAGGAAGAAACCACCATGTGATTTTAGCCCATTTAATGCCCATTCTTTATTCTTTTATTCTTTTTCTAAACTTTCTTTAAAAAGTTTTTTAAATGCAATGCTTTCAATTAAAAGCTGATAATTGAGCAAAGCAATGGATAAAGTAGGACAAACAAGTTTTTTCATTTAATATTTCTTCCTTTTCCACTGTATTGTGTAGTGGAGATCTTTAGTTGTTTAAAATATTGTGTGAGTGGGTTAAGACATTTGGCATCATAATTTAAAACAACATAAAATGACAAATGATGGTCATTTTAATCAAGTCGCAGGATTACTCTGTCATTCTAATGTCAGCTGAAACTAAATCCATTACATGGACAACATGACATGATCAATTTAAAAAATTCTCAGTGTTTAGTATATTCACTTTTATTGGCTACATTATTTGCAAAGGTCTAGTAATGCACAGTCAAGTCAAGTCAATTCAATTCAAGTCTCCTTAATTTATATAGCGCTTTTCACAATGCAGATTGTTTCAAAGCAGCTTCACAGTGATTCGTCTGTACAGCAGATCTAGAAGAAAATAGTGTCATAGTCCAGCTTAAGTAAGTTCAGTGATGGTTAATTTTTGTTGTAAAAAAGTTATTAATTTAGTTCAAATATATATATATATATATATATATATATAGCCGCTCTGGAGAAAACAATGATGTCATCGACCAGCTCAGTTCAGTTCTCATACAAGGGTGTCAATGCAGGCAGATCAATAATATTGTTGAATATTAAGTGTCTCCAACTAAGCAAGCCAAAAGCCAAAGGTGACAGTGGCAAGGAACCAAAACTCCATCAGGTGACAGAATGGAGAAAAAAGCAGGCTCAGTCGAGGGGCCCGTTCTCCTCTGGCCAATGAACCAACAGTGTACAGTATGATTATGATTCAGGCAGCATTACAGGTCAGAAGTCAGATTGGATCAGAACGTTTCAAATATTTCGAATATATAAGTCTTATCATATGTTTTGGCACTTGGTCATGCAGTCCAATGTGCATTACACATACAAGCACACCAGAGCATTATAAGACTGTCAGATGGGTAAGTAAATGTCTTATGCATGTTTTATTATAAACAATACAATGGATGATCATTTATGATAATGTTTTCATTCGTCATCTATTTACTTTTTTCACACTTTATATGCTATTTGGCAAACAGTCTCTATCACTCATTCCCTTATTTCCAAGACATCACACTTTATAGAACACACCACTATCTGTGTTGTTGTTTTTAATTGAAACTATAACAGTTAAAGTATAGTCTTCGTAAACTAAATAGTATAGATAGTAAAAAGTATAATAGTAAATAATAAATAGTAGATAGAAAAACGTAGTTGCCGAGACAATATTTCTAATTTTCTAAGTTTAAGTACTAAAATGAATAAAACTAAATATACTGAAATAAATATGAATTATAGCTAAATAGAAAAAAAAGAAAATAATAATATCACAAAATATCACAAAAAAATACTAAACCTTAAACTAAAATGAAACTGAAAATACAAAAATAAATGCTAATTCAAAATATACATAAAATAGTATATAATTAATACAAAAATAATTCTGTCCACAATAAAATGTTTTATTTAACATAGTATGTTCATGCTGGTCTACAATGCTCAGTATAGTCTCTGAAAACCATTCATTGCCTCTCCCCACTGAAATGTTTGCGTGAAGACTTGTTCTCCTACTTCAGCTATTGTTATGTAGGTGTTACAGTGGAACTAGACACTCTTGTCTGTGTCGGTGGGGGCTGATGGTTCTTTTGGTACTTGTGTAACTGTAGATTGAGTTGCAGTTGTGTGTGTCCTGTATAAATAGATCTGAGTGATGTGGACCAGCAGCAGCTCAACCCAATTGTTGGATTTTTGCTCCAGCCACAGCTCCAGTGCTGCTGAAGAAACGGAGAGCATAATTTAGCCATTCTTAGCCAGTGTTAATGTTGAAGTTCACACACAGGTCTCATGCATCCTGTTTTGTTTCATTTGTCTTTCTCCTGTTATTTCACTCTCTTGAAAGTACTTTAAATATTTTTCACCACTGACTCTCTGTGACTTTTCAACTCTGACTCCTTGCTCCCTTTCTGACCCTGGCCCCCATCAGGTGTGCTTGTGTGTCATGATTCTGACGTGCCTCCCTGTCTCCCACAGAATGTGTCCCGATGCTGCTGGCGTGTCTGTGCTCATGTTGCAGCATGTTTCACATAGCTGCAAAAAAAAAAAAAAAAATCATTCAGAGTCATTGGACTTTCTTATATTCAAAATTACAAAATAATTTGTAAATAAAGATTTATAATATACCCTGATCCTGATTTATGAAGGATATAAGTCATTTTTGACAACTAAATTAAATATTTTGAGGGATAAAACAGTGGCATTTTATATATATATATATATATATATATATATACATATACTGTGTGTGTGTGTGTGTGTGTGTGTGTGTGTGTGTGTGTGTGTGTGTGTGTGTAGAAAATATTTATGAAATATCATTACACGTTATCAGTAAACCAGCTGCTAGGTGTGAAAGATAGCAGTGCACAAAATGGCAAAGCACTTGGACTTTAAGAACAGGAAGTTTGATAGAAATTGTTTCCTTCAGTGGTGATAGCAGGACATGTGATGTTTAACTGGAAAGAGTCAGTTCACTTTTCAAGAGAGTTCAGTTCAAAAGATTTAAGAAATAAGTTCCCTGGTTTTATGGGTATATTTATCCTTCTGTAACACTGTCATTGTGTATGTGTCTTCCTTTTTAGGTCTACACTTGCCCTGCGGAACATACAGAGACGCTGCTGATGACAGGAAGACGGATCAAGGGAAAGAGAAGAGGGACTCAGGAAAGCCAAGATGCAGGGATGAATTGAAGGTTAAATATATACAGTGGCGAGTGAGAGTGAGTGTAGAATGGAGATAGCGAAACCAGTATGAAGAAAAAGGTCGGGAGTGAAAGAGTAAAAAATGTGCACTTGAGGAATCAGAGAAAGTAAAAATGGGGAAAATAAGGGGGAGCAACAGCTTGGGACGATTTGACTGTCGTTTCAGCTGTTATAGCTGTAGTTAACCGCCACTGACAAATTCCTTAAGTGATTAATGTGGCCTTTCTTTCTCATTCACTTTTTTAAATCATAAATGAACATGAATATTGTAAAAAAATAATGGTTATTTATTGGCATCATTGGTTCCATAAAGAACCTTTAACATCCATGGAACCTTTCCATTCCACAAAATGTTCTTTATGGTGGAAAAAGTTTCTTTAGATTATTAAAGTCTAAGAAAACTGTTCGCTGAATGGTTCTTTTGGAAACCAAACACAGTTCTTTTATGGCATTGCTGCGTAAACCCCCTTTTGGAACTTTTATTTTTAAGAGTGTACCATATGCAGAGGCCAATGTCATTTTACACACGTGTACAGTATGTTGTGTACATGTGTGTGTGCCAAACAAGTGTGTGACAGGTGTTGGACAGGAATGGTGTTAAATTCTCAGCACTGTCCCTATTCTTGGTTATTTGAATCTCTGGCTCCAAAGTATGGTGCCGTAATCCGGTCTTTAATGACTAACACCTCTATATAGGCTACACACGCAAGAAGGCACGTGAATACATTCATAAGATCATCTGGATGGACCCGGAAAAGCACTTTTTACAATTATTTGTTATTAAACAATTATGGTTTTCATTTACGTTAGGAAGCGATGTATTGCTTGCTTTGAAAAAATGTCTGCCCCTAAAAATGTTTCTAAATTAAAAAAAAAAAAACAAAACAAATATATTATTTAATATTACTTAATCTACATCAGGTTACACAAGTGTTATACTGTACATTTTATTCCCAATGTGGCTTAGCAGCTAATGCAATAAAACTTGTTCCTTTGTTATTTAAGTTGGGTAAAATGCACCTTTGAAACCATTTATGATTTAATGTGTTTTGACACATCTCACTCTATGAAATAAAAGATGCACCGACCGTCATAAAGGCAGGGACAAACATTATCTATATAGGTGGTTGGGTACATCAGATGTCACAGCTGTGAAAAAACAGTTATCAGCTTTTACAGTGAAGGAACATTTATGTGGGAACAGCTTCTAACCGCTATTAATAATAGCGAGGGTTGTCCTTGGGTATTCTTGAAAGAGGAGAGGGCAGAGGATATCCCAAAGAAAGCCCAACACTCTAACTCAAAAACCTCTCTCTCTCTCTCTCTCTCTCTCTCTCTCTCTATCTCTCTCTCTCTCTCTCTCTCTCTCTCTCTCTCTCTCTCTCTCTCTCTCTCTCTCTCTCTCTCTCTCTCTCTCTCCCTCTCCCTCTCCCTCTCCCTCTCCCTCTCTCTCTCTCCCTCCCTCTCTCCCTCTCCCTCTCCTCCAGGTTATATTTAGCTCGGCTTTAGGGGTGTCGACCTCTTGCTCTGCTGCAGGCTGTAGCCTTACAAGGCCCAACCACAAGTATTGTTTCTTAGCAACCCTTGATGTTTTCACCTAAGTGGACGGGTCCACCAATGTGCTGTTGTAGCAGCTAATCATTATAATCATCCTATAAGCATCACCACCACCATCAGCAGCAGCAGCAGAATGAGCATGTGCACCTCGTGTCTGCTGATGCTCCTGTGTGCTATTAGATATGCTATTATATATTCATTTATTATATATACATTTTCAATTTGCCTTAAGTTTAGTTTAGTGTTATATATACATGTATTTACCACATGTAGTTACTATTGTACCATAATTACTATAAATTATGAATAACATTCTTTTTATCAGTTGCCATTAGTTACTGTTATAAGGAAACACTTAAACCTGGCAGCCGATTACTAGCATTTAATGCTATTCAATACCATTTATAAAAATAAAAATAAAACATCTACTGTGTATTAGTTTGGTTTATGAGCGTAAGTCAAGTCAAGTCACATTTATTTATATAGCACTTTTTACAATACAAATTGTTTCAAAGCAGCTTTACAGTGATAACAGGAAAATAATGCAAAAAAAGTTTGTTTCCAGAAGAAAATAGCATCATAGTCCAGCTTAAATAAGTTCAGTGATGTTTAATTTTTGTTTAATTTTTTTAAATTAATTAAAATCATTTATATACATAAAGCTGCTCTAGAGTAAACCGTGATGTCATCATCCAGCTCAATTCAGTTCTTGAATAATAGTGTCAATGCAGGCAGATCAATATTATTGTTGGATATTAAAATACATTTTAAATTTAATGTCCCTAACTAAGCAAGCCAAGCTAATGGCAACAAAGGTGGAAAAAGGCGACAGTGGCAAGGAACCAAAACTCCATCAGGAGACAGAATGGAGAAAAAAACCTTGGGAGAACCCAGGCTCAGTCGGGGGCCAGTTCTCCTCTGGCCAATGAACGGACAGTGTATGATTATGATTCAGGCAGCATTACAGGTCAGAAGTCAGATTGGTTTGGAACAATCAGAATATTATCCAGTTCCATCTGGTTTAAGATCAGAGTCATCACGCCGGGATGGAGACCGGTTTGTTGAGGATCAGTGCTGATGGATACGGCCTGGATCCAGATAATTACAGTAAACCTCGGAATAATCAGAAAGACTAACATTAGCGTAGATGCCATTCTTCTTATGATGTAACAGGTACATCGGGTGTTATAGGAAGTGTTCCCGGTTCCAGCTGACCTAATTTATGCAGCCTAATAATAATTTAACTGATTTGAATAATATAAATGTATAACTTTCTATGTGTATGCCAGGTTAAAGCGATGTGTTTTTAGTCTAGATTTAAACTGACAGAGTGTGTCTGCTTCCCAGACAATGTTAGGAAGACTATTCCAGAGTTTAGGTGCTAAATAGGAAACGGATCTACCGCCAGCAGTCGATTTTGATATTCTAGGTATTATCAACTGGCCAGAGTTTAGAGATTGCAATAGACGTGAAGGACTATAATGCGTTAAGAGCTCGCTCAAGTACTGCGGAGCTAAACCATTTAGTGCTTTGTAAGTAATCAGCAATATGACAGAACCGGGCTCTAAGCACTTAAATGTGGTTGTAGAATGTGTAAACACTGGATGGGATCAACTTAGAGGTGAACTATAAGCATTCTGCATGTGTTTGGGTGTGAGTATGGGTATCTGTTTGTCTGATAATAAATAAAAAGGGTGCAGTTGTCCTGTCCACTACAGTTACGATATTTGTTCCCATACAATTAGGATGAGATTTAGGGTTACTATGGAACAAACAAACAAACAGCTAAATGTACTGTATTTGTGTGGGGATCAAGGAGCTGTACCAGGATGTTTTTTAAGAGCATGTCATGTGTCCATGCTATATGTGTACATGGATCCTCTTTACTGTCCCGCTCTGTTTTTGATGAGGTATTTTTTTGTTTTATTGTTCCTCCATTCTTGACGTTGTACTTTCTGTGGTGGGTCATGTTTTGATTGGAATGCTCTGCCCCCAAAAGAGCCGTCCTTGTCATGCCATGGACACTGATTTAAACTAGGGAGAGGGTTTTAAATGCTGCATTTCACATGTAGAGGCCTGACACTCACATTCATGGCTTACTAGCTCCAGTCACAGCAGAAACACACATGCCTGATTCCAACATAATTACCCTAATCAGTGCTCATTATAACTCATCAGCAGCTGTTACAATGACGGTTGAATGTGTTACTTATGACTAAAACTAATAGTTTCAGAAGCATTGAAGGGATATTGTGGGTTCAATACAAGTTAAGTTCAATTGAAAGCATTTGTGGCATAATGTTGATTGCCACAACAATGTCCACTTTCCCCTCCTTTTCTTAAAATAACAACAACTCTGGGTTACAGTGAGTCACAAGGAAAGTGAATGAGGCCAATCCATAAATGTTCAAATATTTTCCAGTAGTATCAAGACATTATAGTATGATTTTAGTGTGAAAAATTGCTTACTAACCTTTTCTGTGTAAAGTTATAATTAATTTTACAACAAAGTTGTAAACGAAAAGCCTGAAAACCTAAAAACTGTATAAATTATTATTTTAAACATCATTTTACAGCTCAATTAATACACAAGTGTTAACAGATTAATTAATGTAAGTTCTTTTCTAAAATTATATGCTTCACATTTCTGCTTTTAAATCCTTCACAAATTCCTATATTAAAATCCTTAATTTGCTTCCATTGTGCAGTGGAGTTTAAATAATTGAAATAATTTATTGTAATAATCAACATTATGCGACAAATTTTGTAAATATAACTTAACTTGTTTTAAATATTTGCTACACTTTTAAAAATAAAAGTTCTTTATTGGAATCAATGGTTCCATGAAGACCCTTTAAAATCAATAAAAACTTTCCATTACCCAAAAGGTTCTATATAGTGGAAAAGTCTCTTAAGATTATTAAAAATCATTATCATAAAAAAAAAATGGTTCTATCAAGAACTGTTCACTGAAAGGTTCTTTGAATCCTAAATGGTTCTTTGGAATCACTTTTTTTTAAAGAGTGTATTTATGCATCATGAAACATAATTTTTTTTTTTTCATTAAAAAAGAGAAACAACTTCACACATAAGTGTTTTCTCTGAGTATTTGTCCATTTATAAGTCATACGTATAAACGGTCATAGACATGTTTGCAGTCACGTGACCATGGTGAACAGTGTCACCTGTGGTGCTTGTCTTGTTTTAATCTTGAGTATATATTGAACGTCAAAATAACTTCACACATCTGACACTGAATCATTGAAATAGGTTATGAGCAGTAAAGTAAGGGTCACCTCATGTACTTTTGTGCATCTTTGCAATGTGTGCTACAATTTGACATTCAATATCATTTTAGTAACTCCACATGATGTTGCACTCTTGATGAATTGCATAATTCCATTAAACATCTTATGTATGTGTATGTGTGAGGGATTGTTCCATGAAGAAGTCAGTTCATTTGTATTGGAAGGGTGTTTGGATGAGGCAGGGATCAGTCTCTAAAGTCGAGGAAGATAATGTCATAGTCTCTTTTTGACTGTGCTCATGCCTGGGTTCAAAGCCTTCCAGGAAATACGACAGAGGGATTTGTGTTTGTGTTTTCCAGTCAGGACATACTGACCCCTGCTGCTTATGTCAGTAACTACAGCATAAATGTGTAGAAAGAGTTTAGTCCAAAATCATTAGTGAATCTGCAACTTCAACTCTGGTTATAATCTCGGTGCCTTTTGTGTTATTATGTCAGTCTTTATGGCCTGTAGTCATTTTTGATAGATATTTATTTGATATATGCAATGTGACAAGTCCATAATACATGGATACTGCCTGACTCTTGTCTGAGAATGCCATCTACTGGTTTATTTATTTTAAGAAATATAAGGTCACTGTTTAGATTTAGTTTTAGAGTACTTAAAATAACTACAACACTTTTTGAAATAAATATTAAACATTTTATTTACATAGTTTTCCCACAACATTTATCAACATGTAACTGTAAGAAAACGTGAATGAAAAATAATGTAAAAAACATCTCTTCGAAATTTCAAGCTTATTTTTTAAGTCAAACCATATTGACTAAATATCAAGTTGCAGCGCACTTTTTTTAGTAGCAAAATGTCTTCAAGAGCAGATGGAGTAAACTAATACTGTACAGTGATATGACGGTTTACATATAATTTTTGGACTGAAGAAAGGTGTGAGCATTAGGGGGGTAAAAAAAGGAATCATAAAGTAATAAGACCTGAAAACAAAATGGAAGAACCAAAGAGAAAGGATTTATATCAGTCCCTGCAGCATTCAGTTCATGAGGTGTTTTAATCCACCTCTTCAATAGTCGGTCCCTGGGAAGCGGCCCCTGATTCGCCACGTGCCTGAGCTCCACAGCCTCCAGCTGGCATCCCTCCCTGATAAAGCTTAGTGATGATTGGGTTGCAGACTTTCTCCAGCTCCTTCAGCTGATGCTCATACTCCTCCTTATCAGCCAGCTGGTTGTTCTCTAGCCAGCTGATGGTGGCGTTGCATTTCTCAATCACTTTCTTCTTGTCATCCTCGCTGATCTTGTTTTTCAGGTTCTCATCTTCCACACTGCTCTTCATGTTGAAGGCGTAAGACTCCAGGGAGTTTTTGGCAGCAATCTTCTCTCTTTGCTGATCATCTTCAGCTTTGTACTTGTCTGCGTCCTGCACCATTCTCTCAATCTCCTCTTTGCTCAGTCTGCCCTTGTCATTGGTGATGGTGATCTTGTTCTCTTTTCCACTGCTTTTGTCCACCGCTGACACATTTAGGATTCCGTTGGCGTCAATGTCAAAGGTCACTTCAATCTGCGGGACTCCACGTGGTGCAGGTGGAATTCCTGTGAGCTCAAATTTACCCAGCAGGTTGTTGTCTTTTGTCATGGCCCTCTCTCCCTCATACACCTGGATCAGGACACCGGGCTGGTTGTCTGAGTAGGTGGTGAAGGTCTGGGTCTGTTTGGTGGGGATGGTGGTGTTGCGTTTGATGAGGGCTGTCATGACTCCACCTGCAGTCTCGATGCCCAAAGATAGTGGCGCAACATCTAGCAGAAGCAGGTCCTGGACATTTCCAGATGTGTCACCCATGAGGATGGCGGCTTGCACAGCAGCACCATAAGCCACTGCCTCATCTGGGTTGATGCTCTTGTTCAAGTCCCTGCCGTTGAAGAAATCCTGCAGAAGCTTCTGGATCTTTGGGATTCTTGTTGATCCACCAACCAGAACGACGTCATGGATCTGAGACTTGTCCATCTTGGCGTCTCTCAGGGCTTTCTCCACAGGCTCAAGTGTTCCCCTGAAGAGGTCTGAGCACATCTCTTCAAAGCGTGCTCTGGTGATGGACGTGTAGAAGTCGATGCCCTCGTACAGTGAGTCGATCTCAACGCTGGCCTGAGAGCTGGAGGAGAGGGTTCTCTTGGCTCGCTCGCATGCTGTTCGCAGCCTCCTCAGTGCCCTCTTGTTCTGACTGATGTCCTTCTTGTGCTTCCTCTTGAATTCTTCTACAAAGTGATTCACCATGCGGTTGTCAAAGTCCTCGCCACCCAGATGAGTGTCTCCGGCTGTGGCCTTCACCTCAAAGATGCCATCTTCAATGGTCAGGATGGACACGTCAAAGGTGCCTCCACCCAGGTCAAAGATCAGGACGTTGCGTTCTGCTCCTTTGCCTTTGTCAAGGCCGTAAGCGATGGCTGCAGCCGTGGGCTCGTTGATGATTCTGAGGACATTGAGCCCAGCGATCACTCCAGCGTCTTTAGTGGCTTGCCTCTGCGAGTCATTGAAATAGGCAGGAACTGTGATAACTGCATTTGTCACCTTCTGCCCCAGATAAGCTTCAGCAATCTCCTTCATCTTCACCAGGACCATAGAGGAAATTTCTTCAGGATTGAATGTCTTGTTTTCTCCTTTGTATTCGACTTGAACCTTTGGCTTTCCGCTGTCACTGACGACTTGGAAGGACCAGTGCTTCATGTCAGACTGCACTACTGGGTCATCAAACTTCCTGCCAATCAGCCTCTTGGCATCAAACACGGTGTTGTTGGGGTTCATGGCCACCTGGTTTTTAGCTGCATCTCCAATGAGCCTCTCTGTGTCAGTGAAGGCAACATAGCTGGGTGTTGTTCTGTTCCCCTGGTCGTTGGCGATGATCTCCACTTTTCCATGCTGAAACACCCCCACACAGGAGTAGGTGGTGCCCAGGTCAATTCCAATGGCTACTCCTTTTGCTGATGACATGTTTGGTTTCTTTTAATGTCTACCTGTCTTCAACAAGCAAAAGAAATAAGAAAATTACCATGTAAAATTGCTCAATTTTAACCATGAAATTAATTTTATGCAGTTAATATATTATTGCAGTTAAACAATAAATGTCTCTTTATAATTGTTTTTGCATGTTCATTGTTCACACTAATGACTTGAAAAATGAGAACACCATATTATTATTATTATTATTAATAATAACAATGTATAATAAGACTAAATATAAAACATAGTGAAATATAATTATTTGTTAAAAACGTAAATAAATTCTTAAGTAGGCTATTAATTCATTAGGTGGCTCTTCATCACATATTTTTGTTGACATTTAATCATGAAACAGATGAGTATAGAATAAAACATTATTTACTGCAAGCATCTCATGTCTGATATAAAGCTAGATGTAAATGTACAAGTTTATGACGTAAGTATATAAACTCAATAGAAAAAGAACAGTGGTAGTTTAAATTAATGTTCCACTTACCTTTTATGATTTAGATATTTTATGGCAGGCGTATTGTGGCTCGTTGTCTAGAAGATGGCACACTTCGCTGTCTCGCTCTTTCCAATGTGTTCTGAACTATCCCGAAGTTTATAACGAAGCACTGCCACAGTCCTATTTTATATTCTCTTACATAGCCCTGTTGAAGTTTCTCGAATACACCAGCGAGTTCGACCAATCAAAAACCAGCACAGGCGGAATGGCTCCACCCACTACGCTGCGTCATCGTATAGTCCTGCTCTGGCTATTTCTGGAGTTTTCTCTGATATTGTTGGGACCATATGAAGTCATAACATAGTATTGATCTCGTAAACGCTAAACAGCTTACTGGCTCCAGTCACAGCAGAAACACACATGCCTGATTCCAACATAATTACCCTAATCAGTGCTCATTATAACTCATCAGCAGCTGTTACAATGACGGTCGAACTTGTTTCTTATAACTAAAGCCTCAGTATAGCATTGAAGGGATATTTTGGGTTCAATACAAGTAAAGTTCAATTGAAAGCATTTGTGGCATAATGTTGATTGCCACAACAATGTCCACTTTCCCCTCCTTTTCTTAAAATAAAAACAACTCTGGGTTACAGTGAGTCACAAGGAAAGTGAATGAGGCCAATCCATAAATGTTCAAATATTTTCCAGTAGTATCACCACAAGACATTATAGTATGATTTTAGTGTGAAAAATTGCTTACTAACCTTTTCTGTGTAAAGTTATAATTAATTTTACAACAAAGTTGTAAACGAAAAAGCCTGAAAACCTAAAAACTGTATAAATTATTATTTTAAACATCATTTTACAGCTCAATTAATACACAAGTGTTAAAGATAAATTAATGTAAGTTCTTTTCTAAAATTATATGCTTTACATTTCTGCTTTTAAATCCTTCACAAATTCCTATATTAAAATCCTTAATTTGCTTCCATTGTGCAGTGGAGTTTAAATAATTGAAATAATTTATTGTAATAATCAACATTATGCGACAAATTTTGTAAATATAACTTAACTTGTTTTAAATATTTGCTACACTTTTAAAAATAAAAGTTCTTTATTGGAATCAATGGTTCCATGAAGACCCTTTAAAATCAATAAAAACTTTCCATTACCCAAAAGGTTCTATATAGTGGAAAAGTCTCTTAAGATTATTAAAAATCATTATCATAAAAAAAAAATAATAAAAAAAAATGGTTCTATCAAGAACTGTTCACTGAAAGGTTCTTTGAATCCTAAATGGTTCTTTGGAATCACTTTTTTTTAAAGAGTGTATTTATGCATCATGAAACATAATTATGTTTTTTTCATTAAAAAAGAGAAACAACTTCACACATAAGTGTTTTCTCAGAGTATTTGTCCATTTATAAGTCATACGTATAAACGGTCATATACATGTTTGCAGTCACGTGACCATGGTGAACAGTGTCACCTGTGGTGCTTGTCTTGTTTTAATCTTGAGTATATATTGAACGTCAAAATAACTTCACACATCTGACACTGAATCATTGAAATAGGTTATGAGCAGTAAAGTAAGGGTCACCTCATGTACTTTTGTGCATCTTTGCAATGTGTGCTACAATTTGACATTCAATATCATTTTAGTAACTGTAGTAATGATGTTGCACTCTTGATGAATTGCATAATTCCATTAAACATCTTATGTATGTGAATGTGTGAGGGATTGTTCCATGAAGAAGTCAGTTCATTTGTATTGGAAGGGTGTTTGGATGAGGCAGGGATCAGTCTCTAAAGTCGAGGAAGATAATGTCATAGTCTCTTTTTGACTGTGCTCATGCCTGGGTTCAAAGCCTTCCAGGAAATACGACAGAGGGATTTGTGTTTGTGTTTTACAGTCAGGACATACTGACCCCTGCTGCTTATGTCAGTAACTACAGCATAAATGTGTAGAGAGAGTTTAGTCCAAAATCATTAGTGAATCTGCAACTTCAACTCTGGTTATAATCTCGGTGCCTTTTGTGTTATTATGTCAGTCTTTGTGGCCTGTAGTCATTTTTGATAGATATTTATTTGATATATGCAATGTGACAAGTCCATAATACATGGATACTGCCTGACTCTTGTCTGAGAATGCCATCTACTGGTTTATTTATTTTAAGAAATATAAGGTCACTGTTTAGATTTAGTTTTAGAGTACTTAAAATAACTACAACACTTTTTGAAATAAATATTAAACATTTTATTTACATAGTTTTCCCACAACATTTATCAACATGTAACTGTAAGAAAACGTGAATGAAAAATGTAAAAACATCTCTTAGAAATTTCAAGCTTATTTTTTAAGTCAAAACATATTGACTAAATGTCAAGTTGCAGCGCACTTTTTTTAGTAGCAAAATGTCTTCAAGAGCAGATGGAGTAAACTAATACTGTACAGTGATATGACGGTTTACATATAATTTTTGGACTGAAGAAAGGTGTGAGCATTAGGGGGGTAAAAAAAGGAATCATAAAGTAATAAGACCTGAAAACAAAATGGAAGAACCAAAGAGAAAGGATTTATATCAGTCCCTGCAGCATTCAGTTCATGAGGTGTTTAATCCACCTCTTCAATAGTCGGTCCCTGGGAAGCGGCCCCTGATCCGCCACGTGCCTGAGCTCCACAGCCTCCAGCTGGCATCCCTCCCTGATAAAGCTTAGTGATGATTGGGTTGCAGACTTTCTCCAGCTCCTTCAGCTGATGCTCATACTCCTCCTTATCAGCCAGCTGGTTGTTCTCTAGCCAGCTGATGGTGGCGTTGCATTTCTCAATCACTTTCTTCTTGTCATCCTCGCTGATCTTGCCTTTCAGGTTCTCATCTTCCACACTGCTCTTCATGTTGAAGGCGTAAGACTCCAGGGAGTTTTTGGCAACAATCTTCTCTCTTTGCTGATCATCTTCAGCTTTGTACTTGTCTGCGTCCTGCACCATTCTCTCAATCTCCTCTTTGCTCAGTCTGCCCTTGTCATTGGTGATGGTGATCTTGTTCTCTTTTCCACTGCTTTTGTCCACCGCTGACACATTTAGGATTCCGTTGGCGTCAATGTCAAAGGTCACTTCAATCTGCGGGACTCCACGTGGTGCAGGTGGAATTCCTGTGAGCTCAAATTTACCCAGCAGGTTGTTGTCTTTTGTCATGGCCCTCTCTCCCTCATACACCTGGATCAGGACACCGGGCTGGTTGTCTGAGTAGGTGGTGAAGGTCTGGGTCTGTTTGGTGGGGATGGTGGTGTTGCGTTTGATGAGGGCTGTCATGACTCCACCTGCAGTCTCGATGCCCAAAGATAGTGGCGCAACATCTAGCAGAAGCAGGTCCTGGACATTTCCAGATGTGTCACCCATGAGGATGGCGGCTTGCACCGCTGCACCATAAGCCACTGCCTCATCTGGGTTGATGCTCTTGTTCAAGTCCCTGCCGTTGAAGAAATCCTGCAGAAGCTTCTGGATCTTTGGGATTCTTGTTGATCCACCAACCAGAACGACGTCATGGATCTGAGACTTGTCCATCTTGGCGTCTCTCAGGGCTTTCTCCACAGGCTCAAGTGTTCCCCTGAAGAGGTCTGAGCACATCTCTTCAAAGCGTGCTCTGGTGATGGACGTGTAGAAGTCGATGCCCTCGTACAGTGAGTCGATCTCAACGCTGGCCTGAGAGCTGGAGGAGAGGGTTCTCTTGGCTCGCTCGCACGCTGTTCGCAGCCTCCTCAGTGCCCTCTTGTTCTGACTGATGTCCTTCTTGTGCTTCCTCTTGAATTCTTCTACAAAGTGATTCACCATGCGGTTGTCAAAGTCCTCGCCACCCAGATGAGTGTCTCCGGCTGTGGCCTTCACCTCAAAGATGCCATCTTCAATGGTCAGGATGGACACGTCAAAGGTGCCTCCACCCAGGTCAAAGATCAGGACGTTGCGTTCTGCTCCTTTGCCTTTGTCAAGGCCGTAAGCGATGGCTGCAGCCGTGGGCTCATTGATGATTCTGAGGACATTGAGCCCAGCGATCACTCCAGCGTCTTTAGTGGCTTGCCTCTGCGAGTCATTGAAATAGGCAGGAACTGTGATAACTGCATTTGTCACCTTCTGCCCCAGATAAGCTTCAGCAATCTCCTTCATCTTCACCAGGACCATAGAGGAAATTTCTTCAGGATTGAATGTCTTGTTTTCTCCTTTGTATTCGACTTGAACCTTTGGCTTTCCGCTGTCACTGACGACTTGGAAGGACCAGTGCTTCATGTCAGACTGCACTACTGGGTCATCAAACTTCCTGCCAATCAGCCTCTTGGCATCAAACACGGTGTTGTTGGGGTTCATGGCCACCTGGTTTTTAGCTGCATCTCCAATGAGCCTCTCTGTGTCAGTGAAGGCAACATAGCTGGGTGTTGTTCTGTTCCCCTGGTCGTTGGCGATGATCTCCACTTTTCCATGCTGAAACACCCCCACACAGGAGTAGGTGGTGCCCAGGTCAATTCCAATGGCTACTCCTTTTGCTGATGACATGTTTGGTTTCTTTTAATGTCTACCTGTCTTCAACAAGCAAAAGAAATAGGAAAATTGTAAAACCGCTAAATTTTAACCATGAAATTAATATTATGCAGTTAATATATTATTGCAGTTAAACAATAATTGTCTCTTTATAAAAAATGTTGTATGTTCATTGTTCACACTAATGATTTGAAAAATGAGAAGACCATATTATTATTATTATTACTATTATTATTAATGTATAATAGGACTAAATATAAAACATAGTGAAATATAATTATTTGTTAAAAACATAAATTCTTCAGTAGGCTATTAATTCATTAGGTGGCTCCTCATCACATATTTTTGTTGACATTTAATCATGAAACAGATGAGTAGCCTATAGAATAAAACATTATTTACTGCAAGCATCTCATGTCTGATATAAAGCTAGTTGTAAATGTACAAGTTTAAGACGAAAGTATATACAATCAATAGAAAAAGAACAGTGGTAGTTTAAACAAATTTTCCACTTACCTTTTATGATTTAGATATTTTGTGGCAGGCGTATTGTAGCTCGTTCAGCCTCGTTGTCTAGAAGATGGCACACTTCGCTGTCTCGCTCTTTCCAATGTGTTCCGAACTATCCCGAAGTTTATAACGAAGCACTGCCACAGTCCTATTTTATATTCTCTTACATAGCCCTGTTGAAGTTTCTCGAAAGCGCCAGCAAGTTCAACCAATCAAAAACCAGCACAGGCGGAATGGCTCCACCCACTACGCTGCGTCATCGTATAGTCCTGCTCTAGCTATTTCTGGAGTTTTCTCTGATATTGTTGGGACCAAATGAAGTCATAACATTTTAGTGATCTCGTAAACGCTGAACAGTTTTAACGGTTAATACTTAAGTCCTTACGGAAATGCAGTAGCCTAAGTAACTCGCTTTGATAATAGCCTACTCATGTTGAAACTTTTGTTTCAATTATGTTCGAATGCCATTACTATTTTTTAAGTTTTGTAATATAAAGATTGTAATTAGAAATAACTAATAATGTTATCTGTGTGAATTAAAATCGATGTTTAATTAAACTGTCCGATTAATCAAATAACTTACAATGAAACAAAAAGTCTCACAGGAGAATGTGTCTAGGCAAACTAATTTAGTACATTCCAGAAATATTTTTGTGGGAACTGTCCTTTCAGTACCTGTATTTCTTTGTATGATCCTTGTTTCTTTTACATTTCTGTATGACTGCGGGGATGATGATTCTGGAACATTGGTGACTTTGTAGCACGTTTTGTCGTTCTGCTCTATTGTCAACAGAGGTCACTGTTTAAGTGCATTCAGGGCGTTATTTGTTTTTCTCCCATTTCACCCATTATTCTTTCTCAAATGTTGAGCAATTGTGGCACACAAGACCTCACCTCGTATGTGTCTTAACTGTGAATTTATTGAAAACGCATAGTTCATCTAAAGCTACTAAATTAATTTATGTAGGCTATGGACTGTGAAATGCATTGGTGGCCAAAATAAAACCTAGCTGTGTGGATGTTATCGTTAATGACAATTTAATTAATCAACAAACTAAAGCTGCTCATGTTCAAATGGTCTATTAAACATAGAGGTAGCTGTATTTGGAATTTCAGACTATTAATTAGGCTACACAGTAATACAATTAGTCTTTTCAGTGTTTAAAATTTAGAAAATATGTCAAGATCTTTATACAAATTTTAGTTTATTCCATCATTAACATAGCCTAACGGTCTGATATTTTATTATAACAATCGTGTTGCCCTGGGGGAAATTAAACAAGCTTAAAGCTTTACTCAAAACTGGAATAAATAGTGAACACAAGATGTTTGATTCAAATAACTTGACATTTAAATCTGTGAAACTGATGTAGAAACCTACATAAACCCAACAAAAAGTTAAATTTGGAGTGAATATATTGTTTATTCGATGTTTTTAACGATCATGATCATTACTCATCAGGCCCCGCAACGCGATTTACAAACTTAAACCATATTTAAAAGCACTGCTCTTATATAAAATAATTGTTTTAGAATAACTGCAGGGAGGCCTAATGCCATTTTATTATTTAGTCTATAATATAGCGACTAGACTTAACCTCACTTTTTTCATATTTCACGTAATTATCAAGCACTCAACTATGATAGCTAAAGACATATTTTTATAGTTCATTGCAATTCATTTGACTTTTCTTCTCTATTTAGCGTAATTTCACAGCACAATTCTGGAAGCGTCCAGAAATTTCCTCTCAGTTGCTTAAGCTGACGTGACGCTGCCGCTTTCTGTGTTTTGATTGGTCTGTTTCACTGGACTTTTCCAGAACTGTGTAGAGCTTGAACGGGTGCGCGCTCTGGTGTATTTAAAGAGCGGATGGATCATGGCAGATAACGAAACTCATCAGAAGCAGAGCGATCTGTGAAGCAAGCGATAAAAACCCCAGTCTGTCTGACCGGACTTTTTCCGCGACGAGGTGTAAATTAATTTGATTGAAGAATCACTCTACGGTAAGTCAACATTTATTTTACTTTAGGGTCTAGGTTAAATGCATTGTGCAGTACTAGTACTCATGCATCTATTCATGCATCTACTTAATATGTTTCAATATTATTACTATTTTATTACATGCACAATAAAAATGCATTTTTCCAAACTTTTACTTGTTAGACTACTAGTCTATATTCTCCTGAATAAACAAGCAGGAGGCCAGTTGCATAAACTTAGTCACCTTTAAGACTGACTGTCTTAAGAACTAGTCTGACCAACTAGCAATTTACCAAGATTTAAATGGATTTTGAATTCAAATTAGACTGATCTACCATTTTATGTAACTTAAAAAAAAATTAGGTTTAGTCTTAAAAAAGACATTTAGATGACTAATTTGTAAGACTAGTCTAAGCAGTTTATGCAACTGGCCACTGTATTCACTGTTACACTTTTTTTTGCATTAAGAAAAACTTTTTGTTACTATTATACTGTATGAGCACAATACCTATTTTCTTTGCACAACAATTTATATACATTTAGAAAAATTCTTATTGTTCTTTTTTGTGTTTTACTAGTTTTTTACTAGTAACCAAACATGTCATCAGCAAAAGGAGTAGCCATTGGAATTGACCTGGGCACCACCTACTCCTGTGTGGGGGTGTTTCAGCATGGAAAAGTGGAGATCATCGCCAACGACCAGGGGAACAGAACAACACCCAGCTATGTTGCCTTCACTGACACAGAGAGGCTCATTGGAGATGCAGCTAAAAACCAGGTGGCCATGAACCCCAACAACACCGTGTTTGATGCCAAGAGGCTGATTGGCAGGAAGTTTGATGACCCAGTAGTGCAGTCTGACATGAAGCACTGGTCCTTCCAAGTCGTCAGTGACAGCGGAAAGCCAAAGGTTCAAGTCGAATACAAAGGAGAAAACAAGACATTCAATCCTGAAGAAATTTCCTCTATGGTCCTGGTGAAGATGAAGGAGATTGCTGAAGCTTATCTGGGGCAGAAGGTGACAAATGCAGTTATCACAGTTCCTGCCTATTTCAATGACTCGCAGAGGCAAGCCACTAAAGACGCTGGAGTGATCGCTGGGCTCAATGTCCTCAGAATCATCAACGAGCCCACGGCTGCAGCCATCGCTTACGGCCTTGACAAAGGCAAAGGAGCAGAACGCAACGTCCTGATCTTTGACCTGGGTGGAGGCACCTTTGACGTGTCCATCCTGACCATTGAAGATGGCATCTTTGAGGTGAAGGCCACAGCCGGAGACACTCATCTGGGTGGCGAGGACTTTGACAACCGCATGGTGAATCACTTTGTAGAAGAATTCAAGAGGAAGCACAAGAAGGACATCAGTCAGAACAAGAGGGCACTGAGGAGGCTACGAACAGCGTGCGAGCGAGCCAAGAGAACCCTCTCCTCCAGCTCTCAGGCCAGCGTTGAGATCGACTCACTGTACGAGGGCATCGACTTCTACACGTCCATCACCAGAGCACGCTTTGAAGAGATGTGCTCAGACCTCTTCAGGGGAACACTTGAGCCTGTGGAGAAAGCCCTGAGAGACGCCAAGATGGACAAGTCTCAGATCCATGACGTCGTTCTGGTTGGTGGATCAACAAGAATCCCAAAGATCCAGAAGCTTCTGCAGGATTTCTTCAACGGCAGGGACTTGAACAAGAGCATCAACCCAGATGAGGCAGTGGCTTATGGTGCAGCGGTGCAAGCCGCCATCCTCATGGGTGACACATCTGGAAATGTCCAGGACCTGCTTCTGCTAGATGTTGCGCCACTATCTTTGGGCATCGAGACTGCAGGTGGAGTCATGACAGCCCTCATCAAACGCAACACCACCATCCCCACCAAACAGACTCAGACCTTCACCACCTACTCAGACAACCAGCCCGGTGTCCTGATCCAGGTGTATGAGGGAGAGAGGGCCATGACAAAAGACAACAACCTGCTGGGTAAATTTGAGCTCACAGGAATTCCACCTGCACCACGTGGAGTCCCGCAGATTGAAGTGACCTTTGACATTGACGCCAACGGAATCCTAAATGTGTCAGCGGTGGACAAAAGCAGTGGAAAAGAGAACAAGATCACCATCACCAATGACAAGGGCAGACTGAGCAAAGAGGAGATTGAGAGAATGGTGCAGGACGCAGACAAGTACAAAGCTGAAGATGATCAGCAAAGAGAGAAGATTGCTGCCAAAAACTCCCTGGAGTCTTACGCCTTCAACATGAAGAGCAGTGTGGAAGATGAGAACCTGAAAAACAAGATCAGCGAGGATGACAAGAAGAAAGTGATTGAGAAATGCAACGCCACCATCAGCTGGCTAGAGAACAACCAGCTGGCTGATAAGGAGGAGTATGAGCATCAGCTGAAGGAGCTGGAGAAAGTCTGCAACCCAATCATCACTAAGCTTTATCAGGGAGGGATGCCAGCTGGAGGCTGTGGAGCTCAGGCACGTGGCGGATCAGGGGCCGCTTCCCAGGGACCGACTATTGAAGAGGTGGATTAAAGTTATGGACTAATAAATGTCATGTGTCAGTTAGAAATCACTTAAACTTTGAGCAAGGATTTTTAAAATGACATTGCTGCTCTAATAGTCCTGTTTTGTTATCTATTAACCATAAACCACTGTATTTTATGTTCTCAATTTGTATATACTGTTACGATGTAAATAATACAGGCATGATTATCTTTTATGGACAATGAACATTGTTCAAGTTTTTTTCTATTAAATATGAAATGTTTTCTCATTCAGAAGGTCTAGTCATGTGGTTTCTTTTTTCAGTTATAGTAGTTAAAATGTGTAAAGTGCTCTCTTTTTTACACTCTTGCAACCATATGAAATGATAATATAAAACATGATGCACTTTTTTAATTTGTTAATACAAGTTCAGCTGAGTTATTTTGTTCTGTTGCCGTTACTCAGTTTGACTGTTCATTCTACTTTTTAAGGTGCAGATTTCATGCAAGTTTACTGAACTTGGTGTTTTGTGTTTCTGGTAAGAGTTTTAATGTATTGTGAAGATATAATGAAGAAATGCTATATTGTGTTTTTAAAAAAATGGGTCTTTTTTGAGGTGTTAGATGAAGGTTAAAAAATGTATCAAGCACCCTAAACTACAAGATAAGCAAATCATGTTAATGAAAATATTACTTATAAAGTCAGAGTAGAATGTGCCAAAAATAAACTTTATGAAATGTTCCTATCTTAAGAGGTACTAGTGAGTATTTTCACAGACAAGTATGACATCATGCAACAGCCAGACACACAAACGGATGATCAACACAGTTTCCAGTTTATTTTATTTTAAAAAGTGTAAAACAATTTTCACTCAGAAAGGCTAGCAAATTTCACAATTTATTAGAGAAACAGCAAGTGACACAATAAATTGTGAAAATCTGAAAATAGTTTTTTCTTGCAAAACGTACACCTCCAAAAAATTCTTTTTACTTTGCTGTTCATTTCTCTTTTATCTATCTTCAGTTCAGCTGTCAAAATCACCAAGAAAATGTTCCTTTATGAAAAATGTATTGGAATAAATGATTAAATAAAAATATTGATTTAGCTATTACCATACCATTAAAAATCTATTTAAAAAAAGAGCTATGTTAGAAATGTGTCCATCTTGATACATAATCTTCACATAATCAGAATGATCAGCTAATAAGGGTAAATCTCCATACTCTGGTACACTGGACGGAGCGTCTGAGTTGGGTTTCCACAGTTGTACTTTGACAGGCTGTAGAGATCTCTGATGGAGTCACGTCCTTATGTTCTGATATCAAAGATATGCCAAGTTCAACTTGTATGAAGTTAAATTGCATTTGCAATATTTCGCCTTTATATTGTTTGTATTTTATAGTTTTCACATGATTTTATATAATTTTATTGACTGATTTGTTACTATCGCTGTGTTATTACTGTATTATGTTTAATACAGTTTCTCTTCAGTTTAAACCATAAACGCATGCTGTCCACTCAAGTTTCAAATCTCTTTGAAAAATAAGTGTAATTTATTTTTCAAATTTAAAATCTTGTTTTTCATGCAAAAAAATCCTGACTGAGGTTATCATAATTCTTGCATGAAAGGGTTAAAACATGAAAATATATAAGATTTATAAATGATTGATTCCACCCCCATCCCCCCCATCATAAATTTAAAGTTATTTACTGAATATTTCTTTTCTTCATGTTATTTAATATTTACCACAGCTGGTGACATGTACGGTATGTGTCAATTCGAAGTTGCACCTGCTGAGCAAAAAATAAAAAAAAGAGTGTGAAACCAGAATGTTTACACCAAGCTGGCCTTGAGATAGCAGAGAAATCTAAAACATTTAAATCAGAGACAAAGCAGTTAGACGGACCACTTCAAATGCAGCGCTTGTCTCTGGTGTTGCGGACTGATGTTTTATTGCACAAATGGAGCAGAAAGTTGTTCTCATTACTGGATGCTCTTCAGGGATCGGGCTCAGCCTTGCTGTGCATCTCGCATCAAATCCGTCAAAAGTCTACAAAGGTAACTGATGTAATGCATTTCTGTGGTTCATTAATAGTTTATACTGACATGTATGTCTAAAATTACTATTAGCGTTAGTGGAAAGAGAGCTTTATATATAGTTACAATCATTGTTTAAAACAAGTACGAGTGATTATTGATGTTGTTTAGTTTATGCTACCATGCGGAACCTGGACAAGAAGCAACGGCTGTTGGAGAGTGTGAGAGGACTGCATAAAGACACTATGGCCATATTACAGATGGATGTGACAGATCAGCAGTCTATACTTGATGCCAAAAGAAATGTTGCAGAGGGTAGAATTGACATACTGGGTAAGAGTACGTAAGACATTATGCCCTTTCAAAGGGAAAAGGTGTGTATAAAGATTAAGGTTAAAAGTCCACATGAACTTCACTGTGCTTACATGGTTTATATTATATAAACCCCATGTTTTGACCAAATGACTTTGGGATAAATGATTTCATTGATTCCCTCCTAATATCTTTGTGTTAGTTTGTAATGCAGGTGTAGGTCTGATGGGCCCTCTGGAAGCTCACTCGCTGGACACTATACGTGGAATCCTGGACGTCAATCTGCTGGGCACACTTCGCACCATACAGACCTTCCTACCGGACATGAAGAGAAAGAGACATGGACGAATCCTTGTGACAGGCAGCATGGGAGGACTACAGGGTGAGTGGGGATGGAGATAGAGAAAGTGAGATTTTTCAAAAACATGCAGCGAAACAAAGCGATTCATTGCAAAACTGATTTTCTTAATCAGGATTTCTCTTGTTTGTCCATTTCTGAAAAATGACAAGTTGTCATGTTTATTTATACAGCACTTTGTATAATACAGATTGTTGTTTTCCAGTGTATTACTGTGAAGCTGCTTTGACACAGTGTTGATAATGTTGGAGAGTTCATAAATTATGAAACAAGTTCAGTTCAGATATAAAGCAGCTCTACAGGAGACGAGTCATTATCCAGCTCAATTCAGTTCAAATTTTGTTCAGTGCAGTTGATAATATAACTGAAAATTTGTATTTTAAACCCCAACTGAGCATGCCAAAGGAGGCAACATCCTCCTAAGAAGCGAAACTGTGTAAAATAATTTTCAGAAAATCTCTCTTGGAGTGTTTATTTTTCTTACATCATCGGCAAAATGCTTTTTTTTTCTTGTTTTAAGCTTAAATTCCGTAAGATTTTTTTTTGCTTGCAACAAGAAATAAAACCCTAGAACTTGCCAATGGGGTTAAATAAATAAATAACCGTTTATGTTCTCTGTCTGAAACTCAGGTTTACCATTCAATGAGGTCTACTGTGCTAGCAAATTTGCAGTAGAGGGCGCTTGTGAGAGCCTGGCTATTCTACTCCAGCACTTCAATATTCAGTGAGTGCATAACTATACAATGTGCTTGTATAACCAAACAGAACCTTTTTGCCTATTAAATGTTCTTCAGATAAAATAGCTAAGGAACCCATACAATTTGCTAAGTCCATCTCCCATGCTGCAGTGTGAGCCTGATTGAATGTGGACCAGTCAACACAGACTTCCTGATGAACCTGAAGAGGACTGAGGCCAGCGATGAGGCGCTGGAGGTTGACGCACACACACGCAGCCTATACGATCAGTACCTGCAGCACTGCCAGTCTGTGTTCCAGAATGAGGCTCAGGATACTGATGACATCATACAGGTGCTACATTCAGCGCTGGCAGCAAGGGTGAAGGACTGTGTCTGATTGAGACAGTCAAAACCCGACAGAGCTTAAAATTATTTTTATAATCTACCTGAATATTATTTTAAAGTTTACACTAAGGAAAAAAAAAGTCGATAAGTAATGTACAAGCAATTGGCCTAGCAATACGAAGAAAGATTTAATAATAATATTAATCTTAAAGTAATATAATAAAATAAATATACTAAAATCCCATGAGGCCCTTTTTACAACAATAATAATAATAATAATAATTCGTTACATTTATATAGCGCTTAGTGCATTTAACAATCCCACATGTAATTATTATTTTATCTGAATATCAACATAATTGAGATTTAGTCAGTCGAAACTGTTTTGAAGTTAATTGATCTAATATTGTGTCTGGAAAATAGTGATCTGTGATAATGTATTATGTTGAGTATCAAAGATTCTTTATATTTTTTTGTTAATGAAATGTATAAATCTGAATATCAACATTTGTGTATGTGTGTGTGTGTGTGTGTGTGTGTGTGTGTGTGTGTGTGTATATATATATATAATAGATATGTACAATGGTTGATGCATCATCAATCTGTACAGGCTATATCTAAATATGTAACAATTTAAAAGTAAATGCGAATTTGGGAGCATCTTCCCCCATTTTATCCTATATACAGTATTAGCTATTTACCCATTGTTTTATAAGATATTCTATATACCAAATATATTGCCGTGACCATTTTAACATATTCCATCCTGCTCTTAATTCTACATTTAGGTATATCTGGAGGCAATTGAAGCACCGACTCCATTCCTCAGATATTACACTAACAGAGCCCTACTACCCATGAGCAGCCTGAAACTCACCTCCATGGATGGTTCTCAGTACATCCGGGCAATGAGCAAACTCATCTTCTCTGCACCCGATACAGATCCAAAGATATGATGCTAATACGTCCTGCACAATTCTTTTTATAAAGCCCTCAACTATGAAAAACAGTAAATTTACAATGTAAAAGTTTTGATATATTAAGCATTCAAACTGAAACTGAAGTGTTTCTGCTGGCACTTTATGCTCAAATCACTAACATACTCTGAATAACTGATTTGTACAACAGAGCCAGTGAAAATAAAAGCTTTTGGTATTTTGTCTAGTCTGTGTTCTTCTCTATTCCCCAGCCCTTGAGTTGAAATTCTGTACAGAGTTCAGCGCTGTCTGTTCCTCTCACCTAAATCCGTTAGTATTTCACATCTTTTGTTTACTAGAATCAGAGAACAGCGAGTCTGTGCAAGGTCAATATTTTTCTCTATAATGTGAGCGTAGCATTCAAGGACACTGATCTTGATCGTCACAAGCAGACGTCACTGATGCCCAACATATCACAGGCTCACAGAAGCCTTACACCTACAGAATATATATATATATATATATTCTATATTCTTAACCTAAGATAAGTCAGTTATGAAAACATTGTGTGATACTACCTTTCCTTTGCCCTAGAAGGAGGAAAGATGAGATTGTTCATTGATACGGTGCAGTAACATGCACAAATGTACAAATTTGATGTACAAATTTGCGTGCCACAGTATCCTAACAATATCCGATCTTCCTTAGGGACTCTGATCAGGGACTGTAGAATGGGATTAGATCTAACACGAGAGATCGGTTTTGGTGGGACAGTCACATAACCAACTTAAGCCACTTAATGCAAGGATAAGCCATTGCGATGCATGTGGGAATAGTTCATGGGTTTGAAATAAATCAAATAAAAAACTGAAAATAAAATAAAAAAGGGGTGACCCTTTTGTTTAAGGTCATAATATATTTCAGTTTCAATAAGTGGAATAATACCAACAGAATACGTTGAACTTTCTTGGCCTTGTAAGAAAATAAGACTGATGTGATATCTGACCCTGTGAAATAAATATAGATATAAAATTTAAGCAGCCGGGCCATTTTAGCAACTGTGTTTAATCTTGAGCATTTCTTAGTTATAAAGCAGTATACAATGTGTGTTCCCGATAAAAGCCAAATAGTTATAATGACCAAGTGTTTAGAGCATTCAGTGCTAACATAACTCTTTATATCACATTCACACACACACTGCTCCTCTCGGCACTAGGCTGATAAAGCACAAATATCATTGGCTGTCTCTGCCATGTGTACCGCAGCGCCAACTCACCTGAAATTGTGGACTCTGATCTGACTCTGAGAGACCAAATTCTCTACATCAAGACCATTCTTTCAATGTCATGCCTGACGTTCTAGTTATTACACAACACGAATAAGTTGCACTTTGCAATCCTGTACTGACTGAAAAGTTAACATTTAAGCCTTTCTGTGACGTTACCGTAATTCCGAAGGCGGTGACTTACTGAATCTGTCTTATCAGGATTATTTCTGTTCCTCTTCATGGGTTAATGACATGTTGGGTCAGGCTGACGCTGAAGCGCGTGATTCCTCCCCTCCAGTTGTTTAGATCCTGTTGCCTCTGTTCTAGACAGGTTATGGCCCATATTCTCTGTAAAACATATTTGATGTCAAATATCACATACAAAAAAATATAATGATTGAATTTAATGTTTAAGTATTTAGTTATAGAAGACAACAAAAACAATTCTGTATCAGGGAGACTGTTGTTGTAGGATGCCATTGGTCACCATAAAGCAGTGCTTCTCAAACGGGGCCTCAGCAAACTTCCAAGGGGGCCTCAAGACGGCTTAAAATTATTTAAAGTCAGCAAGAAGTGGAAACTATGATTGCCTTTCCTTTTAATATATTGGTGTAGGCTATATCAAAAAATTTAATTTGTTCACTCTCTCAACATCTGGTTTCCAACATAGTCTTGGAAAACCTGCAACTAGCCTACTAGTACTAGCCTACTAATATTTGAGTTTGATTTTTAATAGTGTAATTTCAAGATCTCATAACTCCATGGGCATTTTATTCATAGGCCTATGCATTTTTCTAGTTATGCTAAGCTCTAAAATATTGTGTAGAAAATGTGAACCAACATTTTTAAACATCTTTATCTTTCATCTTTTTATCTAGTAAATCACAAACAACTGAAATGCCAAGAGGGCAAATGTTGTTGTGAACAATTGAGGGCTTTGGAGTCAGAAAGGTTGAGAACCACTGTCCTAAAGCTTGTTCCAGACAGTCGTCTCGCCAGAGTGAAACCCCTGAAGGTGAATGACTTAATATAATCGACTAAGCACCTGCGGGAGTCTCCACTCCTCCCCTCTCAGTGCGTCACTCTACAGCTCTGCCCTTAATAGTAAACCTCTCCACTTTCGCTCTGTTACAACGGAGCCGCCGGTTATTACGGCCATCGACACAGTTAGCATTGCGCAGAGTAGGGGCCTACTTTTTGAATAGTTTCAGTGATTTCACAAGCTTCGAATAGCACAAATGGCAAAAAAGTCCACTTCGCTTCTACTCCGGGCTCTGGAGATGTCGGAAAGACAGTCGTGCGATGTCATGAGGAGAAACTCCAGCTGCTCCCTCAGGTAAAAGCGCATCACTCAACATTTACTATACTAACTGCAATGTAAAAACTATTTATAATTATTTATTTATTTTAATTATAAATCGATTATTTATTACACCTAAACATATCACACAAAAAATGCTATCTGAAGAACGCGTGATATAACAGAAAATAGCCCAAACTCATTTTGGTACAACATATTTTAAAATAAATAATCTTGTGTTTATTTTAAATGGTTGCCGTGGTGAAAACCTGTGGAATTGGGCGACTATGTTGTAAGTTGTTGTCAATTGCGTGGGAATGTTGAACAAAGAAGAGCAGCTAACGTTAGTATTGTTGTAAAATAACTCAAAGGAGTGAGAAGTCACGAGACGGTGAAACTGAAAGTGCTGTGAGGGAAAGTACCAAGGCAGAACAAAAAACGATAGCTAGTATTTGTGTCAAATATTCCTGGTGCTGTATCAAAAATATATCATAAAGCTTTCATCCAGTATATAAATTTTGCTTTTGAAAGATTTGAAGAATTATTGTTATTTTTTTTTTTTCCTGAAAGCGAAGCGCGTTCATCTTTTGAATAATGCAGTGCCAGTGCGCGCGCTGCTGGCCGCGTGCCATGTAATGCAACTGACAAACAGGGTTACCTGTATTGATCGTCTACTCTTTACTATTTACTAGAATGTACGTCATTTTACCGGGTCAACACAGACATTTCTTAAAACACTGCGTCACAACGTATTTGTAGAGAACAAACCAGTCAACATGCAATTGTCATAGTGCAACCCTTTAGACACATTATGACAATGTATTCTAATTTTGTTAAGTGAATAACTGTTTATGTTTCTTCTGTAGACATTTGAGCTCATGTGGCATCTTAGCAGCGCCACGGGTGAGTTTACCTCCTCCTTCTGCTTCTTCTCAAGTGGTGCCCACCCGGAGCTTCATTAACTTATCAGCCCACCTCATAACACGGAGAATGGAGTACTTAGAGAGCAGAAGCATTGGGTACGTAGACACCACTAGATATAAAACCATAAAATCTTCACTTTTAATCCAAATTCATTTTCATTTAACAATATCTTTGGTAACGCAAGTTAATTTTCCCTCCAGTTACTCACCCGAGCAGATGTACAACGTTGTTTCCAGTGTGGACCAGTACCAGGAGTTTGTGCCTTGGTGCAAGAAGTCAAAGGTCACGAGAGGGCGGAACGGGCACATGCAAGCTCAACTTGAAATCGGGTTCCCCCCGATCGTAGAACGTTACACCTCTGAGGTCACAGTCATCCCCAACCACCAAGTCCGAGTGAGTCTATTTAAAAATTAGAAAGCTGTTTCAATTGCGAATGGAAGACATTATTCTTGTTTTAACAAAAAGAGGTAGTGATTTGGAACTAGATTTCTTTAGATTAAGTGATACTCATTTAACAAGGGTAAATCTGACTTAAGCCTTCAATATGTCCATGCATCATAGGATCAGCTTACATATTGGCCAAGTAAGCTGTCTGTGGCTGTCTGTCTGAAGTGTGTGCATGTGTTTCAGGCGCTGTGTACAGACGGGAAACTCTTCAATCACCTTGAGACATTGTGGCGATTCACTCCTGGAGCTGCAGGCCAAGCCGAATCATGCAATGTGGAGTTCTTTGTAAGTAGTGCAACCGGCAAAAACAGACACTTTAACAAACTACATTCATCAGTTTGACACATCCTTTACTCCTATTCCTCCTCTTTAGTGGTTTAATCCAATAATTCCTCTTGTGAACAGAACAGCTATTTTTACCACATGTGGGTTGCCTTTCCGGTTCTCCTTAAATAGCCAGTAACGAAGACAGGCATGATAACCATTCAAGTGCTGGAGGGAATTATATGACCTAAATGTCACCGGATTAGACATGGTGCGATGGACATCACAGGAAAGCGACAGGGATTTGGGAGATTACAGGAGGACCTATTTAAGAAGAATCAAAACTGAATGAATGTTAGCATCAGTACAAAGCAGTATTATTATGTTATATACAAACTAAAACCATAAAAAAAACATTTTTGTAAAAAAAAAAAAAAAAAAAAACTATATAGACAAAAAAATAAACAAAGACAACAAAATACTAAAACTTAACCTTAATCTTGAGGCCAGGGGAGTAAGGTTTACACGCACAGCTTTTACTGGCCTACGACAGTTACATAAAGATAATAACGAATTCAAAATATCTCAATGGCACTGGTACAAAGCCCATGTTGAATAAAGTAAATAAAAAAGCATGCTATGAATTCATTTTTGCAAATTGTGCTAATTTTACCCAAAAACCTTTGTTCCCCTCTCTAGGTGTCATTCGAGTTCAAATCTCTGCTCCACTCACAATTAGCGACAGTATTTTTCGACGAGGTGGTCAAACAGATGGTCAACGCTTTTGAGAAACGAGCGAACAAACTTTACAGCGCCGGCGTCCATCGACAGCAGACTTCACTCAAAAGAGCAACCTGAGAACACAATAGACACAAGGAGTTACATTACAACCACATACATTGTTACAATGTATCAGTTCTGGAGAAGAACTGCTCCTCTTTTTAATCCAGTTTGTTGGATTTTGGACAGTTAATGCCTGCACAGATTTTTGTCTTGTGTTTGAAAAGCCTATTTATTTAAACCATAAGAGTTATAATTTATTGAGATGTGCGTGTGTGTGTGTGTATAATTTATATCAGTGGAATGAAAGATGAAGATGATTGCAGTAAAAAGTGTTGAGGAAGGATGCTTTTTCATATTTATGATCATTATGTTCATATGGTTGACCAAAGGGACCAAAAAAAATCAGCTCTAAATGATTATTCAGTGCACTTATTCCAGACTTGTAATAAAGCAACATATTTTCTTAATCCTGTTTTTTCATGTATTTATATGCCGTCGGAAATACACAACACTACAGTCATCCAAAGTTCAATCCTTTAAAAAAAATACCACAAGTTACAAAAATAAACCTTAAAATCTTAAAGGGATAGTTCACCCAAAAATAAAAATTCTGTCATCATTTACTCAACCTCATGTTGTTCCAAACCTGTATGAGCTTATGTCTTCTGCTGAACACAAAGGAAGAATGTTTGATGAATGTTGGTAATCAAACAGTTGACGGAAGTCATCGACTTAGTAGGAAAAATACTTTGGAAGTGAATGGTTACCGTCAACTGTTTGATTACCAACATTCTTTAAAATATATTCTTTTGTGTTCAGCAGAAAAAAACTCATACAAGTTTGGAACAATTTGAGGGTGAGTCAATTATGAGTTTTCATTTTTGGGTGACCTATCCATGGCCAGCACAGTCGATATTTTTTAGAAGGTTCGTTTTAAAGCTAATTTTCTTACTCTAACTCAACAATAGCCAGTTTGCTTTACAAAATGTTGTAAGTAACACAGGAGGACGCAATGTTTTTGTACATATACAAAAGATAAAATACATGACATAATAGGTATGCATCACTTCCTGTTCATGTGTAAGGTGTGTACCTTCTCTCCTTTAGGTGACGTCACTTGTCATATTTCGTCAATATCAAATCACGATATGCTGAACTCTTGAGCTGAAACAACATTTCTACTCTATGTGCCTGATGGGTGCAACTATTTTACGCTTTATCTCGGCATTATGTGTCTCACAGTATCATGTTCAAAATGCTCTTTCAGTGTGAAGTCTTGAAGATGTTCCAAGAAACTCACATGATTTCAGGATCACTTACATAAACCCTGGCTGCAAGCAGAGACCTCATCCCATTCTTTCTAACCAGCCAATTTCCCCCGGTTTCTTCAGTGTGTTGACCAATCACAGATGAGCTGATAGCACCGCCTTTAGAGTGAAAATATTTCCTTTAAAGAGGTTCTTACACACACCCTAACTGAAAATGTTTCCAACAAGAGTCAGACTGACAGTTTTTTGTTCTGTCTATATATCTGTCAAATGTCACATTGCTAGTCATGATGGTGCATTTCCAGCTATAGCTTTTGTTGTTCCCTGCAATGCCCGAGTTAAAGATAAACCAGTCTATATCTTTAATTTGACCTTAATTGTATTCCAAGTTATGGAAGAAATTCTACTCAAACAATGTATTATAATGCACGCAGAATGCAAAACAAGTAACCCAAATTTGTGTATTATTTTGCTATTTGATTCATATCTGTGTGGTTAAAGTAGCCATTTCGCCCACGTAAATATCATTTCATATCAGTTACTTAAAACTAGATTTTTAAACTTTCTGAAGAAAATGTAAGGTTCTTGTCATAATCATGATGCCAAGTTGTGTTAAAAATGTCCAATGCAGCTGTAAGATGATGATGATGATGATATTCTGATATGGTTTGGGTCACTCCAGGACCCTCTCTCACTCTCAATCTGTTAGAAAAGTAATAGCACACCTGTCCTCAATACGCCTCATGATTTGAGGTATCATTCATGTCCACAGCCAAAATGTGCAATTAAATAAATTTATTGTGGATGCTTTACATTTATTTCAGGAAATCTTAATCAGAGCTTGTGTACAAGTTTGAAAACCAGATTTTTGAAGCCTATGAATCTGACATTCTAATGGCTAAAAGGTGGCCTAAGAAAAATACAATTGGACAATTGGAAAGGGATTTACAATCCCTCTTCTTGTATTGTTTTATTATGACCGCCGCTAGCGTAGCTAGCCGGTCATATAGGGATTGTCAAAGTTTTTCAAACAACCTCTGGGGGTATCCTCTGCTAAGTTTTGTAGAATTTCATCCATGGGGGGGTATAAAATAAATTCATTTATGTGCACATTTAGTGACTGTACACTCATCGGCCTGTAGATGGTGCTGTTGAGCGAAGGGTTGCTGGTTTAGGATGATACTGTCACACACACACACATGCAGGAATACAAACAAACGCAAGCATGCACACACACTGACATCCACACGCACAGACACACACCCATACACACACATACAAATCCACATGCACAGACACACACACACACAAACACACACGCGCACACATGTACGCACACATACATACACGCACAGACACACACACACACACACACACACACACATACACAAATACACACACATACACACACACACACACACACACACAGACAGACATGCACATACTATTACTTTTTTTAGGTATATACATAAACACGCAATACAGCCAAATTACTCCACGTCATTTATTTTTGTGGAAAGCCAGTGCAGGCCTGAGCGGCGGTCATATTTTGTACCGCGATGCGGTACATCTAGTTAATTGGGAAATCATAGTTTTCTTAAAACCAGTGTATCTACTGTAGTATTTCTGTTACAGGTAATTGTATTGTATCTGAGAGGTGACTGAGGGTCTGACCCCATGTCAGGAATGCAGTAACAGTTTTTACTCATTTAGCCTGGCTTCCAGTCAGAGAATAAATATGAACTTGTTTTGTACTTAACTCATACAACCAAAATTAACCAAAAGTAATATTTTGTAAAAAGAGAATTGTCGGTTTGAACTTTATTCTTATGATAGCAGTATAAGACATGTAAAGACAACTGTGTCTAAGATCATGAAGGTCAAAAATGTTTCCACTGGCACATATGGATACTTAGCATGTGTAATTCTTTATAGGATGTATAGCACCATTGGTCACTATATGTTAAACTATGACAGTGAATCGTGTAGTAGTTTCTATCAGTGCTCTATGTGGATATAGTTTTCATGTTCTGTTCCATTGAAGTCCTGACAAAAACTCAGCCTAGAAGGGAAAAGTGTGGAGAACTTTGTCTTCAGTAAACTCTCTGTCAACTGATTGAACTTCAACTTTGACTCCTGGTCTTCATTGTAATTCCCCTACATTGCGTCCACATGAAGTATTAAGTTTGCAGGCACAGCACTTCAGCATCCACTCCCTCACAGCTCAGTTAGCATGCTAGGTGTCTATACAAACCCATAGTATCTATCCTTGGCCAATCTCTGAACTTATTTTGGGATTGTCCTGGGCTAGATTCAGGGTGCTCATCACGCTAGCAGCCTAAGATAGTTGCAAGTTGACAGTGTACCCTGATACTGTGACATGCAAGGACAGATGCACTGTTTGCATGTCTCGCACTGCTTTGACCACATTCACCCTCCTGATCTTGCATGATACAGCACTCTCAAACCTTTACTGGCATTGACTTTTTTATAGTGGTGTAGGATAACAATGCAGATAGGTTTTATTGCTAATCTATGTTTGATTATTATTATTAAATAATGCATTTTAAAACAGCGTTTTGCTTGCAGGCAGACCAGTACTAGTCACAGTATAATATTGCTAACTTGTAAGGATTGGTCTACTTATGCTGTTCCATATCTAATCAACTAAGTTCACTTTTAAAAACCTCGTACTTAGAAGATAGGTCTTCACAATGCATCATGTTGCAGACATGACTGTAATATCTGATAATGTTGCTGCACAGACCGTAGTATCAGATTATGAAATCCTAGTAAACTCATGCTGGCATTGGTGACTGGTGCAATCCTTGGTTCCTCTGACTCAGCGGCGGCCTTCTCAACTCAACTCAACTCACCTCACAGTTTTACAACCTACAGCAGCCAGTTTACAACCCCCTAATTGAGTCTAACAGGATTTAAGATGACACAATTATGGCAGTGTTAATTTAAGGCACATAAATTATCTTGTATATTCTGACAGAATCAGAAATTAAAACGCTTTGTGTTTTGGAGGAAATCAGACATACGAAAACCAATGTTTTACTAAGAATTACAGCGGGGTTAAAAGTATCAGAGCACTTTGAAAATCAGTCCCCTCCCTCCCTTCCTGAATCAAAGTTTTGGAATGAAAGGATAAAATATGAATAAAAATGTGGTTACATTTAACGAGATATAGGCAAAACTTAATAAATAAACCACAAAATAGTATCTGAACAGTTTACCTGTATACTATTTTCATTTCTTTTCTGGAAAATCCGTATTTCAAACAGCATTGATGAAGGTCTGGAATAAGTGGACCATTTTGTTTTTCTGCGAGGCCAGAGCACCAGCATTTGTGGCTTAGCACACTGCCATCTAGTGAGCATTGCTTTTCAACAAGTCATCGCCACCAAAGTTCATAATGGTCTTTGATATCTTTATTCATTTTTATAATTACTACAAAAAAAAAAAAAAAAAAAAAAAAAAACATAACAAATGCATCTGCTTTAAAACAAATTAAGGTTAATGGTCATCACAGATGAGATTGGATGTAATGAAAAAAAGTATATTGAATATCTGTAATTAATTTTATTTTTAACCAGCTAATTTAAGCAAATATCAGACACTGAACTGCTTCATCTGATCTTCATACTGCTGCACTGGCAGATGGACTGTAAACATTGTGAACTTTATGGCACGCTGTACGTTTACAAATAACATTGATGGCCAAAATACATAATTAGTTTTAAAAAATAAAAACTTACTTTTGTTCCTGCAAATTAGTTGATCTGACATTTAAGACAATTGAGCCTTATAAACACACATGAAGCTATTGCTCGCTGTTATGCGCAGTGGATTATTGCACTGTGTTAATTATAGACGTCACTATTGACTGCATACTAATCGAAATAATTAAATTAAAAAAATTAAAAAAATTCACAATCTAACTATTGGGACACTTGAGTCTGCCAATATAATTCTTTAAATGTTTCTTCAAAAGTTCAGTTTAAGGTCATGGCTGCTAGGAAAACAAATTATGCTGGGAAGATTCCAGCAACCAGGCATTTTAGTTCCCTTTTGTAGGCACACTGACGTGACAAGCAGATTTACGTGTTGCAGATATATATGAGATGTTTACCACAGAGATATGGAATGTGTTAGGATGTTTTTCACAGTTTTAAAATGGCTTTGCAATCAATACTGTGCAATTAGGCTAATGACAGGTTACAACTACAGTTTATAGCAGGACAGTAACTCAGTTTTACACCCTCACATTTTCACAAGATCACAAAACATCAAAACAGAAAAAAAAAAAGAAAGAAAAAAAAGGTAACACAAACAGCTGGAGGAGTGTATATACACATTTACACAGACACAAAAAACTTCTTTTGACTTCATAGCATACAGGTTCAGCGAGATCTGGATTCTCTCATTACATGGTCATGTGTTCCGGAAGTACATAAGAAATATCATCCCAAGGATGGCGGTACAAACCCTGCTTCAACCGCTTCTGGTCCAGATAATGACCTGCATAAAAATAGATACGGTTGTTTAAATTACATTACTTCATAACAGACGAGAACGAGATAGAGAACGAGATAGAGAACGAGATATAGAGATCTCACACACACACACACACACAAACCTATGAATCCCATGCTGCGTCCCAACACAAAGATTCCATTCAGTGCTCCGATTTCCACAAACTCATCTGCCTCATCGCTGTGCAAGAGAAAGAAAGTGCATGAAAGATCAGTCTTATCTTTACGACTATTTACATGAACACTGTTCTTCACTAGTATTATTATTGTTATCTAAAACTATTGAAAATCATTTTCGTTTATTGAAATAAAATGAAGTAAGTTTATTTTCTAAAATTAACAAAAAAAAAGTTAAATAGAAATATTAAAAAAACTACTAAAAAAGACAAAAGCACATACAATTACGGAGACTTGGGCATTTTCAACACCTGGCTTGTTTTGAGTGTTTGTTTGCCGTTTAAGCATATAGGAACATGGCGATCGCGCTCGGATACGCGCCAAAACAATCGTTCTGAGATCGCCTGAACGAGGTGGTCTCGTCCCAATTGAAAACGAACTCAACAAACCAAGCAGTTTCAATTCATAATGGGAAATGTCATATAAAAAGCAGCAGTGTGTGATTCTGTAAGTGAGCACATTAGGTACACAGCTGAAAACCAAACTTCATCTCCTCATCTCATTACAAGATGAAAACCTCTTCATCTTATAATGTTGTTTAATTGCTATTTTATTCAGAAGAAGCCTCCGAACCAGCTCTAACTGCATTATAAATTATATAACTGCATATATATTATGTTATATTTATACACGTTAATAATTTTAAATCTAATTAAATCTAATTTAATTTATCAGTTAGAGCAGGAATGACGGCTACATTCAGTATTGCGTGTGTCATGACAGCTACAGATAAAGCCACGATAAGCCCACAGAGTGAACTTGTCAATCCATCATGATGGAAGACGCAGACGAACGTAAACAGGTGAACTTTGACCAATAATTACTCACATGTGACTTTCAATAAACACATTTTGGTAGGCTTTGAACTGTTGCCTTGTGAAAGATAACCGAACCAAGAAAAAAAAAAAAAAAAAAAAACGAATTGAATTGAATTTTTTTGATTAATACTATAATAGTATATAAATAATACAAAAATAACCCTGTTCTTTTACACAAGACGTTTTACTGACCGAGTGAAGCCGCCACAGTTCCTCAGCAGATCCACAAATGCCACTCCAATGAAACCATCAACATTCAGGATAAGGTTTGGTTTCTGATAGAAAGAGAGATTTTATGAGATTAAAAAAAACATTAACACAAAACGCTATACTTGAATTTTCATCACGTCACAAACAACACTCAATTACTACATTTATTCATGTCTTTTTAACAAAAGCAGATTATCATCTCATGTTGTTCTGTGTTTTTCCTTTTTCCTTGTTTTCCTTTTACAGCTGCGGTTCACTTTTGCAGTTGTTCTGTGAATTTTCACTTTCAAAATCTAGCTATTTCAATAGGAATCCATGCATTCGGGAATTTTGCGAGGGCTCGACTCGAGTCACTAACTGCGTTTACATGAACCTTAATAATCTGTTTGTAATTGGACAAGAAAAGAAAAAAAGTCACAAGTCGATCAGGGTTGAATTGAAATCCGATTATAAATAGTGGTTTAAACCTTTTCTAATCCGTTCGATAGGACATGTAAACACTTGATCGATCGGATTGAACATTTAAACTGGAAAGTTCTGTGCGTGTGAAAAAACACAGAAATGACAAAATGGCGCACGGTGCACAGAACGAGCTGTTGTAGTTGAATAGTGTCATAAATGACTCTCTTGTCATTCTTAAATTCTCCTTCCACTCATCGTCTGTGAAGTGGCGCAAGACAATGTTGTCCCATCAGTCCTCGCTTCGGACTCTCGTCCAAAAAACGACTTATTTTGGACAAGGGGAGGGGCATTTTACAGATTAATAAATAAAAGCAGCACGATTTGATTTGAAGCTTGTGACATAACTGCGCACATCCACCCGATGGCTTTATTTAGTGTTCATGTAAACACGATGTTGCGATTGACTGTTAATACCAGGTGTAAACGAGATCCAAAACACATTTGTACCTTTGAGGTGGTGATCTTCTCCACCTCCAGCGCATAGTCCAGCAGCTGAGTGGCAGGAAAATGCTGTTTCACAAAGTCTTTGAGGATCTGCACCCGCATGTCAGGATTATTGATCTGAAAATTAACCAAGCATGAAAAGCAGTGTGAAACTGACCCATTTGCAATATAACACGTTTGCGAACATTTTAGATTTGTGTGTGTGTGTGTGTGTGTGTTGGTGTACTTACCGATTTTACCCTGTGTCCGATGCCCATAATGAGTTTGCCGTCTTTCTTCATTTTGTTGACAAACTCCATAGGCAGCATACCACTGTCGAACGCCTTACTGAACTGCTTAGCAGCTGCGTCCAGGGCACCTCCAAAACGGTCCCCCTGAACACAAACAGAACCAGTGATGAAACAGATGCTCTTCTGATGCTAAACACTAAACAGAGAAGTCTTTCGTTTCCGTACAATGGTCAGGAGTCCCGAGGTGAGGCTGGAGATCAGGTCTTTGCCAGCACGTGCACACACGATGGTGTTATGAGCTCCAGACACAGCAGGGCCGTGATCCGCCGTCACCATCAGACACATCTCGATGAACTGACATGCATAGCGCGGCAGCCTGCAATATGCACATGAAAATCATTTAGGACGGAGTAATTATGTGAGGTACTGGTGATAAAGAGTGAAAGAAATTCAAAACAAAGAGTGAAACACACCTCCTCTGAAACCAGAGCAGGCCGAGGGTGCCGCCCAGCCCGATCTCAGACTTAAAGACCTCAGTAATAGGCATGCCGGCGTAAATGAGCTCTTGCCCTCTCTCATCACAGATACTCGTCATGAAGGACGCAGGCTTGCGGATCAGACCCAGCTCCTACAGAGAGAAGGACAAACAAATGACTATAAACCACAAGGCGAGACTCTAAGTGAGTATTTGTCATCCAAACGTATAATCTTCATACTCACGCGTGCCCAGGAATAATCCATCGGCACTGTGGGCGGAGGAACCTCTTTAGCAGGCACGATCACACCCTTGGCTACTAGATTATCATACACAGATCTATAGGATACACAAATATGTGGTTACAGAAGGCCAGTTTAAGTTGTTAAATTCATAAGTAGACACAGGACATACTTGATGAGTTCTCCTAGCTCATCAAAGCTCTTGGGCACAAATGCTCCTGCCTCTTCCAGAGATTGGTTTTTAGCCACTGCAGTCTCAGACGCCTGGTTAGCACAAGCTCCAGCGTGGCCAAACTGGACCTACAAAGTCAGGTTAGAGGCAGTTAATTCAGCCATTAACAATTGAAAGAGGTTAAAATCATATTGGAGTCCTAAATAAGTCATTTGAGCACATTATACTCCATGCAAATGCTCAATACAGTATGTCTAATATCACTGGGTCATTAATACCTCAGAGGAGAACAGGGTGGCACAGGTTCCGATGCACCAAGAGACCACAGGTTTGGTGATCCTGCCTTCTTTAATGCCGTTGCAAATCTTGTACTCTTCATTTCCTCCAATCTGTAAGTGAAGAGAAGACCCATGAGTGTCATATTGCAGCCAGGCTCTGAGTTTTATAGTGAAAGTAAACTCTTATTATGTTTAAAAGGGAGGAAGAATTGTGTAAGTGACTGAATAAATGGCACACTCACCTCTCCAAGCACAACGATCATCTTGACTCCTGGTGTGTCTTGATACCTCAACACGTGATCCATAAACACAGAGCCTGGATACCTGCAGGAAAGACATACTGTAAGCCGCAGCTTTAAACTCACGCAAATTGTTAAACTGATGCAATGCATCAAACTATATTTAGTATCAAAGAGATGTTGACTTGAACACACACCTGTCTCCTCCGATGGCAACTCCTTCATAAACTCCATCTGTAGTGCGTGAGATGATGTTGTTGAGCTCATTGGACATTCCACCAGAGCGGGAGACGTAGGCCACACTGCCCGGCCTGTACAGCTTAGACGCCAGGATGTTATCCAGCATCCCACCCGTATTACCAATCTTAAAACAGCCTGGTTTAATACCGCCGACCTACAGCATACACAAATTATTATTATTATTATTACTATTACTACCATAAGTTAAACAAAAAAATCTATTTTTTGTTTTATCTTATAAAGTAGTATTATTACTACCACTACCACCACTACTACCACTAATAATAATAATAATAATAATAACAATTTTATATTCCTTGTAGAATAAAAAAAGTTTCTGTAAAAAAATAATCTGTATTTTTATAAAAAATGTATAGAATAAATATATATTTTACATTTTGAATTACCATTATTAGTCACTTAATGACCAATCAAGTCATAAATTATATAATTATATATAAAATCTAATATTTATATAATTATTATTACAAATACTACTACTACTACTACTAATAATAATAATAATAACAAACAAATCTAATTTTATATGCATTGTAGAATTAATATATACAAATATTTTTCTATTATTATATAATAACAACAACACAAATTTATAAATCATTTTTCCAATTGAGGAATTTCTGGTCTCCTTTAATTGGCCTGTAGATGGCACACAAACCTACCATTCATTCAACCAATTTGTCCCCAAAGTTGTTGTTTTTTTGTCCCCAAAGTGTGTACACACACACACACACACACACACACACACACACACACACACACACACACACACACAGTTTAGAGTCATACCGTTGCAGGTCCAATGATAGTGACTCCCTTTTCATCTGCCATTTTGATGATCTTTCGAGTCAAAGCCTCCGGGATACCTTCAGCTATGATCGCTATTGTGTGAATCTGTATATAAAAAAAAACACAAACAAGCAGACCACATTGGTTTGTGAACATGTAAGGATTAGTCCACGCTCAGCACAGCCAGATGAATATATACAGTCAGCTGATGCTGATCTCAGACCTGTGGGTACTGCATGGTCTCTATAGTGCTGTCATAGGCAGAGCGGAGGGAGGCAAAACTGATGAGCACATCCACTTCTGGATGTTTCTTCATTGCATCAGCCATGTTCTTATAGACCGGCAGCAGGATCTCCTTATGGCCCCAGTAAAACTTCTGCTTATGGTCTCCACTGATTAAAACAGAAAATAATGTGTATTAACATTAGATATAGATATAGGGTTAAGTGACATTGTTGAATAGAAATTCACTCAAATACAAGGTTTCCACCACTAGATATCACTCTATAAATGGCAGCCGTTCCAAACTAGGGTTTTAAATGCATTCATAAGACTCACGTGAAGGGGTAAACCATGGCTGCTACTGACGGCTCCTGACGTGAGCACACATAATCGAAGTCCAGCATGCCCTGCACCGCACGTGTCTGCATCCCCCACACTATGGACTTGGTGTGGTTACTGAACAGAGTGGTGCTTTTGGCTATAGAGATAAAGACAGGAGGACAAAGAGAAGAGAGAAAGAAGAAAAAAAAAAACATTACAGTGCATCTGAGTATAACAGAAGGGAATGCTTTCAATACAGTGTCATTTCTTATCAACTAAATGTTCTGAGAAAACATCATGAACGTACAGAATATAAGCATAATGTGGGCTTTATAATACAAAATTAATCTGAACATGGCAGAATGTGTTAAAATTTTAAATAAGACATTTAGGGTCATTTGAAGACCTGAGACTGTGCCATCCAGATTTTACACGCCAGAAGCCACTGAACTTATTTAAAGGGATAGTTCACCCCAGAAAATTAGCCCATGATTTACTCACCCTGAAGCCATCCTAGGTGTATACGACATTCTTCTTTCAGAAGAATACAATCAGAGTTATATAAAAAAAAATGTCCTGGCTCTTCCAAGCTTTATAATGGGAGTCAATGGGTATATTTTTTTAAAGTCCATCAAAGTGCATCCATCCGTCTGGGGGTTAATAAAGGCCTTATGAAGAGAAGCGATGCGTTCGTGTAAGAAAAATGTCCATATTTAAAACTTTACCGACTAAAATAACTAGCTTCCGGCAGACGGTCGTACGCAAGTCGACTAACGCCAAAAGAGTAACACTTGACGATGTATGACGTAGATGAAGGAGTAGCGTAAGCTTTGACGCCTCTCGCGATTCAAACAAACAGGGCAACCGCGTTCGTCATTACGTTGAGCGTCAAGTTCAAGTGTTACTCTTTTGCGGTAAGTTGACTTGCGTACGGCCGTCTGCCTGAAGCTAGTTATTTTAGTCGATAAAGTTTTAAATATGGATATTTTTCTTACACGAACGCATCGCTTCGCTTCAGAAGGCCTTTATTAACCCCTCAGAGCCATGTGGAGCACTTTTATCATGGATGGATGCACTTTGATGGAAAAATATACCCACTGACTCCCATTATAAAACTTGGAAGAGCCAGGACATTTTTTAATATAACTCATAATTCGTCTGAAAGAAGAATGTCATATACACCTAGGATAGCTTCAGGGTGAGTAAATCATGGGCTAATTCAGAGACAATTTGGCTAATTTTAATTTTTGGGTAAACTATCCCTTTAAATAAAATCTAGAAAATCTTTGTAGAAATTAACAGAACACACTGTGACCCAAGCACACAAGGCCATTGTGATGGATTTTTAATAGATAAAATAGTAAACTATCTTTTAAACTAACCATGATTCTAACAATTCTAACATCTAAACCTTACTTCCCCTTTTAGGTCTAACATTCTAACACTTTGGACAGAATGTACCAAAAAGTTTTGTTCTTTGCCTATTTGTGTTATGGAAAATTCTCAAGTGCTGACCATGACAAAATCAAAAATATACGGTCTGTATTATGTCATGATATATTGAGTAATCAACTGAACTCTCAACCGCCTTTACAATGTTTTTTGATGATTCGAGATATTTTTGCTTATGCCAGTAAGAGAAGCTAAAAAGGTAGGGGCTTGCTTTACCAATTGAACCAATCATATTGAAAGAAGGTGACGTGAGTTAAGTCACGAGTTAGTCGCGATGATCTTTTTTGTTGTGTCTGTCTTTATCCTATAAAACCTGATGTATTCCCGTTTACTGGTGGGATTATTTTTTAAATTTGTCTGAGATTCTCTGAGAACTGCTCGGGAACTCTTCCGGCCGTGATTAAAGCATTTGAAGGACATTTGCTGAAGTCTGTCTGTTTATTATTGCTGCGCAGCAAGTTAGTTAGGGGAACAAGCTAGGGATTACTGACTCAGCCGACGTAGACCGCTAGAGTATAAATATTATTGGACGGTGACATCGACTGTAGACGAGACCCAGAGAAAGTAACGCCGACTGTAGACGTTCGGGGGCGTCGATTGTAGACGAGACCCAGGTAGACTTAGGTCAGGTGTGAAATAAAGAAAAATCTACCACACCATCAATGATCAATAAAAAGTTTAGTTTATTAGTAGTAATAAATATAATTATATGCTAAGATGTAGGCAACTTGCCACATTAATTCAGGATGTGCGGCCAGAGTTTACAATGAATGTGTTTACAACAGCTTTGAACATAGGCCAGCCACTTAGAAGTGAGAGCCAGAACAATCCATTTTATTATCGAAAGTTGTGTTTGACCTGAAGTGGCGCTGCCCAGACCGATCGGTGTATGACATCAAAGTACTGCGAGAGAGATTCAAAAGCATACAGAACTGTCTGCTCTCTAATCACTCTCACAGTACTTTGATGTCATACACCGATCGGTCTGGGCAGCGCCACTTTAGGTCGAACACACCTTTTGTGTCCATGACTGTTTAAAATCCTCCTAACGTGGGTCTGTAGGGGGCGCACCAGCCTACCATAAATCTATTCAGATACTGTGATTGCCTGCTTGTGAGGGCACTTAGTGTTTTATGCCCCCAACGGCGCCTTCCAGGCAGCGAGGGGATGGGTAGGTTTAAGGTTGAGGGTAGGGTTAGCTGCCTCTAAGGAGCCATTGGGGGCCTAAAACACCATCGAGCGCTTGTGAGAGTGTGGTCAAATATGCACTAACCTGCAGGAAGTCCAGCACGAGTCTTTTGAGCTGATGAGTTTTCTGCTCCAGTTTTGACCTCAGAAAAAGAGGCTGATCTGGAGGACGCGGGAGTCTGGGAGCGGGAGAGAGAGGATAGTAGTAAGAAAGATAATTATTTATTGGTCATAATGTGATTTTGTCACTTTACGGTGACACTTAGGGGCACAAACAGCATATTAAGATGTGATCTCTAAAACCAGTGAAAAAAGACTCCACAGAAAACTTTACTGAAAACCCTGAATCATCGAACGACATCCTTGAGGCTATGAGAGGTTTTTAATGCAAACACACTGAAAGTAAGCGATATTATCACTCACCGTGGTTCCACCGCTAGCGTTGAGAAGAAAGTTAGCGGTGTGGGCGGCACCACGAGGCTGTGTGGCGATTGGCCTGTGACCTAGTGCCATCCCAACAATAGCGGTCATGTGGGTCTCAGTGCCAAAAACATGAATGGGTATACCGGTGGTCTTTCCTGCGCGCACACACACACACACATAGACACACACACACACACACACACACACACAAAAGACATTAACATGAGATCAAGAACGGAACTGTTGATTTTTTTTTGTACACAACACACACATGAACAAACTCACCAACTTCCCCCATCACTCTTAAACCTTCCTGGTAGTTTGGGCCACCACGACGGACAAATACAGTGACCTCATGCTCTTTCAGAGGGTCCTGGTAATCTTTGATAGCCCTGACGATACCCTGGTACATATAAAACAGACAAACAAACACATTATGGGTGCGGGTTACAATATTGAATTAATGAATGAATGAATGAGGCACTTATATAGCACTTTCATATGTACTACTGTACACCCAAAGCGCTTCACAATCCAGTCAGGGGATCTCTCCTCAACCACCACCAGTGTGCAGCATCTACTTGGATGATGCGACAGAAAGCCACAGTACAACGGTGCCAGTGCACTCAACACACACCAGCGATAGGTGGAGAGGAGAGAGAGTGATAGAGCCAATTCAGTGGATGGGGATTATTAGGAGGCCATGATTGGCAAGGGCCAATGGGTGGAATGTGGCAAAGAAGTGCCATGGGATTTTTAATGACCACAGAGAGTCTGTGGGACGTTTAACGTCTCATCTGAAGGACGGTACTCTTTGACAGTATAGTGTCCCCATCACTTTACTGGGGCGTTAGGACCCACACAGACCACAGGGTGAGCGCCCCTGCTGGCCTCACTAACACCGCTTCCAGCAGCAACCTGGTTTTCCAATGAGGTCTCCCATCCAGGTACTAACCAGGCTCAACCCTGCTTAGCTTCAGTGGGCAACCAGTCTTGGGCTACAGGGTGATATGGCTGCTTGCATATCATATATATTCATATTCTGCTAATGCACTGCTAATGCTAATGTGATAATATTCATATTCTGCTAATGCAGATAGATAGCAAAAATGCACATTGACAACATGAGGGACTCTCTGATCTAACCTTGAATGTTGCTGCTACATTAGTGAAGTTGGCAATGCTGCCTCCAATGATCAGGACTTTACCTACACAAGAGAAACGAATGGTGACACATGGGATATCACAAATACATGAAACTTCTTTAACATACAGATTATAGAATGTTTCAGGTAACATTTATCACATGCCCTGGAATACAATCATGGTCTTAATTTTAATCAAACACAGTATATAATATATATAGAAATTACCTTTTTTACGTTATGTTTTTTTAAGATTTTTTAAGACTTAACGGGATAGTTCACCCACATTTTTTTATTCTGACATCATTATGGAAGTCAATGGCTACCATCAACTGTTTGGTTACCAATATCCTTCAATAAAAATATCTTCTTTTGTGTTCAGCAGAAGACAGAAACTCATACAGGTTTGAAGCAACATTAGGGTGAGTAAATGATTGACAATTCATTTGACAATTTTCATTTTTGGGTGAACTATCCATTTAAGATTGCTAACACAAGTTAGTCTATCACTAAAAATACTTTTTATACTTTTTATTTTCTTATAGAGGGAGAGTTGAACTCTGAGTGTGGGACAACCCCCCCCCAAAATGTAATTCTTTCAAGTGAACAACTTTAACATGTCAACACTAAATATTGATAAAATCGGAAATGATTAAAGACAACCTATAGACAAGAATTGATGTTAAAAAACACTTTAAAAATCATTCTAATCAGTGAAAGACTAATAAAGAAGCACTTGGACAACAAGATTATAATGAACGTACCATCAGGGTGTTTCTCACGGGTCATGAGGGAGAGGATGGTCTTAGCATAATCATATGTTTGTTGCTCACTAGGAGCTCCTGAATACTCGCCGTAATTGGCCAGTTCATTGACACCACCCAGGTCACAAATTGTATCACTATGAGTGAGGAAAATTATAATAGGTTAAACTGTTGGCTAATAGACACAGACAGACACAAAAAAACGCATAACATCAAACATGTGAAGTTAAATGTAATGTCAAAAATATTTATCAGGGAGATCCCAATTAAAATCACAAAATTCCAGAGCAAATAGAGCAAGTCAAATTATCCAGTAAATCTAGCATGGGTTTTATTAGTTTTTTTGTGAGCATAAATAAGAAAACATTTGGTTTCTTGATCCTCCACTCTCAGAGGACAGCACATACGCATCCTAATTAGTCTTTCTCGCTCTATGTCCTCCCTCCATCCAGGGAGAAGGACAGATGCAGTAGTGAAACAAACCTCCAGATAATAGTTATCAAGCATGGATGGGTAATGTCATTTAGCTCTCAGCATCTGGCTCAGACAGGTATCTGCTTCATCTCTCAGACCATGAAGCACAAGAGTTCTGCTCATTATACCAGCATTTCCCTTCTAACTGTCTCAAACTATAATTTTGCTATTCCAAGCTACTCTTAAGATTTAGGATGAATATTTTGTCTGCATGACTTTTTATCTTCTGTGGAACACAAAAGATTATATTTTGAACAATGTGTTGGTGGGGTTTTTTTTGTCCAAACAATAAAATAAAAAAAGTCAATGGTGTCCAATGTTGTTTTGGACCCTATTGACTTTGTGTGGGCAAATGTGTTTTCAAAATATCTTTTGTGTTCTGAAGAAGAAGGTTATACAGATTGAGAATGCCATTTTTGGATGAAATATCACTTTCAATTTAAGCAATTAACACTGCGATTCATCCATACGTGATCCGTTTGCATCTATTTGCAAACTGGACTTAACTCTTGAGTGACAGGTACCTGTACACAACAGAAGCTCCGCCCCCTGCCACCATGGTCCAGATCCGTCCACGAGGGTTCAGGAGAGTGAGTTTGAGGCTGGCGCCACTCTTAGCATCTAGATCAGCTATGTATGCCTCCTACAGGAAGGTTATAAAAAGGCTTTTATCCGGTACTTTTTTGTCAATTCCCATACAGCTGGGTTTGGTTACATCATTTGGTTAAAAAAAAACAAAAAAAACATGCAACATGAACATGTCAGTTCAGCAAAAGTACTAAGCAAATGCCATAATGAAGCAAAAAATTTGCTCATAAATGACAAAAAAGCAGAAACTTCATAAAATGGCTTGTGGACAGTGTTGGCAAAATATTTAATGAAGCAAAGACTCTTCTCTGTTCAACCCGTATGGACCAATTACAGCAGCACATCAAACAGAAAGGTAACACATTGTACCTAAAGTTATTTATTAATAAGCCAACTCATTTTTTTGTTTTTTTTTAGCTAAACCAGTCTGTTATAACAGCTATTGTCTCGGTGTGTGTGAGAGACCAATTAAAGCAGCCTTCTGTCAGATAAACATAGCGTCGATACATCCTGCCAACAGTGACGAAGAGCGGGAGACACACCACTATCACCCTGCAACGACTCGTCACTGTCTGTGTGTGGGGAGTTTGAACGCCATTAATGATTTATGAAAGACTGCTTCCAATTAATTATTAAATCATATTCTTTAGAAGAAGTGAAAGTAAGCAAACGCAGCAGAATACGAGAAGTACAAGCTTCCGATTGATGAATCGACAAAAACAAAGTGATAAAGGCAAGCGATTCCTTCCTGTTCCCTGTTGGGCTTATAGATTAACTCATACAAATTAATGTTTAGATGGCAACTGAATCACTGAAAATCTACAATTCTATGCAACAAAATACATGTGACAAGTATTGTTACCTCAGGATAGGCCTCTCTGCCGAAGGGAGGGGGAAACTCCACATCACCCCACTTGGCCTTACACAAGTAATCGGCTGTGGCATCGATTTTAGCAGCCATGTCCAGCACATACACTCCATCCTTAGTGACCACTGACAGAGAAAAAGAGAGCATTTGTTCTTACCAGCTTGAACTTCATAAACTGATTGCACTTTGCGTTTCTTGCCTGCCTTAGGCAATAATGAATTTGAATGAATTTAAATCTCACAGTTACTGAATGCTTTGGGTTGTTTTGTAGATATGTGATGTTGAGGTGATGGCATACGTTTTCAGCCACATCCAAGTGTGGCAATATTTTGATATTTATTGGTATATATATATATAATTCTTGAGTCATGCATTCCACTGCATGACAAAGCACTTTTATGGTTTAAAGAAAATGTGAAACTTGTGCAGACAGAGCATATTTTCTAACAGGCCGAAGTTAGCCTGTTACATGTGCAATGATAAATATGTGATTTATATATATATATATATATATAAAAATTATAATCACAAACAGGAACATCAAAGGAAGTTAGAAACTCAGTTCATAACACAGAAACAGATGCCATAGGGCACAAGGGATTATTAATTAGAGCACTATGAAACATCTCTAGTCACCATCAAACAGCATCCATGTTAATTAACTAGCAATCTATCGCCTTCATTTTCACAAAATTAAATGTTTCTTCAAAACATTCAGAATTATTTTATTTTTTTGACACCAAGTTGGATCAGAGTTTGGCCTTTAGTAATGAAAGAAAATAAGCATAAAATATTTTTAACATAAGACTTGTTCTTAGTCATTCAAACATAATGAGCAAGTAGAACTTTTACTGCCTCAAAAAGAACTGGAAGTGGTTTGTCTTTGGTCTCCATAGAGCGAACCAACTGTGCCAAGACATTGGGAAGAACTGAATCAGAAGTCTGGCTAACAGCTGAGGTGGGGTGGGCTGCTTTTGTGACTTACCAAGAGGGTTGATCTCCAAGTATGTAAAGTATAAGTCTTCATACAGGTTGAACAATCCCACCAGGAAACTAGTCAACATCCTGCAGAGACAAAAAAAAATTAAAATAAACCTCCATGTAATATTAAAAATAAATACCTCCATGTAATATTCAATTATTAGAATATTATCGTTACATTAAATACTGTGAACATGTTAAACTGACACAAAGTAGTTTAGTTCAACACCACAAAATCTCATCACTGACCAAAATAAGTATGGATTTGTGGTTTAATGACTGTCATTTAAAACTCAAATAAATGAACAAACAAATGGAAGTACAGAGAGTCTGAAATAAAGCTTTTTTTTACTCCATTGGCACTTGTTTAAATGATTTTAGATATACTACTGTTCAAAGGTTTGGGGTCAGTAAGAATTTCTAAAAAGTTTTAGAAAGAAATCTCTTATGCTTACCAAGGCTGCATTCATTTGATCAAATTTATTAAAACCTGCAATACTGTGAAATATTACTACAATTTAAAATAATCGTTTTCAATTTGAATATATTTTAAAGTTGCATTTATTCCTGTGGTGGCAAAGCTGAACTTTCTTATTATTATCAATGTTAAAAACAGCTGTGCTGCTGATTTTTTTTTGTGGAAACTTTTTTATATCAGGATTCTTTGATGAAAAAAACAGTTCAAAAGAACATACATTTATAATGATTTCTGTTTCAAATAAATTCTTTACTGTCACTACTGATCAATTTAATGCTTCCTTGATGAATAAATTCATATCTTAAAAAAAAAAAAAAACCTGACCCTAAACCTTTGACAGATTAATAACTTTTTTTTTTGTAATACAGACTGAATTGATGTGATATTGCAAGCAAAACAAATTGAAAAAAGAAATTGACTGGAAACAGTAACAACACTCAATTTAATGACAGAATCTGTAACCAAAACAGCTGGTGTTTGGAGTAACGAGGGAAAATAAAGGGAGACATGAGGGAGGAGAGAGAGTGAGAGAATCATCAGTCATCCACCTCATAAAAAAAACTAAAAAAAACACAGTGACGGCCCATAGTCCAGAGAAGACAAATTATACACGAGAAACGACGAGGAGACAGAATAGCTGGAGGAAGAGGGAGGGCCTCGCGGGATGCCAGTAAATCAGTAAATGTACTAGGTGAAGATGACAAAAGAGAGATTTAGGAGGAAAACATTATCCTTTATGCCACAATATTTGGGAAAGGGAGTTGTGTGCTATTTTTCAAGCTGTAACTTTTTGTGTGTGTTGTATGCATATCTGACCGAGAAAGAGAGAGAGGATGAGTAAAAACAGATGGATGAATCGAAAGAGAGGTGTGGATATCAGCCAATGCTGCCAAACGATCTCCCCGTCAATCTCAATGTCAGCCAAGACTGTGAGGCCAGCCAGAACGAGATGTCAAAGCATGTGTGCGCGTGTGCCATCAAAATGACAGACAGGGTTTACAGACGTGAATTGAATAATACTGGAGGGTGGGTGGACACGGGGAAAGAGGAAAGAGGAAAGATCTCATTTGTGTAATGGATCAAAGTGCCCTCAGCTCCTGCCAGCACAGCTGAGAGCACCTCATTTGATTGTTTTTCTTCCCTTCCCCTTCCTCTTCCACTCTCTCATTTTTGCTCACCGTTCTCCTGATATGTATGTACCAGGAGGACCAAGAATTGCCTGCAGCCTCTTGTGTTCAGCGTTACAGAGGGGACCTTTAAGAGGGTTTTGAGGTAATTAAATGATGCTTTTATTTCCCCAAGAGTGGTCTTTACAATGAAGCTAAATCAACATAAAAAATAAAGAGGAGTGTTTACAGACTTTGTTGATTGTCTGATAAAATAAAATAAAGTAGACCACCATATTTAAACTTATTTAATGACAAAAAAATAGAAAATGTAGAGTAAACACCTCAGCACAACAACAACAAAAAAAGGCTAAATAAACGATACAAAAAACTATAGATGACTAGAGTTAGATACTATACATTTCACCCCCACTACAATTTTGGGAGAAAATCTGTACAGTCCTGCTGAATGGAATTAAACATGGTAAAATGTATTCATATTCATTCGATATGTTCTATTTATGTATTTGATCTGACTGTCTGACTCACTCTTTCTTATCTGCAGCGGCGTGTGTGAGGAGCTGACTCTTGACTGCGTCCGCGCTGATCTTCTCATCCACTCCCACCAGGAGCTTCATGGCTTTAGAGTCCACGTCACCCACGTCCACACCGCCCTCATGATGGAAGAGCACGTAATCGCCTTCACGTGTGGCATAGATGCACACATAAAACTCCTCCTCCTGAGGGAAAGTCACAATCGAACAATGTTACCGCTCTCTTTCTAAATTTTGCTCATGCCATGCTGTAATCCATTAACATACATAATAGATATTAAAACCATGTAAATAATATAACCCAATTATAATATAATATATATAATAAAATAATATAATTGATACAATACATTATTATTATTAATAAATGCATTCGTAAACTAAGTATAATACAAATATATTAGATGCAGAATTGTTTAATAATAATAATAATTCTGCTTCTAAAATGAATTATTATTATTATTATCATCAGTAGTAGTAGTAGTAATAAATATTACCATTTAAAATTATTGTTATAATTAAATAAGCCAATTTATTCATGGACATAGTACATAGCATTTACTGGACAGGCTCACCTGCTTGTGGGCTACAAAGGGCTCAATCAGGAAGTTCTTGAGAATGCCTTTAGCCTTCCCCACCTGAGAGACAGAGAGATTTTAAAAGCTTATGGTTGTAAATCAGGCTTTTCCTTAAGGGATTAAACATCAGAAACTGCTTTCGGTCTGAATCTAAAAGCTTCTTCTAATGAAAAACAAACAATGAAAAGAGAATTATGTAAGAGGCAGAAGAAAAGGAGGCCAGGGATGGGGAGGAGGAGGTAGAGAAGAGGAGAGCAAGTGTTCAGACAGTATAAAGGCTTGTGCTGTGCACCAGTGATTGTACTTCAGTGTTTAGAGACTCCCTGAGAAAAGTGAAAGATTTGACAAGCAGAGCTGCAAGCCAAACACACACACATATACACACACACACACACACCAATCTCATTTGTCCTGCAGCCACAGCAGTGGGCCAAAAGGCCAGTTGATATAAATCAGCTAGAGAGAAAGAGGAAGGCGAGGTGACATTTCAAAGAGAGGGAGAGAAAAATAAAGGGATGACAAGGTGGGACAAACAATGAAACACTCCCTTGAAAGTGACAGAGTCAACAGGGGCTATGACCAGTCTAGCAGATGAAAGACAGAAAAATATTACAGTATTAAAATTATCATAAAAATAAAATAAAAAATAAACTATATATATATATATAAATGCAAATATATGTCTTTCTCTCAGCAAAAACATTTTTGGCCCTCAGGCAACAATGTATGCAGGGGCATGATATATAATATATTGCGTTGCAAAAACTGCATGAGGCAGTGTTGGTATCTGTCCTTACCGCTGTCTCCTTCATAAGACGGGGTCTGATCCATTCCTTCACACCCTTCAGATCCAGGTTCACACCCACCAGTCCCAGTTTCCCTCTGCGCTTGATCAGCTGATCTGGCTTAACGACTAACCGCTGGACAGAAACATCAAATACGGATTATAACTTACAAAGTCATGCTGCCAATATTATTGCAAAACAACATTGAATGAAAAATACACAAATGTTACAATCTGTGACAAAATCCAAGGCTTAAGTGAAATGGACAATAAGATCTAAACAGTTAGTTAAAAACATTTTTTTTTTTTATAAATAAATCCTAAAAACTCAGTGTAAACACACACACACCAAAAAAAAAACACTCTAATGTGGTCGCAAACAGAAGGCAGGAGGACGATAAAGGAAATTTGAGATCTATATGCGTCTTCCTAATTAAACCGTTCTCTATAGCGGTCTCGGTCCGGGAGACGGAGAGACATGAGTCATATCTAATATGATTTTACCCTCTGGGCTCCTCCATAAAGGTGATTAGAGTGCTTTTTCAGCAGAAACTGTCCCTGTACTGTCATTTGAGACATTCTGCTATGCTCACTTTAGCTGCTTTAATTGACCTGCTAGTGAAGTAGCATACTAATGACTGCCATCCTCTCCGTCCAACATCCTCAATGTCTCTCTATATTATGTCTTTTACCCCTCATGCTGAGCCCTCAACAGAACTGCCCTGCATAAAGGTCTCAGAAGTCTAATTAGAAGTGTTGGCAATAGTAAGACTTCACATGATTCTTGATTCTAGACTATTCTACGACAAGAACAATCATTGTAACAGTTGCATTATATTTGTATTGCAATAAAATACTATGTATATTTCCTAATGCATGTTAATATTTTTTAATATATAATTATAATATAAACATTTGAATTAAGATTTAACTGAATTCATAATATAATAATTATAATATAACAATATTTAGGATATGATCTAATTTTAGAAAAACTCACTCAAATTAATTGCATGATATGATGACGTAAAAAAAAATATATATATAAACATATTAATATTAGCTGAGAACCCCCCCCCAACACCCTCCCAAATGAAGATTCAAAGACATTGCATTATTGTGGCAAACAAGTAAACCATTGAATAGAGATTAAAACCAAGTGACTTATTTATGGTCCAAGAGCACTCAGCGTTTGTAAATCTGTCTGAGACAGACACACAGAACGAGTTCTCTAATTCTACCTGCACTATTTTATCATTTTTGGCCTCATGTTTATTGATCATGAGGTCTCTGATCATTGAGTTGCACCACATGACCATATCAGTTTCATCTCAAGCCCAAATGTGATCCCATTCCCAGGTCAGTTACTTCCAACAGCTGTCTTACCTCCGTCAGAAGCCAAGGGTGATCCTGAGCCAGTCGCTCCCAGTCAGTTTCTGCTGTGACATTAGCATAGCGGAAGCGGTTCTGTACGGCGGCTGTAGTGCAAATGTGTTTGTAAAGGAATTCCTTCCCTGTCTGCTCGGAGATGGCTTTGGCTGACATGGTGCTAGACGACTAAAAAAGCACTGCAGAGAAAGACACACAGCAACTCATTAACCATCAGCCACTTGAGACCAATAAATGAGCAGCAACCTTTCAAAATGCTTTACGAACCTGCAGCGGGTATGCATGTCTGATCAGTGCAATGAATAAATCAATAGAAAGACTAATAAGGCTAAATAAATAAATCAACAAAAAAGCTAAATAAAAAGTAATTAAAATAAATAAGGCTAAATAAACTACTAAAAAAGCTTTAAAAAAAATAAAAAAAACACATATATACATAGTTTCTGCTAGATTTGCTTATGTTTGTCTTTAAAATGCAATATACAAATTAAATACATGGCTTTACAGTAATTGCTTTGTCCGTTTCGCTTTTTCCAGGAAACTGACCAGGAACTTGAGTGGCGAAGTAAAACTAACACCCTAACTAACACATTTAGATAGTACATCTACACAGCATCCGGCTGAAACAACCGTAACATTTACAGATATTCTGTCGAATTTGTCCTTTTTGCAGGCATTTTCTCTTATGCTGGATTACATTTGACTTTGTCACCCAGTTCATCTGCTGGTCTCTCTCTTTTTACCTTTTCCTGAATTAGGGAAGGCAGCTAAAAATAGGCTTGATGCTCACCCTGATTTGATTAGACATGGACTTCGTGCTGTGCCATTAGACAAGAGCAACCATTGCAGTCTGACTGACACACAACTGAAGCACAATCAGGTACAACTGCACTAATCAACCAAGCTTTCTTAAACCAAAAGAAAAGAAAAAACATCCAGAAAGGCATACAGTATAGTATGAGGTAGACAATATTACACTGTCCTTATAACCAATTTCACCAAATCTTATGGCACACAACACCTATATGAGCTAGAAGTTATTATTCCCATTCTCTCAGTCAACAGTGCCAAGCAGTGAAAACTCTCATACATGAGTGCATTTGTGATTGGCAGGCTAAAGTCCCATTCAAATGACATCACAGCGCCTGTCTGAACCCTGTCAGGACGTGCAGTAGAACGAAAGTGCCAAGCTGTCAGCGGGGTCAACACAACCCGTTTTTGTTTAAAAAAAGACAAGATAAACAAGTTGTCAGAGAATGACAAGCAGGGCCAACTATCTCAATCTGCATTTAGCACTATACTGGCTGAAACAACACAGACAGCATAAACTAATGCTGCAAAAATTATTACACGACCATTCAAAAGATTTTTGGCCATGTGCGTCATAAGAAATTACTAGTTTAACAACTTTAAATTTAGCAATGCATTAAATTGATAGAAAGTTAAAGACATTTACAACATTAGACAAGATTTCTGTTTCAAATAAATGATGTTCTTTTGAACATTATATTCAAAGAATGTAACATTGTTTCAACAAAAATATGAAGCATCACAGCTGTTTTTATCATTGATAATAGTAAATGTTTCTTGAACATCAAATAATCAATTCTGAAGGATCATGTGACACTGAAGACCGGAGTAATGATGCTGAAAATTCAGCTTTGATAACACAGGAATAAATTACATTATAAATATATATTAAAAGTAAAACATAGTTCTTTTAAATTGTAATATTTCACAATATTACTCTTTTTATTTTTATCAAATAAGCCTTGGTGAGTATAAGCGACTTATTTTAAAACAATATAATAAATCTTACTGACTCCAAACTTTTGTATGGTAGTGTATGTGATATTCTGAATTTATTTTTCACAGATAATAACATATTTTTCCATATAAGCATCAGCAGCAGCAATATGTTCATTGCAAGATCATAGGGTCTTTAAACAAAAAAAATACAAACAATAAACAAATAGGCTTCTCACAACATTACAAAAAAACTTTTTACTAAGGAATGCTCTAAATAAGAATAACATTTTATCTTCTTTATGCACCTTGATAAAAGTCTAACTGTTTCTAAAGCTCCCCTTCTGTAATGAGAATTAATGTGGATGCATGTGGCGAGGAGAACAGAGCGTTCAGTTAGTAGACAGTCGGGTCCTTGACCCAAACAATTTACTAATGAAGAGAGAGGACCACTCCACCCCCAACATCCTCCCTGCACATCTCCCATCCAGCTCACTGGAGTGCTGTAAATGAACGTACAGACTGAGAAGAAACCAACGCATTTAAAGCCAAAAAACTAAACCACAACATCTTACAACACCCAACTTCTTACTCACACACATACATAAAAAAATATTGAATGTGCAGCTTTTAAAATGAAATAACCAAATAGAGACAAAGCCGGTATATTATGGAGCAAAGTTATATTATATAGAGTTATATGCAATTAAATTGTTCTGATTGTTGCTGTAATCTGAGGTCTACAGTCACATCTCCTAAAAAAAATATACTGAAAAAATAAACACTAAATCTCCAGTAACTTCCTATTAGCCAATTTCATCAAAACAAGAAAGTACTGTATGATTCTGACAATCACTGACAAAGATCCCATATTTATTAATTACAGATTTAGGACAATAAGTGCAGTAACAGTGATGGTTTCTGTGGGACATTTTTGTTGAGCAAGAGAAAAACTGGCAGTGTATCTCTAGATTCAGTAGATAGTCTCCACTACAGCGACTGATGGATCATGTACTTTCCTATACTACTGAGAGCGCCGCGGAGGATTGATTTTACTGCACGCAGAAACACATCACCACACCAGTGCCCTGATCTGATCCCGTTTACAATGGTGCGGTCAGATGGTAATGCCTTTCTGTAAGTGCAGGCCAGTTTCATCATGCACACCAGCTCATACTGCAATACACAGCTGGTTAAGGGGTCGCGCATCACACTAGTAGTGATGCAGCTGATTTATAACTGCGTTTCCCTCACTCACAAAACAGCAGCAGTATCATTCATCACATAGGAAGGATGTGGGGAGAAGGGGGAGTCACACTAAAGATATTGATCTTACTACACTCCACACAAATCAAACACACATCTGATCCAAATATTTGTATTAGACAGTTAAATTTGAATAACACTAAAGAAATTGCAATACCAAATCTAAAGTTTATGACTGGCGTTATTAATCTAATTTCTATCCTGATTGATCTTCTACTCATCTGAAGCGTAATGGATCCTCCTTACTTAAGCTCAAGCTTATATAATGCTTAATTCAAATTCGGATTCACTTTAATTTACTTTTATTAAATGCCACACTACAGCAATCCCTTTAAACATTTATTCTTATAAAACTAATCAGTATGTTAGTTGTTACTAGCATTTTTTTAATTGCTAGCGAGTAATCCATTTGAGACTCAATTTCACTAGAAACAATTCATTAATTAAATGACTTATTCCTTTGGTACTAGTCACTATACTAATAGAATAGTTATTTAGTGCTACAGGGATAGTGACTAGCAAGAGAATAAGTACTAGGATTTAATGCATAAGTACTAGTGACTAATTGATTAGTCATAACTGCAGTATGCACTAGTGACTAATTGAATAGATAGCATTTACGAATAGAATTAGTAACAGTGTGCATATACTAAAATATAATAGTAACTTACATAGTAACATACTAGTACTAGTACAATAGATACTAGTACTTTTAAGGAATATATGTTTAAACGGCTTGCCATAACCTGACAAACATCTCTAGACTACAATTAACTAAAGGAAATGAACATTTGTTTTAATACTTCTTGTGTGCTGTATTTGTTTATTTGTTTTTTCAAGAATATAACATGCACCTTACACTTCCGTATACGTGAAAGGTGTGAACACAGCCCTTCATTCGTTCATTTAAATGACAGGTAGAGACCAGAAGAACCTGTCTCCACACGGCTCTGACTGATATTCATGATGGAAATAACAATAAATGTTGATAAGCTACGCTAAGGTTTGTCAACACTGATCTCTACAGCGTTTTGAGCAAAAAGAGCTGTGTCACTGTTGTTTTTATATTCTGTTTCATATATTTCGCTAACGTTACATTTACTCCCGAATGAAAAACTGCTTTCAGTAGTCAGTGTTTATATTAGCTAACGTTACTAGTTAATGCTACCTTGATGTTTTAAGCCACTTACCGGTCTATGTAAGCTTAAGGATAGCAAGTTGTCTCCTTTCAGGGATTTCCTACTGTACGAAGTCTCTCTGAGTGTGTTGACAGTCGAGATATGGTTGCAGGAGGAGACACTTTTCCTCCAGACAGCGTGGCTGCTCGCTCCCTCCCTCTCTATCCTTTCAGCCGTTCCTGTTTTCTCTACGCCGACATCTGACGATGGCCTTGGCTGATTTCTTCTGTCTCTGATTGGCTCTCACCATCCGCCGTGATTCGAGGCCGCGCCCACTTGAACAGTGAACTATTCATCGGACCAGGGTTTGATTGGCAAATTCCGTGCCGCTCGGCCAATCAGACTGCACCATCAGGCGTTTAGCAACGCGCCTCAATGAACCCCAGTAAGGAGAGAAAATGACCCGAATGTGCAATGTGGACTTGAGTTTTGAAAGTGAGGATTTCTAAAATTAGTTGTCACAATAATTTCTGTTTTGCCAGACAACTAAACAAGCATAGCTAGTAATTGCGTCATAGTCCACGCAGAGTCTAGCCACATATTCAGGTCATATTACATGAATTATATTATTTAATTTATAATTACTATTATAATTATTATTAGAAAAATGGCACTTAAAATATTACAACAGATAAAGCAAACCAAAGTATTGAAAAGTTCAACAACCATTATTGTCATAAAATAATATTCACATTTGCCAACCAAAGATCGAATCATTAATCATTATGGCCTACACAAATTCAGAGGCTTTTAAAGGCAGGCTCCCCAGGCAGCGCAATCTTTCTTTTAAAATTAAATTCAGCTCCATATCTAATGCTCAATCTCAGATAAAATCAAAGTGATGCAGCTTCTCAGGTGAATGAATTGGCCTTTACAAAGGGCATTGCAGCACTGGCTGTTGCTAATGCACTGTTTGGCTCCTCTGTCCACGGCAGAATCAGTTAATGGGTTTGAAGGGCTCCAGCCAAGAGATGTGACTCAAGATGAATTTACAAAACAGACAGAACAGGCTTTAAATAGAAACATTGCCATTGATCACTGGATGTCACAGTGTTTGCAGAAGCAACACTTTGATAAGTCAGTGTGGAGACCACAAGTTTAACAGCGTGGCATATGAGGTCAGTGCCAAGTTGCAAGAAAAGCATTAGAACTATGTGAAAAGTTAGCTTCATATTTGTAACGCAGTGAATTTTAATGCTAAATCCATCCATCTATAAAGTGTGTGTATATATATATATATATTAGGGGTGGAACGGTACACAGAAGTCACGGTTCGGTTCATACCTCGGTTCAGACATCACGGTTCGGTACGAGTTCGGTACAATGGAGGGAAAAGCAAAACAAAAATGTAGAAGGCCATTTTTTTTTATTGTGCATGTCTGTAGGCTGTTCCAACAAAGGAAAATAAATGTTTTAAGCCTTGTATTTTTTAAATAAGTTTTATTAATAAAGTAAAGGCATAGAACCAGTTTATTTGTAGTGCATTGCCAATAGTTTTATATAATTAGTTTATTAATTAAATTAATAAAAAGACAAAAAGACCTTGAGATATGTTTGGTAATTGTACCTGAATGATTTTAAAATTCATTTGCTATATTTCAGATCAATATATTTGTTTTCCTTAAAATTTTAATAACACTAACTTTATTCTCATCTGAATAATAGATACTTTTTTTCTGTATAAAATAATACTACCAAATAATACTTCTTTTAATCAATGTAGAATGTAGAACGCAGGCACACACACAACATATTCAAGCATTGCAAACTTGACATCGCAGCCTGTCCATTATAGCCTGTCTATGATTATAGCCATAGATAGTATATAGCCATAGACATACATACATATATAATACACACACATATATATATATATACACATATATACACATATATATATATATAGGGGAGAGCCGGGACAGTTGAAACACTTTTCAGATAAATGTTGTTTTCTAAGATAAGGTTACAGATAGATTTTTTTTTGTGTGTGTGATTAACAACTCACATATGTGTTCTCTTAGTATCATGTGTTATTCGGTACAAATATAGAATGATTTAAGTAAAATTTGACTTTGAATGGTATTTGTGCTTTGTTTCAATCGGGACGATTGCCTGCAACACAGGGGTGGGACGGATGAAACATAACAGTTTAAACGGCAACTATTCATCTAATGCTTATTTTTGTGAACAGTACCTGACAAGTAACTTATGTACATATTGTTACAAACATATATTGTAATATATTGTAATTTATTTTAATTTAAAGGTTCATATTAACCATTTTTGTTATGTCGCCCAATAAACAATAGGCGATAAGCCTATAAGCTCATTTTGTAATCTTTCTAATAGGCTATTTTGACGAAGATAGACAAATCCGTTTACAATAAATTTTCTTACATTTCTTCCTTGAGTCATATTGAGTGTTTGCTAGTTACATATACATATATATATTATACACACACACACACAGTGGCTTGCGAAAGTATTCATACCCCTACATTTTTTTCACACTTTGTTATGCTGCCTTATGTTAAATCTACACTCCATACACCATAATGACAAACCAAAACAAAAAGAGATCTGTGATAACTTTGCAAATGTATTAAAAAGGAAAAACTGAAATAAGTACATTGCATAAGTTTAACTCACTACTTAGTTAAAGCACCTCTAACGCCTCAAGTCTTTTTGGGTATGATGTGACAAGCTTTGCACATCTGCATTTGGCGATTTTCCGCCATTCTTTTCTTCAGATCCTCTCAAGCTTTGTCAGGTTGGATGAGGTTGTTCCAAACTTCTTCCATTAAGGATTACATGCGTCTGTCAACCTTCAATGCAGCAGAATAACTTTTTTTTTTGTCTTTGTCAAATCTGTGTCTTAATAGAATCCTGTCTCTAAGCTCAGACAGTTTCTTTGGTTTGGTTTTTGCTCTGATAAGCAATTTCAGCTGTTAGACCTTTTATTGAGAGCTGTGTGCCTTTCCAAATCATACCCATTCAATTGTATACTACCGGTATTTGCCATTAACTCCACTTAAAGTGTAGCAACATCTAGAAGCGAAATTGTAATTATTTCATTTTATAAATTTGCAAAGTTATCAGAAATCTGTTTTTGCTTTGTCATTATGGTGTATGGAGTGTAGATTGATGTCAGACAAATAATTAAAGTAGTTTAACATAAGGCAGCAAAATAATAAAATGTTAAAAAAATGAATACATTTGAAAGCCTGTGTGGGTGCGTGTATGTAGATGTATGTATATATGTATATATGTGTGTGTGTGTGTATATATATATATATATATATGTGTTTGTGTGTGTGTATATATATATATAAAATAAAAGCACCTCAAGCACATTTAGAGAAATGAGACTTGGCCGGAAATTATCACCTGGGAGGTATTGAGCATGCTGATACAAACATAGTCAAGGCAAGACTTGCATGTCAGAGAGAGAGAAATATATTTATACCAAGACTAAACCAACATATGCTTGCTTCTCTGGTTGGTCAACTCACTAGCTGTTAAGCTACATCAGCATGATTACATGGGCTTCCATCTAGATTCTAGAAGCTTTCAGTGGTGACAATCACCACCTACTGGCGAAAGCAGAACACTGACACATCCGTGAGTGAAATAAGAATGGGAGGATGCACTTCTGATGACTGTCAATAACTAAAACTTGTATATTCACAAACATCTCAAACCACAGTAGTCAACATTTAAAGTGGACCAAAAAAAGTTACTCAAAGTTGTCCTAAGACAAGAACAGGTATTGTTAAAAATTCATGTATAACTTTGATGAAAGGTTTTGATCCACTTCAAATGTTGACTACTGTAGTTATTTCCCCTGCATTTAAGATAGTTACATTTCCTATGAATGCAGAAACCGGTGCCGATTAGGAACCAGATGTTAGCTGCGGTTACGCATAAACAAATTTTGGGCAAAGGTGGAAACTATTTGAGGTGGAATGCACCCATTTGGTAAAATTATTACACACACGCCCTTATTTAGAACAAGCTAAAGAATAAATTAATGTTCCCAGAAACATTAAGAGCATAATTCACTTAAAGCAAGAACAGAAAGCCAGGGTTGTCAGAGCCAAGCACATTCTTTATTAAGTGTACAAAAACAAATGAAAAACAAGGTAAGTGCAAAAATTTAGTGCCTTGATATCAGAGACCTACGAGAAGCATGGCTTCGGCCATCTAGAAACCTACAGAAGAGGAAGGCACCAGACAGATGCTTGTCACAGTATTTAGAGTGCACATTTTTTCAAAACTGATATGAATGAGAGAGAGAGCGAGCAAATTTACTATCACATGTGAATATACTGGATTTATGAAAGAGCTGATCATACAGATATAATGAAGAGAAGCACAGACATGTCTTATCTGACATCATGGGCTGTAAATTCAAGAGGTCTCCGATGGTTTGACCAACACTGTGTAAACGGTAAGACAGTTTAGGAGAATGTTCACGGAGACAGACATACACACTTTAGCATAAAAACGTCACAGAGAGTATGTAGTCTTATTGGATAAAAAGAAAAACCTTGGTAAATATTACATGAATGAAAGGAAGAATAATGTGGGGGTTTTTTTTGTTGCAAAAGGCATGCACAAACACACACACCTGATCACTATCAGAGGAGTGAGAATATAACAACGGTGCAGAATGAATTCTTGGAAATTATCAGCTCCACAAAGGCAGAAGAGAGGGACACCAAAGAATCACGTACTAAACTAACAAATTTATACTCAATACCAAGCCATCCTGTGTTGAAAGATCAAAATGCTCTATTTCCTGAAATAGAAGATCTAAATGTAAATTTAGAATGAAAATCTTCTAAAATACAGCCTCAAAACTGAATTTGAAGGCAGTTCGAACCATGTTTCTGGACTAATCAACAAGAACTGAGCTCGGACAGAGTACAAATCAGTTAATCAAACCAGTAAAGCTGTGCTAAATCTAAGTGTTCTACATGAGTCACGTGTAAGGAAGACCAATCGTGAATGTACCTGTGTAAAGGGAACAGGGATGGTGTGGCGGCCAAACAGCCGTGTGAACGCAAACTAGCTCCTAATGCAAAGTGAACTTTCCAGCAGAGTGAACCATGACCTTAAGGCAGATACTAAAGCCTCTGAGCTTGTGTTGCCAGGAAAAAGCAAAAAAGGCACCAGCTAAGAGACACCCGGGAGCCAGCAGGCCGCTTTGGAACGTCTGGTCTAACACTGCCTGCCAAATCATCCCAAGCCATCCCTGTGCACACACTAAAGCTGCGAAACATACACGCAATCCACCTACACACATGCAAAAACACAACATCCTCAGCCAATCGAGGGCCAGAGCCCTTAGGAAAAACGTCTTTTTCCCCCTCTCTTCTCCTCCTCGCTTTCCACTCACAGGATGGTGCACTTTTTCTTTTTCTTCTCTCCATCCTTTTTGCCCTGGTCACTGGTAGGCTTGTCCTCAGAGAAGCTAGAGAAGGTGGTGTCTGCGGTAATCGGTTCTCTCAGGGCAAGGAACCAACGGCCCTCGCTCAGGTAGGACAGAGTACCCAACTCCATCTCGACCTGGGTGCCCTCCTTGCCCTCTTTCTGCAGAGCCAGGATATCCAGCAGATCCAAACCGGTCTGAACCGACTCCACGCCAGCAGAGCAGCCTAATGTGACATGGGCACGGCTACCCCCTGGGAGAGACTCGGCGCTGGGCAGGAGGGCCGGAGGAACGCCTTCCTTGTCCGCTCCCTCAGGCCACAGCTTCATCTGGGTTTCTGTCAAAGCCACACGGGCCCCAAACGTACGAGGGGTCACTATGAGGGCAGTGACTGAGAGCTCATCAGACTTGCCAAACGAGTCTTTGACCACCTGCAAGAAAAAAGATGGTCAAATAAGTACTGTATATTTTGGTAGGAATTTACAACAATTCAATTTGTTAACATTAATGCAGTTGGTTTCATGAACTAACAATGAATAACAATTTTACAGCTTTTACTAATCTAGTCATTCACAAATGTATCCATACACTGACACATTTACATTTTTTTTTTTTGCATTTGTTTCCCCATACTTGCATATGTATTACTTACTAACTCATCTTAAACTGTTTATTTTACTTGTGTTATATATACACACTTATTTTCTGTACAGCACTGTGGTCAAGTATTGTTCTGTTTATTTGTGCTTTATAAATTAATGAAATTACAAAGGTATTAAATTATTAGCTACCATTCTTTTTTACTGTACATCAAAATCTTTTACGATTGATTCCAAATGTAATATTATAACACTAATATTTTATTGTAAAAAACAAGTATAGACTTCAAATATTCATCCAGGGTATTAGTTAATGGCTATAATGAAAATATTATAATTAAGTAGAGATCTTCCAAAAACACACCTGTGCACTTACATTTGCAACACATGAAACATGTGAAAAACTGACCTGTAGCTCTGCATACTCTTTTGCCCCCTCTGCTTTGCCATAGTCACAGAACTTTGTAGTGCAGTGGAGGGGCAGTGCATTCTGGAAGTACTGCTCAAGATCCACCTCTTTCTCTGCCTCACCAGTAACTGGGAAACCAAAAACAAAATCAGCAACATATCCACAAGCACACAAACTCTGAGAAGAATCATGTGTATGCATAAACAGGCAACTCACATTCACTGATGTGTTCTTTGAAGGCGTCCAATGTGTCCAGAGTCTTGAGAAAGTCCATGGTTGCACACTTAATTCGCTCCTCTTCCTCTGGAAGCAGGAACCAGCCAATGAAGAAAGGCAGCTCCGGCTCTTTCTGCTGGGTCTCGGCCTCTTTTGGAAGCTCTGCTTGAACCCCATCAGCCTCTGGTTGTGGTACCTTATCCTCTCCTCCTTCTGTCTTAGTCTCCTCACCTTTATCGGATTCTTCTGGCTTGGCTTCATTTACAGCAGTGGGTTTGGACTCTGCCTCTTTCTTAGGCTCCTCCTCTTTCTTAGGCTCCACCTCTTTCACAGCTTCTTCCTCCTGCTTCTCGGGTTCGGAATTCACTTGAACCTGTGGCTCCTCAGATTTCTTCTGCTGTTCTGGCTGAGGGAGTTTCTCCGATGACTCGGCAGCTGGGGTTTCCCCGGGAGATTTCGCTGGAGCCAGCTCGGGTTCAGATAGTTTGGCAGGAGTTGCTTCAGATTCTGTCGCTTTCTCCTTTTCTGCCAATTCCCCAGCAGAATGCTCCATCTCAGAGGCCGCTTCTGGAGGACCTGCTGCTTCTGAAGGTGCCTGAGCCACCTCTCCAGACTTGGGCTCCGGTTTCTCCTCTTGCTGCACTGCCCCTTCCTGTGTCTCAGCAACAGCCTCTGGAACTTCCTGATTCTGTTCAGCTTCCATTGCTTCACAGCAGGCCGCTTCTAAAAAAAACAAGACAAGTTTGCAATAGCGAGTGTGAATGCATTTAAGGGAGACCACAAACAAGATGAATTACATGATCAGAACTCCATGCAAATGTTAACAAAGGGTTAAAGTGACAGGCAGCTCCAGGAACGCTTGGTAAAGATTAACAGAAACTCACTGCAAGCCTGTCTTCCAATTGCCCAAAAATGCAAAGCAACATACACCTGAACATGGTAGTTGAAACGACAACCTCTTTAGACTCTTCACAGCACGTAGGCTCTTGGAAATTTCAATTTTACTACCCACAACTGCATATTTCAGTTCTGCAACCTCTGTACGGAGTCCAGCTCTTGTCCTTCCAAGCAAATCTGAAAACCACTGCTCAGTTTAGACCAGTGCACATTCGAATTCATATGAAATAAAACACCACAGTGCATTTCTTGTGAAATTTGAGCAGCCATCAGACTGCCAATGCAAGAGCTGCTTTTTCTCTGGCTTACACATTACTCTGCTTTTTATCCATATTTCTCTTCGTCTCGCATCTTTAACTCTTTTAAAGAGGCCTAAGAACCCCACAGAAACTGTGTGCTGGAAGACTTCCGTTTCAATGATACTTAGTTTGCACCGTCATATAGCTGTCATCTAAATTAGAAGCTGCTAGATTTCAGAGTAATAAGCAGAAGTACAGCTGTAGTCCAGACACATGAAACGGAGTCATCCGATGTCAAATGACATTCTTTTATTGTGAAACCAGTTGTCATCATCTTCTGGAGAAAATACATCTGTTCCCCATTTTAAATGGAACTATGCAAATCTTTAGAGCTTAATCAAATGACAAACCTATCAGCCAGGCAAGACCATTCACACCTCATGGGTTCAAAAGGCACCCATTACTTACACTAAATAACACGAACTCTTCAATGCTGAGGCTGGATTTTAAAAAGTAAGGCTTTCATTTAACCTTGGCCACAGTCCAGATTCTGATGAAAGTGTGTGAAAAGCAGAAGCAGGGGCAGGGGCAGGGGCCTGTTTTACAAGAGCCCAGCAGTGAGCCATGAGACACAAACACCTGCACATAATTTGGGCCACTTCTTTGTGGCTGTGCCTAAATATCAACTGTGCTGCCTACTTAGACAATATTTCTAGGACGCAAACACATTGACTAATTTCAATGTGTCTCATTCCCAAAATGCTGTCTAGGTAGGCAGCTCACTAGATTTTGATACGCAGCCTTTGTGTGATCAAATTAGATTCGGGCACGCCACCTAATCCATGGAAGACAAAGAAAACCCAAAACGCCCTAGATTCACTTAAGACAGTAGCGACGAATCAAGCAGAGGTCACGCGACACACGCATATAACTGTACTTGATTTAACGACATTGATCACACACATTTTAGATAACTTGGTGGCCAATTTGTGCGCCGATTCAAAAGAAACGCAAACTGCACTTCATTCAACGAATGTCTAAATCTACAGAAGCTTGTAAATGAATATGATGAAATAAGCGAACTCCGTTAATTAGCGGTAACAATGTAAAGCCAGGGATTCGGGGAGTGGCAGTGCCCGCCACGCTGCATGCAGACAAAACAAATCAGCGTGGCAATGCCTCGCGCAGCTGGAAAATAAAGCACACCACAAACGATATTTTTTTTTGTAACATCTAAACCCTTTGTTTTTTTTCGTTTTGTATAAACTTAGATTTGCATATTCAAACTTATTGGTTGCAAACATGATAAACAAGATTAAAAATGTAATAGTCAGTGCACAACGTAAATGCAACTCACTTGATTACAACGTTGGCAGATGTATGGAAAGCTGTCACCGTTTCCCGAGGCTAAAGGATCAAAGCACCGTACAGCCAAATTCCACGTTTCTCCAGAGCGCTGCAAACCCCCGCCTGGCCGAGCACTAGCAATAATCAGGAAACAAAACGGAAACCACTGGCACTTGAGCACGCTCCCTGCGTGCACGAGAGCGCGGACACGGAAGGGAGAGGCAGATCAGAACAGAGGCAAATTTTAAGCGCGCTCCCGCTACTGCTGTGCACGTCACCAGCCGGAATTTGTCCATTTTGACATCTTACTGCTCATTTTTATGTCTCGAATTATCATTTGGTTTAATTCCTACATTATTACAGTTCCATCTTAACTTTATTGTTAACTTAATTTTACAACAATGACAAATCTTAACTCTAAATAGGCTACAGTAAATCTCTTAACCCCCCAGTTTCACAGACAAGGTTTAAACTTAGTCCCAGACTAAAATGCATGTTTGAGCTGTCTTAACCCTTTAACTGTCTATAGACATATGGTTGGTCTTGTTTTAAAGAAGACATTTGCCAGATTATTGTAGATTAAAGTATGAAATAGATAAATTGTAGATGAATTATGAAAGTGAAACAGAAAAAAAGTTATATAATTTTGAGTTTATGAAAATGTAATTATTTATATTTTATATAAAATATATATTACAAAATCTATATTACTCTAAAACTGCTAGAAAATTAAAGCCAAAAATCTAAACAAGTTGTGTTCCAAATTTTAGGTTGATATCTCAAAAAATGAGCTTTCAGTAAGATTTTATTTGGGCGCAGTACCAAACTTTTTCACTAGATGGACAGCCAGCTTCCTTACTGACCATATAAGGGCGCCTCCATTTTCATATATGTTTTGAGTGATTTGAACCATGTATTTCCATAATTTCAAACAATTTATGAAGTATACATCCTATTCAGAAATAGTATGGGTGTTTTGGCAGTATCTGATTTGATTTCAACCTCTAATAAACATAAAAAGAGCACATATGTGCGTTATAGCTCGCTGCCGCATCACAAATCGAGAATCCATAATATTTTTCTTTATATTCAAAACTTTTTCAGACCTTTTTTTCTCATAAAATTTAATTGGTGTTATCTTTTGAACTCTTGGCATGAAAACAAACTGAGGTTTCTACCAATCTTTCATGATTTTTCATGTTTATTTCTATTTCAAAATAAAGGCTTAAACATGCCTAATGAATATGAAATATTCTTGTTGCAAATTGATAAATTACTGCTCCTCTGTAATTTATTTAAAAAAAACAGCCACCAAATATGAAAACGATTGTAAGCTTTCAAATGATATATAGTTTGTCAATATTACTTTAGGTTTTTACTAAGATATTATTGTTCTAAATATATATGGGCAACCGTCCCAACCTGCTTCGAGGTTCCTAGAACAATTAATATGCAACATGCATTTGCCTAGTCAAAGTTTAGAGGTAATATTAAACATTCATGAAATACAATAAAATACATGAGATTCTCTCTCTGTTGAAAGATCGAAACCCTGAAATAGCCTAACACTGAGCAATAAAGCCAAAGAACAGTATTTTTGAATGCACTGTGATATCTGTGTCCTCTTATGTCAGATTCTTAAATTGAATCAATAAATTAAATCAGAATTAAAATACACCTCAATCAGAATAAACCTACAACAACACAGTAAAATGAACCTGATGAGGCAATTAGTGAGACAACAACAAACCACCACTTGCTCCACACACACACACACATCAAGTATGAACTTGACTTCTGGCAGACTCAAAAGGAATATGAAGATTGTCAGATTATATTATAATTAATACATTCCAATTAAATTTTCAAAGAATTAATTTCCATTGTGCATTTTAACATTTTTGAGGTTTTGGAAAGATTAAAAAAGCATTCATAGGCACCTATTATTCTTTGAATGTATGCTTACAAGCCTGTTGTACAAGAGCATACCCAGCCAAACTGAGTGCATGTTATGTCTTGCTGATGTCTGTGAGGGACGTGTGAAACGTATGAAGGGCAGCTGAGTGGTTATGCGCTTTGACATTGCACTGACAGGTTTTGCAGTTAACAATCGCTGCTTCAGTTTATCATCGTAGAGTTCAGCACGAATGCAGATTGGCTGTAACCACTTTCTCACAAGCGTTTGTGGTGTGTTTACGTAACTGGCAGATGTAACCCACACAAATGTACTCTCTCACACAAACAAATTGGCAGCAATTCACATACGCAATCTGTCAGGGCATACACTTGTGTTCATTTTTGTTGAGCACATATGCAAAGTCAATATTGACTCAATAGATGGAGTGTAAACTTAATTAGAGGTTAAACCTAAACTCATTTGAATGATTTTCGTTCAGACATGTTTGGATTATGAGTATTTCTCTTTATCAACAGAAGGTAACAGCACAAGTGTGTGTCTATAGCAAAACATTAACAGTATCTGGGCAACATCGCTTGGACACTGCATCACAAATATCAAACATGATTTGTTATAACTCTGAAACTGTGACAGTCTGTTTATGTAAAACTATGCAAAACATATTTTTACCATATGCAAACAAGCACAGAGAAGGCAGTCATAAAGCAATCCTTAACCAATGACATCCGAATGCAATCCAACACAATGTTCCTCAGGCAGATTTTATTCCACTAGTAAGGATGCATTAGTTCTGACTTGTCTTGGAGGTGGATTGCAGACATTTTATTCAGATGGGTTTCTCTTCTTACTGGGTCACTCTGTGTCTTGCATCACGAAGAGCCTGCAGGGCAAGAAATTGAAGAGTTGATTAAAGTGAGTCAAATAATAGCAGAGCAACATGAAGAAATATGATATTAGAGCAACGGGATAGTCAAGAATCAGGTAACATGCAAAAAATGAAAACTGATCAATGAATGCATGTAAATATTACAATTATCAGTTCATATTATGACAAAACAACTAGTATTGATAAAAATTCTGTCACCGTGTACTAACTATGCACAACACAACAAGATTCCAGTGACGTAATGCGTGCAATGTAACATCAGAACAGCTGTTTTCCTGGCATCAAATTAAGATAAAGTTTTCGTAACTTTTTATTTTCATGACTTCTAAAATGCATCTCCAAGCATAATCTTTGTCATTGCTTTCCTTACAGAAGTCAAGGTGGTTTTGTCATTTAATATAAGCTAATATTTCTTAGCTTCCATAATCAATCTCCTTTTATCCACTTTTAATGTTTAATATGCACAAGCCCCACGAGGTGATGCCATAGAAGTAGAAACTAAGTGAAAGACAAAATGTTGTGTGGCTTGACGGAGTTGCCTGACCATTTAAATGAGTGACTAACAGTGAGTAACAGTTTTAAGGGAATGCTACAGGATAGACATTGCAGAATATTACTAACAAGACTTGCAAGGTGTGAGGCTTTAGGTGCGGTCACATTAGTGAAATTTCGGCAAAATTTTGCTGGTAAAAAAGGTCAGTTGTTCATTGTCAGTAGCAATGTATGAAGCATAGGCTCACACTTTCAAACCAAGCAGCTTTACAAACCAAGCGTGACCAATATTAACCCAATGCAAAATCTGCATAGTGGAAATCTCTTGTCCTTGCAAAATTTCTGATCGCATGGATTCTAATTGAAATGACTGGAATTTGCCTGCAAACATTTGCCGAAAAATGGTAAATGTGACCGCACCTTTAGTCAAACTGACAATAACTTCCATACTGGTCCTCTGTGACATACACAGAAACAATAGCGTGCATCCTGTGTGATTTAGAATCTCAGTCATTTTAATGTAGTTTGAAGGGGACTATAGAAAAGGCCGCGAGCGAGATGGATGGTGAGAGGGATGAGGGAGAGAGTGAGAGAGCAGGATAGGAATGTCTGTGTTGACCTTCTGGATGGCTTCGCTGGCAGAGTCATCCTGCAGCAGTTTTGCCCGGTCCAGTGCTCTCTCAAAGTGTAACACACTGGCCTTGTAGTTACCCAGCTTCACTATGTCAGAGAGAAAGAGGATGTAAAGTGATCTAATCGCACAGCATGGCGTAGATCTAATATACATAACGACCACATTAACGTCCTATTGATTCTGAGCATTGAGGGAAATCAGATAATTCATGGTCACAGAGTGCATTAAACTGCTGACTTCCTGGGATTCTGGGCGATGTAGTTTGGACTCACATTCGGCCTGCGACATGAGCACACTGGCATTGAGCTGCCATTTCTCATCAGTGATGTCATCCGCTGCCGTGAGCGAGCGGGAGCCATAGTCTCGTGCTTCGCCATAGCGCTTAAGCTCAAGGTAACAGCGGCCGATCTCATGGAACAACCAGGCTAACCCGCCACATGCTAGAGGCACCTTCTCGTCCCAGCTATGCAAACACATACATAAACACACACAGAACAAAATGAAATGACTATTACAATAGACTTGTCTGTGTACATTACACCAAAGTAAACATTAATTAAAGGCAAATGCACTTACACTTATATAGCTTGTTGGAACTTGCCAATCCGTGCATACACACGGCCAATGTTGTCCAGAGCCCTGGATTTACTGTCAGGTCGCTATGACATGAAGCACAAACCAAACACACCTGATAAATAGTAGTTTATTAAGTCAAGTCACCTTCATTTATATAGTGCTTTTAACAATATGGATTGTTTCAAAGCAGCTTTACAGTGATAATAGGAAATTACCGTAACAGATTGTTTAGCCTTTACAACTGCTCTAGGATAAAGTTATTGTCCAGCTAAAGTTAGTTTTGATTGATTGATTCACTTCCGTTACAAAGATCATTAGTTATTAACTTAGGGGCCCCTTACACGACACCGTCCTAACAGGAAAACCCTTAACCCACCCGCACAAAACAGTGCCTGGTGTCTCGAGAATGCACTCCCTGAAATAGGTTTGAAGGTGCAAACGATTATCCGTTATCTCTGCACAAACCTCAAAAACGCAAACCCGCAGACTTCGCGCACATGCGCATTTCGTGTTCAGTCCAAAGGTATGCAGACTATGCACGTTTGAATATATATGTGTGTAGGCTTCTTTACAAATCAACCCTCAATAAACTACTTGTCTGGCCTTAAAAATGTAGGCTATAATACAGAATTTTTGTCGCGTCAACGTAGCCACGCGAATTATCCGACAACATTTTATCTGTACCGAGGTAAAGAGAAGGGAAGGAGGCCTTCACAGGAGAGGGACTGGTTGACACTTCAGGACTGCGTTGTCATCGTGTCCAGGCGCAGGTCCTTCATCAGATCTGGATACGGCCTGGATCCGGCAGACTACGGTAAACAGAGAGACTAATATTAGTGTAGACGCCGTCCTTCTTATTATGCAACAAGGTTCCGGCTGACCTAATCTATGCAGCCTAACATTGAATTATAGAAGTCTATAATGTGTTATTTGTATGCTAGGCCAAAGCTAGGCCGAATTAACCAATTAACCAACCAAGAACAACAAAAGATAGTTTTCCTGCTCTCATGAGTGCTTACCATTTCTTGGCCAGCTCCAGATCTTTCTCATGATGATGCAGAGCCTTGTCCATATTCCCAAGATCCATCAATGCATTGCCTACACAGTACATAAAAGAAAATTTTGTATCTCTGATTCTTGTGCTATTGATATTATATATTATATAAGTGTTGGGCAGATGAGATTCCCAGACTCTACCAATGCAGCTGTGCAGGTTCCCAAGCACTTCTCTCTTATTGTGCAGCACCTGCTCAGACCATTCCTTCACCACCTTCATGAGCTCACGGGCCTTCTTCAGGCCGCTTTCTGCATTGCCGGCACTCAAGGCTGCCAATTAAACAAATAATTCTCAATAAACCCAATAACATACAGAACATTTTCTGAAAATGTTTGCCAATCCAAATGTCATGCGATACCAGAGTGTTGCTAAGATTGTTTCTATGAGTCTATTAGATTTTTTGGCCTGTTTTATTGTCCACCAGGCAAAAATCATGTGTCACCTAAAAAAAATCTCTTAAGGTTTGGTAATTTTAGTAAAATTTCACAGAAGTCATTTTCAAATCAAGCAGTTTTCTGTTGGTCAACGTAGTGAACATGACAAATGTGAATCTCCTGTGAAATTTGTTTCGCCCTGATGGGAAATTCCAGAATGTGTGGACTGGATTCCCACTGAAAAGACTGGATTTCGCCAACGAAAATCCGCTAAACAACAGTAAATCTGCAGCAGCTTTATAAAAGTAATAACACTTCTCAACAAGTAGACGAATTTGATGTATTGTTCATGTCCATGGCACAAATGGTACACAGTTATGTGCCAAAGTTTCATATTTATATTTAGGGGTTTGTTCAAATGTCCTTAGCAAGCACTATTAACTTATATTAATAACATTTAAATAATCATCTGGGTGTGTTATGTATCTGGTCTGCTAACACAAACATTGTGGAGTGACCTAGAGAAAAATTAGGATCATAATTCCAACATTATCTCCATGTGGTCGTAGGTCAGTCACTCATCAGTTAGCTAATAATCTCTGATCATCACCAAAATGTTTTTTAACTCTACATCCTTGCTTCATTTAGTATGTACGTGGATTCATGAATATTTCAAATTTGCCCCGCCTCCAGTCACTCACACCAGCTCAGAGACCCACTCAGTCAACTTACTGAGGTAAACGCTGCACAATGATATCAATCTTGACTTTACAACGTCATCAGAGCCGGATTAACGCAAAGGCAAACTAGGCACGTGCCTAGGGCCCGATTGGCGGGATGGGGCCCAGACAGAGGGACAAAAAAAAAAAAAAAAAAAAAAAAAAAAAAATTCCAACGTCCTATCTACAATTTATTTCAATATTTATTAATTAACTAAAAATAGTGACGATGTTTATCTTAACCATAGACTGTTACATTACTGCAATTAAACCAATTAATGTGTCCGTTACAAAGCGGGTGCCGGCTTCTGAAAGTATGTGTAACGAACGCATCCATCAGGTGCTGCGAGGCAAAAGCCTAATAAGCACACAAAGAAGCACAGCTCATAATGCAGGTGTGTGAGTTGTCGTCATCTATTTTGGAGTGATTGCAATGTATTCTAAATATAAACTTGTACTGTAGATCAGCGTCATTTCTGGAAAAATCATTCACCGCTTTATTACGAGTTTAAAAGAGCGCGAGCCTCATTAACGTGCCCAGACGCGACGCTTTGAATTTGCGCGTACAATGAATAACATCGCGTCGGGAGCTGACTAGTAAAAAAGCTACAAAATTAAAAGACAAGACGTCTGTATTACGTCTGTAAGTTAAAAAGCCAACACACTACAACATTTTTAAATGTTTCAAATAAAGGATCTCATATCTATGGGTCTATCTTCTAAATTCTGCTGATGATTAGATTATACCCTGACATTACGCCAATAATATCAGTTTATATATTTTTTTCTGCTCAGTAGCGATCGTGTCTTTCTCTTCCACTTGATTTGTGTATAGCATATTAAGGTAGCAATGCAATATAAAAGCACTTATGCTCATCTACTGAAGTGGGATTCTGGAACTGTGAATAAATTGAATAAAACAGCAAAATAACAACAACAACAATAACATCTTCATTAAACAAAAAAGAGATTACCTTAGATAAAGTTTGATTAATATGTAGGCCTACACACAGTACCGGTAAAAGTCTGGACCCATTACTATTTTTAATGTTTTTGAAAGAAGTTTATTATTATGCTCTACAAGCCTGCATTTATTTGATCAAAAATACAGAAAAAAACAGGAATATTCAGCAAGGATGTGTTAAATATATAAAAAGTGATAGTGAAGACTTTTTTAAAACAACTTTTTAATAACCAAAAATCCTGAAAAAAAGTATCACAGGTTATAAAATAAATATTAAAGGAGAAGTTCACTTTTAAAATGAAAATTCTGTCATCATATACTCACCCTCATGTTGTTTCAAACCTGTATAAATTTCTTTCTTCTGCTGAACACAAAGGAAGATATTTAGAAGAATGTCAGTAACCAGACAGTTTTTGGGTCCCATTGACTTCCATAGTATATTTTTTTCCTACTATGGAAGTCAATGGGACCCAAAAACTGTCTGGTTACTGACATTCTTCTAAATATCTCCCTTTGTGTTCAGCAGAAGAAAGAAATTTATACAGGTTTGAAACAACATGAGGGTGAGTATATGATGACAGAATTTTCATTTTAAAAGTGAACTTCTCCTTTAAGCACCATTTCTAACATTTGATAATAAATCAGAATATTATAAAGTTTTCTGAAGGATCATGTGACACTAAATTCAGCTTTGCATCACAGAAATATAAAGTATAGTAAAATAGAAAACCATTATTTAAAATTTTAATAATATTTCACTATATTATTTTTCTGTATTTTTGATCAAATAAATCCAGGCTTAATGAGCATAAGAGACTTCTTTCAAAAACATTAAAAATAGTAATGTGTCCAAACTTATGTACTGTGTAAGTAAAAATATACTGCTTTTAAAATTAAATGTTGTATAAATAAAAAGGTTAGGAATCATATTTGTTTCAAGTGTTTTTTTATTGGGGGTGGGGGGCCTCCAACATGAATTTTGCCTAGGGCCTCCTAATGTCTAGAACCGGCCCTGAACGTCATACACATTTTTTTTTATTATTATGTAAAAATGAAGTATTTACCATAACTTTTGATCAATTTAATGCATCCTTTGTGAATGAATAGTGACCCCAAACCTTTTCTAAACATCAGACAATTCAGATGTGCTTTTACTGTGCTTTTTAGAGAGCTCATATAGTGGCTCCAAAAAAGCCACAGCTAAAAATTCATGAATTTCATTGGATTACATACAAAATACCAATCTAAGTGACATGTGAAAAGCTAATGGCTAATAGAACACTTTCCACAGAACGAACCTCTCTTTCTTGGCTATTTAGAATTTAGTGGATTTTCTCCTCACAGGTAAGAGTCATGTTTCACCAAGTGTCATTTTTGCCTTACTTTTTATTGTTGATCTTAAACAGTATATTCATTCACAAAGTTATATTTGTAATATTTTGTGTTCGAAAAACGTGCTTGTGATATAACGGTCACTTTTTCTGAGAGTGAGACCGAATCGTCATCTGATAAAGTATCAGTAAATTCACCCCCTTCAGGACAAGTGTCTTACTACAGGTACACAAAAGTAACTCAAAGCTGTGGCTGCTGCTGGGAACTTTTGGAACAAATGATGAGGCAAAAGAAAAAAAGGAAACTAGGACGGATGAACACACCTTGAAGTAGTTTTTGTTGTCTTTGAGGGAGCGTCTTTCAACGCGCTCTCTGCATCACCTAATTTCACATAACACCTGAATCTGGCGACCAGACAGTTCTTATCATCCGGCTGTAAACTTACAACATTTTATCTGTACCGAGGTAAAGAGAAGGGAAAGAGGCCTTCACAGGGGAGGGACTGGTTGACACTTCAGGACTGCGTTGTCATCGTGTACAGGCGCAGGGCCTTCATCCGATCTGTATACGGCCTAGATCCGGCGGACTGCGGTAAACCTCGGGATAAACAGAGAGACTAATATTAGCGTAGACGCCATTCTTCTTATGATGTAACGAGTGCATCAGGATTTATGGGAAGTGTTCCCGGTTCCGGCTGACCTAATCTATGCAGCCTAACATTGAATTATAAAAGTCTATAATGTGTTATGTGTATGCTAGGTCAAAGAGATGTGTTTTTAGTCTAGCTTTGAACTGACAGAGTGTGTCTGCTTCACGGACAATGTTAGGAAAACTGTTCCAAAGTTTTCGTGCTAAATAGGAAAAGGATCTACCGCCAGCAAACAATTTTGATATTCTAGGTATTATCAACTGGCCGGAATTTTGAGATTGCAATAGACGTGAAGGACTATAATGCGTTAAGAGCTCGCTCAAGTAACTTACTGCGGAGCTAAACCATTTAGTGCTTTGTAAGTAATCAGCAATATTTTAAAATGTATACGATGTTTAATAGGGAGCCAGTGCAGTGTTGACAGAACTGGGCTAATATGGTCATACTTCCTGGTTCTGGTAAGAACTCTAGCTGCTGCGTTTTGGACCAGCTCTAATTTGTTTATTAATCGTGCAGGGCAACCACCCATAAGAGCATTACAATAATCTAGCATTGTTGTCATGAACGCATGGACTAATTGTTCTTCATTTGTCAAAGAGAGCATATGAAGTAATTTAGATATATTTTTAAGATGGAAAAATGCGGTTTTACAGATACTAGACACGTGACTTTCAAATGAAAGATTGGTATCAAAGAGCACACCCAGGTTCCTAACCGACGACGAAGACTTGACAGAGCAGCCATCAAGTGTTAGACAGTATTCTAGATTATTATGTGAGGAAGTTTTTTGTCCAATAATTAGAATCTCTGTTTTTTCAGAATTAAGTAGTAGGAAATTACTAGTCATCCAATTTTTTATATCACCTAGGCTATACATTCCGTTAATTTAGTGAATTGGTAAGTTTGGTCAGGGCGTGAAGAAATATAGAGCTGAGTATCATCAGCATAACAGTGAAAACTAATTCCATGCTTCCTAATGATATCTTCCAAGGGTAGCATGTACAGAGTGAACAGCAACGGTCCTAGTACTGAGCTTTGTGGTACGCCATACTGAACTTGTGATCGATGAGACATCTCTTCATTTACTGCTACAAACTGATAACGGTCAGATAAGTATGATTTAAACCATGCTAATGCAATTCCACTAATGCCAACATAATTTTCGAGTCTATTTAAAAGAATGTTGTAGTCAATAGTATAAAATGCAGCACTAAGATCGAGTAACACTAATAGAGAGAGATACAACCACGATCGGATGATAAGAGCAAATCATTTGTAACTCTAATGAGAGCAGTCTCAGTACTATGGTACGGTCTAAATCCTGACTGAAAATCCCCACAGATATCATTTCTTTCTAAAAAGGAACAAAGTTGTGAGGATACTGCCTTTTCTAGTATCTTTGACAGAAAAGGTAGATTTGAGATCGGCCTGTAATTGACTAATTCTGTACGATCAAGTTGCGTTTTTTAACAAGCGGTTTAATCATAGTCAGCTTAAAAGGTTTTTGGTACGTATCCTAATGACAAAGATGAATTAATGATATTAAGAAGAGGATCTATGACCTCTGGAAGCATCTCTTTCAGTAGCTTAGTCGGTATAGGGTCTAACATACATGTTGTCGATTTAGATGATTTAACGAGTTTAACGAATTCTTCCTCTTCTATAGCAATGAATGAATCAAATTTTTCCTTGGGGACAATACAATGCACTGCCTGATGCGATACTGTAGTAGACGGTTGCATAGTTATAATTTTCTCCCTGATATTATCAATCTTGTAAGTGAAGAAGTCATTACTGCTGTGCTGCTTGGAAACTTCTGGGCTTGAAGCTTTATTTTTCGTTAGTTTAGCCACTGTTTCAAATAAATACCTAGGGTTTTGTTTATTTTCTTCTAATAGTGTTGAAAAATAAGCAGATCTAGCAGCTTTTAAGGCCTCTCTGTATGCAATCGAGCTCTCTTTCCATGAAATGCGAAATACCTCTAGTTTTGTTTTCTTCCAGCTGCGCTTCGTTTTTCTGGCTGCTCTCTTAAGGGCCCGAGTGTGCTCGTTGTACCACGGTTTTGGACTATTTTCTTTAATCTTCTTTAAGCGCAACGTGTCTAAAGTGCTGGAAAAGAGAGAGTTAAAAGTTTCTGTCGCAATATCAAGTTCTTCTAAGCTATCTGGGATGCTGAGATGATGAAACTGATCAGGAAGATTATTAATAAAGCAATCTTTAATGGCAGAAGTGACATATTTGTAACACGGAGTCGGCTTTGAAGCCTTGACTAAATGAAGTTTACACAAGACTAGATAATGATATGAGATGTCATCGCTCTGCTGCAGAATTTCAACGGCATCAACATTGATTCCGTGTGATAATATTAGATCTAGGGTATGGTTACAACAATGAGTAGGTCCTGACACATGTTGTCTAACTCCAATAGAGTTAAGAATGTCTTTAAATGCCAATCCCAATGCATCTTTTTCATTATCTACATGTATATTAAAATCACCAACAATTATGACTTTATCTGCAACCAGTACTAACTCTGATAGAAAGTCAGCAAATTCTTTGATAAAGTCTGTATGGTGCCCTGGTGGCCTGTATACAGTAGCCAGCACAAATCTCAAACGTGATTCATCATTTACACTATATATTGTTATATTAAGCACCAACACTTCAAAAGAATTATATTTGAAACTAGACTTCTTACTAATTCTAAAAATATGACTATAAATTACAGCAATACATCCCCCTTTGCCTTTCATTTACATTTATGCATTTGGCAGACGCTTTTATCCAAAGCGACTTACATTGCATTATCCTATACATTTATACATAGGCATGTGCAATCCCCTGGGATCGAACCCACAACCTTGCGTTGTTAACGCAATGCTCTTACCACTGAGCTACAGGAAAGCCTTTCAGACAAGGTTCATGTTTACAACAGTAATATTGCGGGGTGGTCTCATTTAAAGTAATGTAATCGTTTGGTTTCAGCCAGGTTTCTGTCAAACACAGCACATCTAGATTATAGTCTGTAATCATATCATTAACAATAAGTGCTTTTGAAGTAAGGGATCTAATATTCAGCAACCCAAGTTTTATCATTTGGTAATTTGTATTATATCTGTTTTTTATTTGTTGAACATCAATAACATTTTTACCCTTAGATGGGTTTGGACATTTTTTGTATGTCCTAATTCGGGGAACAGACACAGTCTCTATATGATGATATCTAGGTGAAAGAGGCTCTATGTGATGGGATTTATCTGACCTTGGTGACGTGAGACAGCTAGCAGATGGTCGGTTTAGCCAGTCTGTCTGCTTCCTGACCTGAGCCCCAGATTGTCATGTTTGAGTTCTAAGACTATGTGCCATATTACTAGAGAGAAGAGCAGCAGCATCCCAGGAGGGATGAATACCATCTCTTTTCAACAGGTCAGGTCTGCCCCAAAAACTTTTCCAATTGTCTATGAATTCTATATTATTTTGCGGACACCAATTAGACAACCAGCCATTGAGTGAGGACAATCTACTAAGTATCTCATCACTCCTGCGAACAGGAAGGGGGCCAGAGCAAATTACAGTGCCTGACATTGTACTTGCGAGTTCACACACCTCTTTAACATTCATTTTGGTGATCTCCGACTGGTGGTGTCGAACATCATTTGTGCCGACGTGAATAATCTTAATTCGCTCATTAGCCAGCACTTTTAAATTTGCTTTGATGTCAGGCGCTCTGGCAAACATGTGACTATGGTGGCTGGTGTCTCTATTTTCATGTTCCGTGTAATAGAATCGCCAATAACTAGGGCACATTCAACAGGATTCACAGTGTGTGTTTCACTGAGCGGGGAGAATCTATTTGAAGTTGTAATCAGAACGGAAGAGCGGTGTTTTGTCCCGCGACTACAGCATCTCACCGTCACCCAATTGCCCTGCTGCACGGGCTCTACTTCAGCCGGAACCAAACAATGTAAAGAGTTCACAAAGCTAGTCGCATCCAAAGCAGTATCTAAAGCCCTTGCACTCTTACACTTAACCTTGATTAAAGCTTGGATGCATGTCTCTAGTTCTAAAATCGTCTCGGTTACTAACGTCATCACTGCTTGCGCACGCAACCAGGAGGCAGAAAAGACCCGCGGTCTTCGTACCGGAGTAAAGGGGTTAGGCTAGTAGCATAGTGGTGGTGTTGTCGCTAAGTCAAAATGCTAATTATCATGTTAGACTAAGTGAGTAATGTAACAGCCAATGTTAGCAGTGCAGCATCTATAGAGCCCGAATTTGGTCTTATATAAGTTAACCTTGTTTGAGTTACTTTACAACCTGCAACATTTCATGACTGCACACAACTTACTCTTAGCAATGGTGAGATTTTGCCGGATCCCTACGCAATACATGACGATCTTTGGATTGTGGATGAAAAGAAGTGGCCAGCAATTGTATGGCCTGATATATATAATTAGCTTATTCGAAATCCATGTATACACTACTGTTCAAAAGTTTGGGGTTGGTAAGATTTTTATGTTTTTGAAAGCAGTCTCTTGTGCTCAAAAATACTGTAAAACAGGTATTTTATGAAATATTATTGGAACATACATTTTAAAATACATTCGAAAAAAAAAAAAACTTAAAACAGGTTATACAATACTAACAGATTATACAATTTTATTGCACTTAGATTTTTCATTTTAGAGAGGGCATCTGAGAAGTATTTTAGTTTGTTTCTGAATATAATAAACAAAGGAGGGGATTTAAAAAAAATCTACATTTATGTATAAAGTATTTTGGCAATAATATAATGTTATTAATCAAATCAAATAACCTACAATCATCATTGGTTATCCCATTATATTTTGTGAGGTGAAGGTGAAACCGTCATCCACCACATCTTTTTCTATCAGCCAGTTCTGCAATGTTCTCCAAAGGGATTTATAGAAGTTACATGAAAAAAAATGAAAAAAGTTCTGTATCTTCAGAGAGACATTTACAGAGATGACAAGGCACATTTTCAAAATACAATTTTTAATTCAGAAATTTATTGGAAGGATATATGGCATTTAGAATCTTAAAGTGTGTATTTTTCTTTGGGGGGGAAGAGGAAATCTTAAATAAGCTGTTCTAAATTATTTCACAGTATCTTTATCAAATGTATGGTCTAATTTATTTCTTAATATTTGACATCCATGTTGCAAGATTGGATGAAATTAGATTTTTTTTCCAAATTTGTCAGTCAAAATTTGAAAATAAACTAGTTTGCACTAACAATTCAATATCACCAACATATAGCAACGGAAGGACTGTCGTAATTTGAGTATGATAAGGAACCCTTCATTAACATTTTTATACCAGAGGGTATTGCATTCCTCTTTGATCCTTAGCTGTCATCTGGGGGAGAACGACCTCACAACCAGTATGCTGCTGTGGGTGCCGCACGATTTCAAACTTGTTCGATCACTTGTCTCCATGCTTTTCGGTCTGTGGCGACTACTCTTGCCTGCTGTGGGTCAAGCCGCTGGTTCTTCAGAACTTCTTTGATTTGCTTGATACATGTTTTCTTGGGTGCAGTGCGCTGGATTCTCCACTGGGTTGGTTGTTTCCTCCAGAGGAGTTGGTCTGGTATTCGATTTGCATCCATTCTGCACGTGTCCAAACCATCTCAGCCGTCGTTGTTGTATCTGCTCTTCGATGGCTGGTTGTTGTTGGCATCTGGCTCGGATTGCGTCGTTGGTGATGTGGTCGCGAATCGAAATTCCCAGGATCTGGCGTAGGCATTGGATTTGGAAAACTTTAAGTTTGGTCAAATCCATCTCCAACGTCCATGTTTCAGATCCATAGAGAAGAATTGGTAGGATCAGTGTTCGAAAGAGGTGGATCTTGATCGTTGTGGAGATGTTGTTTCTCTTCCACAGACACCATTTGAGGGAAGCGAACGCAGCCGCTCCCTGCCCAATTCTGGCGTAGGTCTCCATAGAAGATTTCTTCTCCTGAACCAGCGAACCAAGGTATTTGAATTGTTGCACTTGTTCTGGACCCCGGCAAGGTGGATGATTGCTTGGGAACCATCCGTTGTGAGTACTTTGGTCTTTTCGGCGTTGATCTGAAGGCCATACAACTGAGCGATGTCGTAGAGGATATCCGTGGCCTCAGCATCCTTGTTCGCGAGGGCTGAGCTATCATCAGCAAACATGAGGTCTGTTAAGAAGTGATCTTCATCAAATTGAATGCCCCTTTGCCCTCAAAGACTTTCCTCATAATGCTATCCACCACAATGTTGAAAAGTAGTGGAGAGGCCACATCTCCCTGGCGGACTCCTGTTTGGATGGAAAACTCATCTGAGAGCTCGTTTCGGATTCACACCTGGCTGTTGGAATCTTTGTAGGCCTCTTTTAGGAGTGCGATGACTTTTTGTGGGATGTGTTCGGTCTCCAATGCTTTTCATAGGACGGGCCAGTGCACACAATCAAATGGGGATTTGAAGTCGATGAATATGATGACAGTGCATTGCCCACATCTGGGCCGTTCTTCCATAAGCTGACGGATGGTAATAATTTGGTCGCAGCATCCACGTCCAGGGCGAAAACCCGCCTGTTCTTCTCAGCTGTTTTTTTTCACGGTGCTTTTGTAGCCTCGATTGGATGATCTTCATGAAAACCTTCCTGATGATGGATAGGAGGCTTATACCACGGTAGTTTTTGCATTCCTGGTTGTCGCCTTTCTTATGGATGGGTATGATGGCAGCTTTCCTCCAGGAATGTGGTATTTGTACCGTGTGCCATATTGTTTGGATGAGGAGATGCAGGCAATTGAGTAGGATATCGCCACCGGCTTTGATCGCTTCGGCTGTGACCTGATCCACTCCTGCTGACTTGCCATTTTTGAGTGACTTCACAAACGTTCCATCTGCTTTCTTGACATTGTCGTTGGTTGTTATGGTCTTTCCACTCAGCCGTCTTAGAGTGCGATAGAGAACGTGATATTCGTGCTTGGATGCTGCTTCTTCGAGATCTGCTGCCACTTTGTTCCAATGCTCCTCTCGCTCGGCCTTTATCTTCAAGCGGACTTCCCGATTGAGCTGGCGGTATCGTTCGTAGTTGACCAGCTTTGTCTGTTTTCGTCTGGCTACAAGATCAAGGCATTTGTCAGATATCCATGGCTGTGTTCAGTGGCGGATGGGTGAGCACAGGGGTTTGGCACGTTCCATGATCGTACTTGAGATCCTTTTTTCATCTTCGTCCACCTTTTCTGGTGTGCCCAGTGTTGCAAACCGGTTGGATAAGGCGATTTGGAATTCCTGTCCGTGCGGAGGGTCAGCCAGTTTTCTCCAATCCAGCCTGGCTTGTTGGGTCGAAGTACGCTTGGGCAAGCTGGAGTTTGAGTTGGATCTTGGCTCGGATCAGGTGGTGTGTCAGAACCACAGTCGGGGCCCCTCATGGCCCGAACACCCCTCAGCGTTAACCAGAACCTATTGTTGATCAGAATGTAGTCCAATATGGCAGAGTCTTTGCCAGATGGATTTCGCCAGATAAGTTGATGCTTGCGCGGATGCTGGAAGCAGCTATTACCAACGAGCAAGTTGTTGGTGGTGGCAAAGGACAAAAGCTGCAATCCGTTGTCATTGATCTCTCCATGGCCAAATTTTCCCATCGTTGTTTCCCATCCAGTTCTGTCCGTGCCAACATTAGCGTTGAAGTCGCTTGCCAGGATGATCAAGTTTGTCTGTGGTATGAAATCCAAGGTGTGTTGGAGTGCGTTATGGAAGTTGTTTGCTGGATCAGGATTGGTTTCGGTTGCCGCATAGATGGCAACAATATGAGTCTTGATGGTACCTTGCACGGTGAGGACTGCAAGACGGTCCGATATAGGCTGCCGCATAGATGGCAACAATGAGTCTTGATGGTACCTTGCACGGTGAGGACTGCAAGACGGTCCGATATAGGCTGGAATGTGGTGATACTGTTGGCAGCTCGAGTGTCAACCATAAACCCGACGCCTGCTTCTTGTTTGTCACTGCCGGAATACAGCGTCATCGTTCCATCGATCCCTGGCAGTTGAACAGTCATTGTTCCAGATCCAGTGAGCCGTAGTTCAGATAATGCCATGATCGATATTTTGAAGGGTTCCAGAGCATCGACATTGGGAGCTATTCTCAATCTGACACGTGCCACACTATGCGTCGATTGCAAGTGACGTCACAGGCAGCGGAGAGCAGGTGTCGATTGCAAGTGACGTCATCCTAGCAACGTCCGCTCGTATCCTAGCAACTCTCCTAACAAAACCCAGTGGGGCCAATGAACTGCGTTAGGAATATATATATATATATATATATAAATAAATAAATGAGATTGTGAACATGCCTGGTGACAAAATAATTAAGAAAAAAAAATGTATTAATAGAGACAGAGAAGTTAAGTATTTGGTGAAGGGGAAAACAGAAAGAGGCTTACTTTATTTACATTGCTTTTTTTAAAAACGGTCCATAGTCAAGACTGTTCCAGCGGAGTGAGCAGTCAGTGTGGAGGTTGACTTTGAATACACTGAAGATCTTGCAAGAAACGATATGAAAGTATCCAGACAAATGCTTAAATCTTACATTTTAGTACACAGTCAGGTCAAACAAACGAGAATGCTGGAACACAACAAATCTTCAGCAATCCAAAGTCAAGGAACATTTAGTTCAAATGGGAGAGATCCCAAAAACATGGCTCACTGATCATGCCTGCAGTTTACATGGATCAATATTACATACACTGTGGAGTCAATAGTATCAAGTCCACAAATAACCAGATCAATTAACTTCTGACATCACTCCCTCCGGAGGCTCTTTAATTCAGAAGTAGCCAAGCATAATCTCTCCCTGGGTTTAACCTATAAGAGTGCAGATCCTAGTGTATTTCAAGATCATCCATCCGTCCGAAGCTCACATCCAGCAAATTTACAATAAATATACATATCAAAAAAGTGTGTATTTCAGTTAAAAAAAATTAAACAGTCATAAACTATCAACACAAAGAAACACTTTACATTCCAGTAAAATGTACAATGCAGCAAGGGGTTGAATGGCAACATTGACAGATGAACCTTACAGAGAGCGGCATGGCCAACAGGTGCTCCAATGAACTCACTCTCCCTGAACCTCTGTATGCAGTAGTCCAACAATCCAAATGCGTGCCGGAATCGTCGGACGAGAACTAGCGTTATTCTTACGATGAGATTTGGCATGAGGCACTGCATTCACATAAATTTGCTGAGGTCTTTAAAATGGTTTGCAATGGTGCATAAATATAATCTGTGTGAATTCTGGCTTTGTACACATTTAAACAATCTATATGTCACTAGCAGTAATGAAATTCCTGTGCTAACCCGTGTTTTTTTTCTGACATGCTTTGGATTTGGACGATGTGAATCAGTAAAATGCTTGGGAGAGGGGCTGTCTAAGGGGCTGACGGGAAATGAGATTAGAGCATTACCTACTCCTATGCAGTGTCAGGGAGAAACAGCAGATTTGCATTTTCATTGATTTGCATCAATTTGTAGTTTCAGCTTTTGAGAGCTAAAAAAAAAATTCAAAACTGATTTTCAAAATAATAAATGTGATTATGACAATGCAGCCGGGTACATTCAATACAGTGGATTAAAAAAAAAAAAAAAAAACTATAAAACTAGAGCTGTATTACAAGGGCCAAAAAGGGCACTGATCAGAAAGAGAAGTGTGCAATGCAATGTTTTTCCTGGGACAGAATGGGCACGCCCCAGCCGTTGTTGTCTTTGTGCGTAAGCAGTAAAACAAGTCAATGGCACAGACGCAGGTCCAACTGTGGGGCCTGAAGGCCCGTTACACCAGAAGGCAGGGATGGAGGGGAGCAGTCCGGTTCAGGGGAATTCAGGGGTTGTGGAACTACTGCATACATGCTGGTTTCTGCCAAGTTAACCAAACTGGAAGAAGAAATTTCCTGGTCCAGATGCTGTAAGAAAAAAAAAGAAAAAAAAAAAGAATTAAGTGAATAAAAAGAAAAGAATCATAAGTGAAGTAAACATTATGAATTCAGATGCTGAGAGTATTTTTTACTGTTGTCTTAATTTAAGACATGTACAAATAAAATTGTGGTCAGTAGGATTTTTTTTTTTAAATGAAGAAATTACTACTTTTATTTTGAAATGATGCATTAAATCATCAAGTGACGGTAACATTTATAATATCTGTATCTGGCCGATACCGCGCTCGTGTACCCGTAATCCATGCAGCGCATGTTTACGTCCAGACGAAGAAAAACTGACAACTGGGAAAACGGACAGCATATTTGTAGTCATCAGAGAAGGATATTTATGAATAAATGCATTTAATAGAATAAAACTAATTAAATATTCACACCTAGCTGCTGTGCACGAGCTCATAAGTCCAACGTGGAGTGGATTGAGAGCGCAGCATCCCTTTTCACAGGAAAATGACATGATTACTGTGCCACTGCACTGGACTAGGGGTTAACGACTTCAGATTTTTGACGTCCTCAGGGACTAGTCGACAACTTTAATGAACAAATAAGCCAGAACTCAAACGCAGGTTTCCTTGTGCATAACAATGGCATATGACACAGCACTCAGTTCAGTTCTTTTGTCGTTGGGTCGTTATATTTCCTCACAGATATCTACTCGTAATCTAAATCTAAATCCTATTTTACATTAGAGAGAGAGCGATTGCGTGTGAATTGCACCTGGCAGTGTCTCTACAATTAGTGAAGCTGTGGGTTTAAGTTACTAAGAAACATATGCTAGAACTTTTCAATTTCCAAGCTATTTTATTGATAAGTCACAGAACAGTGTTAAATACATTTATGAATGTTTGTGTGTGCATTTATTTGTCATTTTAACTGTTGGAAACGGAGCGTAAGTGGACTTCATAGATTTCTTGTCCTGTTGCGACCTCTATAGGCCATAGTCAGCGACTAGTCAACATCAAGCTTAAAGTGTCATGGCAGAGCATTAAAGTCGACTGGACACTGGACAGGGCTTGAAAATATGGACGATAATAAGAAATGTTTCTTGAGCACCAAATCAACATGATTTCTAAAGGATCATGTAACACTGACAACTGGAGTAATGATGCTGGAGTGATGCTAGCTTTGCCATCACAGGGATAAGTTACATTTTAAAATATATTAAAATAGAAAACAATAATATTGGGAAATATTTTTACGGTGTAAAAATATTTTGATTAAATAAATGCTTTCTTGGTGAGCATAAGAGATGTCTTTCAAACACATTTTAAAAATCGTACTGACCCCAAACTTTTGTATTTCAATGGTTTGTTCATTCTGAGCATCTGAATAATGGATGATTATGAAGAAGTAATAAAAAAGCACCGCCTTACATGAATTACCTTCGAAACTAAACCCCCCAGGGCCGCCAAAGAACGCTTTGAAGATGTTGTTGGCATCAAAGTCTGAAAGAGAACACAAAAAAAAAGACGACACGTAAAATCATTAGTCATCACATGCCAACATAGATGCAATTAGTGAAACTCAAAAATAAATAAAAAATTGTGTTGAATGTGTGCTGGAGACAGACCCATGTTCATGTCATCATCCTCCAGGTCGTGGCCGCTGTCATAGCGGGACTTCTTCTTGGGGTCAGAGAGCACAGTGAAGGCCTCGCCCACCTCCTTAAACTTTTTCTCTTCCTCTTTCTGCACCTCAGCACTCGCTCCACTGTGTCGATCTTTGAAAAATACAACAGAGACTGCGTCAGAGAATCAGACAGAAAAGCAAACAACTTGAGGACTTTTACATGCTGCCTATAGAACAGATTTATGGGTAATGTCTAGGGCTGGACCCGAATATTCGCTGGTATTCGATTTGAAAATTTTTTTTTTTTTTTTTTTTTGCACACCTGGGATCCGCCGCGAAACGGTTCTCATTCGCGCTTGAATAAGGCCGGCGACACACTGGCTGCGTGGCGTGAGCGTCTCAGCTGTGTGGCGTGTCCGTTTTTATTTCGGCACCCATGTTAACAGGTTGGAGTTTGCACACTGCCTGCGTGAGACACGCGTGCATGCTAGAAATTATAGAACCGACGCCTAAAAGTGTTCCTGCAATGGGAGTGTTCTCTGGCTAGAGCGCAGAACAGCGGAGTTTGTATGGACCGAAGTGCAAAACAAAATGTATTAGCCTTTTTACCCGTTATTATCAATCTAAATGAATCTCGTTTTTAATTTAATTTAGTTTTTCTTTATTTAAATTTAGTTTTTCTTTATTTAAATTTAGTTTTTCTTTATTTAAATTTAGTTTTTCTTTCTTCAGAAAAATAATAGACTACCTTAAAAGTATTGCTTAATTTAACAGACCTGTGTGTGTGCGCGTTTTATAGCACTAGTGCAGTGTCCGTTCTCGGAGCATATAAGCCCCGTGTGAGGTGCGCCACTTCCCACTCGCGCTGTTCTGTAGTTTACTAAAAGTTCATTAATTCTGAATGTGTCACATCTCACGTTTCCATCTATATTGCACCAAATGCGACACTGCACTCCCTTGTGAAGTCGATTAGATGAACGGTTCTCGAAATAATAAAAATGCGAACGGACATACCGACACAGAGATTCCTGCCTTTATTAGAGAGAAGAATATGTTCAGCCCTCTCTCTCCAAAGCTTCGAAGCTCAAAAAATGGTATTCGGCCCAGCCCTAGTAATGTCATGGGAATTTGCAGATATAGACTACATATGGAGAAAACGCTTTGATTCTTTCAATGAAATATGTACCCGGGTGGTGCATCAGCGCTCGTTTGCGGTAGGCCTTCTTGATTTCATCTTCAGTGGCGTTTTTATCCACCCCCAGAACCTTGTAATAATCTTTTCTTTTGCTTTTCTTCAGCTCTAATTGAGCGTTCTTCAACAAGTTCTTGTGTTCTGAAACACACCACAGATGAAATGAGATTTGACAATAAGGGACATTAAAAACATGTTGATGTCCAATCAAGATGGACACACACCTTTAGTCTTCTCTGTTTGATAAACCTTCTCATAATCTCTGACAGCCTCTTCATACTGCTCTGTGTCCATGTAACTATAATACAAAATGCAGATTAACATAACCGATAAATAACCGTTTAAAGTGCATAGAAAGAACTACAAACGTACCACTGGGCTCTTCTCAAATAAGCCTTAATATAGGTCTCATCCAGCTTAATAGCCTTTGTGCAGTCCTCAATGGCCTGCTCCAGTTTGTTTAACTGAAGACACCAAGAAGAGAGAGAAACATGCGGTAGCACCAAACAATGACAGAAATGAGACTGACACACTTGACCCAGTCAAGGAAACAGGAAAAAGGTCGTGTTTGGCCTTGTGGGGCACTCCAACACTGATAATACATTCAAACAAAATGTACAGAAGTACAACTCCAAAACAAGGAGTAAATCAAATGCTGACCTTGGATCCAACAGTGGCTCGGTTGCAGTATAGCTTGGCGTTGGTTTTGATGTTGTTCGGGTCGATGGTCAGGGCCTCAGAGTATAGGTCATATGCTTCCTCATAGCTGCCATCTTTAAACGCTTTGTTGCCCTCCTCTTTCTTTGCCTTTAGGGCTTTAGCATTCTAGAACAGAGAAACACAGACACGGCACATTTAATTTAAATACTTGGATGCAATCAGTTTCATACTCCTAAGTAATGCTGCACTTACTCGGCAGGCCAGACGGGCCTTCTCGTGGTCTGGCGCCATGCGCAGTGCTTGAACGAAAAACTGCACAGCTTTATCAATGCAGTCTTCATAGTACAGACATAATCCTCGCACGTAGAGGGCGTCACCGTTTGTGGAATCCATCCGCAATATGTCGCTGAAGGTACAAAATAGCAAGTTTTATATTATATTTATATATATATATATTAAAAAAAATAGTTACTAACTGATATGTATTTTTCAGTGGACGATGAAAACAATGTGGGGGGCAACAGCTGATAACAATAGCTATAATATATAGAAACTGTGCAGTCTGAAGATTCAGACTTCAGCTTAGCTGATCAAGCAGTTTGGCCAGCGTTTTAGCATAGTAATAAAACATTATAGACCAACATTTTCCTCACGTACACTGCTAATTTACTGCTCAAGAAACTCAATTCTGAAAGAGTTCAAAAGAAAAAGCACTTGAAATAGAAATCTTTTGTAACACTAAAGGGCAAGTTCACCCAAAAATGAACCCATAATTTACTCACTCTTAAGCCATCCTAGGCATATATGACTTTTTTCTTTCAGCCAAACACAATTGGAGCTATATTAAAAAATATAAAATCACTAGCTTCCGTACGTCAAGTTCCGGCGGAGGAGTGAACCTACATCACGAGTCGGGTCAAAGGTCACTTTTCCGTCGGAACTCGACTCGTGGACGGTCGTTACCGGAAGCTAGTGATTAGTTTATAAAGTCATAAATATGGATATAACGCATCGCTTCGCTTCAGAAGGCCTTTATTAACCCCATGGATTGCATTTATGTGCTTCAAAACCCAAGATACAATTCACATTATAAAGCTTGGAAGAGCCAGGATATTTTTTAATACAACTCTGATTGTGTTTGGCTGAAAGAACAAAGTCATATACACCTAGGATGGCTTGAGGTTGAGTTTTTAGGTGAACTAACCCTTTAATAATGTCATCACTGTCAGTTTATCAATTTAATACATTAAAAAAAAAAAAGTACAATTTAGATCTCACACATGGACATTTTGCTTTTACAGAATTTACAGACAGATTTTTTTTTTTTTAATGCCATGTCAGAACCAAAGGCTTTTTTACAGAAATAACTAAATGGTTTAAACAATGACAAAATCTCTCACAGCACTGTTAGAAAAACTAATACATATTTCAGAAAAGAACTTTCCTTGTGAGCTCTTTTAAAAATATAAATAAAATAAATCATACTTTCTCTTTTAATGGGCTTTTAAGAGAAATTTGATGCATGTAATTTGCTATCATTGAACCAGTTTATGTAAACATTAAAGCTAATGTTCTCTAGATATCAGCATTGGCATTTGAACAACCCCTATATTTGTTGTCCACTACTAAACAAATTCCATAATACTGTAGTGATATTACCTGGCAACAGATTGTGCCTCTGGGTAGCGGCCCAGGAGAGCCAGACACTCTGCTTTCAGCACCTTGAACCGATGACATGCAGATGCAGACTCTAACGCCCGATCCATACAGAACACCACCTGCAGAGAGACAGACAGTCACATATTTTAGGGATGCACCGAAATGAAACTTTTGGCCGATAACAATAATTCTTTATATTTGAAACCTGATAACCGATATATTGGCTAATAAATCTGAATCTATATCATTTTTAGGAGCTTAATTACAAAAACAAATGTCTCACCATTAAAAGCCATGTCCCAAGCACTTCAACACTGGTTCAAACTAGGCTACTGTATATGTTTGATTTGTGTAAGTTTTAAAATTTATTTTACACTCCAATGGCCAACTTCCTTAATAAACAAAAATAAAAATCTATTGCCTTACAAATAAATAAAATAATGCAAACAAGTCATTGGACAACATTACTTGCGAATAAATAATCAAAATGCATATTTATTTGTTGCTATATAAATAAGTGTTACGATGTGGTCAGCATTAGAGCCCGACCAATATTGACTTTTGGGGGCCGATGCCGATATTAGGGTGTAAAAACCCGATATCGATATGTCGGCCGATATTATTTATGTGTATATTGTAATACAGTAGCAATATTATTGATGTGTATATTATAGTACAGTACCTAGGGCTGGATGATTAATCTAAAAGTAATCGAAACCGAAATTCAGAGCCTGTAACCGACGTAATTTTACCAAGTCGGTTATTTCGGTTTTCCCCTTAAAACATATTACCGCGTGTGTAGTCACTTGACTCCGCCCCGTCCCTGAACGCGCGTCTATTTCGCTTCAAACGCTCGCTTACGCGCGTCCTATTCGCTTTGGACGCGCGAATGGATTCAAAATGTTTAAGCGTAGAACTAGACGCGATAGACGCGAATTTGACGCTCTATTCGCGTTTGCTGTGAACACAGCATAATGAACAGGCTGCGATGTCAAGATTGCAATGCTGGAATGTGTGTGTCAGAGTGAGAGAGGCACGGGCGCGATCGAACAGTGGAAACATAAAAACATCATTCTTCATTTTAACATCAACGTCAATTTGTTCATACAGGACATCATTAAAACTGCAAAGTGTTTAGCCTACTTATATTTGTGTAAAACATTGTGCTTTTGTCAAACTGTAACCTACAACTGTCACCCAACCAAAATCACACACACACAGTGTACATTTTTAAAAATCAAATTATCAAAAAGCAAAAATGATCTCATCTTTTGGACATTCATCATATTGCATTGGTTTTCATTTCTTGTCCTAAAACAGAGCACTAATCTTTTTATTTTTAAGTTACACATTCTACATTGATTAAAAAAATCAAATCAAATGTTTTTAATGGTAGTATTATTTTATACAGAAATAAATTATTTATAATTCAGATGAGAAGTTAAAGTTAATTTAAATTTTAAGGAAACAAATATATTGATCTGAAATATAGCAAATTAATTTTAAATTCATTCAGGTTACCAAACATATCTCAAGGCCTTTTGAATAAAGGGTGGCAGTCTTTCATTATCAACTGTTGTTGTGGATATACTGGAGAAGTATTTGTTCTCCATTTGAGTGAGATGTTTTTATGTGGCTAATTGAGGAAAGTGCTTCCATATATTTTATTATTAGTAGTATTAGTTCAAGAATAAAATAAAGATATCGGATTGATATCGGTATCGGCAAATAGCCAAAGCTGCGGCATCGGTATCGTATCGGAAGTGAAAAAGTGGTATCGGGACATCCCTAACTCTTTCATTCGAAAAAATAACCGTGAACGTATTTACAGTATAAGCCTTGCCAGTGACATAGGATTTTTTTTTTTTATAATCGTTCAATTATCGTAATCGAGGTAACTTTTTTGATTAATTGCGATTATGATTTTAGCCAAAATCGTCCAGCCCTAACAGTACCAGTCAAAAGTTTGGACATACTTTCCCATTCATGTGTACAGACCTTTGACTGGTACTATATATAGAATACACGGTATACATAAACAGAATATATATATATATAAAAAAATAAATCACTCAAATGTGGTGATCAAACACTTGTGACACAAAGATATGTTAAGATTAGGGGTGGCACGGTTCACAAAACCCACGGTTCGGTTCGTATCACGGTTTTAGGGTCACGGTTTTCGGTTCTGTACGGTTCTTGTTGTTGTTTTTTCTTTTAATCTTTAACACTCCAAAAATGTACTTCAGCATATGATATATAGCTGAATTATCTAATTATTAATTTATTTATTTCATAAATGGGGTGTGTTTGCAAAACGCAGCTTCTCATTTCCCGTGGGCTGTGTCGGACAGTTATTTGTCACCACTTTTTGCCAGGGTTGATATTATGTCCCAGCACGGATGTACCAATACAAATAAATAAAACATTTCCAGTTAACTAGCAAAGTATTCGTTTCGTTCGTTTGTTAAATAAGAAGCAATCTAGCGCTGAAATGTGTTTTTTTTAATCAAGTGATCAAAGTGCTCGTTGCCGTTGCGATCAGTGGCGCTGATACAGTGTTCTCGTGGCTCGCGCACACACCGCAGCGGCCGCACATTCTTCACTCAGACGCGCGCTTCAGTCCGTTGAGGAGACTCTAGGCTACTCTATTCGTTCCGATGAAATCACAAAACAAAATTCATACAAATCTGTCCCTGCTTGATATACAACCGCTGATAAACATAATCGGTTTTGATGAAAAAGAAAAATATATACGAGTGCAGATTAGAACTCAGAACCTTTGACACGCTTGGCAAGTTCTGCCACTGGACCATTAAAGTACATACCGGTACGTGGAACAGTCGATCTATGTAGCCTATTTATTCACGTGAAAAAAACAACATATAGCCTAGTGGAGTTGATCTCATTAAATGTCTAAGTAAACCCAGTGTACTATTTAAATCGATTGCTGGACATTGTAATGTTATTCTACATTTGTCTGATTTATGATTTAGCATTGTATTAGCAGTAGCACGGGCACAAGGCTACATTGCGCATGCGTCGAACCGTGCGAACCGCGCGACGCACACACGCACCGAACCGAGACAAGCGAACCGAACGGTTCGGATGTTTTTTCATGTACCGTGCCACCCCTAGTTAAGATATGCAGGGTGAATGATAGAATGATACATTTGAGCTGTAACCAAACTAGTTTGCATTGAATGTTCTATTCTATATTATATTCTAATACTATTGCATAATCTTCACTAATGACTTTGTCTTAATTTAGTCATGTTATATAAAAAATATCTTGTATCAATAAATATATCAAAAGGGTCACTGGCCAAACCCTATCTTTTATTATTGGTCTTAATTCCTCTAGTAAAAAGATCTGAGTTCTTCCTCCACTGGTAGAGACTAAAGTAAAAGTAAATATAGCTGCAAAGCAGCCATTATCGAGGCCAAGCGCAAAAAAAGAAAAGACATGCCAACATGGCTGGGAGTGTCAGACCAACTGCAGCAAGGAGCAATTAAAGATGAATTCAAGCAAAATGGCTGAAAAATCATATACATTAACTAAAAATACGATTTAATGGATTATCACTTTCGACCAATAGGTGGCATAGTTACAAAATTGATGTGATGTGGTCAGAATGAGGTGACAATGACAAACCTTAAGACCAGTGGCATTACAATAGGCAGATTTATTCAAAGGTTATTAGCATTTTTGGAAATTTTGTTATAACTTTTTACCACAAGGTGACGCTGCCCTGAAACTTTGAGTACCTTCAAGGCATGGTGCCGATGACTCATATCGAGTTTCGTAACGATTCACTAATGCGTTCATAAAGTATAGCATTTTATATCACAGTACTGTTTTGAAGTCAATAGGAATTTCATGTTTTGTTAAATTATAGCGCCACCAGCTCAGTCCCACCATTTTTTTTATGTGTCCTCAGAGTGATCCCATACATCTGTGTCAATTTTGGTGAAAAATCTCAATTCGCTTCGGAGTTATAGACATTTATATGAAAAAATACAAAAAAAATTACTGACACCTGACTGTGATTGGATTTTACTACCCCTTACTATCAATATTTTGACATTTGGGCATTAAAATATAGCCAACGACCTAAGATTCCAAACTTCTGACGGTGGTTTCATCTCGATTGGTCTAACGGTTTCGAAGATATTGTCAAATGTTTTTTTAAGTGCTAAATCACAACACTACACAAACCGTAAGGTGAAACCTAGCATGTTTGGTATCGTTGGACAAGGTTTCAGGAACCTAAGGAGATGAAATTATTTTCACTCCGGTGAAAATAAGTCAACCACACCCAGAGTTATAAGCATTTGAAAATGTAATTTTACCACTAGGTGACGCTGGTTCGAAACTTCTGAGGCTCATTCAGGGCATCATATTGATGACCCATACAGAGTTTAGTAATGATACGTTCATAAAATACAGCATTGTGGTACAAAATTCAAAATGGCTGACGCCTAAAATGGTCGATATGGACAAATTGTATATCAGTCGACTCGGCATGACGCCCTGAATCCAACGATGATTGGACAAACTGTTCAGAAGTTATAAGTAAAAATAACCATTTTTCGTATCTCCGGACCAGTAGGTGGCGCTGCGCCGAAACACATGTAGCCTCAGGTCATGCTTGTGATGACATACCAAGTTTGGTCTGAATACGATAAAGCGTTGCGGAGACACAGCCTTGTATCCGTTTTCGCAAGCGCAACGTAAAATTAGTTTGCAGGGTATTCGAGAACAATTTGATGAATAGACAATATCGAATTCCATATCTTTTTGTCGGCATGGTCTGGTTCGATTTTCGTGAAAATCAGAGCAATGGCCTAAGAGGAGTTTGAAAAAGTCAATTTTTCGGATAATTCAAAATGGCGGACAAATTTTCATGACGGAAAAAGCAATTGAATCAGCTTGAGCTAAGGAATCATGGGAAATTTATTTGATTTTTCTAGCCCTTATGATTCAAAAGTTATTAGCATAAACATGAGTGAAACTTTGGACAGTTGGTGGCACTAGAGGGATTGAGTTGGAGACTCCATTTCAGACTGTCTATCAGTGTGCCAAATTTCATAACTTTCCCGCAAGCAGTTCTGTGGGCTGCCAAGGAGAAGGAGAAGGAGGAGGAGGAGAAGGAGAAGGAGAAGGAGGAGGAGGAGGAGGAGGAGGAGGAGGAGGAGGAGGAGGAGGAGGAGGAGGAGGAGAATAGGTGCCTCCGCATCTTCGGTGCTTGGCCCCTAATACCATAATGAAAACTAGTTTAATTGCAAAATGTACAATACTTTTATACCATTTTAAATTAGTCAGCAAAATGTACTAAATGTGAAACTAGGCTACCCTTTATGCAAAATGGCCCTATATAAAGTATTATAATTATATAAATAATTGGAATATTGCTTGATGTTGTAACGTAGCATTATAGGCAGAATGGGCTGACACGGTCTACACCGGACGGTGTTAATGTCTACACGGACGAAAGTTAATGTGTACGCATCTTACTGTGTCTGAAGATACCTCCTTTTACTGAAGTGAAAGGGTTGGCTGGTGTCACTACAGTGACATGGGTCGCCAGTAGCAAACAATGGAGCGCTGGGCAAACTACGTAGTTACACAATTTACAAGCATTTTATCCATGTTATATGTTCTGTAAAAAAAATTTATTCATATCGGCGGCCTATCTGCGTCATATACGGCGATACCGATATATCTGCGACAGGCTCATATCGGCCGATAAAATTGGCAGACCGATAAATCGGTTGGCCTCTATTCAACACACACAAAAACGAGGACATTTTCAGTAACCAATGTAACCGAAACTAAACGGCGTCTCTGCGCATTGAAAGGCTGTCACTCAGCACGCAGCATTGTTACGGCAACGGACTGTATTTGAGTGAGTCATTAAACCGTTCATTCAACGAACACGTTCAAAAATGCTGATTCATTAAAAGATAGATGTAATGAAACAAGGTGTTAATTATTTTAACTTTGAGCTCCACTTTTCAAGGCTCAGCTGACCAGCAATGCGTCGCATGGGTAACGCTGAAGCTTCACTTAAAGGGATAGTTCACTTTGAAATTAATTTTTGGTATGTTTTAGCTTACCTCAAGGGCATCCAAGATGTAGGTGTCTTTTTTTCCGCAGTAGTTTCAATTTTGATATTTTTAGGTCAAACCGTTCTTGTCTGTCAGTCATATAATGCAGGTCTATGGTCATTATCTCAAAACACAAGCACAGAGTCCAAATTAAAACAATTCCCGTCGTCCAAATTAAACAATTCCCCATCGTAAGTACACATTGATGGCCATTGATGACAGTATTTATATCGTTTTTACCTCTTATACGCAGCCATGTCGAAGTGATCTGATCTGACGTGTACGCAGACTGGTGCATAGATACACACTAGACGTCGCCTTGTCTACGGCAGTTCATTGGAACGAATGTCTTTAAGGCGACATCTAGTGTGTATATATCTATGCACCAGTCTGCGTACACGTCAGATCAGATCACTTCGACATGGCTGCGTATAAGCGGTAAAAACGATATAAATACTGTTCGTTTTCTCACACAAACCGCTCGTTTCGTGTCTTAGGCCATCAATGTGTACTTACGATGGGGAATTGTTTAATTTGGACGACGGGGAATTGTTTTAATTTGGACTCTGTGCATGCTCTTTGAGACCGTGACCATAGACCTGCATTATATGACTGACAGACAAGAACGGTTTGACCTAAAAATATCAAAATTGAAACTACTGCGGAAAAAAAGACACCTACATCTTGGATGCCCTTGAGGTAAGCTAAAACAAATTTCAAAGTGAACTATCCCTTTAATAGAGACCAATGGCATTGATTCAATGTGTGACTTGATTTTTTTCCCCTGCGGCTTCCTCGCGCTGTGGAATGCTGACCAGCTCTGACCCCATTCATGGTAAAAATACCCTTAAACGTTGATGATACAACAAATATTTCCTTTCCTTGGACACGGCAACCTTTTCACGAATATATATGACTTGACCTCAAAGACAGACGCAGGTAATCGCACGCGCTCAGTCGATCTCTCTCATTCACTGTCCGTTTAGGCTTAAGTGCAAATCTACGACGTACAAATCACCATAGCCCCTTTCACACAGCACTTTGAACCCGGGAAATTGCCGGCAAATTGCCAGAGCGCCTTCTGTGTGAACGCAAACTCGACCCGGGATTTATGCCGGGTTCGATGCCGGGTCGGGACCTAGTAACATTGCCGTGTTCAGTCCCGGAACGCGCGCTGTGTGAACAAAAGCCGTAATAATGCCGTGTCGTAGTGATGACGCTGAAGCGCGGGATCGTTCGCCAGCTGTGAAACGGTACGTAAAGCGCAATTTTATGATCGAATCAGAGAAAAAAATGCACAAGCGTGGTTTCTCGAGAGAGAGATCGCAGCTCATAAGCAAACTTAAGACGCTGCTGAGATTACAAGTCCAGGGTTCGTACACATTTTTACCATTAAATTTCCATGACTTTTCCATGACTTTTCCATGACTTAAAGGTAAATATTCATGACATAATGTTCAATAAAACGTCTGTGTATACATGTAAAATAAGAATAAAAATCCATGTTCAAATTTACCACCCCATATCTTGAATAAAATAAATGAACAAGCAATGTTTTAATACAAAATAAATTCCTAAAATTCACGGGCGGAGATGCGGGTGGATAATGAACTCCTTGCGGGCGGGTAACGTTAGTAGCGGATGGAAAATGTGCTTGAAGAGCTCTTTTCCAAAACACGATAAACGCCATTAAAAAAAAACAACAAAAAAAACGAGATTGTCCCTATTCACTGCTCCATCAATGTTTCATGCCAAATAGCTATATTTCCTTGTTTAAAATGTAGGCCACTGCAAGATGCAATTTCTTTCCAAATCGCCGACCCTATTTTTAGCCTAAACGGATAAATCCTCTCGACTAATCAGAATTAGGTGAACGTTCTATCTTAACAGATCATTATAAGTCCTCAAAATGAGTCAAACTAATCTTATATTCTCTCTCTCAATTTTAATTGTTTATTAATAAACAAGTGTGTTCTGTGTCGACTACAAAGACGAAGTTGACTGACTCGCGATCTTCTTAGTAGTGAACACGCCGGAGAGAAATGCACATTTCATACGGATTAGGCTCAGGGTCCGAAATTAACTTTTTGGCTCACCTGCCACGGGGACTGGTAGATGAAAAAATCCACAAGCATATTTTTTACCGGCCAAAATAATAAACAGCCTTTTTTTTGGTCACATATAGCCTACATTCATTTCAGTACTTTTAATTGAGATAATAAGGTAGGCATATTATGTTGAATACAAACATAAAAAAAATTGTCCAGAGCAAAATTTGAAATGTATAATAATAAAAAAATAAAAAAAAATAATATATATATATATATATATATATATATATATATATATATATCAAAATGAGAGAAATATATGAAATATTACTATCATTGGGGTGAAATATATATATATATATATTTTTGTCAGTTTTGTTTCCTGACTCATGTGGAAGGGAAGGCAGAACGTACTCGGTAAGTTACTTACGTAACTTCGGTTCCCTGAAAGATAAGGGAACGAGTATTGCGTTGCAAACGCTATGAGAAAACTAATTTTATCGAGAAAAGAACGGCCATGGTGTGTAAAGCAGAAGCAGCCTGGCCAGCGGCAGAGTATGCACGATCCGCGAGTGCTGAAGACGCTCTGCACGGCTTTGATGAGCAGGACACAAATGGGCGGCGACCGCTTCTTCCAGTGGCGGGAGCTTCACATATCCTTTTTTCTTAGCGCCGTCAACAGATAGAACGTTAACTGTACGTACACACCGCCGCCGACTTGAGCTGCAAAGAAGCTCTGGCCGCCCTGTCAAGAACGCTTGTCAAAAAGTACAGGGAAGCTTGACGCTTGTCCGCTCTGAATAGTGAGTGCGCGCGCGCGGCCGGGGCTCGCTCGCTCACTCGCTCTCTCTCTGCTCGTTCTTAAGAGGCAGAAGAGCGCGTGCGCGCTGACAATTTTATTATTTTGGTATGAACATTCACCTTAGCCTTTTGATAGCCTTTTGAGATATACTCGCCAAACGGAAAATCCACCCGCATTTGGCGCTTGGCGGGTGTTAATTTCGGACCCTGATTAGGCTACATCGTTTTATTTTGTTTTGAATGGTTCTGTTTAAAAGTAGAGATTTCTGTAGATAATAGATATAGGCCTATTTCAGTTTTGTTTAGGTCTGTGAGGCGAGTAGGCTACCTTTTACGCTGAGTTTCGGTTCATGGATGATGAAGTTCACTCCTGCGCCTCTGTGTCGTGATTATCTATTTTCTGCTATTTACTTTTTATTTATTTATTAAGCAATTGGTTAATGAAACATATTTTAAAATCAAGATACAATTAATACAAAACGAAATTCGTTTAGAAAGGCTTTGTGCTTTCTGTTTGAGGTCTCTGTGTAAGTTTTAAAGTCTTTTAGTGCCGCTTTCAGAGGACTCATTACCATAATGGAATGTCATGTAATGTTGTTTTTTCCTCATAAATGCGAACACGGAAAATAAAAGACAAAAGACATTTTTTAAAAGGATAAATCATCCATATTAATTTGTATATATTTTAAATGTTTAACAAAGAGGCAAAAAGTCAAAAAAAATCTGAAAATTCGTCGATATTTTTTCTTTTTGATATATTATATTATTAATAATAATAATTTGTAGGGCGGTGGCTGAGATATAAACCTACTAACGTCCTCCATTGCCATGATTTTTGGAATGACTGATCGCGAGAGGAAAAAAAAAAGTTTTAGTCGCTTAACATCGGTTAATGGAAACGCCGTCATTTTGCAATAGTTATTTAGCGATATTTAGGAGAAAAAAAAAAGTTTTGCTCAAATCTGTAATGGAAAGGCGCATACAGACGGTAGCTATATAGCATATATGAAAACGCAAAGCAGCTTATTTTCATTTGAAGCACTGAGCTGAGGACAGCGACACAAGAGCCACACAGGTATGGCTACTTAGTCGCTGTCCTCAGTGCCGCAGAAAAGCGCTGAAACGGACATGAAAGGGGAACCCATTTCTTTTGGCCCATCTAGTTTTCTGGAGGCCCACCTACAATCAAAATCCGCCGCAAGTGAGTCACGTGATTCGACTGATCACCCTAACGAAAAAAGTATTGCAATTTGTTTCACCAATATTATTAATTAAACAAATTCAAGTACACGGATATTTTGAAAAACAAATTTCCATGACTTTTCCAAAACTTTCTGAGTTTATTCATTTTCCAAAACTTTTCCAGGCCTGGAAATTGCCATTTTAAAATTCCATGACTTTTCCAGGTTTTTCATGACCGTACGAACCCTGCAAGTCACATCGATGTCACGTGTCTTTACGGCATTTTTACGGGTTGTGTGTGAACGCACTCTCTGATTCCGGAAAATCACTGGCAGTGTGAATGAACCAAAATCAAACGAACCCGGGTCAGATCCCGGGTCACTTTATCCGTGTATTTTCCGGAATCTCTGTGTGAAAGGGGCTCATGATAAACAGTCTTGTTATCATTATTAACTTATTTAACATTCAATACACATGCACAAAGTTCAAAGCAAGGCGGCTATAGCCTTATGAAAAAAGAAAACGCAAATATCACGTTTGCTTGCGTTCCTCTGCGGTTGGCCTGTCAGTAGCACGGTACTACAATATTGCGACAGCGTACATTATAAGCAAAAAAGGGTTAAAATACAAAAATTACATTCTAAACCTGAAAACAACTGATTGCTTACTATTTTAAAGCAGAAATTAAAGCGACTAAATTAAATTATAATACTTTTTTTTTTAACCTGTACGGTAAATGAAGAACACGCATTCACTCGTCTGAACTTAGTAATTATATTACATTAATGGGCTATTCCAACAATAGTGACTTTACTTTTAGTGCTCTCATAAACATGATTACTTGTAGAATTTTAAACCTACACTTAATTTCGAACAAAAAGATATTTTAGCAAAAGGTGTACTTTAGTCAGAATTATTGCGCTCCTATTCTACTGAGTTCCATCTGTTTGACGGGACTTTATAACATTTACAGATAAGGACCATGAAACATTTTCTCTGCTATTTTCCATGTTTTGTCCTTAGAAATGGGTTATTCGCCACTGTAAAGCGACGTGACTGGCTGATGGTTCCTGAGAACAGCGTGTTATTAATCAAATAGTTGTTGCAGCCATATTCACAACATTCTTTTATAGTAGTGTTGTCATTATAATTGCATGTAGCCTATATGACAGACTGACGTTGCACTTAACTGCATTTTCCTTTTCGAAGTGATTTCAATCATATTTCAAGCAATTCAAAACCTTCATGATGCATCTGTTCTCGGTCTCAGCTGAAGGAAATAATCCATAATTCATCGGGCAAATGTTCTTATCGGGTCGATATAAAAATAAATAAATAAACATATCGCCGATATATTGTGCATCCCTAATGTATTTATCTGTAAATCAGACCGGCAGCAGCTAGAAGAGCAATCTCACCATCCTGAAGTCTCGTTTTTCAAAGCTGATCTCGGCCATGCGCTCATACTCCAGGATGGACTCTGCGTTCTTCAGCTGCAAGAGAAACAGGAGGTCAGAGGCCTTTTGAATGATACTTGCCAAACCATGGATGTCTGTGAGTGGTATTTATGGTAACTCTACCTCCTGCTGGGCCTGGCTGTTGTCTAGTTCCAGCTCTAGAACCCTCTGTAAGCAGCGGCTGGCGGCCATAGCATTGCCAAGCAGCAGGTGGCACTTGCCCTCACGCATGTGGCCCTGTGGAACAGAACCATAATGATGAGTGATATAAAACGTAAATGTAGTCAGCATGCTTTTGAGTGCTTTTAATTGTGCATTTGGCATTTTATCAGTTCATGCATTTCAAACTTTTTTTTGTCAGACGAACCCCTTTGACCAATAATATTAACTAGTGATGCACAGATTTAAATTTTTACTGAACCAAAAAAACTAAAAAAAAAAACTAAAATAAAGTTTAATAAATTAATCAAATTTGTTTAATGAATCAATTTTATTCAGCCAACACCTAAGTTGTACAAACATTAAAAATGCACATAAAGCAGATTTTATATTTACTTCTTAAATATATATTTTTTTAATACTACAATCTGTTGTTGAAATATAATAATTTAAACGCTGTAATAAAATAAAAATAAGGGATCATGTGACCCTGAAAACTGAAATATTATTACAATTGAATTTTTTAGCTGCATTTTATTTTTGATCAAATAAATTCAGCCTTGGTGAAAATATGAGACTTTCACAAAAATATTACGGACCCCAAACATTTGAACTGTAGTGTATATTTAAATTAAATTAAATGTCATGTCACCGTTTCAGTGAATGATTTCAGCCTTCCAAAACCATTTCAGACAATACTGAAAAATTGCTGTTTTATCTAAAATGTTTGGTTTCTGAATTTAAGTGCACGACTAATATTTACCTAATATATTTGATTGCTGATCAGATTTTAAAACAACATTTAAACAATTTAACAACACATTTACAGCTCTCTGATGTCAGTTAACCGTCACATGACATGCAGGTAAATAAATATTTTGGAAAGCGTTTTATTTTTGCTTTTATTTAAAATTAATTTTAATGTTTTACATTATGATTTCATTAATTATTAGCGTTTCCTCAACTCACGTACCCACTGCAGTTCCCTCACAAACCCCAGTTTAGGGAAACCCTGAGCTAGACCATGGCTCCAACTGGAACTTTTTGAGATCCTAAATGCTCAGAACGTCAAAGGGGCTCCAACCCTTGACGTCTCACCTTCATGAAGGAGTCATCTAGTCGCACGGCCTGCTGGGAGTCCTCCAGTGCCTCTCTGTAGCGACTCAGCATCATCAACGTGGCTGCACGGTTGCCATAGTAACTGGCATTTTTCGGGCACAGGTCTGTTAAAAGGACACAAACCGAAGATGTAGACAGACACTTCAGTAAGAAAAAAAAGTGGTATAGGTTTTGGTAATCTTTTTCTTTCTAAATCCAGAGGTTCCTTTCTGGCAATTAAGTTATAGCCTTCAAGGAAAACGTGTGGTAAATCATGTGCCTATGAGAGAACATTGAGTCTAATCTGAGGGCAGCACATGAATCAGAAGCGTGTAGGAACAAACCAGCACCATAAAGGCAATGCAAAAAATGCCTACAGAAAGCTAGTAAGACAGATAGCGAGGGCAGGATGAGAACAGCATAAACTAGATAGACAGCCTAGCACACTTTTAAGGGTTCTTACCGATGGCCTTGGTGTAGAAGTTGAACGCTTCAGGGTAGTCCTTCTTGACATAGTAAGCATTTCCCTGCTCTTTGAAGCCTTCAGCTTCCCTACAGATTCAACACAAACACAAATATTACACCGGAACGTTCAAATCTGTACTGACGCAGAACCAGAGAAAGCAGTTATCATGTATAGGTGTTAAACAGCTTCACCAGTAGTCATTTCAAACACAGCATCTTTATTTCTGTGTTACAAATATTCATATTATAACAGAGGTACTGTGATAAAAATTACAGTTCAGATATAAACACAGATGTCTATTGGTAGCTATCAAAATCGAGCAAATCACCTTTTGAAAGTAACTTGGCGCTTCAAACCATTATATTGTTACACCAGTAGGTGGCGACAAGTGACTTAATATCCTTGTCATTGAATCATTCATACAAGAGATTCATTCAAAAATGCTTATTTATCCAGTAATTAAACAAGTCAAGTATTTGTGAGTCATTGAATCATTCATTCAAACCAAGTTTTTTTATTTTTTATAATTCAGATAATTTAGGCCAAGACATTTTAAATAGACTGCAGAAATTAACAATTTGCCAGAACCTCTTGTAAAGTAAATTACGTTATTTTGTTTAGCTCTTCAGAATCTGTTTGAAAAATAAAAAAATTTAAATTGTGATTCTCAATTTGTCCAGAATCTTGCGGCTCTAGAAGCTGTTAGAAAATAGAAAAAATGGTAAAATAGAAAACTTCAACCAGAGGGTCCTCTTTGTGCTGCGATATGACACAGGTCCTCACAAAAAACAGAGGATATAGATCAGAAAACACTGCTGGCACATGCATATCACGTCACAAATCTAAGACCTCGGAAGAGTGGGCTGTATTGTCAGGACGCAAGCATTAGAATACCTGCCTACAGGAGTAACAAATAACAACATGTCAGTCACGGTGTCTATTATTTAGTGAATACATTTCTGAACTAAAGCTATCTGGTAGAAGCGTACAAAGTCAGATTAGCCTGCTAAACATAGATCCTTCACTACCAACCAATGGTGTCTGTTTTAAATCAATCAAAAAGACACCACACAGATGTATAGTCAGGAGGGATAGAGTGGTTTCTGGGAAAAAGTATAACATGAGTGGGGCACAAGGACACCATATTTCTTAAAGGAAAAGTTACTCTTATTTTCACAATGAAACTTAAATCTATTGAAGAACCTTTGTGTTTTTTGGCTATACAACAATGACCATGTTAGTAAAGTTAAAAACAAAATAAAACAACACTCATGAATCTGAATCATTCTTGCGAGTCAGTTCTTTTCAAAGACCTGGTTGATCCAGCTGAGACGTTTCACAGCAGAATCGAGTAATTAAACATTACAAGGTAATGTATAACAAATTATTCAAATGAAACAAGCATGGATGGATCGATCATTCACAATAAGATCTATAACATCCATGCAGAAAATTGATTGGGTGAATTTTCATTTGGTTCTTGAGACTTTCGGAGCCTTTCTTGAGTGTTAGCATTATTAATTTAGTTGTATACAAGTATACATTGACAATGAAGCCATTCAATTCTCTAGAATTGGAGTGATTTCTCTAGATTATCGTTACCCCAATGGCATCATGTTTGACTTATTTACAAACCACTGACTAGGACCCGTTGTCACAATGGACAAGGAAGTCAACATGCCATCTTCCTCAAAACTGGTTTACATATGAAGGCTGAATATTGTTACGTCATGTGGTCATATTTGTAAAATATGGGTGATTTGGGGAGAGTTATGCTACTTATTGAGAGTGCAATGTGTTGTGTACTTGCTCTCTTCTCTCTCCCTTCTGCTAATTGGGTTCCAGCTGATTTTCATGAGCTGAGTGAATGTTGCAGAGATCTCAAGCCCTATAAGGCCCCGTTTACAGGTACATGGTTATTTTGAAAAACTGAGACATTTCCCTTCGGTTGTGCCCCTCGCTTACACGCCAACGGAGAATTCGCCTCTGAAAACGATTCTTTCTAAAAACTCCGGCCAGAGTGGAGATTTTGGAAAACTCTGTTTACACGTAAACTGAGAAAAACTGAATTTTAGGCAGTCGACGTCACAGTATGCGACAGAACTTGCACTGCGTCAAAGGTGCGACCTATATTTTCGGGATTCTGATTGGCTAACATGGGCTTGAGCTTCTCGTTACACTGCCACCTACAGGTTTGGCATGCTCTTGACGGCATATACACGGGTTTGTGTAAACGAACACTTTTCTGAAAACGTGGGTGAAATGTCCGTTTATGAAAATAACCGGCCATGTGTAAATGTAGCATAAGGCTGCGTTTACACTTGGCATTAACATGCGCCCTGTATCCGGATGTTGTCCACATACACATTGAAAAGACAAGTGTAAACGCGCTTCTGATCGGAATGTTATCCGATCAGCGTGTTCAGGTTCTGAGGTAGTCGAGGACGCATTGTGATCGGATCTCAGTGTAATGTAAACGCAGTCCAGCCATCGTGTCTGCATTCACATTATTTGAATTAGAATCATTTGCTTAATCTGGTGTTTTGTTGCTTTTCTGGATCAGGGAAATTAAAGCCCATGCTGCAGGTTTTTTTTTTTTAATATAACCTTGTATGAAAATACCATATGAAAAGTAAATGCAGGATTAAAAATTGTTTTGCAAGACATAAGAGCACAAATTTAATAGAAAACGTGACAGTTTCCTTGACTGTGTTGAAAAAACGCTTTTTTCCCCCCCATCGCGTCATATGACGCCACATGAGGGAGTCGTTCGCCGGCTTTGCGTTCGCTCAGTGCGGAGTACGTTGGTATTCAGTTGGAGCGGTCATGATTCAGTGTGTTTTCAGTGCTTATTGTATTTCAATTAATCATCGTCGTGGTAAATGATTGTGAATTATGGCCTGTCAGGGCATCGAGTCCACAGGTTTCCGAATAAGAAAAAGGACGGTGCGATCTTCCATGCGTTTTGTGCAGGGTAAGAGACGGGACTTCACTTCTGCTTCGAATAACGCTGTAGCGTTCACTATAGACCAAATGATTATAATCCCGGCGATATGTGGACACTGTCCCGGCTCCTTCATCGGGTCGCCCGGTGACGGTCCGCCGTCAGCATGTGGTTCGGCCGCCGGCGGGAAACATGACGCTCACGGATCCGTCAGACATCACATATTGTACATCTGTTTTACAAAATGTGCCTGTCTTAATTTAATTCATTAACATATCCTACATAAACTTGTAATGCATTTATGTGTTTGTAATTAGTCTGCAGCCAACACTTATTATTATTATTATTATTATAAATATAATATATTATGTTCTATAATTCATTTTCAATCTGTACAAACCGACTTTAATGTTTGTGTTGGCTGTTTCTACATATAAAGTTTTTATACAGTAAGACAGTTGTGATTGTGATCATTTTTTGTATCCATCGTCACCAAATGGGTCAATTCAAAGCCTTTATAAAGTCCCTCTTCCTCTGGAAACTGTCTCCTAATGGCTGACACACACAACACATGCAGGTAAGGGTCTAAATACTAGCTTTGCTATTGCCTGATACATGATGATAATAATCTGTACAGTATTGTGATCTGAGCATAGTGTTATACATATCGTCGGCTAACGTGAATACATCTATAAGCTAACACTGTTCTCTTGCCCTGTTCTCCTCACACAACTCACCGTTGTTCTGTCTAACCCTGGCCTGTCCTGCTCACTTGGCTTCATATCAGGCTCATAATTATATGATATCATCATATATATCAATTATATGAATTATATATATCATACGAGTAAACATTTAGGCTACAATTCCCCCAGCTTTCCGAGCTGTCATTGCGATCCATTGCTTTCCTATTGTTTACTTTGACCGCTCTCCCTCATGTTGCGTCACTTCCGGTTCGGCGGTTTTCAAATGCGGAAGTAAAATTCTCACAAAAACGACTCCAGAAGCCTAAATAGCGTTTTATTAGTATATGTTTATATTTAAATCTAGTTCCTACATTATTTTTCTATACATTGGCTTACTGGGTACTAGGCATGTGCCGGTATCACATTTTCATGCTGCGATTAATTGAGTGATCTTTTATCACGGTATACGGTATTATCACGATATTTTAATTGCACATGAGAAACAGATGGATTTGGGGGGGGATGTAAAAAATTAAATAAAACTTGCATCACAAGGTGTAATTGTGATTGTCAAAACATTTGGTAACTAAACTGAATTTTATTAAGTTTAGTGACAACATCATGTTACAATGATTACATGGTACAATGACTGGTAGGCTACTGTTTGTATTGCTTAACACAAATTTAACGATTTCAATTCAATACTTGGGATTTGATTTAAATCTTGATTCAATATTGACTTATTTTGGATAAATATTAGGAAGGCTACAGTAGATAGCCCACATGTTATTTTTTCTCATGAAAAAAAATATCTCACATAATGCTATGTAACCATATAGAGCCCTATCAGCTGGTATTATTAAAGGTTACAAATAACTAATTAAATCAAATATAATGTGGTTTTCATTATAATAACAATTATGTAATGACACAAGTAAAAATATAATAAATATGTAAAAAAGTGCAGTGAACATATTCAGCAAAATACTCCTCTTTATGTTTTAGTCATCTAACATGCTGCTGGTCATTAAATAGTTTAAATGTAACGTTCTGTGACACAATTGTTCTCCTGTTTCATATCAAAAGTAACCTGCTCTGTCTTGTTTGACGGTCTTCGTGTCCTCTTTGCTCCGCGATTTTTCTCTGCGTGAGAAAACGGATGTGTGGCGTGAGCGTGAGGAGTCTCGCGCTGAATGCGTCGAGTTGGCAGCTCTGCTTTTAGAAGCGGGATAGATCGGCGGCGGCCATAGACTGTAGGCGGCGGCGTTCCTCCTTCCGCCATGCTGCTTCTCCATGTGAGGACTGTTTACATTAGACTAGAAGTGCGCACCGGCCGCATGCTTATACACGTGGCGATTGTTTACATCAGAGTGCGCACGTGTTTCGCGCAGCATAGGCAGTGCTTGTTTAAGCGGTTGATGGAAAATAAGCTATAATGCGCGTTCTAAAAATCTAAATTCGGATCTATTATTTTTCACGGTATTTTAAAGTGCCCGCGATAACAATATCGTGCATATTCATTACCGCGATTTATCGCATTACCGAATACCGGCACATGTCTACTGGGTACTCTAACCTGCAGCATGGGCTTTAAGTAGCGGTCCGTCTTTTTCATTAGATTTATCATAATTTCTTTTAATTTACAATATTTGTTACATCCTCTCCTTCCCCTAGACAAACAGGGAGGTTTGTAACAATATTCTGGAATACTCCTCAGGGGAGGTCAACAGTCAAGTCTACTTAAAGGGAAACTTAAATTGTCATCATTTACTCTCCCTCATGTTGTTCCAAACCTGTATGAGTTTCTTTCTTCTGTTGAACACAAAGGAAGATATTTTGAAGAATGTTGGTAACCAGAGAGTTGATGGCCTTTAACTTCCATGGTATTTTTTTCCTACAATGGAAGTCAATGGCTACTGTCAAATGTTTGATCACCAACATTCTTCAAAATATCTTCTTTTGTGTTCAACAGAAGAAAGAAACTCATACAGGTTTGGTACAACTTGAGGGTGAGAACATGTTTATTTTAAACATGTTTATCGGTGAACTATCCCCTTAATTGCACACCAATGTTCAACCTCACACTCTTCTCTGACAGACAGCAGCTGTAGAGATGTGTGTGGTCATGCAAATATAGTGTTTTATTCAGACCTACAGCATGATGACGTCATGTTCACACCCTCCGGGTTAATCTGTAAGCCAAAACCAGGATGGTGCTTTCTCAGAGAGAATGCTGTAATGTGAATCATTTGTAGAGCAGGTACGTGAGCGGACAACAATTTAGATCATTGCATTCAATAAGTCTTGAAATGTAGTAGGTGTTTCCTATACGTGCCTGTTCACTTTTTCAGTGGCCTTGGTTCCAGAAGTATTTTTTCCCACAGGGATTTTAAAAAGGTATTTGTTAAAGAGTTAAGGTTAAGCCATGAACCAAACCACCAGGTGAATCGCATTACAAACTTTGAGGGAAAGAGCTGCAATCCCATACTCCAATTAAACACGATGAAGGATACAAAATAGGCATATAAATGCTTAAAAACCAGTTCATCTATGGATAAAGTGAATAGGATATTTACTTCCAGAACCCAACTGGTACAATTTTTACGTTCACGAAGCCCAAATGGCAAATATTTAGAGTATTGGTAACCGTAAATATTTCTACATAAAATAGCATAAATTATATAAATTTTCATGTCAAGTATATAAAGTTCATCAAGAACATCAACAGGTTTGTACTACAACATTACAGTTTTGTGTGACTCGGTAATACTCTAACTACTGTTCGCATGAGGAAAGTTATGAACAAACACGAGGTTGACTTTCTGGCGCGCGTACAGTTAAGGTAAACCGATCGCTGATAGTCAACGTACAAGTTCACGTCATGCGTCCGTCCGTCCATAGACACTTCAGACACATCGAAAGTTCTAGAAGTGAACGACTCGTTCTAATAAACGAGTGCTCATACACAATGCTTCGGTGTTCAAATTAGTGTCTAACCTCAACGACTGTGACAAGTGTCTAGACTAGACTAGAATGCCACCTAAATTGGCAATGAATAAATATAATCGAAATGCCAAATATATTTAAAGAGACAGTACATGTTAAGGAGGAGTGTCTTTTAAAAAAAATAAAACAGAACGGTGACTGAGGATGTCATTCTCCAGAACGTGTCCTAAATCAGTACTCCGAGTGCGTATAAAAGTCAGAATGCTTACATTTAGGGATGAACAGTACCTTTAAGAGATACATTTTAAAAAATCTGCGAGTTTTACAAAAATGTTGACAAAAGCGTCAGAAGTAGAGGCCCCCAATGTTACGATACGAGACCCGATATGAGGTAGCCAACAGAACGTCATTTCCTCTGTAGACTCACTCTATATGCATGTGCATTTTTTGTATTGTAGTCACCTAACTTACTCGGGATATCATTCAACAACTATACATGTTTCTAATATTGGATAGAACAATGCAATCGGTGAACAATTGTATGATTCGGCTGTCATGTGTGCGGGTTTAAGAGCGTCCGCATTGTGTTCTTAAGAGCATGATGATGTCACGTTGTCTTCAACCTAATTCTAACCCTAAAACTGTGTCACGGCGAACAGCACAGCTGTCGTAATAACACGATGCATGGCACCCTTGGTCGTCGTTTTAAAAGGTCAAAGCTCATGCAAGATGTATAAGAATAACAGCAGGTTAATCGCAAGGCACCCCAACACTAAAAGCAGCTGCCTGGCACACTAGGCCATGGACACCCCTTGATTTTCAAGTTATGCGGCAATCACGATCTCAGGGTCCTTATACATCTGTATTCCCGATCGGACCTTCCCTAAAATCCAGCTGCCGCACGGACGGATCGGCCGGACTCTTATTAAAGTGATCGATCTTTTCGGGTACCTCTCTAACTCCTCGTCGCTGGTCAAGTCCATCTCTGGATCCGCGGACGAGTCGAAGTCAACAGTCGCCATTTTGCTGTAGAGAGGCGGAGAATGAGATGAGGCATGTGTGCCTTTCATACTGCCTTCAGCTCCGCCTTCCGCAGCCGTGCGCAATATGCCCATAGTAGGTCAACGGATACGAGAGCCTGCCAAAAGATAGTGTGGAGAAACATCTTTTCAACATCAACATACAAGTGCACTACGGTTTAACTCAAAGCATCTTGTCTAGTTAGGTAAACGGCGCAACTTAGTATTTATTTCAAAAACGGGTACTCGTACACTTACACAGTTTTCAAACTATAGAGGCTGCATACACATCTCTCTCTCGAAATGTGTAATAACTCAAACTTGATGTATTTATTTTATTTAAACATACCTACTGGGGATTTTTTACAGAGGATTAGAAATCCTCCACTGCATGATCAGTTCGCTCAGTGGTCGGAGGTGACAGTGCGTTATTACACCAGTAGATGGCGACAAATGACCGCATTTTCGATTTACAAGTACAGCCAGCAAGGAGGTACATCAGGATAAACAGAAATAATAAATAAATAAACTCAAAAGATAGAAATAAACACAAGAAAGGATAAATAAAAAATTCTGGAGGGTGGGCAGGGGAGCACCAGTAATTCTTGCATCAGTCCGTTAGTCTCCTGATGTCTTATTTGGTAGCTGAACCTAACCAGACAGTTATGGAAGTGCACAGACAATGACAGCTGAATAAAAATGGGTAAGCAGCTCCTGTGGCAGATTTACATTTATGTATTGGCTTACACTAAAATGTACTTAGTGGTCAGCTAAATCATTGAATTATTCATTCAATCAATTAATTCACTAAAAAACAAATACAGGCTCATTCACGACAGAAACAAGCCTCACTGATATCCTTTATAAAAATGTCATTAAATCAGAGAGCGTATTCGTTGTGTAGATCCAATCAATGCTTCTTCACATCCTGCACTCGATATATTGGCTATGACTTTGTAAGCTGTCATATTATTTATTATATAGGCTAGATATTGAATTTTATCTATTGTTAACTAAGAAAAATGTGACAGGTTCCTGAAAACAATAAAAGGAATGTTTTTATGATATTGATTTAATCTAGCCTATATTCCATGGTTTCCATATTATTTATTTATTTATTTAATATTTTGATTAATTAATTTATAGTGTTTTTAAAGTAATATATATAATTTTAACTCATGTAATTTATAATTATTTATTTAATTTTACTATAGGCCTATCCATTTATTTATTTTGCTTAGGCTTATGTGTTTATGTGTGCCTTGTCTGTGTTTTCTCTTGTTTGTTTTGTATCGATGCTCTTTAATATTCTCCTGAAAGTGTGTTTTCATTTCTTTGTTTTTGACCTATACCCATTGAATTTTGCATATTGACTTATTATGCAGCAATATACCTGTGAGATTCATGTCTCAAGTATTACTTTTGTTCTGTTGAAACCTATTTTTTGTCTATATGGTTGAAACCATAGCCTAGGTTGAAACATGTAAAGTGTTACATGTATTTATGACCAAGCTTGACACAGAGGAAGAAATGTGATGTAGCAGGGCATAATTTTAACCTTATTTTTGTTCACCTTATTTCCTTTTTAGTTATTAGATAATTTATTCTTATCGGTTATTGAAAATATGAAATATGTGCCATTTTTCGGCATGTATTGCTGTCCTCCCGACAGAAGAGGGCGCACTGCAGCTCAACGGAACTGGTGTCAAATCTCGTCGAAGACCGAAGTCTGCATATAAACAGGAAGAGAGTACGGTGAGTTCAGCCTTTTTTTAAACGTTTACTTTGGTTATTTTCATTGATGCATTTGATTATCTATTGAAGATATAATTTAGTATTGAATGTACGCTAATCTGATGCACTCTGACGATGTAAAGTCGCAGCAGTCTATATGCAGGTCACCGGGATTTTCGCCAAGAGTAAAAGACGTGTTCCTGGATAAACATATTTTGTTGATCCTGGAGCAACAGGCCTGTCTGAATTTTTTTTTTCTAACCTAACTCAACCCATAAATTATATCTAAAATCAGAGGAAAATGATAGCTGAATAACACAGATGTAAATTGTAAAAGCACCTAACCCTTATTTAAGCCTAAACTTGATATAAACTGTAAACTTGTCTCTCAAATCTGATTGGTTGTTTGGAATGGATCCAGGATCAACAAAGATGTTGATCCAGGAACGTGTTGTACTCGGTAAAAGCACATTCACCTTCACCATGCAAACCACGGTAGAATTATAGCACATCAGTTCAGTATTCTCCCAATTATTATTCTTTAATAATCCTTTATTTCTATAGTTGAATGAAGACAGAGCAGTTGTAAGTGATCATGGGCAAGAGCTGCAAGGTGGTGGTGTGTGGCCAGGGATCAGTGGGGAAAACTGCAGTTCTGGAGCAGTTACTGTACGCCAACCATGTTGCAGGTGAGTGTTATGACAGCTACCCCCTGCCCTGACTGTAGTTTCTCAAAATCATGACAGATTCACATAGTACCCGCTTGACAGGTTCAGAGACCATGGAGACACTGGAGGACATCTACATCGGGTCTGTGGAAACGGACCGCGGCTCCCGAGAGCAGGTGCGGTTCTACGACACGCGCGGGCTGCGTGACGGCCAGGAGTTCCCGCGGCACTACTTCACCTTCGCGGATGGATTCGTGCTCGTCTACAGCATCGACAGCAAAGAGTCGTTTAAACGCGTAGAGACCCTGAAGAAAGAGATCGACCGCTGCCGTGATAAAAAAGAGGTTTGTGTGCTTGCCTTGTTGTAGACGCCATCCTTCAAAAGTATGAATTTTCTTTTTAAAATATTATTACTTTTATTTAGACAAGGGCGTATTCAATTGATCAAAATGACAGTGAGGTCATTTATAGTGTTACAAAAGATTTTTATTTCAAATAAATGCTGATCTTCTGAATTTTGTAGTCAAAGAATCCTGGAAAAAATGTACCGCAGTTTCCACAAAAATATTAACTGTTTTCAACATTAATAATAATAAATGTTTCTTGAGCATCAAATTATCACATTAGACTGATTTCAGAAGGATCATGTGACACTGAAGACTGGAGTAATGATGCTGAAAATACAGGAATAAATTACGCTTTACAATATATTCAAATAGAAAACTGTATTTTACTGTATTTGTTTTGATCAAATAAATGCAGCCTTGGTGAGCAGAAGAGACTTTCTTACCGACCCCAAACTTTTGAACCGTAGTGTATATTGAGCAAAATTCTCTTCTCTAGAGTTTAAAAAAACAAACAATTTTTTAGATGACACGAAATAGATGCTGACAAAGTCAAAACGTGCTATTAGAGAAGCGCTAATTAAACGGCACTGTTTGGTCCTTCAAAACCATTTCATCCATAACCAAAATTTCGTGTAATAAAACTTCACAATATTACTGTTTTTACTGTGTTTTTTGATCAGTAAATGTAGCAGTTATCTTTCAATTTGTATTTCATGGCTGAAAAAACTTCCATATTAAAGGGCTCAAATAATGAGAACAAAAAGTTTCATAGATTTAAGCTAAAAAGCTTTTACTAACATTACAAGTGAACATTATGAAAAAAACGCTGTTGTCTTTTCGTCTCCTAGGTGACTATTGTTGTTGTGGGTAATAAGTTGGACCTGCAGGATCAGAGGAGAGTGGACAGCGAGGTGGCTCAACAGTGGGCACGGCAGGAGAAGGTCAGGCTGTGGGAGGTCTCTGTGACCGACAGACGAACGCTCATCGAGCCCTTTGTCCATCTGGCCAGCAAAATGACTCAACCTCAGAGCAAATCCACCTTCCCACTCAGCCGCAACAAGAACAAGGGCAGTGGATCCCTGGACAGCTAGAGATCAAGAAGATGGCAATAGAGCTGGCAGAATAACGTAAAGATGTGTTAGAAGGGAGATGTGAGGCAAATCTCTGAAGAACTACATTACATTTTTGGAACATTTTTACTTGGAGTGCCATTATAAGCTGCACGTGTTCAGCACACTGTATGGAGTTACTGTTTTAATGAAGTTTTATATTGATAAAAAAAATATAGAGTTCATATGTTGCTGTACGATATTTATGTCATGCTTATCTTAAAACGATTGACAAAACAAAATACTTTTACACTGAAAAATATATATACCTCTACATTGCAAAAAGTTGTTACATCCTATGTGAAAGCAGCTAGGATAATTGGTCTTGTTCAATAAGATTTTAATGGTATTTGAGCTATGATAACTGCTATTTTTGTGACATCAACTTGACACAAGAATGTCTTAATTTAGGTAATGCAGACTGGATGGATATTTTACTTATTTTGTGAGACAACACATTCCTATTTCTTAAAATGTTTACTGATTTATTCCATAAGAATCTCTCTCTAAGTAAGTCTCCACTAGTGAAATTGTATCCATATGTTTGTTTGATTGTGTATGAGTGAGAGAGTTAAAGTATCACCACTGTGCCATTCTATTTTTTTCCCCTAGTGACAAAAACAGTTTGCTTTCAGTTGAAACTATTCTGGGTGTTTTTACATGAAGAAAAAGAAAAAAAAAACTTAGCTGAGATTGCTTTCAAATACATTTTGACATGTTTGTTTAAAAGCATCATAAACCATTTTTGTCTGAAAACAAATACTGTCTGTGCAGCTTTTGAAACATTTCAATAAAGATGCTTGCCTGGATTTGTTTACTGCGCATTAATTCTTTCTAACCTAAATTAGAGTTCAATGAACACAATGGTCAAAAATGTAGATCAAGTCCTGTAAAGCATAGATCCATACATAGTTCAAAGCCTATCTCTTTAACAGCACAGCAGCCATTACGACTGAATAAGCCCGACATAACGGCAGCTTTCTCAATCTTTATAAGGAGTAAACGGGAGAATTGGTTTTATTTGCCCTTTATCTATCTTTTTATGGAGTAGATATTTCATTTCGTTCATGGCTAGATCTGCAGTGACCTTATAATAGAGGGCTCTTCTCCACTTCTGCCAGGGAGCGAGAGAGAAAGAGAGAGAGAGAGTGTGTGTATGTGTGATGAACAATGTCTGAAGTTAATGCTTGCTTTAAGCTACCCTTCATTTAATGAGGCGTGTATCAGTGTGCATCAATAGCGTTTACAGTTCACAGATCAAAGATTTCGCATTATGCAAATTGACCATTTTCAAACTTCCCACAACACATAGCGTTTCAAAAATGTCACTCTCTCAAAAGCTCTGGGAACTTTAAAAATTGCATGCTTTACAACCAATTAGCTGTAGCATGTGGAATAAGATTTGTGCCAAATGTTTTGAACGTAACTTTTCAAAAAAACTAATACAAATATAAATTGAAAATGGATAAAACTATTCGAAACTGGACAAAATATATTGCAAGGCAAAATTCATTTTTAAATGCACTGCATTTTTGCTAACTGTTCTTTTCATCCTTTCACTAATCTGAACTTACAAATGTGCTGTCAGAGTTTTCGTTTAAGATCCCTGAGTTCTCGCTCGCCTTTCTGGCACAAATCATTATGGAATTAGATTTGTGCCAAAAAGCAAATCTAATTCCATAATGGACTGACATCCCTTAAACCGAGCAAAAAGTACTTGTGAGATGTAAAGGGGGGTCAGTAGCCTAGCTACAATAAATAAATACTTATTTTTTATATCGTTTTATATAACTATTTAATAGTAAGTGAAACTTTTATTTGTATATTATTGGTTATAAAACACATTGTACAAAAAATATTAAATGATAAAAAAAAAAGAGTCATATCTGAATCTCGGAGTCCATGCAAATTTGTCACCAGTAACAATCTAAACATACTAGTGAATAGTGAAATAATTACTATTAGTAGCTTCAAAGTAGCAAATGTAAAATGTTTTATGAATGTAGAGGTTTAAATGACTTACCATAGTTTGTAAAACTTGTGAAAATACACCTGGGTGCACCTGTCAGTCACCGCTTCAATCTTCTTGCTGTTCTCATCTTAATCACAAGGTGGCGCATGATTGTTAAAGTTGATGAGAAAGTGTGCTTTTGTGTAGTGCAGAGGTGGACAGTAACAAAGTACATTTACTTGAGTACTGTTCTTAAGTACACTTTTTGAGTATCTGTACTTTACTTGAGTATTATTTTTTTCTGGAAACTTTTTACTTTAACTTCACTACATTTTAAAGACAAATATCGTACGTTTTACTCCAATACAATTCTGTCAAGGTCCTTGAGTCAGTCAGGGGATGATTTTGGTTGGAAATGAAAGTCGGATTGATGTCAGAAACCGACTGATGTTGGCACTACAATACAACCACAATACAACATCTGTCCAACGTTGGAGATTAATGTCAATCTGGCGTTGGATTCTGACATCAACCTGATTTTCATTTTCAACGTTGGGTTTGGTCTTCTAAATGCGAATTTTGTCATTATTTTGGTGCACACTAGCCTATAGATAACAGTAAGGCTAACATATTCATACTAAAAGCCAAACAACTTTAAATAGGGCACTATTTGAGGGAACAGCCATTTGGGTGTCCGAAACCATTGTGGACGTTATTGAGTGCACTTATTCAATCTCACATTCAATCCCACTACTGAAACTGTGTTCTAGAAATAAATGTGATATTGATATGAGGGAAGGCAGGCATAGATTCAGAGGCATAAGGTACTGTAAGTATTACAACAATGCAACAATAATAAAACAAAGCATTGACGTTTACTTTTGATACTTAAGACAAGCACTTCTGTATTTTTACTTAAGTAAAAATTGTTCTTTACAACTTTTACTTGTAACGGAGTAATATTTGACCAGTAGTATCTGTACTTTCACTCAAGTAAGGAAGTTGTGTACTTTGTCCCCCTCTGCTGTAGTGTTTCTCATAGTGGGTAACAGATGATAGATTTTTGCCTATTGCGCCTGGGTTTTTACAAAACTGAGAAGTTTCGACATGAATGTCACTATAAAGCAAGACTTCATGACATGCTGTCATCCTCTCGTCAATAACCAGGAGTCCCATAAGCCCTCAAAAGAACAGCCAGAGCACTGGGGTGGAAGATCTAATCGATTTATTTCTCTCTCTCATTCTCTGCTTTATTTCTTTTTTTTATACGCATTCACACACACCCTATACAGAGAAATAGCAAACGAGTCAGAAAACCAAGACGCAAAATCCTATGAAAATACGTTTCCCTTTGTGTCATCTGACAGGTCAGATCAATGTTAGATCAGTCACAGACAGAAATGTATTGAGCACAAAGAACAAATACCATATATAATGTCTGTCAATATTTAAAATATGCAATACTGGCCATGTCCCTATTTAGTATTACTGAAATCGTCTCTTCTTTGTTCATGCCTAAGAAACATCTAGTTGGATTGGACACAATTCACATGTTTTTCAGTTCACACGCACACATGCACATTTTCACACGAGGCTCCATGGTTTTTAAACACATTGATGGGAGAAAGTTTTTGTGTGTGCTTTTTGATCATGTGACAGTTTTGCTGTCTTGTGTGTGCAGTGATTATCAAAAAACAAAAACAAAAACATACAACCTTCAATTTGGCATTTAGTCATTAATGAGAATATATATTTTGGCACAAGGCAGGCAAACTAGTGCAGGAAGTAAAAGGGAGGGTGATTTGAATAGTAAAATTAGCCCTGAACCAACACAGAAGAAATGGAAAATGCCATCCACTGTCTCGTCACTGCTGGCAACGGATGTTTCCATGACTGTCCTGTGACAAACAGATTCCATCGGTGTAAAATAAACAGAGGGAAATGTCAAATTAAGCTTTCCAATGTCCTTCAGATTGGCAATAGAAACACTGTCCACCCTACATCATTAAGAGCGCTCACAACATTAAGAGACAGAGAGAAGAAACATACTCTAAAGATAGAGAGAGAGAAAGAAATGGAATCATCTTCTGTTTTCATAAAAAGGTTCCAGTTTCCGTCATTATTGCTTAAAGATTGAATTTCACTGAACTGAAAAAGCAACAAATAAAAAACAAAACAAAAACAAAACAACCATAAATATATTTTGGAACTGTTCCTTTTGGACAACATATGAAATCATCCACCTATCAGAGACCATCACAGTCATAAGTATCATAACCAGCCATATCTGCTGTGTGGACCTCATAAGGACAACACAACTAGGAATGGTGCCGTTACGTTTGTTACGTCTTCTTGTGCATGAAGGTACCCACTGAAGGACCAATGTTATTTATCATTCACTACATGTCTTGCAATGGACCTTATGGAGATCAGTTTGACGTTCAGGAGTTATCAAAACATACACGCACACACAAATAGGAGAATTTGATCCAAGCAAAGTCCTTGTTCTAAAGTGTCCTCAGAAAAAAATCTGAATTTGTCCATGTTGTGCCTCTTGTAGTGTCAATATGGCTGTTGTTAGTTAGCTCTGTTCAAGGCCCCAGGCTTCATTCCCGAAATGGCGAAACGTCCTCTGAAAAGCAAGAGCCCTGAGTGGGCTTGAGACTCACCCGTGACTCCAGGCTCTGAGGCCTTGTCTGGGTGTTCGAGTCTCAGCCCGTTTTTAAGCAATATTTCTTATGTCCCGTCGCCTTCTTTCTCTTGCGTGTGATTCAAAGCACTTTGATTTACAATTTGACATAAAAACTACTTAATCTTATCTACTTTGCAATAGGATTATCTCCTTATTTCAGTATGCATGTCTCTGCAGAAATGGCGACAAAAAGTAATAACTTCATCAAGTAAAGATCGTTCTTATCACATTAATTACAATACCCAGATAAAGAATCTACTTTAAACATCTCATAAAATTCTACATATTTACTCTAATTGTATATATTATAAATGTTAATGATTCACTTTTAAAAGCTGTATTCATAAAATATTTACAAAAAGCTCTTTATGCTAGGGCATGTTTAAAAAAAAAATGAGACAGATGAAAAATGGCTCTGATGAAACAACATTGACTTAACAGCAACATCTAAATCTACAGGTCTGGAGTCAGCTGATCAGTCTTAATCCATCCAAAACCATCAGATGACACTAATCTGGGGCAAAGCGATGTGACTGTGCATTCTGACAGGAACACTTGTATACTTGTAGTGGGCGAGTTTAATATATTTTAAATTTAATAAGTAGCTATGCAAGCGTAATCTTAAAATACTCCTGCACCCTCCTTTTAACAGTACTGATAGTGTGTATTCACTAACCGCCATTATGGTCATTATGTTTTGGCAATGGCTCCTCTGTACAACTAAATCATTGACGCTTCCAGAATCAAAAATGTTGTTCTGAATAAAATCAAAGGAGTAATGAATTCATGACACACACACACACACACACACACACGCAAATCACATTGTGAGGGTTTAGATCTTAATCAAGATGGGACGCGGACAGATTTTTGACAGGCGTACTGACCTTTGTAAGTCCGTAATAAGGAAATACTGAGAACAAAATATGCAGACATAAAAGGCCACGTCAAACTGTGACAGAACTGTAATCATCTCATCTAAGATCGTGAGTGTGAGTGTGTGTGTGCATGTGCAATCTCAAATCACCTAATCTATGCATCAACACTGAGAAAATTTCGACACTGATTGGGAGCGAGTGTGTGTTGCCTTGCTACCAAATTGTCACCTTCGTCTATTAGACTGGCACTCTGTGTTACTCTGTGATTACCCATGACAGAAAGCCTTAGCATCTGTTAACTGACAGACCAATGAGGTTTATATTTGTAACAAAAGTCGGTCAGATGAGGTTACTCGAAATGCATGTGAATACACAGACCGACAGCAACGTATTCACGTGGAACGACATGAAAATAGACTAATGACAATTGAAAATACCAACAAACAAAAAAAAAAGCATCAAGTAAAGGGATGTTTGCATTTCCTCACTAAAACAGCTAGCGCAGTTATAGGTCTCTAAAATTGGCTTTCCTCTAATAAATTATTGAATAAAAACCTGATTAATATCTGTATAATGATAAATATATCATAAAGCAAAGCTAAGTATCCTTCTTATAGCTCTTTCACTCCCTTATCAGTTACGTCCTGTCAATCAAGCGTTAATCTGCATAGTGCATGGTGTTAGCAATGAGGCCCCTCCCATATACCATATATGGTCTTGCTCTCTCTCTCTCTCTCTATCCCTCTCACACACTCTCTCTCCCTTTGCTGCATAGTTCAAGAGTGACACTCTCAGAGTCACAGTCTTTGAGGAGGATTGGGAACACTATGGTGTTTATATACTTGTGTATACAGCGTGGAGAGAGCGGGAGCACGGACGAAGTTTGCACAGAGACCGTCAATACTGAGTTCGGATCGTAAGACTAAATCATGTGAATATGCACCCTTGTTGAAAGAGCATGTCTATTTCGTTTATGGGTGATCAATAAGGAGAAAATATGATGGGAGTGTGTGTGGCTCTCAGAGGTCCGGGCGCTGGCCTAAAGAGGGCGGGGCCGAGGATCGGCGTCTGAATGAAAGTAGTGCCCGGTGGGTGTCGCAGTGCAAGCGGATTGGCTGCGACTGTGCAGAGGGTGGGCGGAGTCATGTGGGTGGGCAGGAAGCTGGCGGTCAAATTTTTTGCCAATTGCTTCTGTAGAACCAGTTTAGTCTGAGAAAGAGAGAAAGAGAGAGAGAGAGAGAGGGGGGGGGGGGGGGGGGAATGAATCATAATGCAAACAATTTAATATATCACAAAGGTGCAATACCTTTTTTTCAAAGGTACAGTGCATAATTTCTGTGCCACTAGCTCAGTAATTCTCAACCTTTTTGACACGAAGGCCCTCTAAAACTATAGTTATTAACCGAAACTGGGGGTATTTATGTCATATCTAATTAACCACGATTCATTTGTGAATCCTAAAGTTTTAAAAATGGTTTCTTCTTCTATTATTGAGGGAGAAAAAGATAATGTAAGAGATAATCCAAGGCTAGCTGTGCACACTAAATGATTTTAATGCACGACATGGAGGCAAAGAACCACCCGATGCGAAGCACGATCTCTGATCTCTGTGTGCGAGTGATGTTTGTGTGTGTGCTTCACTGTAAATATAGGTAATATAGAACGGTAATTAAACTGAATGAAACTACCTGTGCATTAAACAGTTTTAATGCACAACTTCCAGCCAATCAGGATCAAGTATTCAGTTCAGACAGACCATGATATAAATCATTTTATATGTTTTTAGCCTTTTTAATTTGGATTAATAAATGAAACCAATAAATTATGAATATAATAAAATAATTTAATATTTTTTGTCATCCTGCGACCCCCTTGTAGGTTTGCTGATTTGAGAACCACTGCACTAGCTGCACCATACAGAATGACTGTTTTCAAACAAGTTTCAAATTCCCTTTAACATTCAGTCCTGACCCAAAGTCAAGCAATTGGTTGATCTAATGTTGTTAAGTGGCGCATAAATTATACACTACATTTTTAAGAGAGTCTAACCATGGACTGTTAGTTGGCTACTTGGCTTTAAGTTCTGTCACTCACCTGTGAGGATAGAGAGGAAAAATTGCATTGGCTGATAACTTTCTTCATCGCAGACATTGCACCACTCGCATAACCGTTCCATCTGACACCCTGCTGCAAAAGATCAGGAGAGATGAGCTGCTATAACAAAGAGTGTGTGTGAATAGAAGACATAAAAAATCATTTTAATTATGCAAAATGTATCAGGATGAGTCTGTTTGCTGGCATCCTCCCCTCAGTGGCTTCCACCCCTTCCCATTTCCATTCTGTCATGCTGAGAATGCATGCTTATTATCTTATCCTGTCAATCCTCATCAGTTCTATTGTTTGAAATTAACTCTAGGATTTAATATGTATTTGAACTACATCAGTATATAAGACCATAATGTTATTTAACTTTTTTTTTTAAAACTGCTCTGTGCTGATTAGCTGAATACGACTATTACATGTATGCATTTGTCAGATGCTTTTATCCAAAGTGACTTACACTGCATTCAAGATATACATTTTAGCAAGTCATGCATTCCCTTGGAATCAAACCCATGACTTTGACGTAGCTTGCATCATGCTCTACTGTTTGAGCCACAGGAACGCTTAACCCCAGCAAGCAATAGCCGTCATTTCACCATCTCGGTTAACTATAGACCTGATATAGTCCGGCTATGAGTAACCCACTTCTAGCCAAAATAACCTTGAATTTGGTTGTTTTTGCCAAAATAACTTGCGAGATGTATGATATTTCATCATGTAAGCAAAGTCAACAGTGATTACAAGGTGTTTGGTTTCATTTCTGACATGTTTTATGCGTTGATGACTAGTCTATTCTTGGGCTATGGTTAGACGTCTATTACATTTTCAGTGACAGCCCAAATTTTGCTTTGTTTAGCCTAGTCGTCAGGGCTGTGATTGGACGGCTATTAGACGGCTTTTAAACGCTAAATTGCTTGCTGGGTATAAGCATGTAAACCACAGAAGTGTCTTGAGTGTAACCGTGTATTTATGTGTGTGTTTGTGTGTGCTCACCGATGCTGCTGAGGTAGGCTGGCTCTTGGTGTGAGGGTTGAACTTGGGCTTCGGAGGTTTCCCAGCCAGTCTATCCTTGTGCCTTCGGCTGTTCATGTGCTAAACAAAAACAGAAATAAAGGTGTATTTTTAGTGGTGCATTTTCAAGCCTGACAGATTGTCAAAGGTGCTTTTACCAATAAACAAAATAAGTGCAGCTTGTCCTATTTCCCTAAAAAAATCTTTAACTTTTTAGTACCTTTCACCTCTTTCCCTCCCCTCTTTCTTTTTCAACAGGCTTCATTTTGTTTACTTTACACTTCAGAGACGGCTTAAGGCAAGCATGAAATACCATTAAATGTCATGTTCCTCAGGCCTGAGAAGACAACAGGTCATCAACACACACACACACACACACACACACACACACACACACACACACACACACACACACACACACACACACACACACACACACACACACACACACACACACACACACACACACACACACACACACACACACACACACACACACACACACACCTCATTCATGACACACAAGCAGAAAATGTGTAAAGTGTTTCTTAAAAGCATTTTATGTAAGAATGGTTTATGAGATCCAGCATAAACCAGCATGAATTCCATGTTGGTCCAGGCTGATTTATGCTGGCTAGAGCTGGTATAATGCTGGTCTAGCTGGTGGACCAGCATAGTCATGCTGTTCTCAAGCAAAACGGAGCTGGTGTAGCTGCCCACCAGCACTCCCACTTCCCATTCTGGGGACCAGCAAACCAGCAACCAGCATCCCATGATGGACCCAGGATGCAAATAAGGAATGCTGGATTTTTCAGCAGGTTGTATAAACACTACAGCAGAAGTAGTTTCTGATTAGCTCCACAATGTCAGTATGACAAATTTGGTGAGTAGGAAAACTTCACAGACAAGGGGGTGGGTTGCACCAATGAGGATTAATCTTACATCTGGATTAATTCTAGTAATTCTGTTGCACCAAACTTTAAACCTTGTTTAAAAATAAGCAGGTTTAAAGGTGAACTAAGTAACTTTTCTTACCTTAACTGAACAGCTTCGGAGTCATTGGAATGGTTATATTACTTATTTCGGGTTGAATGGTGGTCGTTTCGCACCCCCCTGGTGCCCGTGAGCGGAAAATACGCACTTGCAACTTTGAGCCGGCGGGCCGGCGGCCGCCGCGTCAGGATGTCTCGCGTGATATCAGGTCTCGCGATGTAAACAATTGCTTTACGGCCAAAAGAAATCTGCTAAAATGCTGTCATTATTGCGCTCCCTCACGCTGTCCGAACCCGAATGAAGAAGACGTTTTAAAGAACGTCCCATCTGCTTTGATGTCGTTGATCTACTAGCCTCTGGTGTCTGAGAATCAACAACGAGTTTTTACGACAGTGTTGTCAAATATCTATTCCGAAGCTGTGGGGGAGCTCTAGAGAGAAACCTGCGAGCAAAAAGCGAGAATACAGCGAAGAAGTCCCGAAGTTACTGAGTGCTGCTTTAAGGCCCTTGCACACTGGGTCCGAAATTTGTGTCCGAAATTTCCACACGTTCGAAAATAAATATGACCTCACGTTATGTCAATCACACTTGCACACTGCCTCCGAAACTTTCGTCCGTCAAAAAAAAAAATCGGATCGGGTTCGATTTTCTGTGTTTTTCGCATCCGTAACAAGCATTTGAATGGTGTTTTGACAATTTAGAGCCACAGAATGACGGATACGAAAAAAATGCATGAGAAAATTTTGGATTTAGTGTGCAAGGACCTTTAAATTTAAACCATCATTTTGATCCTGGATTTTATTTATATTTAAGATAGATTAACTTTAATGCTGTTGCTCAGCTGAGAATCTCAATTAGGGATTAACTATAAACTTACAGGTGAGAAGGTTTAAATAAAATAAAGTGCACCTACAATTAAAATATGTGGCTGATTGAACAAAGACAGAAAGAGTGTGTGTGTCGTCGGGTCTCAGAGAGGTGTTTATTACAAATAAAAATGAAAAATGAAGCGCATTGAGTAGGCAGAGTGTGAGGGTTGTTACGCCTGCTATGGACTCATCGCTCATCTTGGTGCACCTCGGTGTCGGACAAAGAAAAGAAGAGAGGAATATATTTAGCATTTAACGGCACCTCTCGTTTCTCAGGCCCGCTCCACGCGTGGCTGCTAGGCGGCACTCAAACGGACAGGACGGTGCTGTCAAGAGCAGAGAGTCACTCCGCCAATCATGCCAGGTTGTTTTGTCATACGTTATGCTGCCATATTACTCCATTAATTGATACTATAAATGCATTTCCAGGCTTATGAAATCCGCATGCGCTGCCGCAATATTTCCATTGCCTGCTGCGTGAGTCTCTCTACGTAGCAGTTTATAAAGACAGCTGACATTCTACAAGTTTATTTCCTTTATGGGCAAGAGCTATTATTGTCAGACAAAGAGTTTCTGGTGGTCAATAAAGAAGGAAATGGAATATAAACATTGCTGCTGTTTAATTAGGTACAATGGCGAATCCATCATGGTGGAGAACATTTATCGTAAATGGAGGTTTTAGTGGAGCAACACACTCGATTTAAAATAAAGCCCAGATTACCAAATCCTAGATTAGTTTTAAACTGTGCTTAACTTAATCCTTATTGGTGCAACCCACCCACGATGTCAAGAATTTAACCTCCACCAGCACACAGACACCCAACCAAAATGCACTGGAAACCCAGATTAGATCGGTTACAATGACTTTATATTGAGGGTGTCGGACTGATTAGCATATTCCTGGTATACTGAAAATTCAACCTAGAAATCCAAATGAGACAATGAGGTGTGTAACTTGCAGAACAAGATACACCTTTAAATGTAGTTTATGTTTGAAACTCTGTAGATGATCGCCAGCAGCTGTTCTGTCAACTTCTAGAAGAAAGTCATTTCTGACTGGATCAAATAGCAATCCTGCAATGTAGCTACCTGATACTCAAAACAGAGCTAGGTAGTTACATTGTCCTTAAAATAGAGAACACAAAAAAATGTGAACATGCATCTGTGTCCATTTGTTTTGTTACCTGGCTGAGTTGAGTCTCAGAGTTAACATGGATCTCGCAAACTTCACAGTAGAAGCTCTTGCTGGCCACGCCCACACTTCCCTTGCTGGCCAATCGCTTGCTTTTACATGAGGAGCGGGATGACATTGCCTTCCCTCGTCTTCGGGGCAACACACTCTGTCCATCCATCATTAGTTTATGCTTGGTGCCTGTGACATGTAGAAAGGTGAAGGAATTCACATGATGAAGGTTACTTATTTATGCACAAATACACTTTTATGGGGTGAATTTATGGAACTATATGGAAAATGAAAATATGTAAAACAATTTAGGTAAATGTTTGCAACAAAGGTGTTGAATAAGTATGGCATAATGGTCTATAATTAATGATAATAATAATGTTTAATTTATATATCGCCTTCCGGAGCTCAAGGACGCTTCGCAAAGAGCAAAAACACAATCAGTAATTTCACATGAACAATAATAATAACAACATTTGCCCAGTCCAGAACAAGAGCTAACGCAGTTGCCTATAGCAGTAATATCAAATTGTGCAAACATTTAAATCCATGACAAAGAACCGTAACATCATGAAGACAATGTAGAAGGTAGACAGTATCAACATACGAACACGATCTTGAAGCAAAAACACAATATGACTGCTAATGTTGGAAGAACACATTATGACTGATTATATTCGGCGAACAAATAGGTTTTGAGTTGTGATTTGAATTCATGGATTGAGGTACTTGTCCTAAATGTCAGAGGGAGTGACTGAGTTCCATAGCTTAGGTGCCAGAACAGAAAAAGACCTGCCACCCATTGATGATGATAGGCAAAATCTGGGGACACAGAGAAGTTAACACCCATCGAGAGGGAATATAGGGAGAAAGTAAGTCAGAAACATAAGAGGGAGCAAGACCATTGAGTGACTTAAATGTAGCAAGATTAATTTTGTATAATACAGGATGACACAGGTAGCAATGGAGTTTAAATAAGATGGAAGTAATATGAGCAGATTGTTTAGAGTAAGTTAATATTCTCGCAGCAGAACTTTGAATATATTGCAAGTGGGTGAGTGTGCTGGTAGTCCAAAAAAAAAAGAGTGTTACAGTAGTCAATGTGAGATGTAATAAATGCATGTTCTAATGATTCAGCATCTTTTGAGCTGATGTAGGGATGAAGTTGGGCGATACGGCGAAGTTGGAAGAAAGCTGCTTTGGAGAGTTAGCTGATATAGGCATCTAGGGTCATACCCAAGTTTCTGACTGTGTCAGATGGAAAAAAATTTATGTAGCATCAAGGTCAAAGCTAGGAACATTGGTTATATTTTTGTTTAGTAATTAAGATCTCAGTTTTGCTCAAGTTCAAACTGAGAAAGTTGGAGTTTAGCCAGCCCCTCAATTTATTAAAATGTCAATTATGTCAATAATTAAAAAATTTTTTTTATGAAAATGGATTTTCTCAGATGATATTGAAATTATTATTTATTACAGAGGTGATGAAATAATGCAGTATGATTAAAATGCATGTTCAATTATTCATAGTTGTATATATTTGGTAATTCACTTATGGGGTTAATTTAGGGGTTTACAGACAAAAAAATAAGTAAATACACAAACATTAAAAAGTTTGGGGTCAGTAAGACTTTTCAATGTTTTTCAAAGTCTCTTATGCTCACAAAGGTTGCATTTATTTTAATACATTTTAAAATGTAATTTATTCCTGTGATGCAAAGCTGAATTTTCAGCATCATTACTCCAGTGTCACATGATCCTTCAGAAATCATATGATGATTTGACATCATAACATTATATGTCTTTACTGTCACTTTTGAACAATTTAATACATCCTTGCTGAAAATCTTACTGGCCCCAGTAATGGAAACAGTAGTGTAAATAAATAAATATATATATAAATAAAGGTATGCACCACTATTGTGAGCATCCATCTGATTGGTAGAGTTGACGGTGACTTTGCAGATGGGGCAATGCAGATGTTGTTTGGCCGTTTTTTTGGGGTCTTTCTCTGCCGGTGTGTCCCCTGTAGGGCTGTCCTGCTGAGCGCCTGTCTCACTGGTGGCACCGGCAGGATCCAGTAGACCGTCTGGGTGCTGTGAGTGAGGGGAGGAGACAGACAGGTCCGCAGACGACACCTCTGATATAGGAGTCAGGACCACTGAACTAGATTGAGGATCATCCACCCTGGCAACAGGGTCTGAGTCACAGATTGCAGCTAAAGAGAGAGAGAAAGAACGTCAGACTGCTGTTCCCCTGCTGTACATAATTGTAGGAGCGTTTCTGGATAAATGAGTTTGATTCTTTTTAAGTTTTTGGTTTTAAAGAGACAATTGACCCACATAACTGCATAAAAATGATGTCATCCTTTACCCACGCTGTTCCAATCCTGTACGACTTAATTTCATTTGTGGAACAGAAAACATCTTTTCGATATAATGAAAGTAACTGAGAACTGGGGCTGTCAAGCTACAAAATTACAAAAAACACACAAAATGATCAGTTTTTTTTAATAAAAGTAGTCCAAACATGCATATTATATTATGTTATATTATATTATATTATATTATATTATATTAGTCATACTACAGCTCAAGGTTGAATCAATCTGATTCGAAAATGAATCATTTAGACCGATTTTGTGAACGAGAGCAAGCATTTCATTAAAAAGAGGAACTCAAAAAATAACTTCACAAATGGGATATGGTTACATCAATACATCAACATGAACTATTATTTTTCAGTTGGTAATTAATACTTTTTTTTATGGCTTTAGATGACTTGGAAAATAGTGTACATCATATGGACCAGTTTTGTGGTACTTTTTTTCATTTTCATTTCCCCTTCATATTTTTTGGGTGAACTCTCCCTTTAAGAGTTTAAAAAGCCTGTACAACCAATGAACTTCTATAATGAGATGAATGTGAATACTGAAACGGTAGCTCTCTGCAGGTATTTTAGACCACCATGATTTGTAATGTGTAACAAACAGGCAGACATAAAGAAAGCTTCACAACAGACCATTTGGGAGACATCTGTAAACTAGATGTTGTGTGAATGTGTGTTATTTTACATATTAGCTGAAAATCTATGTAACAATCAGTAAGTGCATGCAGTAAGCCAGCGGCAGAGCACCACTATTCAGCATAAAAATATCCTTTCTGCCCAAACATCTGAATGTCTGCGAGCTGTAATTTAGCTGTGGGCTAGTATCCAAATTGGCAAAAATGTGCAGCACACAGGAACACAAACATAAATACAGACACTGTTTTCGGCCATGCAACATTACTGAGGCTGAGCTTTTATAGACCGGTGCTCATGTGTTGAACTTCAGAGTACTTTATTTAAGTCTGCCTTTGAAAATCCAGTGTCATGTCCTTCTATTTGATCTGTTCTGTTGAAAAATAAGATAAGGGCCATAGCAGCCTGTGCAGTGAGACATCAAATGAGGTGCTCTCACAGTTTCACTAAGCACACAGAACCATTTTTTAACCCTTCTATTGACATATATAAACCAATAATATAGGGCTACCCCCGACTAAAGATTTTTCTAGTCAACTAGTAGACATTCATTTAAGCCATTATCCGACTAATCGTATGTTTATGATATAATATATATATAACTGAATTACTTAAATCCATAGCTGGGGTTGGCATCGGTTTTAGTATTGAGAAAGAATAGTATATGTAAAATGGCTAACATTGTTCTACAATGCAGAGAAATACCAAACCATAATATTGAGCCTATAAAATATAAATTACGTGCTCAAGCGTGTGTTGCCTGCAAAGATGTAGTTGACAATGCTGACTCATCATCTCTGCAATATAGTGGACTATGTAGAGAAATGCAAGTTTAATTCATATTACAGTGAATTTTTGTTTTTTATTTGAATTGGTTTATTTAAAAGTAGACATTTCAATATGTGTATAGACATATTTCTCATGTCTGTGAGGCAAGTATACATTGAGTTTCTGTTCACTTTTGTGACACTCTTAAGACACTACAAGGAGACAGAGACGGCAGAAAATGCACCCTATTTGTTTTCTTTACTTTACAGCACAAAGTTTTGTTATTGTGAGTGTACACAATAAAAGTAAACCCTTTCTAATGATTTCTTACTCTTATCTGTATGACCAAAATTAATATTTTAAGTTCTTTCCGCTGTTACAAGAAAAAAATGCAAAGGCTCGCACCAGCGCATCCGGGTTAGTCCACACAAACACTTGGATATGCGCCAATAATAGCGCACATTATTCCAGGTTGACGTTTAGAGCGAGCGGCCGTGTAAAGTGGCAAACGTTAGGCTACTACTTATGAGAGGTGAACGTTTGGATTTCCTGCCCGACATAATGCAATTACCACATGGACCAGCCTTGTTACGATCTGTCCGTCACGGACTGCAGGACTTTTTTCTGTGACTAACTGACTAATTAAAATTTGGTCGACTATAATCTTCTCAATGACTAATGTTTGGTCGACTATTAGGGGGCAGTCCTACAATAATATACAATAATAATACCTCAGTTTTGGAACTGGAACCAGATTTTGTGACCATCTTGACAAACATAATAAAATTGTTTACTAGAAATAACTTTAAAAAAAAACTTAAGGAAGGAATTATGGCTCAAATTTGACCCATATTTGAAGAACCATTGATTGCCATTTAACTTTGGCCTTCCAGGATGTTATGCAGCTTTAAATATTGTGGTAACACTTTACAATAAGGTTTCATTAGTTTGTTAACTACTTTAGTTAACATGAACTAACAATGAACAACACCTCTACAGCACTTATTAATCTTTAGATAACATTAAATAATGCACTGTGAACTAACATGAACAAATAATGAACAACTCTATTTTTATTAACTAACATTAATAAAAAAAAATATAAATACAGTAACAAATGTATTGCTCATTGTTATTTCATGTTAGTTAATACATTTACTAATGTTAATGAATGAGACCTTATTGTAAAGTGTTACCATTATTGTTTTTGTAAATTCACATTTGCAAAAATGTTGCCAGTGACAACTGTCCTCTTTACAAATTATCGCACTCTACAAATATTCAATTAAAAAAAAATTGTTGCTTTGGATAAAAGCTTCTGTCGAATGCAGAAATGTAAATGGCCAATTAGGCGGAGGCCTGCATGGGCAGGATATGACACGCTTTCATCCTCAAAGAAAAAGGTAAAAGAAAATATGACCAAGACTACATTAAACACAGGCTGAAGGGAGGAACAACATGGTTTGTGCTGATCACAATGTGTTTTCTGAAGTGAATTATTGGCTATTGTTAGCATGATACATAGAAAATCAAGAGACATTTAAAAACAAAACACTAAAAAAAACAAAACCAAAAAAAAACAAGCCTGTTGAGTTTTTATTTAGGTTTCATTCAACAAACAATTTTTTATATGGAAACCTGAAAATCTGAGTCCTGAAGCAAAACCACAGAAGAAAATGATAAATAACACATTAGCAATGTCTTTAGCATATACACTATAGCCATTCCAGATGCCAGTAACGTCTGTGTGACAGCCTTGTCATAAAACCAACACCTCCCCTAGCAGGACTGCCTCCTACATGACATGACATGTACAGTAATAGGTGTTTGTGAATTTATGACCCATCAGAGAGTGCAGCACTGACCTTTACAATCACTGTAGGAGTCCTAATGCCTTAGTTTTGCTGAGTAATTTAACACAGGATTTAAACACGTGAAAACAGGTATGTGTGAGAAGTGGCCCATAACGCCTTTTTTATCACACTCTGTTGCATTTTTGATATGTGCACAGATCTGTTGAATTCTCCCATCTGGGGAATCAGATAGACTGATCCTTCTGTGTCTCATTGAGATTTAGATTATACCAATTCCCCTAAAAGGAGGTTCCTGAGGGGGTGCAGAGGAAGAATGTGAGGAAAACAGAGCAGGGAATGGAAGGTTGTGTGTGAGCACGTGTGTGTGGGAGTTTTGCCTTTACACCTGAAAAATGTGCGAAAGTTAATGAAATGGAGAGAATTGCCTTGGGTAACACTCTGTGCCCATCTCTCTTTGGAGCGTGTGTGTGTCTTGCAGTGGGGCTTGTACAAATGATCTTCAAAGACTAATGTGATCTGAGTCACTCTTTTTAAATCTTTTCCGTTTTGGACATCTCCATCTTCGCAAAGAGATGTGCAACATGAAATGGACGGGGACAGATGTGGAAGAATGGAGTGATGGATAGCGAAGAGAACAGGATAGACTATATTTAACTCTCTCTTTGTAAAAAACAAAACAACAAATTCAGAAAATGTAAAATACTGCGCTTGTTCATCCTAATCCTAAGCTAATGATGAAAACGATCTGTGAAATCTGACAGAGAGAGCATTCAAAGAGTTTCAACGGCGGCTATAAAATGGACCCCTTCTTCTAGAAATTTCCAGAACCCCCCTCCCATCCTCCCTTTCCATTTCCAGCATCTCATGGCTGTTAATAACAGCTGACATGCTTGTAGAGTTGTGATTGGCCCCTGCAGCTGCGAGCTTAATGATGGAACACTGCTAATTTCATCAGGCAATCAGCTCAATTTGTGTGTGTCTGTGTGTGTGTGCGCGTTAGCATAAGAGCATTTCAAAATCCCCTGAATGATTAGCTCTCGTATATGTGAATGTGAGTGAGACGACACTGGGTTTAAGAGTGTGCTATCTGTTAAATGAGAGCGTTAACCCATCAGTGAGCAAAATTAAACATTGCAACTGACTGATGCACATAATGCTGATGTAGGGATGGGTCACAAAACAAAGTTTATCTACATGTTTTTCATAATAAAAAATACCCAAAATTATACATGGAACTATGGAACAGTCAGAATATTTAAATTCGCCATATAAAAATAAGGTTGTTGCAATTTTGTTTTCTGCAGATGTTACTGTTTTTAATAATGAACATAAATTGACATCTGCATCCTAACTCAAGCCACTGCTCCTGTGAACTCAAGCTACTGTCAAATGTACATTTCTAAGAGACAAAACATGTAATATTATTAATATTGCAGCCTGCACTGCAAGCTGTGCTGAAGATACGTGCCATCAAAGTCAGGAAACACAAACTATCACCCATTAGAACATGCAGAAACTAAGAAATAAATTTTTCTATTAAGACATTTATTTTGTAATGGAAAAATGACTGGGAAAGTGTAAAGAATTCAAAAACATGAAGTGTTTGTCGTGTTCTGACAATAAATAGTAGTTTAAAACCACAATTAACGGTTTGGTCTATACAACTTTCACAAAAATATATCTTTAAACTTGAAAGGAATAAAGATTTGGCATTTATCGTGATAATTATCGATATCAACCGATATGAAAAATGTTATCGTGATAATTTTTTGGGCCATATAAAATTGGGCCACGTTTTTTAATTGAAAGTCCTTCTACTTTCTGAAGATTATAGATAATCCAGCAGGGGGCAGAAGACATGTAGTATTTTATACAAAAGGACGTATTGATGTAGAAACCTTAAAAAAAGCCACATAACAAATATAATACAATGGCATTATAGGGTTAACTAGCATGCTAACAGTGTCCCTCTACATGCATTTTTAAGACACGGTGTCAAGTTAACAGTTGTCCAACTTATTAAAAAAACGCATCTTGAGACCCATGCATTCTGTTTTGCGATGCTATAAGTGTGCCTTTGGTAATTACACCCTAAAAAAAAGGCTCAGTTTGAGGACAGGTGAACCTGAATATATTTCTTTTACGACAGATTAGACATTTGGGCAAACCAGCCCAGAGAGTACATTTTAGAAATATATATTTCATGCTCATTGCTAGTATGAGGAGTGTGTTGGCATGTGCATGAGAGCTAATCCAAACACAAAGGCTCTGAGACAAAAATGCAACGGCTAATCTTCTCATTTTCCATCTCTGTAGCTCTTTTAAACTCTCTCTCGCTCTCTCTGTTCTCTCTCATCTATTCTTCATTTTTCTTCCTCTCTGATTGTACGCGCCCTCTCACCGTTGTCGCCATGAATGGGGCCGAATATTAAAATGTGATTTGATGAGCTTGGTGTTCTTGCTCTCTATCTTTTTGCCCTCCACTTTCATGTGCTTTCTCTCTCTCTTTTTCGCTTGATTTTCCCACACTCACGGTCTTGTTGCAGAAAGATGTGGAGTTTCAAACTCTCTCTCTTTTTCTTTATCGTATCCCTTGGGCCCATATTCGGTTTGCTTTTCAAATCATATTCTATAGAATTTGGGCAGAGGAGAAGAAGAAAAAGCTTAAAAGGGATGAAAAGGTAGCGATTATTGGAGAGGGATAGCTCAAAGCTCTCTGTCGGCTTGTTGTTCTGCTCTCTGTCACAGTACTTCCTCATGACAAGAGATGAGGCAAGTCCTTCAGTAAGACATGAAATCCCCTCAATCCACAGGATAGATCACGAAGAGCAAGACTGGAGGATATTCACAGCAGTGAAGGAACTACAGGCAAGCTAATGCATGGTTTTTCTAAAACGCATATTAAAATAAAATGACAAAAGTCAAAATTTCTCCAGACACTTAGTCTCACAATAAAACTTATTATAAATCTAGCCCAGATTTTCACTCTCTGCATTTTATTTGGGCCTTTTCAACAAGTCTTTTAATGACTGTTAATCAATAGCTTAATATATAATACTATATATAAAAAAATTCAATATATTTTATTTAATATACAAGAACAATTTTCATACAATTTTCAACACTGATAATAATAAGAAAATGTTTCTTTAGCAGAAAATCATTGAAATAGAATGATTTCTGAAGAATCATGTGACACTGAAGACTGGAGTAATGATGCTGAAAATTCAGCTTTGCCATCACAGGAATAAACTACACTTTAAAATATATTTAAATACAAAACATTTGTCACTTGTTTTAAATTGTAATATTTCACAATTTTATTGTTTTTACTGTATTTATGATCAAATAAATGCAGACTGTGTGAGAAAAACACTTACTGCTCCCAAACTTTTGATATAATTTATTTACTCATGTTTTCCAATAAATTACAAATAAGCCTGCAGTGCTTTCTCATGGGCGTTTAAAAGATTATACGCAGACACATGCAGCCTATAATAATCACCCCAAGTCCCATCCAACAATATTTTAAGCCAAATATTCTCTGATTCTCTACACACTCTGAAAGATATCTAATCACAGAAGTTAAATGCTTTCTGTAACACATTTTATTAACGCATCAGGGCACGTTTTTATGCAGTAATGAAAATGCCCACTCACATAGCTAATTGTCAGTGAGTTCACTTACTTCCCTCCACGGCGGTGTCATCCAGCAGAGCAGGAAGAGGATCCGGAGCGCTCATTTTTACTCTGTTGCCTTCTCTCTCCCTGTCCCTCTCTCTCTCCTTCTCTCTGTCTCTGTCTCGGTTGTGATGCGCGTTGTCGAGTTGTCGTCTCTGCTGTTTGTTCTTCTGAGCTTCTAATGCCTTCAGCTTACGAGCATGTTTATGGCCTTTATAATGAGCCTCAGCCTGATTCTAGAGAAAGACAGATAGAGAGAGAGATAGAGTAAAAGGACTGCAAAACCTCTCACATTTACAGAAACATGCAGGCATACACACTACCAGTCTACCACTACATTTGAATTTCCTTACAACACTAACATTTAATTAGATATGAAACGAATTATTATCAAATTTGATTAATTTGGAGCTGAGCATACATGAGAACTTAAAAACATCAAAGGATGCACATCAAAAAGTTGGCTGAGAGAAGTCCAAAGTGTGCAGAACTGTTATTATGGCTAAAAGCAAAACATGATTTGTTAAAGTCACCATGAATGTTTTAATGGAATGTTGCAGTATTTATTATAAATGATTTATCCGTGTATCATTATATATATTTTTTAATTCATGTGCTCTCAGAACGTTTAATCAAAATAACTTCCCCTCTCTCTTGCAAAGTCATCTCTTCTGGCGAAAAGGCGGGATAACCTGTCACTCATATGAGATCACAGAAATAGCAACCGTCCATTCAATTCCTGACGGACAAAATCAAGTGCCATCATTAGTAAATTTTTTCTTGTTCAAGAAGCCAATCCACTCGGATATACACTGATGAGTTAAAGGAACACTCCACCGTTTTTTGAAATAGGGCTTATTCACCTTCTTTCCTACATTTAGATAGGTGGGCAAATGCATTTTTGTCTCAGTGCATGCATTGTTTTAGTTTGACAGGGTCGACGCGAGCTTAGCTTAGCTTAATGAATGGAATCCTTTGTTGCCAGCTAGCATGTCCTGAGTAAAAGTGATAAAAAAAATATTTTGAAAACCCACCTAATTACTTCTTGTGGCCTGCGTATTCACAACGAGTACAAATAGCGATGCAGATTAACACTAGGCGATTTCCTAAGCAGATATTGACTTGGGACTATATTAGGGGTAAGCACAGGCGAAGCACCCTTGGGCGCAGAGATATCACGCAACACATGAAATCCCACAACTTCCGTCAACATACCGGCGTGAATAGTAGCTGGCTATTTTTCCTACAGTACATGAATGGCGATGAACACTGCTGATTTTGTGAGAGACGGAGAGGGTGACTTCTCAGACAGTCAAGATCCAGAACAATACCTCTGTGAACCAGAGTTTTCAGAAGATGAGCTGCATGCTTTGGAAATAGAATGACAGGAGGTGGAGGTTGCGATCGCTCAACAGCCTGAGGACGTGAGGATGAGAGCCAACACGAACTGGTGGTGTGAATGTGGGGGAATATGCCAATCTATGCTGACTGAAATAGAGTGTCTGTTTCTGTGGCGAGTGGGACAAGTTACTGCCATCGATGACCAGGCTCAGCGCGTCAGATCAAGATGAGCGTGCCCGCAGTTGTGTCACAGCTACCGAGGATTTCATGTGTTGCGTGATATCTCTGCGCCCAAGTAGCAGTGCTTCGCCTGTGCTTACCCCTAATATAGTCCAAAGTCAATATCTGCCTAGGAAATCTCCATCGCTATTTGTACTCGCTTGCGCCGACCCTGTCAAACTAAAACAATACATACACTGAGACAAAAATGCATTTGTCGGAATGTAGGAAAGAAGGTGAATAAGCCCTATTTCAAAAAACGGTGGAGTGTTCCTTTAAAACATTATTCTGTACTTTCACTTTCCTTAAATCCCTCCCTATTCTAGCTTATGATACTCTAAGCAATGTCTGAAACTTTGTATTTTAAGCACTTCTTGTGTTTGTTTGCCTCTTCATGATGAATCACTTGCTGTATTCCTCATTTGTAAGTCGCTTTGGATAAAAGCGTCTGCAAAATTAATACATGTAAAATGAATAATAAAAAATTGCAAGTGGGTCGAACTGGCACATGCATATGCACAAAAACACATAAACATATTTATAGATAATTGGGTGTCTACACACACACACACACACACACACACACACACACACACACACACACACACACACACACACACACACACACACACACACACACACACACACAGTGAGAACAGACAGTCTGCATGAGGGTGATAAGAGTAAATGCCCAGCAGAGGGCATGAATTACAATTGCAGGTGTCAAATGGAATACACTTTAATTACACTGTTGATAAAGTAGTGTATGAGTGTGAGAGATAGTGAGAGGCATTGTTATGTATTTAAATACACACACACACACACACACACACACACACACACACACACACACAGACACACACAGACACACACACACACACACACACACACACACACACACACACACACACACACACACACACACACACACACACACACACACACACACACACACACATGTTGGCTAGTTTTCTGTTTCAACACTACACAAGCTAAAGAGTGAATGTTTCTAGACTTCAGCAATCATCTAGAGCTGTAATCCAGATTCCTGCTGAAATGTACTGTAATAATTCAGCATGTAATTAAAGTGAACATGAGCAGTTGACATGCTGAGCTGTGATTCCCTTATTGCATACTGAATCATTTTACAAATCGATTTGATTTTTGACACCAATACTGTTTAAAAAGCATAGAAATAACATTTAAAATTGTGAATGGAATGGCAGTTGGTTAAAGTTTTTCAAATTGGAAATCAAAGCTGACACCCAGTTCATCAAGCAAATCTCTGGCTAATATAAGTGCAGAAATGAGTCTGTGGGCCCAGAGGGAGTAATCAACCCGCTCAAATCCTCTTAAGTACTTAGCAGATGACCCTCATCCGGGGACGGGGGGGACAACACTGTCTTTGAACAGATGAGGAGGCGGGATGTTTATACACACCCCTATATATATCCCTATATATAGTTTGGTGCCAGGAAGATTTTTCAAAACGAATACATTTATTCAGCAAGGATACTGCTAAGGAAATGCTACCCAAGTATTTGAAGGTTGAGTAGCGAGCTCATTGGCTACTGATACAGCAGGAACCAATCAGCTGTGCCTTATAGATAACGATGTGATTATGAACATGTGAGTAAAAGGACATATTAGCCTGCACCAACTAGAGTTTCATGCCAGAACTTTGTATTTATTATGTTACAAAAGATTTATTTTTCAAATAAATGCTGTTCTTTTGAACTTTTTTTATTCATCCAAAAATTCTGAAAAAAACTCTCACGATATCCACAGAAATATTAAGGCGCACAACTGTTTTCAACATTGGTTGTAAGAAATGTTTCTTGAGCAGCAAATCAGCATATTCAAATGATCTGTGAGGTATGATAAATCAAATCTGTAGAGAATGGCAAAACAGAGAGAGAAAGAGGAGACAAGAAGAAACAGACAGACAGGCTAACAGAGAAACTAAAACAGAGAAAGACAGAGTGTTGTATGGTGAACCACGAGCAGTGGGAAACTAATGAGCAACTGATAGAATTTCAGACGTCTAACTGAGCAAACGCTGTTGGGTTTCTCTCTCAGAATATATCTGGGCTAAAAATGCCCCATATAGCAGTGAAAACTGAACAACAGAACAGTACCAGAAATGACGTCCTTAATCTATAGTTTTTCCACAGCTCATCAGGAACATACAAATACACCATTTTTAGGTGCACAGGTTCGTTTTCATGACTAAAATACTTATGTGAACCACATGTTACAATTAAAAAAAGTGTTTTGATTCTTACTCATGCGAGACACTGGTGATTAGCCAGGTACAAATGTTGAACATTAACAGTAATCATTTTATACTCTTCTATTCTTCTATATCATTCAATATTCTATATAATAATACTGTTATTTTCAGATTTAGCAAACTTACGGGGACATTTTCTTCTGCTATTCAATATATATATAGGCTATATTATTGCTGATTGATTATTGCTGCTGCATAGAAAGTATATAGATACACAGACACGCTGCTGTGAGAATGAAAGAGATGCTGCTGCTGCATAAATAGACACACACACTAAAAAAAAATTACATCCCCAAGTAAAAAATTTCAAGTGACCGATAACATCAACATTTTTCAAGTAGTCTGACGTATTATTTCTCATTGAGCCAATGTTAACAGACTATTGCAACGAGAATTTCACTTGGGCCAATTGAAAAATTTAGATGTTATCGGTCCAGGGCTCTACAGTGCGCCCATTTCACTCGCACATGCGAGTAAATATTTCGGCGTGCGAACGTGAAAAAATATTTGGGCGCACTCGTGCGAGTGACACAGCATTTTTCTATAGAAACAGCTGCAAATACATCATCATGAGGAGGGGCAGAGTAGGACACTATATTACCGGGAGATCAGTTATTTAGGCCTAAATCTTCAGTAGCTAAGAGCATATGAGCGGAGTGGAGCGGTGAGAATCTCCGCTCATCGCTCACGGAACTGTTCACCCCTTCCGCTCCCCCGCTCAAAGCTACATCAGGCCGCTCCGCTCATTTTCGCTCAGCGCTCAACGCAGTTTCCTTCGCGCTCCACTCAAATCGCCCCCCGCTCGCTCCAAAAAAGGAAAAAAATCTACATGTATATCACTTGTAGCAGTCCCCAACCTTTTTTGCGTCACGGACCGGTTTAATATCAGACAATATTTTCACGAACCGGCCAAGGTGTGGCGGATAAATACAACAAAATAAAATGATACGAACGGCATAAAAAATGGGTATTTTTTTTAAATAGCCTATAATAATAAACGTGAATCCAATGTGTAGGCCATACTAGCAACTTTATTAGCAGCGTCCTCGTAACATCGCGCCTAAAAACAACTGAGAAAGTCTGAACACAAACAAAATGCCCCCAAAAGAAAAAAATCTCCATGTTTTCGGTGCTGATGCGTTCATGTAACATGTAAGGGTGGCGCTGCCAATAACGCACCTAAAAGCTGTCACAACGAACCGGCAAAATTAATGATTATGAATATGTAAAATATAGCAGGAGACATTTTAATTGTTTACTAATAAACAATTTTTTTTTTTTTATGTCTGTGTCGGCTGGAAAGATGCTGACTCGCGATCTTCGCAGTATTGAACGCCCCAGAGAGAAATGCACATTTCATACGGATTACATAAGAGAGCAGTCTGTTTTCTTTCGTTTTGAATTGTTCTATTTAAAAGTAGACATTTCAAGCTTTATGTCTCAGGTCTGTGAGGCAAGTAGGCTATACGCTGAGTTTCGGTTCATTTATGAGACAAACTCCAGGTTCACCCGCCGGCGCCTTCGTGTCGTGATTATCTATTTTCTAATATATTTACTTATTTATTAAATCCAGACAATTGGTTGATGAAACACTGATCAAAATTAAGATACAATTAATACAAAACAAAATTAAATTTAAAGACAGGCTTTGTGCTTTCTGTTTGAGGTCTCAGTGAAAGTTTTAAAGCAGTCTTTTAGTGCCGCTGTCAGAGCGCTCACGTCCGTAACGGAGAATTGTCCCATCTGTAAAAAAAAATTTAAATTTTTTTTTTTTTAAATAAATTTCTAAATAAATGTGACTTATAGTCCAGTGCGACTTAGGCTATGCCTATATATGTTTTTTCTTCTTCATGGCGCATTTTTTGACTGATGCGTGGCGTGAGCGGAGCGGGAAATAGGGCGACGCTCCGTCCTTTTGAAATTGCCGCTCTGCGCTCTGTCCAAGATCCGCCCGCTCGCGCTCCACTCCGCTCACATGCTCTATAATGATAAACTTATACAACAAAAATGACTGTGCCCCCAAATATTTGTCTGTGCTCCTAAATTTTTTTATTTAGGCGCACCAGTGCTCCTTGTTCAAAAAGTAAGTGTAGAGCCCTGTATCGGTCACTTGAAATTTTTGATTTGGGAGGGTTAGAATTTTTTTACAGTGCAGAAATCCCCCAACAAAGCAGGAATGTGTGTGTGTGTTTGTTTTTCGATCCCAGTGGGGACCTGAATGCACACTGACTCATCGGGACTCGTGTCACCCTGGGGACCTAAATTGAGGTCCCCATGAGGAAACAAGCTTATAAATCATACAGAATTTGTTTGTTTTTTAAATATATATAAAAATGCAGAAAGTTTTGTGTGATGGGTAGGTTTAGGGGTAGGGTTTGTGTAAGGGGAGAGAATATACAGTTTGTACAGTATAAAAACCATTACGTCTATGGCAAGTCCCCACAAAGATCCAGACGTGTGTGTGTGTGTGTGTGTGTGTGTGTGTGTGTGTGTGTGTGTGTGTGTGTGTGTGTGTGTGTGTGTGTGTGTGTCACAAACTACTCTGAAATTATGGGCACTCAAGCTGGCGGATGTGACCGCGTGTGTCCTGGAAGCTATTTGGTCAATATAACATTCCAACTACATTACACAATTGTAAAATTGCTGTGGAAAAAACATAGTGGGCCCTATTTTAACGATCTGAAACGCAAGTATCAAACGCGAAACGCAATTAACTTAGTGGGCGGGTCTTGGGCGCTGTTGCTATTATACCGGCGGGATAAATGACTCTTGCGCCCGACGCAAATCTAAAATGGGTTGGTCTGAAGTAGCTTCATTATTCATAGGTGTGGTTTGGGCGTAACGTGAAATAAACCAATCAGAGCGTCATCTCACATTCCCTTTAAGAGCAGGCACGCTTGTTCTATGGCGGATTGCTATTATAACGGCGGATTTGCCAGGCGCGCGCCAGGAGCGGTTCACAGCCGAGGAGACCAACGTTCTCGTCAGGGCCGTAAAACACAGAGAAGTAACATTAGGGATGGGAGAAACCCACCCAAATTGGCTTCGGTTAAACAGGCGTATAATAATTTGTGTAAATGTGTAAGCTAGATTTATGGCTATTTTTTCACATCTCATGGACACAACAATGATTTCCCTCATGTGTTAATATTTTTCCTTGTAATAATGTATGATTTGCAAAAATGAAAACTGCTGCTTCTGTGTAGATGAGAGAATCAAAGTTCATGCGCGTTGTGCACACGCTACATTGATTGGCCAAGCATGCTCCCTTAAAATAGCATATGAATAACATGCGCAACAACGCGCATTGTTTTCTAAACCTGCAAAATAGCATCACGGAATGTTTGCGCCGAAACACGCCTCTTTTCGCTGCACCGCCCCCGGGAGCGCAAGTTCATTCCCTAGTTTACCGGCGTGCGTCTGTGGAGGAAAAAAAGTCCACTGTGCACGGGTGCAAAATAGGAATGATACATGCATCGGTGTACAAAGTCAATTGCGCTGGGTGCAAGATAGGGCCCAATGTCTTTCAGCTTTATCCCAGTTTTTGAATGCCAAATATTAAATAGTAATTTTACACACTAGCTATATAAATATATAAATAAATAAAACACTGACATAACAGTTCCCCCAAAAATGAAAATATTGTCATCACAATTCTTGCAAACCAGCCTGAAACCGATCAAGTGTCGCTCAAAGGCTGACAGACACTATAAGTGAGTGGGACATAATTGTTTATGACAACACAAGCAGCATGAATCTGGCAATGGAGATAAGAATGCTTTCATTTCTCATGCACATCATCTCATCTGCGCGGATCTTCTCTCCTCTCACACATGGCTGTCCAACACAGCACTAGACTTGCCAGAAACAAAAAGGGCAGTTAAAGCTGCACTACACTGTTGAGTCATTTACAAAAAGACAATCTAAACTCATATGATTTTTTGTTTGCTGTGGAACACACAAAAAGATGAGGGGCTGTTTTCTCGTTAAAAAAAAGGTATAAACAATAACCATGAAAGTAGTTCTTATGACACACATTACATGCCAAGTTTTCCTAACAATAGCTTTGTTTGAGGAACAGGCTGAAATTTTAGTAATTGTGCAATATTAATCTGAACCTCTGAAATTTAAAAATGGTTCTTGTGTGTTGCAACCATAAGTGAATGAGATTTGAGAGCTGTGGCAGAGCTACATTTTAGTCAGTTCTTCACACAAAGCTTTTATATGACTCAAAATATAGAGTCATATGACACACTTTTATGGGGCTATTTGGTGCTTGACAGCTGTGATCACCATGAAATTTTGTTGTATGAAAAAAGAGAGATTCTTCAAAAATTATTTTGGAAAAATAACATCATACAACTTTTGAACAACATGACCGAAAATAATGACAGAATTTTCATTTTTGAAAACATGAAAATTCCTGTCATTGATTTTATGTAGTACCAGTTTTATATAAGCAATAAGAGACTCAAGGCTGTGGTATACTGTATTCAATATACAGTAACACCTAATATTGCTTAATAGGATTTGGTTACAGCTAGTCTGCAGTAATTATAATAATACAATAGAAGTCAATGGAAGTACCATTTAACTGTGTGTGTGTGTGTGTGTGAGAGAGAGCGAGAGAGAGAGAGAGAGAGAGAGAGAGAGAGGAGAGATGTTAAAGAGACTGTGATAGTTTCACATTATCAAAGACAAAATGAGAAGACCAAAGAGAGATTAAAAAAATTCCAGAAAGAAAGAAAGAAAGAAAGAAAGAGAGAAAGAACAAAACAAAGGAAAAATGCTGTAAGGTATGAAACAGCTTTTACCCGTCCAGCGTGATGTTCACTGTCTGTCATCACAACTGCGGAGGGTAAAACACACACACACTACACACTAACCGTGGAGTTGAAGCGCAGGTGGCAGATATTGCATGAGATGACCTGTTTTTTCTTCAGAGACTGAGGAACACCAAACGTATGGTTTATCACGGCCTTCTGCACGGGGTCCATCTGAGGGAAGGGTGAGAAAATTAGGTTAAAATGGACTGCGAAAAATAATTATTTGTACAAATCAGTTACTTCCAATCAACAGACTCTCTCTCCGGTCATTCAAACACATTCCTTCCATCCCAGCGGCCCTCGGAGCAACCCTGAACCTGACGCCCGGGGCCGAGGGACTTTCCCCTGACACTCCTCGTCCTCGCCCTGGGAATATACACCACATCACAGTGACTCTGCAGCTGGTCGCACGTCTATTTGTTTTAGAGCCTCGAGAATGTTCTTGTTGTTCATCCGCAGTCATCCCTGACCGGCTGGGAAGCTGCCAGGTCAATGTGTGTGTGTGTGTCAGTGAGTGTGTGTGTGTCTGATGAAGCCTATTGTCGACTCTGAGTACTGGAGAGGGTCAGAAGATAAGCATGATACTACTGCAGGAATGAAGGAGGTGAGATGAGAAAGATGAGGGAAGAGAGGATGATGAGCAGAGCGGAAGACAAAATCAGCAGTAAAAAATCAAATGAGATGAGAACAGATCACACAAAACAGGAAGAAAATACATGAGATGAGATGAGCAGATGAATCAAGTCAAAAGTTGCAATAAAGAGATGACAAATAAGATGAGAAGAGCAGAGCGAAGTCACGTGACGTGCTCATGAAGCTAGTCACACTTGAGTAGAGCTCCATACATTTGGCCCCTTTTTTGTCGACAACGAGTGATACGTTTGACAGAATGGCTAACACTGTAGCACCCTTTGAGGACATTCTTAAAACTGAGTTGACAGCGATGCGGAGTGAATTTGCCTCTCACATGTCAGCTGTCCAGACGCCATGCTCGAAACTCGATCTTCTTACAGGTGAGAAGTGCGTTTGCACCAATTCGGAGGGAAATGAGGGAAACTGGCATCCAGAATTTCCTTCTTTATCCTGCAATGCTGAATTTCATTCTCAGTTAAGGTGAACCAAAAATGCTGTACTCCCCAGAGGAAGCAAGACACTTTCTCATTTGCAATTTAGCCTCTAACCCCCTGTGAACTTCAGCTGGACATTTGCTGTCTTGGAAAATTGGTCTCTTCTCCCTACCTCTTTTCATGCTCGTATATCGGTGATTATCGGTATATCTACAGTTTATCCCTATAAACTGAAACATCTTATTTTTTCGGGGGTTCCATAGAGGCAGTGTAAATCTCAGTTTGGTCCTATTGTAACTCATCTCCTCTTCACTTGGAGGGAAGCCGAAAAGCAAACACAACAAGTTACAATCTGGCATAGACATTCGCCAATTTTCCATAATAATATGGGTCTAAAATTATTTTAGAACATTAAAGCACAATATAATTACATCTTTTTTTCATGTATTTGTGCATTAGGTTGGCCCTTCGGGCATATGTGGTGCCTTTGGATTGCCATTTACCCATTCACCCTTTGCGCAAACTAATCCTTCCCTTTAAGAACTCTCCCTCTTCTGTTTCAGTTATTTATCTGTATCTTCTTGAGCATTCATACAAACCCTTATCTATTAAAACAGTTTGGGCCAAGGATCTTAATGAGGATGTGCATGTTTTATTTTCAGATCAGGTATGGAGGATGTTTAAGCTGTCTTCAAAGAACCCCAATCATCAAATGATACACTGGAAATGACTACATAGGGATTACTTGACTCCAATTAAACGTTTCTATATGAATCTATCCTCCTCTCCTAAGTGTAATCTTTGTTCCCAAGGTTCTCTAGGCACGTACTTGCACTTCTTTTGGGATTGTCTCTCTCTCTCACCTTTTTGAACCCAGCTCTCACAGGACTTATCATATCTGTTGGATGTTGGTATATGTTTGACCCCACGCCACTTTTTTTTTAATGATTTTTGGGAACTTACCTTATCCATTCAACAAAGATATTTACTGTTAGCCGCTCTCACAGCGGCAACAAAAATGCTAGTCAACCGCTGGAATCCAGCTCACACAATGGACAGACGAACATAGACAGTGTCTTTGTTGGACATTATATCCATAGAACTCGCAACTTCTCGTATGCATGGATCCAATGTTAAGACTGTGAATTTATGGCATGCTGCTTTTGATATTGTGTCAACTTTTTTAACATCTTTGTAAACTTTTTAAATGTTTTATTATGTCTACATTCTTTGTTTGGGGGGGGGGGGGGGGGGGTATATATAAAAAAAGAAAACTCAATAAACAGTTGATAAAAAAAACGAGAAGAGCAGAGCAAAGATGAGATGAGAAGAAACAAAAAAAGAGAAGACACAAGAAGACCCTAGAAGATAAGAGAGGATATGACAAGAGATAAAAAGACGAGACAAGATGAGACGAGACGAGAAGTGGAGCAGTAATATCAAGAGAAGTGTAGCAAGAGACGAAAAAAGACGAAGAAGGTGAGATGAGATAAGACGAGAAGCAAAGAAGCAAAAAGAGAAGAGAGGAGAAAAGAAGTGAAGAGAAGAGGGAATAATTAGAAGATGAAACAAGACACAACACATCATGAGATGAAAAGTAAAGAGACAATAAGGAGACAATATGAGATGAGAAAACAAATCAGCTGAAAAGAGAAAAGAAGAGAAAAACCTAGCAGAGGAGAGCAGAAGAGCAAAATCAAGACAGAGAAGAGATGAGAATACTAAAGGAGCAGTAAAGAGAAGAGGAGAGGAGAGGAGCAGGAAGGAAAGCAGTGGAGCTTAAGAGAGGAGAGAGGTCACTGACAGCTACTTTGCTGTAGAGACAGGTGCATTTATCACTCTAGTACACACACACACACACACACACACACACAGAGCGGGAACCAGCACCGGACTATATATTAACAAACGCATATATCTTATAAAGACGTGCCATTGGTGTCTAAGATATTATTTTGAGTCGACCTACAGTGTACACATGGAGAGTGTGTAAATGTAAATGTGTGTCCAGAATCCAGATATCAGAAGAAAGAGAACCCTGTTACACACACACACACTGCCTCCAAAACTGTTCACAGAGAGTCTGAAACTAAATCTAGATCCTAATCTGAGTTGCTGCTCGAGTCTTAAATCTAAAATTACTATCTAATACAATACTCCTCTGTTTAGCGGGCCTTTTTACAAAGATTCTGCACTTTGAAAAATACCCTGCAGCCTGCTGAATCGGTCCTGACATTTAGAGCTGACAATTGGGCCTTTAAAATGTTCTGAGTTAACTTTAAATGATGACACATCTGGGAAGGTGAGGTTTAGAAAATAAAACCGGGAGTGTTGATTAACTCACGGTGTTGAAGTTGGGGAACAGGCTGAGGGGAGAGGAGCCACTGAGCCGGAAGGGCAGGAAGTGTTTCAGGTCCAGAGGGGTCTGCAGCGGGCGACCCTGCATCTGTAATGAGGCCAGCAGGGGGCTCCCCTGAGCAGTTGTACCTGAGAAGAGCAAAGACAACAACTAACACATATTAGAGAAAATCACCCATGTTCAGGCCAGTATTTAAATCAAGCAATTAGTGCACAAACACCATGATCCATGAAGAGAGGGGAGATACTTAGGCTCACAGTTCAGTAAACCAGAATCAAATGAGTTTCAACTTATCATTATAATGACACAAAAACACAGGTGACTGATCTGATCTGATCAGGATTATTGGCTGACCTATTCAGTATTAAGTTAACATTGCAAGAAAAAAAAAAGAAGAAAAAAAATCAGCCTGAGAGGATTTCTATGAAAACTGAATCTTTACGTAAGGAGTAAGTTCACATAAATTGGGCCACTTTGTGATATTGACTACAGTTATTTATCTTTTCTTTTCTTTTTTTGTCCTTTTGTACAATACATTTCCATGACTTTTCAAGTTGTTTGTGATTACTTGATAAGGTTTTTTCACAGAAACTGTCTGGTTACTGACATTCTTCTAAATATCTTCCTTTCTGTTCAGCAGAAGAAAGAAATTCATACAGGTTTGAAACAACATGAGGGTGAGTATATGATGACAGAATTTTCATTTTAAAGTGGAGTATCCCTTTAAATGGGACGTGACAGATCACTGTAGCGCCTCAGTTCAAGAGGCAGCGCAAGTCTTTTCTTCCACTTTAATACAAATTATATCTAGAAAAACATGCATGAATATCGGAAGGCATGTTGAAAGACAGTACCCGGCGCATGGTCTAAAAGGGTTGTCCCTATTTTCTTATTGAGTAATGGGTGTGTTTTGGGCGTAACGGAGTCTCATCTCCCATTCCCTTTCAAAGCCAGTTGCGATCGCGCAATGGCGGATTCGCTATTTACATGGTGAAATTTGCAAGCAGAAAGACTGAATGCTTCTCCAGAGAGGAAACGGATCTGCTAGTGCGCAAGGTCACGCAAGCAGATCATCTACGGGACAAGCCGGGTTCCACCATATCTTTATGTACACAATAATAATCTTTTACATTGTAATCCTATTTGCCATGTTTGTGTGCTGCTGCGCGTCCCTGTGTGTGTAGAGTGTACGAGCGTTGCAGTGGTGGACGAAGTACACATACCATGTACTTGAGTTAAAGTAAAGATACTCAAGGTAAAATATTACTCAAGTAAAAGTAGAAGTGCTGCCTTTAAACATTCACTTGAGTAAAAGTACAAAAGTATTTGCCTTCAAATGTACTTAAGTATCCAAGTACTATGATTTTTTTATGGCTATAATGTCCTATTATAATTTTTGTCACAAGACTCTTGCTTAACTCAGTCTACGTGAAGACTCTAATGTCACTCCTGGCACATCAATCTATTAATAAAATGACATTAATTAGTCTATATATATATATATATATATATATATTTTTTTTTTTTTTTTTTTTTGAATTGAATTGAATTGAATATTTTTGGTGTGTTTAATTTTGGACGGAAGGGGACTGTTTCCATAAGGTATAATACATTTACAGTATTTACTGTATATATTTTTCACGAGCGTCTATGGTCATAATTATAAACATCCTAATGTTATGATACATTCACATAAACCTGCACAATTCCATTAAATAAATACACACACACACACACACACACACACACACACACACACACACACACACACACACACACACACACATATTATATTCTACGTTATGGGAGCAGCCAATTTCCCTCCCAAATTAAACACCAAAACGTATTAATGCAGTGTTTCTGCTACTCCCCAGAAAAAAAATGCTATTATATGCAAGTAATTTTAGTGTCAACGTAATAAGCAATGTTCATTATGCGTCAATATTTTCCGATAATTGCTGCAATAATAGCTGCTGCTCTCTGCCCCGCTTAAAATCATTGGCAACGTGATTTGTTTAGAACTATTGATAGCTACACGAATCACATGACCGCGCGGCGGTGAGATCACAGTAGGCTTGTTCGACTTGAACTGGCGCTGCACACTGCACAGACCAGTCGGTGAATGACATTAAAATACCGCGAGAGCGATTAGAGAGTAGACGGCTCTGTATGCTTTTCAATCGCTCTCGCGATTTCACTCTATACTTTGATGTCATAAACTGATTGATCTGTGCAGCGCCGGTTCAAGTCGAACAAGCCGTGTGTGTCGCAACCTCATACTGTCTGGTCGCAACTCTCATATTTAACGGCTCGCGCTTAGTAGATACCGCCAAGGCAAGTTCAAAACAAAGCGCGCACGTTGTAGGCTACTGTGATTGGTGGCTCGTTTGACCAGTTAAGTTTTTATCCACTCATAAATAAAAAGGAACGACTGATTTTGAAAATGTAGTAGAGTAAAAAGTAAGATATTTGACTTTGAAATGTAGTGGAGTTAAAGTAAAAGTCTTCCCAAATTTAAATACTTCAGTAAAGTACAGATACGCAAAAAAGCTACTTAAGTACAGTAACGAATTACATTTACTTCGTTACTGTCCACCACTGGAGCGTTGTGCACCCGCCTATTGGCGCATATTACTAATGCGCCCTTTAAATAACAAAAAATATATATACTGCACTATTGACCAGGTTTCAGATGGTCGCAGTCTATTTCAGTTGCCTCAAAATAGCAATGTGCCAACAACACGCCCAAACACACCTCATTTTCAGACCAGCACGCCCATGGGTGCACAAATGGGCGCAAATGCATTTGCTATTTAAACAACGTGGCGCAGGACGTGAAAATGATAACTGCGTCCATAGACATGTATAGAAAGGCTAGATGGCTCAAGGCGGAGTCAGCTGTGTCGTCACTTGGCGGCCATCTTAGGTCAGGAGACTGCGCTGCTGCTCCCTGCTGCTGTGGACGGAAGGTGAGTGACATACGCCAACTAAAATGCTCGTAACTTGCTGAATTCTTGACGGATTTACAAACGGTTTGGTTTATTACAAACCTTATTAACGTGGCTATGATTTGTGCTGATGCCGTTTGTGGCTATAATTTTTCACAAGTATGCAGTTAAATAGCCGCATCCCTGACGTTTATGACACACCAAGCCGTTTGAAAATCGGTTGAAAATTGAGCAAAATATAGTTATTTCAGCACTACATGCACAATAGACTTTAATGTTATAACTGGACGAGCGGTCCTGTCCTAAGATGGCCGCCGTGTGACGTCGTCGGGTCCCATTGGCTCTCAGCGCCGGTAAGCTATCTAGCCTTTCTATACATGTCTATGACTGCGTCGGGCTGAAACTAGTAAAAAACACTTGCACCTGGCGCTGCATTGTGCCAGGTGTATGATAGGGCCCTATGAGTTTAATTCAACATTAAACATAGCGTAGCGGTCAATGAGGGACTGTATATATATATATATATATATATATATATATATATATATATACAGAGATGTAAAGTCCAGGTTCAGAAAGTAAAAGTCCTCCTCCGTATTTTGTTCAATCACCTGGATTTGCTAATTAGCAGTGTTTTAGCCAGGAGGTAGAACTAATTAGTGAAATCATCTGGCTGAGTTCATAGGTGGAATAAACATATGGCAGGACTTTTACTTTCTGACCCCTGGACTGTACACCTCTGTATATATACCTTGTCATCTCTTTATTAATATGAAATTATAAAAACTACATAATTATATATATCTTTTCATAAATTATAATTATATATAATTATAACTTTTACATTGAATATCACCCCAACACTTCAGATGAAAAAAACCAAACACTTACATATTAGCAAGACATTTACTCAACAGTGCTTCAGTGTCCCACATTACCCCCGTCCTAATTTACCCTGACGTACCTAATAACGTCACACTACAAGACCACCTTCCCATGTCAACACAAACTTTCAAAGTTGTCAAATGTATAAACCACAAACCATATCAATTGATAAGTAACAAAACATTTCAAATGTCATTGGGTATATTTTACACATCAGCAATCTAGTAGGCTACATTAAGAATGTTATTATTAGGTTTGCTTGACCTATAGCTCTCCCAGATTATCACATGACTGTTTATATGGATAAATATTGATAAATACATTGAGAAAAAAAGGTATTGATCAATAATACATACACATAAACACACACATACTCCAGTGTAGACTGGCCCACATTGGCTGTGTCTTGCTCAGAGAAATGGACACCATGGGATATGGGATTTTTAATGGTGTGTGTGTGTGTGTGTGTGTCTACAGGGATATCATGTTTCTAATGGAGCGGGGATGTAGAGGTTTCTCATTTTCCAGTTGGCTGAATCTGAAATCTAGGAGCGTATAGATACTTACCCTACCACAAAGATCAATCAGTGTAGTGTACACACACACACACACACACACACACACACACACACACACACATCACGGAGGCCTGATATCAGTCATTTAATTCTACGTCAAACTGTCACATTTCTGTGTGTGTGTGTGTGTGTGAGTGAGAGAGAGAGAGTACTGAAGCTTTCAACTCACAGAAGTGCAACATTAATCATTGCTCTGACAATTTCTTAGAGCAAGTGAACACACATATCTCACCATACGCACACGTACAGATATGCTCAAACTGTCAGGATTAGGCCTTTCTTAGAGGCCTTTCTCAAAAATCATATGGTGCCACATTAAATGTCATAAAAAGAGAAATCCTCTGGCCAAAAAAATATTCCAAAGGCATCTTTACACAGAAAAAGCAGCACAGAAATCAAATCTGAAGCGTTATAAAATTTACACAGGTATTACAATTGCGGGAAATAACAGTTTGAACAGTACTGTTTAACAAAGTGTTAGAAAATGAATTTAAAAATAAATAAATGGTAAACAGATAAATAAAACTCGATAACTAAAAATACGGCATTTTTCATTAAATTAAAATTTAATTTGAGTGCTATATCTCACGCTTTGATGTTTGTCTGTGGTACTGATAGTTATTTTCTATTTCCTAATTAAATTGATCCAGATGGAACAAATGCTACAAAGAAATGATGAATTATTGCACCGGGTAGTTATAGCACCACTGTAGGATTAAAGGAGTCAAAATTTTTTCCTTTTTTCTTTTCTTCTTCTTCAAAGAGCCAGAAAGCATGAACAATGCTATCGTTAGCGCTTCAGGCAAACATTTTTTAAAATTAAAAACCCTAAATGAAAATGAGAAAAGTTGCCCTGGGAACTAACTGACAAGTTCAAATTGCAAAAATTATTTATAAATAAAAATTTAATTAAAACCTAAATAGAAATAAAAAACAATACATAACAAAATGTTGAATACAATTTTAAATTAAAACTGAAACTATAAAAAAATAAAAGCTATTTGAATATGGATAATACCAAGTTCTATACAGACTGCTTTCAGTAATTTTTGGAGCTTAAGAGACCTCGGTCATCATTGACTTTCACTGTATGGAAAAAAAGCCTGTCTAACATCCTCTTTTGTAGTTCACAGAAGATAAAATGTCCAAGGCGTTTTTGAACAACACAAGTGTGATTAAATGATGACAGAATGTTCATTGTTGGATGAATTATCCATTTAATTTTCTACTTCTTTAAAACACAAAGACCTCAGAGATATTTCAGTGAAGATGCTTCAGTCCTAAAGCCTCAAACAACCCCATTCCATCACATTTTCATGTTCCAAATAAATGTCTGTGTGAGTGTGTAATCTGTCTAACTCAATGGAGCTCAAAATAAATGACCATCAAGCCCTGAAAAGGCAGACTTATTTTTCAAGTGGCTCCACGCACGCAATATTCAACTAGAAACACATATATCCACACAATGAACATCACACACATGCTCTTTGCCTCAAACAGATAAAGCTTTGAATTCAGATGGTGCCACATAATGTATGCTGTGTATGAATGTAGTGGACCACAAAACACACAGAAAGACGAGATTTTTCCCCCTCTCTCTCTTTCCTGACAACATTTGAAAGGCATAATTATCATTCACAAAGAGCTGTAATTAGCAGAATCTGCTTCTCTTGCCTCTCTGTCTATCTCCCTCCCTCTCTTCCTCTCAAACATAGCTACAAAATCAATGCAGAGTCCAGCTGGCATCTCATGCTGTGTATCTGTCACATCACATATTTACACACATATATACATATATACTGTATATATATATATATATATATATATATATATATATATATATATACACACACACACACACGCACACACACACACACATACATACATACATACATACACGTGAGCACCCTGACTGGTCTTTTGCTATGCACCCCCTTTCTATCAGAACCAGCATTAACTTCGTGAGCAGTTTGAGCTACATCTGTTGGATCGGACCACACGGCCATTCCCTCCCCACGTGCATCAATGAGCCTCGGCCGCCCATGACCCTGTCGCCGGTTCACCACTGTACCTTCCTTGGACCACTTTTGATAGAAACTGACCACTACAGACCGGGAACACCACACAGTTTTGGAGATGCTCTGATCCAGTCGTCTAGCCATCACAATTTGGCCCTTGACTCAAATCCTCACATTATCATAATGTTATGCCTGATCAGTGTGTATGTATGTGTAATGTATATATATATATATACACACATACATACATTACATACACATATATATACACACACAATACCACATTACTAGTTTTAATGTTTTTGAAAGAAGTCTCAAAAATATGCTCAAAAATACAGAACAAAAAAATATCACTGTGAAATATAAAAATGTATGGTTTAATGGTTTTCTATTTTTATTGTAATAATATTCCACTTAATTAATGTTTTTTCTGTATTTTTGATCAATTAAATGCAGGCTTGATGAGCATGAGGGACTTCTTTCATAAACATTAAAAATAGTAATGTTTCCAAACTTTTGACTGGTACTGTATATATACGGGTCACGGGTTGGTGGCGGTAATGAAGCGCACAACGAAGGAAATACTCAAACAGATCTTGAATCTAAGAATAAACACAATAACCAGGAGAATAAGTAGGAGGAATCACAACCATGTACCCTTGTAAACAATACAGGACAAGGAACTAAATGAAACTGAGAGCTTAAATACACAGAGCAAACAAAGGCAATAACTAAATAGACACACCTGAAAAGAATACTCACTCATTAAGTAACAGGCGGGGAACGGAGGAGAACAGAACCAATTAACAAACTAACAGCAAATACTAGAACAGGAAAGCTAAATCAAGCAATACAAAACGTGAAAAACTGACTTTGACAATATATATATATATATATATAAATTAACACAGCTCTCTGTGAACAAAACCCTGAAATGTGCGCACAGAATGCCGCTTCTTTTTCAAAGTTTACAAAATTACAAAATCACGCAAAATTCCCATTTTGCATCCTTGTCACAGATCTGTCAAAGGTCTTAAAGTGACAGCAGCCTAATAAACCTGCTGTTTTCAGCATCATTACTCCGGTCTTCAGTGTCACGTGATCCTTCAGAAATCATTCTAATATGTGACCCTGGATCACAAAACCAGTCAAAAGTCGCACGGGTATATTTGCGGCAATAGCCAACAATACATTTTATGGGTCAAAATTATCGATTTTTCTTTTATTTCAAAAATCATTAGGATATTAAGTAAAGATCATGTTCCATGAAGATATTTGTAAATATAAATGTATACTACTGTAAATAAAACAGTTATTTTTGTGAGTGAATGCAGCACAATCACGAACATAAATGGAAAACTTCAAAGGCCATTTTCTCAATGTTTAGATTTTTTTGCACCCTCAGATTCCAGATTTTCAAATAGTCGTGTCTCGGCCAAATATTGTCCTATCATAACAAACCATACATCAATGTAAAGCGTATTTATTCAGCTTTCAGATGATGTATGAATCTCAAGTTCCAAAAAATTTACCCATGTGATCCAGGGTCACATAATGATGATTTTCTGCTCAAGAAACATTTCTTATTGTTATCATTTATCAATTTTGGAAAACAATTGTGCTGCTTAATATTTTTGTGGAAACCATGATACATTTGTGACAGGATTCTTTGATGAATAGACAGCGTAAAAGAACAGCATTTATTAGAAATAGAAAAATCGTAAAGAAGATTTGACCCCACTGCAACATGTTTTTCCCTATATTTGCATGTGAATGTGTTTGAGTGTGCGTGTTCTCGGAGTTTGGATAAAGGCATTGCCGACATCCCTCTTCCCATTTACATAACGCACAAGCCTACAGCATCTACCACACACACAACCTAAGCTCAGTGTCACACACACACACACTCACAAACAAACCCTGTAGCAGCAAACCCTGCCTGAGTCCATCTTGAGACGAAACGGAGGGTGACAGGCATGTGCGTGTGTGTTTGTGTGTATGCACATGTATATCTTGTTTTATTTGTGCTTGCCTATTTGTATGTGTGTATGTGTGTGCGTGTGATGCGAGAGAATGTGACAAAAAGAGAGAGCTAAATTCTGTGTTGCTTGGGACGAGTACATAATGTTTAGCTGTAATGTCCGCATCGTACCTCACTGGAGCCCTTTTTAAAAGCAAACATAAATTCATTTTTGGCCTGATCTGTCCACTAGAACCAGCTCAGACGGTGTGGGGTCAGACCAGAGATCTTCTGATGTTTGGCTTGAACTGATCAGATGGATACAGGACAGTTTTAAAACACACACACACACACACACACACACACACACACACACACACACACACACACACACACACACACACACACACACACACACACACACACACACACACACACACACACACACACACACACACACACACACACACACACACACACACACACACACACACACACACACACACACACACACATTTGGAGAACAACTAGATGGATATATAAATTGATGATAACAAAGTTTATTAGTGGGAAACCAATATATCAGCTAAAATAATTATGAACCAACAATCAATTACCATTTAGTGATTATCATCAGCATTTGGCAGATTAAAATATGAAGTTCAAAGTGATTATTTTGTGAATACATTTTGAGTAAATATCATATTCTCATATCATAAAAGCATAATATGTATTATTTAACTATATTACAATATATATACAGTATATATATATAATATTTAGACATATAAATATAGTTTTATTTAAAAAATGTGGAAATTGATACTTTTATAAAGCAAGGATTAATTTAATTGATCAAAAGTGACAGTAAAAACGTATATAATGTCACAAAAGATTTCTATTTTAAATAGATGCTGTTCTTTTAAACTTTCTATTCATCAACAAATCCTGAAAAAAAAGTGTCATGGTTTCCACAAAAATATCAAGCAGCTATATAGGATTTAATATAAATTTCTTCATCTTAATATTTTTATGGCTTTTTATATTGAACAGTACTTCAGGTCCCCTTCTGCTGTTTCTAAATATGCAATATAAATAAGTGTTAACTTAATATACTGTATATTTCGGCATTACATCAGCCATTCATCATCCTAAAACACATATTGGTCGACCACTAAAGCATATACCTGTAAGATAGAATAAAAGAGGGATGGATGTTGATTATACTGTGCTGTGGAAATGCAAATAGAGAAACAAAGTGGGCTTAATTGTTAATTATGTGTAAGCGGTTCTAAATCTCATTTGCTGGTATCAGGGGATTGACTATTGGCTGCATTCAGATACAGTGAGAGAACAAGAGTCCTAACACTACACGACAGAAAGCATCTCGGTCTGTGCCTTTCCATTTTCCAGGCCTGTCCAATGCCTCCTTCTTTGAAAGAAATCTAAATAAATAAATAAATAAATAATCTGCATTCAAGGCAGCACAAAAACCACATTTCAATCAAATCCTCACTCTGCACCAGACTGTCAAAACCCTTCACAAACAGTAATCAGGACTCACTCCCAAATCTCTTCAATTCACTCTCCCTCTCTTTCTTTCCATCTCTCTCTGACCTGCATGTCTCTCTCTTTCTGTCCTTCCCTACAACATTTCTTCTCTCTGTTCCCTTCAAGAGAACAATGCTAAAGGACGACTATGCTAGTTCTGATTAGATGTAACAGTGCATGAAGAACATAATGAGACAGGAAATGATGGAATGATTGTAAGCTCCACTGAAGCCACGTGTCAGACGGACAGAAACAAGCTAAATTAAATAGCTGCCGCAGAAAGACCCTTCCAGAACACTGAGGTCACAAAACACAGACCTTTTAAAACCAGGAGATCTGATTGGCTGATGATGCAAACGTAACATGATGAGCATAATAATTGAAAAGATTTTATCAATTAAGGATCAGAGAGTGAAAAGACTGCTATTCTGTCCCCATCTTTCTCCTCCTTTGTTTTTTTTTGTGTGTGTGTGTTCATTTTGCAGTTCACCAGCCAACTTACATGAAATCAACTACGTAATTAGGGGTCTCTGGCAGTGTGCGTGTGTGTGTGTGTGTCCAAATTCACATGGGAGTGAATAATAATGGCTAATGAAACATCATGATGTGTTTACTCATGCGGAATTGAATCTACCCAGAAATCTCAATTTAATGAAGTGCGTTTATGAGCGTATGTGAACGAACAAATGTGCCAGTCTCAAAATAATAGTTTGAATATGTGTGCACCCCAAATAGCCACTTACAAATCATTTGCGTTGTGCCAGGTCATGTACACTACCATTTTATATTTTTGAAAGAAATCTCGTATGCTCAGCAAGGCTGCGTTTATTTGATCAGAAATACAATATAAACAGTAATATTGTGAAATAGCATTGTAATTTATAATAACGGTTTTCTATTTGAATATATTTTAAATATTTATTCCTATGATGTCAAAGCTGAATTTTCAGCATCATTACTCCAGTCTTCAGTGTCACATGATCCTTTAAAAATCCTTCTAATATGATGATTTGTTGCTAAAGAAACATTTCTTCTTATTATTACTAGTTGGAAATGGAGGCGTTATTTTTTTCAGGTTATTTTTTTATGAACGTTTGAAAAGCAGCATTTATTTGAAAAAGAAATCTTTTGTAACATTATAAATGAGCCCCCTTTAGGGTCTTTTGGACCTGACCTTGACTGATCTACATTTATGTTCAAATCAACATAGAATATCTGTAATGTATTCTCTGGAAAATTTACATATGTAATATATTCACACGAGATTCTTTCAGTTCCATATTATCTATCTAGCTGATAAATTACCAAATGAATGGAGAGAGAGGTGCAAAGCATGACAAAAAAAAAAAAATTTTTGAATGAGCGTCTTTCCTGTTCATTAAGATGGACTATTCGCTATTCAAAATAAGAGCCTCTTTTAATAAAATCTTATCTTCTCTGCTTGGATCCAGAAGGGGCCGACACAGAGTTTGTTCAGCCTCAGCCTCAGCCACATTAAAAAGCAGTTTACTGGACATACTTGGAATTAATTGATGTGCCTATAGGGTACATTTAGCAAACACGTGTTCTGTAATATTTTGTTGTAATATATACAGGGCTTGAGATTAACTTTTTCTGCCCACCAGCCACTGTGGCTAGTGGTTTTAGTGGCCAGTCAGCATATAGATATTTTTAATATTATCTCATAATTTGGCAGCAGGTATTAGGGAGTTGTACTTTAAGACCATTATACTGTTACACGTTTTCTTTCTCAACATAACTGACTGCGTTTATGTGAATACTCGCCAAGACAGGCATTTTGACATAATTTTTTGTGTATTTGACTGGCTTTATGTGTGCGCACTTTGTGAGCACAAAATCTGCGGGACTAAGTAAAATTATGCGCAATATGCGCAATCACATGGTGAAATTCAAGCCCTGTTACATCAACAATATTCATCCGGAGCAAATTAAATGAGTGAGTGAGGGGAGGCAGGTTTGCGTGTCAACTCGCTGTCAGAGAGATGAGAGAGCAAGAAAGCGCTGTTGGCATCGTGTATCTATTCTGCGGAAAAATTTTTATTGGAAGCGTTTCAGATATCAGTTTCAGTATCAATATGTATAGAAAAATCTAGATTTTTGACAATACTACATTGCACTTAGTTTATTATTTCAGATGCAGTTTTAAAAGACTATAATTGAAAAATGTATATTTTATATAAAATTGAACCCGCCACAGTGGGACTTACTGTGTTACACGTTACAGCATGTTTCATGCTGAAATACACCTGCATTTGGCGGGTTGGCAGGTGTTAATGTCAAGCCCTATATATATATAGTGTCAAAATGCTTTGTCACCACTGCAACTTAAACTTTAATACAGAGTTGGATAGCATAATGTTATGCTTTCTCTTCAGCTGTGTTCAGTCAAAATTCTGCCGAGAGAGTTTGTTTGTGAATTAAACAAGGCAGGTGGATATTATTTGTTTGTGTTGCGTGCGGTGTGAAGGGACTGCTAATGTAACCTGTACAGGCTGCTACTGAATCAGAATAGAAAAAAAGTGTTAGCGAGCCCGAAGGAGACAATAAACGACGTGATTAAATGATAAGATCAGAAGCCAAAGCTCTTGAGCGTGACTAGGAGCCTCAAGTGCGGAGCACTGCGTGTCAAAATAACATTTAATGTCTTTGAATCATTATTAACATCATAAATTCTATTTATAATTGAAAATAAAATCAACACAAGATTAGCACTGTCATTAAAATAAAAATCATCCTGAAACACCCATAACTCACAAAAAAAAAAAGCATAAAAAAGCATTATGTCAGAGGAAATAACTCTTTATATGTAGTTTCCTAACTTATTGTCCATTCAATAACTGCAGGCCATATGGCCCCAAAAAACACATTTTATGTGCCATACTGTCAAATAAAGGCTCTTCAGTAGGTGTGTAAGCGTGTGCATTCCAGAGAGAGTGACTGAGAGGGAGAACATCATCAAAACCAATGGTGCAAAGCGGGCAACCCATCTGCCACAAAGGAACAATAAAGCCTAAGGCTTCTGTGTGTGTGTGTGTGTGTGTGTCTGTGTGTGTGTGTGCACGCGCACTAGTGTGTGTGTGTGTGTGTGTGTGTGTGTGTGTGTGTGTTAAACACCCTGAGGCTGCACAGTGATAAATTACTCCTTTTTTCTTTTTCCCCCAGAGAGTCAGGCTGAAGGAAGGGAGGGTGAGAGGTTTGGTACACGATTGCAAATTTCAAATTGATAAAGAGCATGAATTGCAGGACATAAATATAAAATTAAAGTATCTGTCACACTTCTGTAAACCACAGCGGCACAATGGAAAATGCCATGCAGATGAGGAAAAAAACAACAAGGAAATGGATGGGAAATAGTGAGGAAGTGTGTTCTTATTTGTGAGCGTCATGACTGCAGGGTGAATATATGCAGAGGGAGAGCGCATGCTGTTTTCTTATCTCAATCACACCGTGTGTGTGTGTGTGTGTGTGTGTGCTGGGAGAGAGCGGGGCTGATTGCGACAGCAAAATCTTGCCAGAGGCTGTGCAGTTGTTACACTGATAAGTTCTTTAAAAAGATTTTTGCTCTTTTTTTGTACTATAGAGTTATTAAATAAATAAAAAACTATTAAAAACGGTCAAATTAGAACAGGCATGTCATTTATTACAGCCAACATTCAATCATTATCAATAAGCACTAATGATTATGGAAAAGACTCTTCTTTCTACTTATTTTTTTAAATTATTAAATTCACAATTTTAATTATGTAATAATTACATTGAAATTAATAGCTTATTATTGTCACATTTTTATTTATTTAATTTCATACATTAAGTGTGACTAAAGTGTCCAAATACTGTGTATGTATTAGGGGTGTAACGATACCCTCATGTCACAATTCGATACATATCACAATACTGAACTCGCGACACGATATTATTGCGATACTCCAAGACATATGGTAAAAGGTTAACAAAAATTTTACTGTTGATTAAAATGCTAAGTTTTATATTATTGTGGGTGTAAATGAATAGGCTTGGTGCTGGGAACCAATGCACAGGACAATAGTGACACCAGAATAAAAATATTCGTGAATCTGAAGCTGAAAACAGAATTATTTTAGACGAATATGCTTGCACTCTGTCACTGACATATTTAAAATAATATACGCCACTTTTTACTGGTAACATAAGACATTTGGCATTAGCAGGACCCACAAATATTACCCCATTGCATTATTATACATTATATTCAACATTATGTAGTTTAATGTAGTACTGACACTAAAACTCCATGATACATTTTGTCACTATCCACGATACATATTGTTGCATTTTTGTATTGCGATATATTGTGACACAATATATTGTTACACCCCTATGTATTTATGCATGTATATATATATGTATATACACATACATACATACACACACACACACACACATATAGATATGTGTCTAGTATGTATATACACACATACAAAAATTTTAATAGTTTTGATAATAATATAATTGTATTATAATATAATATAATTGTAAATTAAGCATACAAATACATTTTGATTAGAAAACATAAATAATATTCGTAACATTTCAATGTACATTTCAGAATTATATTCTTTTCTTCTTTTTTCTTTAAATATACAGATTATATACTATACCCAGGAAACCCAATATATCTGGACACACTTGGACACTTTAGACACACATAAAAATAAATGAACTTCCTTGCATTAAATAAAAAATAGCAAACCAAGTGCCATTTTAAAATTTCATATACATAGGCTACATGGAAAAAAAACTCCCTCCACCCCTTCATTCTCTCTTTCTGTCTGTCTCTCTCTTTTAACACACAGACACCTCAACACAGAAAATGAGTGTTCAGTCAGAGCCACTTATATAGTGATGTGGAGTGACAGAAGCTTAGTGGAGTTCATTTCCTGTTTAAATGAAGTCATTTCCTGTATCAGAAGCCACTTAAGGGCTGTGACCTCAAAATAAACATCACTTATTACATGATTAAACACCTTACTGAAGAAAAACACAACGTATACAGCCACCCCCAGACTTAGCGAGAGAGATTAGACGTGCTTGATGTTAATGCAGAGGGAGACTGCAGCAGCGTGATAAGGAAAAGTGCTTTTAAAATCTTATTATTCAACCTGTTCAGTGCTTCGCTAAGGATGTGCCTGCTAAGAGCGTGAACATAAATGCAAATGTATGGCGATTATGGTGGAAAATGCGTCACAGAGACAGGGCTAAACATATAGCTATTACTATGTATCTGTACTCGTCGCTTTATTGTCGCTCACCATCTATCTCTCGAACAGCATTGTGGTTCATAGTAAGCAGGTGTTCAGTTTTTATCTTTTTGTATATCTATTTATGGGTTGAATAGATGCAGCACCTCTTGAAGGACGTAATGTCATTGAAATGTCCCTTCCCACTCGCCCTATTTCCGGCGTGTGAATGTGTTTTTTTTAGTCTGCTTTCGCATTTTATCAGAGATCCTGGCTAATGAGTTGGGAGCTGAATTTGGCAGCAGTGGTCTGTAATTGTTTTAAATAAGCCTCATGCGTCATGCCAAATAATGGCAGTTCAATGAAGACATTAATCTACACAAGCACATCTGTGAGACTTCATTTACCGTCCTCCCCCTCGTGACATCAACCGCGCGCCGCTATAAACGGTCCCCGCGGTCCCTCTGCTAACTGAAGACATGTCGACTTATTAAACAGCCTTTTGGTGATTTAACTGAAGAACCGCACAAAGCGTAACACTTCTGACATTCATTTCACTCTTATCTGTCCATCTCTCTGTTCTTTCTCCTCTGTCCCGATCTCTCTCTCTCTTTTGAAACGGGGAACGTACTGAATGCTAAAAAAGCCATTGCCTTTTTAGCATAAATGAGTAAAATTACAGTGGTATGATTAGGGCTGGGTGATATAACAAAAAAATTGCTTTTCAATATTTTTCAGTCTTTAGATGACATTTTATAAATATCTCAATGCGCATTTCATCTAAAATGGCATAAAGGGTCTTTTTCCCCCACTTTTTTTTTTGCAAGCCGAAACCAATAGAGGAAATGCATCTATTTTGCATTTTGATACAATTCATTTCATTGTAAATTATTTGATCTGCATAACAATTTAAGTAAAAGGCTGTGCTTCAATAGAAGCAAGTATCCAACCTCTTGTACAAAGGAGTTTGCATGATCAGAGTATAAAACATGTTTTTAATTTTAAATTTAAGATTTCCAATGTGATCTCAGAACCTTTGGACTCCATTATATTATAAAAAAAAAAAAAAAAAACATTTACTTGATTTTTAGGCAATTTTTGAGGGATAACAAAATGAATCAAATTACTCAAATTCACTGAAAAGTTTAAAAACAAATTCCCTGTTTAAATTGGTTAAAGTGCATTAAAATTATGCTTATATACACACAAACATCAAAATCTATGTGAATATCTGCTTTATCACCCGGATGATGATACACACACACACACACACACACACACACACACACACACACACACACACACACACACACACACACACACACACACACACACTTTATGTATCCACTGACTGGCCTGTCAGTGCTGTGGTGATAGACAACACAACACAGCAGAGAGGAATACAGAGAGAGGCAAATACGCACTTACACACTCACGTAACACTCACAGCTGCCACTATCTATTGTATTTGTAATTGGGTAATCTGCTAATCATAGTGCTGACTGATCATCAGTTACTCGAGTTTAACCTAAATTTTGGGGTCAAATTAATCAGACACAAAAAGTTAGTCAATTCTGTCTAGATATTAACTCTTTTACATTTATGCATTTGGCAGACGCTTTTATCCAAAGCGACTTACATTGCATTATCCTATACATTTATACATAGGTATGTGCAATCCCCTGGGATCGAACCCACAACCTTGCGTTGTTAACGCAATGCTCTTACCACTGAGCTACAGGAAAGCTAGATTTAGTCTATAAAGCTAGAGACCTAATTTTTCCCGCCAACATTTAAAAATAAGTTACATTTAATAAAGTTGCCAGCCATTTTTGATCATTGTCACAAAAATTTCGTGGCCCCCAGAACATTTTGAACAAAAAGCTGAGAAAATCTAGTTTTTGTCAAAGACTACGTCAGGATCAAATTCAGAATGATCAAAACATAAATGGAGTAGATCACGTCCATCAACACCCCTAAAGCTTGCACCGTCCTATACCCCTTCATGGGTTCGACATTTCATTCAGTAACATTAGGCAGTTTTGATTTATATGATGTTTAATGTTTGATGATTGTGTTAGCTTACATCTGCGTAAGCAATGCTTCTATCGCTTGTTTCTGCTTCTTCTCCGCCTGTGTTTTGATCTGGAGATTCTGTACTCTTTCAGAATATGCGTAATAGCGCCCCCTACAGTATAACAGTGAATATGTTGTCAATGGCGGGGAAATAGTTAATAATATGCCTAATAAGTTTTGATTAGGTCAGAGGAACAAACAGCACAATAATATGAAGATCTGAAAATAAGGCAATTTCGAAATGTTTTCATTTTTATATGTACATCACCTCTGGGACCTTGAACATAAAATCAGCAAATGTCAATCTCATGAACATGAAGGTTAAACATGTACATAGATGTACAGAAACACACATGCATAAGTGTGCACATTCACACACACACACACACACACACACACACACACACACACACACACACACACACACACACACACACACACACACACACACACACACACACACGCTGTCAAGGTGATGCATTGACTTCACCTTCAGGCAGTAGATTTGGGCAGACAGAGCGCATCAGAGCCAATACAATGCTCACTAGTGATAGAAGATGTTGTCTCTCTCTTTCTCACACACACTTAACATCAGAGTTTCCTTTTCACCCACTCTATTCTTCTGTAGCCTTGCTGTATCTCAGAGGGAATATATTCCCCACCACGTTAAGTGAAATGACCTTCCTTGTAACAGATACTTGGACAGATCTAAGCGGTCATATTCTTTTCTCTCTCTCTCTCTCATATACACGCATTTAAACATATCAAACACTGATAATATCATATTTGGTTGCATAACTAGTACCGGCCAATCTTTATCAGTTGTATCAGATCCAGAACTAAGCCAATCAAGCCATCTCCAGACTAAGAGGCTTATGGGCTTAGATGACTTAAACCAGACATTAAACTAGACTACATCCTAAGTGACTAGCTGGCTAATTACTTTTCTGTCTTAAAGCTTTAGTCATGCTTCTAAAGAGCACAGACTTTGTAAAGAAAGGCTAACCAATTAACCCTTTAAGGGTTAGTTCAACCAGAAATCACATTTACGGATTTTTCCCTGTGAAACATTAAAGGAGACATTTAAAAAAAAATTCCTACCATTTTTTTTTATTCAGTCAAAGATAAAATGGCCAATCAATCCCCAAAGAGACAGAAAATTATACCAAGGCTGCATTTATTTCTTAAAAATGATAGTAAAAACAGTAATACTGTGAAATATTTTTCTTAATAATATAAAGATTTAATATAAGTCTATTTAAATTTTAAGTCTATAATATATTTCAGAATGTAATTTATTCCTGTGATGACAAAGCTGAATTTTCAGCATCATTAATCCAGTCTTCAGAGTGACACAATACGATAATTTACTTTGACAGTTGTTCTGTCAAATATTTTTGTGGAAACCATAATCTTTTTTTTTTTCAAGATTCCTTTATCAATAGAAGGTTCAAAAGAACAATTTATTTGAAATAGAAATCTTTAACGTTATCAAAGTCTTTACTATCCCTTTTGATTAATTGAATGCAATTTAATCCTCGTTGAAAAAATTATAATTTCCTTTAAAAAAATCTTACTAACCCAAACATTTAAACAGTAGTGTATGTAGTTTACATTTAAAAATGTTTCACAACTTTAAATTTCTCAGCACTATCTAGTGTAATTGCCATCTAGTGGCGTTTTCATATTTTAAGTTTTATAATATACCACGTATCAAAAACGAATATTAAATTGTCAACCATTTTATTTTAATTTAGTTTTAGAATCATGAAAATGTGTTCAAGTTTCATTAAATTTTTTTCCCAGTTATGATAGAATTATATGGTAAAAGAGCAGCATGAACATTCTTCAAAACATCTCATTTTGTTTTCCACAGAAGAAAGATGGGTTTAGAACGACATGAGGCTGAGCTAATGATGGAGAGGAGAGGAGAGGAGAGGAGAGGAGAGGAGAGGAGAGGAGAGGAGAGGAGAGGAGAGGAGAAGAGAGGCCCATGGGCAGTACTGACCTTCTTTGTAGGAGCCTAAAGACAGAATTACCTCTCCAGACCCCCCTCTCCCTCCTGTCCGGAGCCACGGGTGTGATGCTTTTTCTAGGCCACCGCACACACCTCCAGCATCCCACAGTGCACCAATGTATCAATGTGGCCAACACAACAAAACAATGCTGTGTGTGTGCGTGCGTGCACATGACAGAGTGTGAACGTTATCGCTGTTGTTCCCTCCCCCTCCTCCACTCGTTCTCTCTCCAGGGACATTTGTAGACGAAATAGCTGCCCTTCCAAAATCCCCAAATTACCCCCAATCAACCCTGCCCTTCCACTTTCTGATCCTTCTGTGTGCGCATATGTGTGTGCGCGCAATGAGCATACGTGGGCTATTAGCACTCAAGGAGAACTCGTCAGACCCAACACCCCTGTAAAGGGCCTTTAGAGAACACTGGCACCACTGTCTTATCCAGCAGGGGAGCAGTTAGACCTCTTGCTGCCCTTAATGACCTCCATGATCATGAGTCAAGGCAAAGCATAGATAACAGTGGCCGGATGTCAAAGTCACCTTCCCGCAAGCGACGGGAGGAACAAAAAAGGCTAGTTGGCCTAGAGGATGGGGACGGAGGGTACTATTTTTGCTATGCTGGCTCGAACTGGTCCTGCAGCAACTCTGTTGCCCCCTCTGGGCTCAGTTACTACAACGAAACTGTGGCACCAAAATGGCTCCCACTGCAGAGACGATGCGAGAGGATAAATTATTTGGCGCTGTGGTGAGGACTTGCTCACTTGTGTTTGTGCATGTGTGAGGGAGAAAGAACTGACAAGGTGACAAAGAACTACTGGCAGAACGTCTCTTAATTTGTCAATATCAATGTAAACAGCTCAATGTTACCACTGGGGCGACAATCTGACATTACAACAAATAATATGCTTGCTTTTATTAAAGAAACACAGCTGATATCATTTAGAGTCAGCGTGAAATAAAATTGCCCTATTTATTTTTATAATGGCCTTTTTTTGGCCCAATTTTTTTTTTAAAGGGACAAAATGTTCTTCATTACATTTCATCAAAATATATAAAGTTAAGAAAAAAACTTTTTTCACTTCTGAAAAGATTATCAAAAAAATTATGTTAACCAATATAGCAAAATAGCTATAAGCATTATTTTATGCTGCTGTAATGGGAAATGCAGCCTTTAAAAAATATTGCCAATAGTTAACACAGTAATTAATGCAATAAAGGCTACGGCAATAATAGCAAATTATAGATGCTCTCGAGGGAGAACTTGACCTTTAGCCTTCATGTCCCATCCACCATCTCGAGCCCCAGCAGCTAAAGGCTCAAATAAATATGATTCCTGGGACATTTCTTCCTCTCCACAATTGACTGCAAACTTGCTTTCAGGTTTCAGGTCTTACTTTATTCTGGTGTGCAACATCAACCTTACAGGGTGCAATCAATTCCTGATGGTTCCAATTCCCGATCTCATCCTAATTTGTTTTAAAACTGAATATTCAGTATCATGTGTAAATTCAATACATTGCACTCTGGAAGTAAAATAGATTGTAAATGCTCTTTCGTGCTGACTTTAAATTTAGATCTTACAACAACATTCAATTAAATGTGATTTAAATATTTAAAAAAATAAAATATTAGCAAAAAGTTTGTGGTCAGAGATTAACTATGCAGTTTATGCATTACACTGATCAAAAGAGACAGTAAAGACATTTATAATATTACAAAAAAAAATCTCTTTCAAATATTTGCTGTTCTATTTAACTTTCTATTAATCAAAGAATCCTGATTTTTTTTTTTTAGCACAGTTTACACAGAAATGTTAACCAGCACAATCAACATTGAGAATTATCAGAAATATTTCTTGAAGCAGCAAATCAGCATGAATGATTTTTAAAGGATCATGTGACACTGGAGACTGGCGTAATGATGCTGAAAATTCAGCTTTGACATCACAGAAATAAATCTCATTTTAAAATATATTAAAATAAAAAAGCAGTTATTTGAAATTGCTATAATATTTCACAATATTACTGTTTTTACTGTATTTTTGATCAAATAAATGCAGCCTCTGTGAGCATAAGAGAATTCTTTTAAAAACATTATCAACCCCAAACTTTTCAACAGTGGTGTAAAAAATAAATAAATGTCATGATTCATCACATTATTCTAAAAGAGCAATACAACTGCTATTCCTTTCTGCTGATTTAGCCAAGACCACAGGAACAATGAACCAATAACATCATTACCATACAACAGCAATCCAATTAAATTCAAACCGTAAAAACCTCGCTTCATTATTTTGCGCCATATATTTTGTTGGACTAGGAAATACGTCACATTACAGAGGTTAAATGCATTGCAGATGCTATTTCATGCTGTTTTAAATGGTTAAATCAACGTTTAACTTAATTCAGCCACTTCATCTTAAAACGTGATGGTCATTCTAGCAAGTAAAAGGCTGAATCTCTAACCACCCCATTACTGCAGCTCTAGAGTCTAGACATACACACTAGACAAACACACACGAACTTACACAAACAGACACTATTGTTGTGGTTGGGCTAGGAAAAACTTAATCCTAAAATCACTGTGCGCACATGGGCGTACACACACACACACACACATTCTCTTAAGCTGGGATGGAAGAAGCCGATCTACTGTGGATGAAAGACATTCCTTATCATCAGCTTCCTCATAAAGGAACTGGAATAGAAGGTATTTACTCAGCGAGACAGACTGAGAGAGAGAGAGAGAGAGAGAGAGAGAGAGAGAGAGAGACGCAGCATTCAGCTGCTTCAAAGATTGTCACACTCTAATCAGAGAGAGAGAGAGAGAGAGAGAGAGAGAGAGAGAGAGAGAGAGAGAGTAAGTTCTTCCATTTCAGGTTAAATCCCTGTTTCATCCTGCATCTCTCTGTCTCTCTCTCCGGGTCATGAAGTCAAGTGCCGTATGAGTCCGTGTTCAGCGCATCGTTTGTACATATGTTTTGATAAACATTCACATACATACATTGATAGACGGTCATTTTTGGTCTCGTAACCCCTGCTGAGAGCATATGCTTTACCCTCTTGTCATTGTGACACACACACACACACACACTTACACACAAGCACTTCAGACGAACTGACAGGCCAATCAAGCCCATGCTGTCATTTCATTTTAATGACTTGCCCTGTCACTCATTCGCTGTTCTACAGGGAGCAGACGCACACTCACAGTCACTGCGTCACTAAATAGATGAGTTGAATATAACCTCCATTACCGAAGGAGAGGCTCCGGCGAGCCGAAAAACAAAACCCAAGAAAGGAACGACTGTTAGACTGTTTGCTCTGGATGTCAGTTTAACATGACGCATCAGTGCTCTACATTGTGTGTTCATCGACTGATAAATTGTGGGGTGGTAAATATTTGGAGGCCACGCTGAAAGCCAAAATGTAAAAAGACCAGGAAACGGAAATGTGACAGTGTCGGAATTTCCAAGGTGCTGATTTTGATGAGGGAAGCAACAGCAAATTTATAGAAATGCAGTAAGTCTTTGAAGAATGGTGCAAGAATCTGGATCAAATCTCTATCAAAAAACTGCATAATTCAAACTCTAAAATCTGATTGGATGAGCCACGTTCAAAGTCACTAAAAATGACATTACAAAAGACATGACGTCACATTCGATATTAGATGTTCACTGTAAACAACCTTACTATCAAAAACTGTGGCAGAAAAAATATCACAGCAATTATTCAAAATAATTTTGACAGTTTATTTAACATATTTTTCCTCATAACCAGACCTTTGGGAACATTAAATGACTCTTTTTATGTTTTAATACTGCAAATATCTTTCTAATAAAAACAATATTTGTGAATAAAATGTCTTGCATTGAGTTTGCAGTGTTTCAGTAGGGCCTTCCTGTAGAGTGCTGTGTAGTAATATGCGGCTGGCAAAGAGCATTCGCTTAAAGGATGGTATTACCGCATTCCCCACACTTACAAACACACGGGCTGGGGCACTGCCACGACAACTGAAACCATGACAGTGAGAGGGGGGTTGAGAAAATAGCCAAAAAATCCAATGATCACGGTGTGACTTCGGCCCAGAGAGAAGCACACACTCGCATTCGTACACCTCCATAATTACAGAGGAGAATGTTCGAGACAGAGACAGACAGATACGGTTTTAATTAGCAGCTGATTTATGCAAAGCATTCTGACGTGTACATTTTATTTTTTATTTTTAAGAATCATATGCCAAAAGCACATAAAATACTGACCATGCTAACAGTAAGAGGTGGTGGTCAAGGTATAGGCAATGCATGTAATTTAAATAAAATGTTGCTCCAGACTGTTAAAGAATGTCAAGGGCATGACCTTTGTCCCCATAACCTGAGCTACATTCACAGATAATTCACGCCTGAGAGTAGGTGATGGATTATTTACATAAAGACACATCCGCTTGATGCTGATCGTCAATAAGTGCTGATTTCAGACTAACTGTGAGTGAAAGCTGGTGCCATTTCATGCTGCAGCTTTCTCTCCCTTTTCCCTCCTCTCTTTGTCTCCATCTTCCTTGGATTTAATCTGAGCGTCTTTATTTAAACAGCTTTGTGTTTTCGGTGTAACTTTGTGTAGCTGTGTAACATCTGTGTGTCTTTTTGTCCGTGTTGCTAAGCGGACAGGGCAGTGGTATCTAGTTAATAATGAGAGCAATTGAGACCAAGGAGGTGAGAAGGACATTTCAATCTTTCCTGCTTCCTTTCATTTCTATTTACAAAAGCCTCGCTCACAAAAACCTAAATGATGGATTCTAGAATAAAAAATTACAATTACAACAAAAATGTCAAGACACAGCAATTCTATGTAAGTCTACATTCAATGTAGAAAAACATAAATACAAAAATAACTCCAATAGAATTAAAACACATTTTTTTACAAATAAAAACAAAAATAACATATACAAAAGACAATAAAAAATAAACGATATATATTTTTTAAAACAAATACATCTAAAGCACACAGTTTATTAAAAAACAATTAAATCACAAACAACGAAATGGAAAACCCCAAAATGAAAAGGCACCGTGATGAAATGCATAAACAAATGGCTTCGATCCCAACGAAATTCATGAGCTAAGAAAAATAAAAAAAACTCAAACGATTTCCTTAAATGAGCTGCGTTATTGATAAAGCATTTCCAGCGCGTGCAGGATCAATCCTTTATCATTTTTAATTTTCCGCTCCGCTGCTTTGAGCTCTTGTGAGGAAGACCAGGTGCTTTGAGATTCAAAATGCCCTTTAAAGGAGGACTTTAAAGAATAAATTATTTTAGCAGAAAACTATTTTTTGTTGTTGCATGAATTAAAAAGAAAAACATCTTAAAATAAGATAAGTTGTGATTTGTAGCCTACAGAATTTAATAGTGGCGGCGAATAAATGACAGGTCGTTTTATTTATTTTAAACGCATGTTTGTTCACAAAATATTTTCACGATGCGTATGTAAAAAAAAGATAATTTCTGCATTGCTGTAGTAGCTCGCTGCAGGACCAGCGAGAGAGAGAGAGAGAGAGGAGAGAGAGAGAGAGCACGAAAGTTTTTTTAAATGTCATTCCAATGCGCTCGGCCGTGTCACGAGAGATGAACAAAACTTACACAGCATTCTCTTCATCATCCCTCGGTCCCTCATATTTTTTTTTTGTCTCAGTGCATCGGTCTCTCGAACTACAGAGGTCAACTGTGAAGGGAAACGTGTGTTTTGAGGACCATGGCACCTGCTACTAATTAAACCGGGATTGCGGGTCCAAAAATATTTTAGTTGTTAAAAGACCGGGCTTTTACAGGTGTTTACTGGACCAAACGTCACTCTAGTTAAGCGGCTAACAGACAAACTGAAGGCCGTTTGATGGCATGCGTATGACAGTCGCACGCGCATCTGCCAGCGTCTCGTGCAACCAATTCTGCCACACACACACAATCACAGATCTCACACACTCACTTCTGGAGCTTCTCGGCTTCTAGAACGTTCTACATCGTATGCCTTATATTTCTTGAGAACTTTTCGTTTTCAGCCTAATTTCGTATCGATAAAGCAACACGAGCCAACACCTCGACTAAAAAGCGTTGCGCGTGCCGGTGGTCAGTGCGCATACTAGAGCAAGGACTTTGGGCACGAGAGGCATCTTCAACGCAGAACAAGCGTGACACTATTACCACATTTAAGGACTTATTATACAGAATATGCCACGAACACAAATACAATAATATGTCTATTGGAACTGACTTACCGATAAGCATGTTGTGGAAAAAATATCCTGGTTTCCAAAAAGAAACCAACCAAAAAAACAAAAAAATCAGCGCAGGAAAATCAGAGGGGTTAATAAATATTCTCCGACAGGTCGATATGTGACTTTTCCCCTCAGATTTCTCACTCTTCGATGAGTCTCACTCTTGTTTCTGGTCCTAGAGTTGATGTGTCAGAAGGAACGTTACACACTCGCGCAGTGCTCCGCTGATCTGCGCGCCCTCGACGGGGAGGAGGAGGAGGAGGAGGAGGGAGAGTATGATCGACAGTCTTTTACCCCCATCTACACCCCCACCACCTTCTCTCTCTCGCTCTTTTTCCTGCCTGCCGCTTAACCTGAACGAACGGCACAGATGGGAAAATTAGCTGGTGCTATTTTCTCCTTTCATGGTCCTTGATTTCGGCTAAATAATTCTGTGTGCGTCTGTGAAGGGGGGTGGTATTTTTCTACCTACAATGATTCTAGATAATTTAGCAGACATGGGATACTCTCAATGATACATTTACATGGATTAGAACTAAACCATAGCCAATTATAAAGAAAAAAATGATGTTTGTTTTGTATTACATATCAAGTGGGATACTGCATTTATACAACGATCATGTAATTGTTTCAGACAAAATCCGGACGGTTAAGGCCTGTTCACACCATGAACGGTCACTGTAAAGATCACTATAGCTTTTAGCGTCCACACAAACGCTGTCACTTTAAATGCTAACACTTTCCAATAAGGTTCATTAGTTAACATTAGTTTGTCTTAACTAACATGAACAAACAATGAGCAATACATGTGTTACAGTATTTATTAATCTTTGTTAATGTTAGTTAATAAAAATCCAGCTGCTCATTGTTTGTTCACCATGCATTAACTCATTTTAACAAATACAAACTTTGATTTGAATAATGTATAAGTAAATGTTGAAATTAATATTAAGTAATAAATGCTGTAGATGTATTCATTCTAAATTCATGTTAACTAATGTAGTTAACTAAAGAATCTTATTGTAAAGAGTGTTTAAATTAACCATCTCTTTAAAGTTGGGTGGATTCTGATTGGCTGTCAATGTTTCTATCTTTCAAAATATCGCTCTGAAAAGAACGTTCCAAAAGAAGCCAAAGTATCAAGCTGATCAAGCCAGTCTGGAACAGCATAGCATATGTGAGTGGAGCGGCAGAGATTCACAATCACGTCATAAATAAACAGGTACAGGTATAAGAAATAGGTTAAGTACGCATATGTGTGGTATGAATACAATCAGGAGAAAGTACATTCAACATGTTGCCACTATAATGTGACCAACAATGACAGTCAGATTGCTTCACCAGCATTTAAAACTCTCCCTGAACTCATGGGATGCTCCGTTGAAAATGCACTGTACAGAAACCCTTCGCCTATGTTTCATAAATACTGAAATTTCGGTACATTCCACTCCCTGTTCTGCACAACTGACATACTTGGATATAGAACGTTGTGAGCACAAACAAGTGAACTGAGACAAACAAGTGAACCATCAACCACCTGCCTGATCAGAAAAAAATTAACCAGTGTAGTCTGTGAATGATTGAGAGAGAACAGAAACCGAACAGGAAATGTTTCTGGAAATATTTTAGACCATATTCACATTACAAAATATGGCTTTATTTTATCAATAAATCTGATGGCTGGTATTATTACAGCATGGTATCTCCATCAGTCCTCATGGGGCATTTTGGACCCCCTACTGGTGCCATAAACACCTCTCCCAGAGTTTCCCCTGGAGGTCTTTGTGTCTGTACTGGAGAGTGGACTGGGCTGTATTTGACAAATGACTAGAAAGAATCTTTGTACAGATTATTCAATTCTTTCTTTTTCTTTAACATACAGTTAAATCCCTGAAATTACCTTCCTGCATCATCTTTGCTTCCAGGTATGTACTGTGACCATGACTCCTCTCGCTCAACATATTACGTAATATTGTAGATATAGCACAAACAGTGATCCGATGTATGCTGGTTCTGTGTGCATATGTGTATGTGTTTCATTTTGCTCAGCCTGAAGCTCTGAAGCTCTGAGACATTAGCGGTGACAGCAGAGACAGCTGTGCCCTCTTCCTGCCAAAATACTTCCGCCATCCATCCATCCATCCACACACACACACACACACACACACACACACACACACACACACACACACACACACACACACACACACACACACACACACACACACACACACACACACACACATATACAGTATTAGTGTTTGTCTGTGTGTTGTGCTCAAGAGAACAATTTAATACAATCAAATAAATGGTTTGGCCTCTTTAAGAGCATCAAATTAGCATTTTCATCTCTCATTTTAGATAAAAGTACAGTTCGTCCTTATTTACTCACCCTCAAGTTGTTTAAAAAAAAAATTTTTACATTTTTTTTTTATGGAATATACACAAATAATTTGTGAGCTGTAGCGGACATGCATGACTTCAGAAGAATCAGAATATAGAATCTCTGGTTTTTATCGTGTTCTAATAGTGTTTTTTTAGTTCCATTGGAAATATGGAAATATTCTTTAGAATTTTTTTGGGGTGTTTCACAGAAAAAAAAGAAAGCATTCAGATTTGGAACGACATGAGGGTAATCAAATAATTCCAAACTATGCCTTTAAACTAAAACCACATTCAAAAAAACATGTCTCAAGACCTGTAGCCACACAATTGCATCAGCAAATTGTAGAGAACATTGAGTACTTGTCAAAAGTTCTCAAAAGTCAAAACTGTTCCTGAATAATTTGAATAATTCAGCAATTAGTCTTCAAGCCTTCAGTTTTCCAGAGTGCAGTAGGGCGTATTACAAGAGGTGATGGGCAGGTGGAGGAGGAAGTGATTTACTCCTCCAGTAGCGTTAAGAGTCTATTACAGCTGCAGACAGACATTCAGAGCAGTATCATGACCTTAGCGTAGCGCTCAGTGAAAATCCTTTCAGCTGAAAACATAGCTGATGTAAATAAAGCAGCCTGCCAATCAATCCCATCATTCAGAACCATTGGAAAACACACAAACGCCATACACGCGCTTTTGCCAATACCTAAAATACAGTGAGCATTTCATTTCAAAGGGTCCTACTGCCGTGAGCTAGTCTTTGTTTTCTTGTTTCCCACTACCATGTGCTCGTAGCAGCCATTTGGAATAAAGGTGCAAGTAAATTATGAGAGGTCTCACTGCCTGGTAATGCTAGCCTCCTCCATCTGCCTCCTCAACACTTGCACAGGTCCAAGCGAATCTGACTGATAACACGGACTGTCAAACAGAAAAAAACTGCTGATTAAGTCAAGAGAGAGAAACTGGCAGCTTGAGATTTTCGAGGTTGATAAGATCCAAAAAAGCCGGTCTCGCTGTTTTTTTTTGTGTTTTTTTTTACTGCCGTTCACCAGTTCAAATTGAAGCGTCTGAAAATGAATGCATTTGTTTGCATGGATTTTTGTTGTTGAATCGATCTATTTTAGTTTTTTTTATATAAATTATATTACGAGACAAATTTACTATCATTATAACAAGTGCCTATTTAGAGCAGTACATAAAACATATCTTAAAGTTACCCTGTAGTCAATAATTTTATCCCTTAAAACTCATCTTTGATCACCAAAATGACACATGTAAAAAAAAAATCCTTGAAAAAACATTCTTGCCTAGAAATAGCTTGAATGTAACTCTACACCCTTGCCTCATTTAGTATGCGCCGTTCCATGATTATGCAAATTAGCCCCGCCTCCAGTCACTCGCACCAGCTCAGAGATCCACTCGTTGACCTGATTGGTTACAAGGTAATTTGTGACTTCAGAAACACCAGCGATTTCAAACCGCGTTTTTGAGACAGTATTTGGTTCACTGCAGTTTTAAGGAGAAAATCCCCAGTAATGGTGTTGACTTATGAATTTGTACATGGTTTTCCTTTAGCAAATTAAAAACACCACATAGACATGTGATTTTCACCACAGAGGGACTTTAATATATAAAGAGTTCTATGCAGATTATTTCCTTTATTTGCATGATTTTATTATTATTATTATTATAAGAAACATACATGAAGAGATTTGTGTAGATTTGAATTAGCAGCCAATGAATGCAAAACATTTGCTGTAATTAAGTGAATGTACATTTTGAACAAAACACACTAAGAGATTTAATGCCACCAGCAATATGAATATCCGTGAGAGAAAGAGTTTTCACACACTTAACCTGGAAAATCGAAGTACAAAAAGGCTTACAACCTAAAGCAAACAACATCCCACAACTGTTGGCGCTCCCGCTGCATGACACTATGGAATAATGACAGGGGCTGGGGGGAGGACAAAGAGAGCGAATACATATGTGCATTTAGGGAGAGAATGGAAAAGAGAATGGAAAGAATGGAGTTTGAGTCTTAAGCACCTGGGAAAGAGAAGGAGAGAGAGAAAGAGAGACTGGAAAACCAGTAAAAAGAAGTCCATAAAGCAGAGGAAAATATGAGAGTAAAGGTCGAGCAAAGGAATGACTCTTGCAATTGTGCTATAAGCCATTTGTTTTTGAGAATTTATCTTGTGTTTAAGAAAGAAAGAGAAGGTCATACAGGTTTGGCACGGCATGAAGGTGAGTAAATGATGACGGCATTTTCATTTTTCAGTGAACTATTCCTTTAACTTCTGAAAAAGACTATTGTGTGTGTGTGTGTGTGTGTGTGTGTGTGTGTGTGTGTGTGTGTGTGTGTGTGTGTGTGTGTGTGTGTGTGTGTGTGTGTGTGTGTGTGTGTGTGTGTGTGAGAGTGAGAGAGAGAGATTTATCACAGTCATGCGCAACATTACCCTACTTTGATTAGATGCTGAGATATAGCCAACACACAGAAGCACACACACAGATAGGCTGTCTGCCAACATAGTGTCATATGGAGCTTGAGGTTGCTTCCTGCACATCATTTCCTGTGCTGGCCTGTCACTGCCCATCAGAGCACTGAAGAGATCTGACACTGACAAGAGCTGACAGAGGAAAAACACACACAACACAAACACTCCCTGACACCAACACACACATAAACAACAACACACTGAACACACACGTACACACAGCACAGACCCTAACTCACATTACAACAACATATTCAAAACCCAACACAAACAGCATACACAAACAGGTCAAGAAAAATCTAAATGACGATATTAGGACAATAAGCAACATCTACTAGAAGGTAATATTTTGATTAGAGTAGAGATGTCAATACAAATATTTTAAAAATTAAATAACATTACATTATATATGACAAATATAAAACATATATATTAGAAATTTAAAGATATGAAGATTTCTATTTCAAATTAATGCTGTTCTTTTCAACTTTCTATTCATCACAGAGTCCTGAAGATAATGTATGTCTGTATTTCACAAAAATATTAAGTAGCACAAAAAAAAAGTGAATGTAAATTTTTTTTATTTTTTTTTTTTAAATAAAAATAAATAAATAAATTTGAGCAGCAAATCAGCATATTAGAATGATTTCTGAAGGATCATGTGACACTGAAGACTGGAGTAATTAAGTTGAAAATTCAGCTGTGACATCCAAGGAATAAAATTACATTTTAAAATATATTCAAATATAAAAAATATATTTTTTATATATATTATATAATATTTCACACTACTGTATTTTTGACCGAATAAATGTAGCCTTGGTGAGCATAAACATTAAAAACAAAATGTCTTGACACGTCTCTCAAAAAACATTAAAAAAAATTATATTTAATAAATATATCTTATAAAATAGTATTTTTGTAATATACATATTTTTTTATGATGCAGTAAAAAGATGTACACAATATTATAAAAAATTATATAACAAAATAAATAGACATAAAAATAACTATAATGATACAAAATTATTTAAATAATGTTACACAATAAAAAATGATGCACTGTGTGTCTATGGGAATTCAAATCCTTTCTCCAACATTCTCCCCATACGAACTCCCATACGAACACCCATAATATGAGTGTCACAATGAATCTGAAGTGATTTGCTGAGAATGTAAAACCAGAATATTTCACAGCAGCATATTAGCCTGAGTCAAACACATACACTCGAGTGACCTGCGCTCAATGTCACACACAAGCACACACACTCGCACTGGACCCCTCTTTGTTCTGGGGCAGCATCTGTTTGGTCTGATAAAGGGATTAGGACATCCATTCCCCTGACCAGCCAATGGGGTTTAACCACACTGAGAATAACAGTGTGAGTTGAGTGTGTGTGATAGACGGCATCAGAAACAGAGAGGAAGACTAGAATCGTGCTGTACACAAGACTGTAATGTTTGTTCTCATAGTGTGTGTGTAAATCCAGATTGTGCCATTTTTCGCCTGAATGAGAGAAATGATGAAATCCTAATTACACGCTACAGACATCACCCCAAGCAAAGTCTCGCTCAGTCAAGCGCTGCCCAATAAAACACGCGCTCGGAACCTTTAGCCTTCTCGACATTCCGCTCTCTGTCCTTCCACTTCATCTGCATGAAAAGAGTTGTTGCGCGGCTAAAACATGAGAACAGCCATGTATAATTGGGAAAATAATTCGATGTCAAGAAAGACACTCGCACACAAACTCCACTGCATACACACTGATGAACGGTAATGTGTAATAGAGTGGAGTGAGAAAGGCGTTTGTGATTTGTTCACAGTGGGTTTAGGGAATCATTGGCAGAGTTGCTGACAGGACACATTATGCCCTTGTGATTTAAAACACAGATGACGATGATGACGGTGATGAGGAGACTGATGACAACAGCCATGATGTTGATGTTGATGATGTTAATGCCACTGTGATTTTTTTAGTAATAAATACTACTTCCCCCTCTCTCTGTCTCTTTCACCCTCTGTTCCTGTCGTTCTGCCATACTTTATCATTAACTGCAGCCACCCGGAGCAGCCAACCGGAAAATTTCCATCATGAAACACTAACTCATCTGCATATTACAGCCCTATTCGCTCACTACCCGTGCATAAATTAATACATGAATAACAATGAAAGACCCAGTGTCTTTCTCTGAACCGAATGTGACGTTCCTTTGGTAAAATGTTACGCTGTAAAATCTCCTCATGCTTGAATGTGCTCCAAGGTTGAATCCATATACTTTCTGTGTGTGCGTTGTGCTTCATTTGTCCGACCTCTAGTTTTACATCTTAATAATCCGCAATTGTACAGGACACTACATTAAAGCAGACGTGTGATATTTTTGTGCCATTAAAATACTGTACTTTTTGTGCACAGTAAGCTATTGTTGAATTCCTGAAGACTGTAAAAAGCTTTGCTGTTTGTTGGCAGTGGCCCAACCCAGCAGCACTGGATCAACCAATGGTGTGAGTTTGGGGCGGGGCTACCTGTTTGACAGGCCAATCGCAGATAGGGGGCAGTACGAATGCTTGACAATGTCATAAATGTAGAAATTCTGTTTGATGGTGTAAATAAATAAATAAAATGAAATCACACACAGCAGTTTTACCAACAATTCAAACGTTCTAGAATAAGAAAAAGTATAAGTTGTTATTATTTCATTTCATCAAAATTAAATAATTATTTTTGTGGCATTATTATAGTGGCACAAAAATGACATCATCTTTAATGAAAAAAATTGTTGGACAGAGAAAAACAGACTAGTAAACTCTTCGATCTTGAACTGACAAGAGACCAAGTGAAGAGTAATAGGGTGAAATGATGAAAGAGAGAAGCTGTGAATAATCGAACGAAAAATGGTGATAAAAGAGGAAAGTCGGAAGAAGAGAGAGAGAGAGAGAGAGAGAGAGAGAGAGAGAGAGAGAGAGGTACTTTGGAATGGCAGAAAAAACGCAGCTGTGCAGACACACTCATGCAGAAAATTTCAGACTTTAATAAATCACACACACACAGTCACTATAATCCAATACCTCATGCTGCATTAGAGGAGACCAGAGACGGACATCATGAAAGACAGAGAAAGACAAACGCGGGACCAGCATAAACATGCAAAACACAAATCCACAACACACACAGATGAAGCACTGTACCAAAAAATACCAGCATGTGTTCACTAAAACATTGGTATAAATGACACACACACACATGCGTATATATGCTATTTAGCAGACGTCTTTCATTCAAAGATCTTCACAATACAACACAATTCTATACCCTTGAAGATTCTTCAGGGTTAAGGGTACTTGTTAAAGGTCACCATTAGTAATTTGGTTTTTCAACAACCAATGCATATACCAATATCAAGAGAGCATGGTGGCTGATGACAATATGGCCAATATGGCCATGACATTTGAAGTAAATATTTTATAAATAATTAATAAATTGATTAATATTTTTCAATGATCAAATGTAGTAATTTAATAAAATTGTATATAGTTAATATTACAATACATACCGTTGTGGTCAGAATTATTGGAACCCCTGGTAAATATGATCAAAGATGGCTTTAAAAATAAATCTGCATTGTTTTTCGCAAAAATCTAACCTTTCATTGAAGTAAAATAATTGAAAGTGGGGGGGGGAAAAATCACATTATGAAATAAATGTTTTTCTTCAAAACATGTCGGCCACAATTATTAGCACACCTAGAATTTCTTATGAGTAAAATATCTCTGAAGTATATTCCCATTAATATTTACATTTATTAGCACACCAGCGTGACTAGGAACATGAAATTGTCTAGCTATAACTTCTTGTTTCACAGGAGTAAAAATATGAGAAAGCACAAAGGCCAAATTCCCTTAATCATTCACTCTAAAAACTGCTGGGTTGTGTTAACCCAATTTTGGGTCAAATATGGTCTCACCCAACGTTGGATTAAAAATTAAATTTAAAAATGGACAAACCCAGCCGTTGGTTTACAGTTTTAATGTAACCAATGCAATTTGTCCATTTTTAAATTGCATTTTTGTCCATTTTTGATTTTGTCCAAAATGCAATTTGTCCATTTTTAAATTGCATTTTTTAACCCAACGTTGGGTGAGACCATATTTGACCCAAAATTGGGTTAACACAACCCAGCAGTTTAAAACCCAAGAATACAGTTCTGATGTGCAGCAAAAGATTGTTGAGCTTCACAATATAGAAAGTGGCTGTTAGAAAATAGCTAAAGCATTGAACATTTCCACAATCAGGGCAATAATTAAAAAGTTCAAATCAACTAAAGATGTTACGAATCTGCGAAGTGTCTTGTCTTAATGCACACAGCGAATAGGAATGTTTGAGTGGCCAAAGACTCTCAAAGGATCACAGATGGAGAATTGCAGAGATTAGTTGAGTCTTGGGGTAAAACATTTTTTTTTTTTATAATAATTAAAACAACCCCAACATCGCCACACATTGTTTGTGAGGGTTCCCAAACAACATGTGGAAAAATCCTCCTCACTCATCCAAAAACAAACTCCAGCATATTCAGTTCTCAGACACGACTGGAACTTCAAAAGGGACCGGATTTTATGGTCAGATGAAACTTAAAAATAGTTTTTTGGCAGAAAACCCACCAGATGGGTTTGGTGCAAACAGGGATAAAAAAAAAAAAGTACCCCATTCCCACATTTAAATACACTGCTGGATTTTTAATGTTGTGGGCCTATTTATTTATTTTTTTGCTGGAGGTCCTGGACATCTTATTCAGATACATGGTATCATGGATTCTATCAAATACCAACAGATAAAAAATCTAAACCTGACGGCCTCTGATAGAAATCTTATAATGGGCCGTGGTTGGATCATCCATCAGGACAACGATCCAAAACAAACATAAAAAAAAAAAAAAAAAAAAATTGTCACTGACTACAAAATGAAGCTTCTGCCATGACTATCCCATGGCATGGTCTCTGATCTCTTGTCAGGTGTTCTCCAAACTCATCAGGCATTATAGGAGAAGACTCAGAGCTGTTATCTCTGCAAAAGGAGGTTGCAGAAAGTATTAAATAAAAGGGTGCAAATTATTGTGGCCAACGTGTTTTGGAAAAGCCTTTATTTAAAAAATGTTCAGCTCTTAGTTGGGATAGAAGCTGAAATTGTTGTGTTAGCAGACTGATCTTTACTCACACATGCACAGCAGAACTACTATGTACCACTATTTAGTTCATTTGTCCAGGGGCAGCCTGAGAGAAGACTGCCAATCTCAGCAGTCATATTACCTAACATACCCATGATGCACCTTTCTGGGGATTAGGTTGGTGAGGGTATTGAGATAAGGGGAAGGACAGATAAGAATGAGGTGAAATGAAGAATGAGAGAGAAGAGTTGGAAAATAAAGAGAAAAGGGTAGAAGGGGAAATATGTTTTAAAATAGATGGGGTGAGGTAAAATGGTCTGTCAGCTAGAGTGGACCGTTAACAGTGTGGACAAAAGCAGATGCTCTGAGGGATTTAAACAGTCTTATTAGCAAATGTTTATATATGCATACAATCCAAACACATAAAAAAAAATTAAAAATTAAAAGCTAAGCTAATTTTGGCACAAAATAAAAGATAGACATGATGCCCTCTGCATGCACATATCACGCGTGTGTGTGTGTGTGTGTGTGTGTGTGTGTGTGTGTGTGTGTGTGTGTGTGTGTGTGTGTGCAGTCATGCTGATTATGTGGGTTTCGGTACAGGGGCCTGGAGGAATCAACAGAAGGTGAGCAGTGATAAGACTGTAACTGTGTGTGTGTGTGTGTGTGTGTGTGTGTGTGTGTGTGTGTGTGTGTGTGTGTGTGTGTGTGTGTGTGTGTGTGTGTGTGTGTGTGTGTGTGTGTGTGTGTGTGTGTCTCCGTAAATCAAGTTTCCAGGCTTTTGCCTTTCCCTACTGACATGAAAGTGAAATAAACACACACACAAACATGTACCAACACAAATGCCTTTAATTCTTCTAAAATTGATTTCCAGTCTTACCATAGGCAATCTAAAATTTAGTTTTAATTGCTGACAAGTGGAATGATTTCTAAAATGTTTTAAGTACACTACAGTGAACTCTAGAATGCTACAATCCTAGAACGCATATCAGTTATAGGCCCGGTTTCACAGACAGGGTTTAGATTAAGCCAGGATTAGGCCTTACTTCAGTTATGACATTTAAGTAGCTTTTATAACCGTGCCTTAGGAAAAAAACATTACTGGTGTGCATCTTGAGACAAAACAATGGCACTGACATATTTTATTATCTGTCAGTGCAAGTTGCTTTCAGTTAAAATAGCTCAAACATGCACTTTAGTCTGGGACTAAGCTTAAGCTATGTCTGTGAAACGGGGGGTTAGTATACTAATACAATGCTCTCATTGATCCCTTTTAAGGACTTTTACTTGGCGGACATATTTACAATGCCTCCGGGCAGCTATTTTGGGCATTCAAGACTATGGGCCCTATCATACACCCGGCGCAATGCAGCGCCAAGCGCGACGCAAGTGTTTTTTGCTAGTTTCAGCCCGACGCAGTTATAATTTTCTCGTCCTGTGCCACGTTGTTTAAATAGCAAATGCATTTGCGCCTATTTGTGCGCCCATGGCGTGCTGGTCTGAAAACGAGGTGTGTTCAGGCGCATTGTTGGCGCGTTGCTATTCTGAGGCAACTGAAATAGACTGCGCCATTGACCAACAAAAACCTGGTCTATGTCCATGGCACAGTTTTTGTTGTTGTTAAATTTTTAGTTTTTTGATATACACTGTAAAAAAAAACTGTAAATTTACAGGAAACTGTCTGTATTTTTTACAGAATTTTGCCGTTTTGTCATTATACAGTGAATACCTGTTATTTTACAGATATTTGTTGTAATTTAAAGATCCACTATTAAATTTACAGGTAATTGCTTTTATTGTGGTTTTACATTAATTTAACGTTTTTTAAAGGAAATTATCTGTAATTTTATAGGGTTATGTGTAATTTTACATAAAAAATTAAGTAATATTTTACAGATTATTTCTGTGGAATTAGAAAACAAAGAAAATAAGGTATAACTGCAGAAATCAGCAGTCACTTAACATGTTTTCCTTAAAGATTATTAAGCATGTGGGGGTTAAAGTGAGTTTTAAGATTTGTCCACACATTAGGCAGGCCTATTTAATTATTTATAATCTTTTAATTTTGTCTTGCAAATAGATGTTCATTTTGATCATCATTTGTATTTGCCCGTAAATTTCATTTAGGCCTATATTTTATGTCTTTTATGAATCGTTTTCAAATCTGCGTTGCTGCACATTGCGTGGCTTTGTGTGCGTTTGAATGTGTGTGTGTGTGCCCGCGCGCGCGGCCGCGCGCAGATTCAAATTATCCGCCATTACGTTTCGTTGCTTAGTCCCGCCCAGCCCACAACGGTTAGCTACAAATCTGTCTCTGTCGTCGATCTGTGTCAAGGGCAAGCGGGAGATTTGAATTCAGAGCTATAATCGTATTCGACAGAAGCAGCCGTGAGCAGGAGCGCTGCTGAACACATATTAGTTGTAGTCTGGTGTCAGTCCGGAAATAACGCGCCCTTTTTCAGTGAGCCTGGTTCGTCACAGCAGACCTCATCCCGACCGATCAACGGCTGAGGTAAGAGTCTAATACTACATGTAAATGATATTTTATATTACATTTGTGTTAAGTGGTTAGACTGTTTCCATGCTAACGTTAGCATTCTTAAATTATGTTCAGTCATAACTGGCGTCGAGGGCAAAACACAAATGCAGCATGGGTCTTTTCAATTATCGATCTGTGTTAAGAAAGATCAGTTGAACCCACTCTAACTTACTTGTTAACTTATAGACCTAAAACAATCTTTAGTAGACTTGTTATTCATATTAAAGTCCATAATTGTGTATAAAATCTTCGTTATGATAGTCAGTAACATTAAACCAATCTCTTAAATGGCGGGACATTTTGAAACCATGTCTGGAAGCTGAAAACTTTATTTTTCAAATTTTTTTTTTTTGTAAACATTTTTTTTTAACTTTATTTTATTATAGTAAAATTGTAGTAAACACGTTTTTAGCTGATTTTTTTACCATTGTAATAGCCACAGTTTTACTAAAAATAGGCCTACTGTGTTTCTTTTGTTTATATCGTAATAGTTAACATGACTAACTTTATTAAGACCGTTAAGAAATCGAAATACTGTCTGTAACTTAACGTACTTGTTGATGATACAGGAAAGCCTAGAACAGGAAGACTAGAATATGAATACAACATGATGAACCCCTAGGTGTATCTAGGTCTAGGTCACAGTAAATCATATTCATTTAATGTTACTTTCTATAAATGTAACTTAGCTAAAATCACATGGCAGCTCAAAATATTACTGCTGGCCTTTCCAGCTCAGCTTCAAGATCATAGTCCGTTGAGTTTTTGCATTGTCCCAATGGAACATATTCTGACATGTGTAAATCTAATACTGAGTTTTAAAATAACTTGTGTGTGTGTGTGTGTGATTTCAGGTCACGTGGAAAGCAGATGATCATGGCAAACAAGGTATGGGAAGAATTCATTAAAACATAAAAATCATAATGGTTCTGATTCCATATGTTCATAACAGTCTTCTGATTCCATATGATTGCACTAAAAGTATGCACAAGGTTTGGATTTGCTACAGCAAGATTACGATTGTGTTAGATTCCACCCATCTTTCTTTCTTTTTTTTTATAGGCTCTGTCATTTAGAAACATGACTTTTCCTATCACTAATATCTTAATGACACATATCTCTACCTTTTAATCCAGCCAGATGATCTGACGGTTGCTGCTCGCATCTCAGCCTACCTGATGGAAAATTCTTGCTGGATGAATGACCTTCACCTTCAAATCAGCCTTGCCAAGACAGAACTGCTTATGGTTCAACATTCAGCCAAAACATACTTGCTGTGATCCTGCTGATTTGCCTTATCATTAGGAGGATCAGGCCCTTCCTATCGGAGCTACACAACTCTCTTGTTCTATCCAGACTGGGCTATTGTAATGCTCTCCTGGCAGCTCTTCCAGTATCAGTCAAACCTCTGCAACTGATCCAGATGCTGCAGCAAGAGTTGTCTTTAAAGGTAGCCCTATGCCTAAACTCACTGCTTCAGATCTATGTGTCCTCCAGAAGCATGTGTTCTGCAAGTGAACGGCGCCTTGTGGTGCCATCATCCCAAAGAGACACAAAACCACTTTCACTGACATTTACCTGGACTGTTTCCTGGTGGTGGAATGACCGGCGCAACTCAACACATTTTCAAGAAACTGCTAAAGATCCATCTTTTTCATAAACACTTCACCCAATAATACTATATCTTTGTAAAAAAAAAAAACTTGCTATGTGTACTGTGCGACTAACTGGGACTTGTCACTGCACTTGTTGCTTTTTATTATCTTTAATTATTATCTTAATTGGTTAGTCACTTTGGATAAAATGTAATTGTAAATGTTAAAATAAGTTACACTGTAAAGGTATACGGTAATTGCTTTTTATTGTGGATATATTTACATGTTCTAAATTATATACTAAGCATCTATTTCCTATCAATCACTTATCTTGATGTTTAGTGTTTGTTCAATTACTAATACTGTAAATATGCAGGTATTCTGTACTCATACATTTAGTTAATTTAAAAGAAATTGACTGTACATTTGCTATTATTAAGAACTTAATTAGAGATGTTGTGAAATTGGATCGGTACAAATAAAAATAAAAACTGTAAATTTACAAACATTTGTATTTGAATTTATGTACTTGTGTGCATTTTTTATACATAATTTCATTGTTATTTTACACAGAAAAACTATATTAAAAGAAAATTACTGTAGATAGACAGCATTACTATATAAAATAATTGTATAAAACCTTAAATTTACAGTATTTAATTGTTTTAAAGGTGTACATGACTTTTTTTAAACGTTAAAAATCCCAATAATTACATAAGATTTTATGTAATATTAAAGATATAATCTGTTATTTAATTATGGAAAATTACTGTATTTTAACGAGATTGTTTTTTGCCGTTATTTTACGGTAATTTTCTGGCGCCCCAGCTGCCGGAATAATACCGTTTTTTCACGGTTTTTTTTTTTACAGTGTAAACTGTCCCTTAAATGCTGTTTCTTATGCTCAAATAGCGTTAAAAAAAGCTTATTTATCAGCCAATGCACATGGGCAGTCCTAAGTGCGAGTCTCAGGTTTCTGTGGGAACCGGAGCTTCTAACGGCAAAGACTTTTATTTAGAAAGAGGTACTAGGGGTGTAACGATACCCTCATGTCACGATTCGATACATATCACGATACGATATTATTGCGATACTTTAAGACATATGGTAAAAGGTTACAATTTTTTTTTACTTTTGCTAAAAATGCTAAATTAGATTTTGCATTGGGTGTGGAAATGAATAGGCTTGGACTTTGTGCTGGTAACCCAATGCACAGGACAATGGTGACACCAGAATAAAAATATTCATGAGTAAAACATTATATAATAATCGACATTATCTGGACCCCCAAATATTCCCCCATTGCATTTTTATACATTATATTCAACATTATAGTAGTTTAATGTAGTACAGTAATTTTTATTTTGGGTGAACAATACATATTGTTGCATTTTTGTATTGCAATATATTGTGACACGATATATTGTTACACCCCTAGTGTAACGATGAGGCAAGGACGAAGCGAAGAGAGAATCCACATGCAAGCACTACTTTAATGAAGCAAACAGGTAAACCAGGGCAAACAACAGACCATGGAACTCAGGACAGGAACATGGAAAAGTTAACAGCAAACAGCTATAACAACCGACAAACAACAACTGAAGCACAGAGGTTTAAATACACAGGCAAACAAGCTAAACAAGATAACAAGGGGGCGGAGCTAATTAGAAACGCCTGGAGAGACTAATAAACAAGTAAAAACTACAAAGGACTACAAAACATGGCACAGAACAGGAAATAACAAAAGTCCACACAAGACAAGGAATCATGACACCTAGGAGGGACCTATCCTGCCATATTGTGCATTGCAGTTTTTCCCATTTATAAATAATAAGAGTGAACCGTCTTTCTATATCTATAGTCTTTGATATTATACAACAGTTCCCATGTGGCATCCCAGACAAGCTTCTGAGTCGGACTCTTTCTGCAGGTCTTTCTGAGTGAACCATTGAATAATTCACTCAAACGATTCATTCAAGCACACCGATTCATTCAGGAACGAAACAAGGCTGTGTCTAAAATAGCAAACTAGGTAGACATTTTTTTTTTCTTGTTGAATAAGCACTTTGTGACTGATAAAAAAGTATATTCTATATAGTATGCATGAGTGTAGGACCAATGAAATCCAGGGGTGCTTCTCAATATCCCTCCTCATCTCTTCGTTCCTCCGTCCTCCATCCTATGTCTCGGAAACCGATCGAGCTCAGCCAAACAGTTGTATCCTTTGCGGAAGAGCTTTATCGACTAAAATGTGACGCACGTATCAATTCTCCTCCCCCTTCACATCGGTCACAATCATTTTAATTTATACTTTACCTTTGCAGTTTATATAAACCACACATCTCACATATTTCAACAGGGTATCTTGCTTTATTATTATTTATTATGAATTTCTTAAATAACCAAACTAATACAACACAAGGGCAGATCCTTTGAGTGCTGCTGATGACGCTGTGAAGTGACGCTTTGTTAAATATTGTGAAGTATTCCAATGTATAAATAAGCTTTCCTTTGATTCCTCCGTCCTCCTTTTCTTTCCTTGCAGCCTTCCCTCTCATTACAACTACTCTCCCATGGCCACATCCATTGCACACTTCAGAATCTCTTTGGAAGTAGAAGGTCAGCCTACTGTTTTATGAATATTGTGAATTCATACATACAACAGTTTTACGTACTGTTTTTCGACTACTATATAGTAGGGAAGTAAGCATATTCGGCCGCAGCCCAATTGATTGTCTTTATGAATTAATCATTCAATCATTCAATCAAATAATTAGTTTAAACAGATTTTTTTCAGGAATGAAACACTACTACGTGTTGCTCCGAGACATGCAGCGTCTTATAATGCTTTGCCTTCGTTTGGAAATGTATTTATCGGCGGAACAAAAATAGACAAAGTAATTGGTGATATTGTGCCTAAAATGTAAGCTAATGCTTAATTAATCAAATGCTTAACTTGCTATATTGTGTGACTGGCTACTGAACCCCGCTGTACAGTGTTCGCCATTTAAAATGAAAAACACATATGAAGAGTTCAGATGCAAAAACCTCTAAGTGCCATCTGAAATTTTCTTTTAGAATGATCATTTTTATCGAGCCTGTATATTTAAGTTCAGTAATTTCACTTAAATGGCAATGAAAATAACCTATTAGTTGTCCTTTAAGTGAAATTACTGAACATAAATATACAAGCTTGATAAAAATGATCATTCTAGAAGAAATTTTCAGATTGCACTTAGAGGATTTTGCATCTGAACTCTTCATATACAGTACTGAATCAGTCAGTCACTGTTTTGTGCATGTGGGGATGTGTATGCAAGCAGACGTGTGATACAGTATGTGTGTGTGGTTAGGCTTCAGGCATTGTTGTATGCTCATGGGAAAGGTTGTCCAGTTTAATTTGACTTCTATTATGCTGTCGGACACTAGCAGAATGGCTAATCAATGAGCCTTTATATCTTTGTGCTTGAATGCAAACACGCACACTCACACAGTGTGCATGCATGCATCTCAAAGGTTCTCCATAAACGCCTTGCACAAATGGGATCGGCATAGTGCTATGCCATTTAGAATCATGCTAAAACCCTGACACACACACACACACACACACACACACACACTGCATAAAATCTAGCTGGCTCCGAGACTGTGAGTGCCTGTACCCCGTTGCTGAAGGGGGCGTCGCCACGTCGAGCATTTCCATGGTGAACATGTTTGGTTGCTATGTAATTATGATCTATTTGTATGAGAGCCTGCACCTGAAGTGGGTCTGACTGCTGCTCATATGATTGGCCGTGCATACGTGTCTTTTTTATGTGTAAGAATCAACAGCATGGAAGTTAGCTTTAATTTCACATTTGCATTACAAGAGAAGGAAAATTGTGTTCGTAGGCCTGGATTTGGAGTGTGTCATTTGCATGTGCTTGCTATCTGCGCACGATTGTGCATAGCTCTGTTTTTGTGCTCCAGGACGAATGAATTGTGCTAGTGGATTATTTCACTGTTGTTCAAATAAATCGACGAATTCCACCTCTAATCATAAGATTCTGTCCGACTCCGCCCATTTCTGTGGAAATAAGGCTGAACGACACAAAGCTGCCACCAGCTGCCTCGCTTTCTCTCCTGCAATTATCTCTAGGCCGACATGTAGACGTACAGCCCCGTCTTTACCACCGTAACTACAACAATCAGCATCTCACGGACCTTTGAAATGCTCCTTCCTGACCTATCAGCTGGGCTTTAAAGCTGCATCACCATGGAAACATAAAAGCCAGTAGAGTCAAAATCACATATTAACTGCAGATGGACACAATGAGGTCTAAGGGTATGAATTACATGAAGATGCCTGTCAGACCTCAGCTGACAACATGAAGGTGGTTGATTATGTTTTAAAAGCCATTTGCATGTCATGTATATATGAATTTGTCAATAACACCAATTTGATGCGTCTTTTAGCACTGGCAAAGAATTTCTACACATTTATTACTAATATTAGGAAAAAATGTTAGGTTACAAAAAAAAAAAAATCAACACACAGTATTTATATAATATTGTGTGTTAATTTTTAAACATGAATAGCATTACATGATTGAGCCAAGTTGGACATGTTCCTGGATCAACATATTTTGTTGGTCCTGACCTGAAGCAACATTGCTATCCTAATCATATCCCATATCCCTTTTATATTTTAGTTCATTATCACATTTGGAGAATGTGGAGTCAAAAAGTTTGGAATCCCCAGCTCAAACCAACCCTTGAAATTCCAGAGGGAAATGATTGGCTGATAGTTTGGTTCTCTTGGTTATTTCGGTCCAGACCAAAAAAGAAAATGTACTGATATGTACAAGCTCAGTACTGGTTTGCTATGCATTTACACTGTCATTTTTAAAACTGAACCAAAAAAAAAAAAAAAAATGATGACATATATTTTGCAAACATACAAAACAATGCTGTGTGTTGGTCTAAACGAGCTCATTGAACAGTATGTGCATACATATTAGAGCTGCACGATTAATCGTTAAAAGATCGCAATCTCGTTTCAACCACCCACGCAATCTTATCCCTATAAGACAGCGATTCGGCTAAGTCTATTAAACCTTCAACATTCAAATCTGCGTTGGCTGAGAGCAGTTGTCATGTATAGGGGTATGAAACAGCTTCACGGTCGTTTCAACCCCACAGTATCATTATTTCTGTAACAGTAATTCAGAGAAGTTCTGGGATAAAACTTATAGTTTGAATAAAAACACTGATGTCTACGGTAGCGACCAACAAAGAACAAATCACCTTTTGAAAGCAACTTGACGCTTCAAATAAAGATTGTATCAATTACATCGTTACACCAGTAGGTGGCAACAAGTGACTGTTAAAAAATGTATTTGTCATTATCATTAATTTGTTTTGTTCAAAAATGCTGATTCATCCATTAAGGGGAGACATGGCAGGAAAAAAACTTTTTTTTTTTTTTTTTTTACTGGTCAATTTTGAGATTTTGGCCTATTTGTCTTCAATAACATGTCTTTTTTCAAGCTTGTGGTGAAAAAAAGTCCAAAATACACATTTAGGTCTTTATTTTACTACACTTTGTCTATTTGCGTCTGTAGATTTCTCCTAAATTCAACAAAAGTTGGCTGTCTGCACCCTGTCATCACATATACCGTTGGAAAGCTCTCTCTCTCTCTCCTGTACAATGTTGTCGGATCCAAATATGGTCATTTCTTTTTTTATCAGAAACCAATCGTGAAATTACAATGGGGCATTTAACTCTAAAAGCGAAATCTCTTTGGCTGATGTCAATTTCCAATTACATGCGACCGTTTGTGTGTGTGTGTTTTTACTGTTTTTTACTGGGGCCATAAAAGTTGAAGGCCATATGCTGGTTCAGTTGAAGGCCATAAATGCTGTGTTATAAGTTTTGATGTGTTTTAGGTGGTTTGTATTGTTGTTCCTAATGATTTGATAAGATATTGTGTCTGTACACAGTTGTTTCCACTAAAAAAGTATGAATTTTTTCAATACAAATCTTTAAAGGCCGTTTTCTCAAAATGTTTTTTTTCTCTCTGAGCCAGAAATCTCCACTTCAGCAGCACTTACATACACCAAACTTTCCAGTTGTATTCCTATCTATATTCTTAAGGTTTTTACATAGGGGTTTGTTCATATATCATTCAGATTCTGATTTATGCAACATTTTATACCTAAAAAACGGGGTGAAAATTGATGTTGACAGTTTTTACTGATTAATGGAGTGATAAAAAGACATATCCAAAATCCCCTCAGTAAAAACCTTTGACTCTAATATGTCAACAAAATGAAACAAGAATTTTGAATCTGGCTTTATCCAATGTTCAGATTTCTCTTCTGGAAATATATGCAAATTAGTGCATATTTAATTAGATAATACCTAATTTGCATATTTAAACAAATATTCTAAAAACTTGTAATGCAAAAGATATTTATCTTAATGTCAGTAATCAACTGGGGAAGTTTCATGCTGATATCTATTAGTTAATTTTTTTTCCTATTCACCTGGGGTGTCTCCCCTTAATAAAAAAGTGAAGTCTTCATAAGTGAGTCTTTTGTGAGTGATTGAATTTGCAGCATTTAAAATTTTGTCAGAATCTTTAGTCATTTACATGTTATTTTGTTTAGTTGTCTATACAGAATCGTCAGAGAGTCCTCTATTCTAAACAACACAATTGTGATTCTCAGTTTATCCAGAATCGTGCAGCTCTAATACATATGATGGTATTTTTACCAGCTGAGAACTCTTGAAGAGAAAAGAGTTAAAAACAGCACCAGGAATATCTCCGCTCATACTTCAGTCAAACCTCACCACAGTTTATTTGAAAGCAGACCAAGACCCTCTGAAAAAAGTTCGGATGGCAGCGTTAACACTTATTCAAATGAGCCTCACTAACCGGACCAAAAGTGGCAAGTATGAACACATTAAAATCTGATTGTTGATAGCAATGTTGTCCTACTTGAATAAATCATACACAAGAACATACACAACGTGATTCACCCCAGCAGGACATGTTCCCAGATAAACATCATCTGCTGGCTCCGGAAAAACCAATCAGTACTATCCTCAAAATCAGAGGGCACTGATTGGTTTCAAAGTAAGCATTTCCAGGACTAATAAAGGATGTTGATCCAAGAACATACCCTATTTGGGTGCTGTTAAGCTAGAAGCTCCAGTCTTTGAGCTCCGATTATGACAGGAACACCAGAGAAAGACACACATATCATACCTGTGTTGCTGTTGTTTATGTGTTTGAGTCTTTTCTGGTGTGTTTTGCCATTGTAGTGTATCTGTGCTTGTGCTGCGGAGTTCAGCTGAATGTTGCACACTTCACAGAGTGTGTACGACCTGTGTTTGCGCTCCCGCTTCGGACGAGGGTTTATAGATGGGGAGTCCTGTCTGGTAAACTCCACCCCATCAGAGGATACACCCTCATGCCCAGTCTGTTCAGTCAGTCTATTCGATCCGTCTTCAACAGGACTAAATGGACGCTTCATTCCTAAAGAGAGAATAAAAGTTTAAAGTTCTTTCATCTGAAATATTTTAGGCCTCTGAATGGCCAAGTCAAGTAGTGGCAGAAGTGTTCTGCAGTGTGACATGCAATGCTCCATCTGAAACTATTTTAAATCACATTTTTCCAATTGTATATTAATATTAAAACTTTATGACTCGATTGATAGACGACATGAAAAAATTGCACTTTGAACAATTTTTTTGTCACATCGAAGGAGTATTATAAACTGATGTGGTGAAACATTACAAATAGTGAAAGAAATTGTGCTGCTTAATATTTTTTTGGAAACCATGGCACATTTTTTCAGGGTTCTTTGATGAATAGAAAGTAAAAAAACAGCATTTATTTATTTATTGTAGCATTATACATGTCTTAACTGTCCATTTTGATCAGTTTTATGCTTCCTTGCTGAATTAAAGTATTCATTTCTCTCAAGAAAAAAAAGAAGAAGAAGAAACCACTGACCCCAAACTCTTGAATGATGATGCATATTATTTACAACATATTATTTTCACATTATTGACAACCTCTGGGGATTAAAGCAGTGTTACTGACCTCCACTAGGGGGAGATGTTCATCAACAATGTCCAGAAAGTTTGGAAATCCTGCATGTTTGTTACAGTCATACATTTTATATGAAACTTTCATCAATGCTGTCAATTTTTATTTGCTTCTTCATTAAAGAACATTTCTTTGCATGTATCATATCATTTTGTGCACTACTAGCACTATAGCAAACTCCATCTCTGGACTTATCTATCAAACACACACACACACACACACACACACACATACACTTCACATGTACAAATGCTAGAGCTTTTTTAAATACACATGCACACACATGTTGGGTTTTAATTTTTTATGGGGACATTCCATAGACAATGATTTTTATACGGTACACACTATATATTTTATCCCCTAACCCAAACCCTACCCTTAAACCTACACATCACAGAAAACTTTCTGCATTTTTATATTTTCACTTAGTATGATTTATAACCTTTTTTTTCTCATGATGGGGACCAAAAATGTCGCAACAAGGACAAGGATTTCGGATATTGCCATCTTTGTGGGGACATTTTGTTCCCATGACGTAGGGTATACCTGAACCGTACACACACAGGCCCCATTGATCCTGCACCTCCTTCTCCAAACACCACTCCCTGACCACAGAGAACAAACACACATCTGTCTTAGCTGCCCAAACACACTGTAAACCCACCCCTCCCAACTCTCCAACTATGAATGGTCAAACATGGCAAGCAAAACAGAATGCAAAAATAAGTTAAATAGTCAAACAAAACACTATTTAATCAACATACTGGTTCAGATTGATTCTACAAGGATTTGGTTTTTAAAACAGGGTGATAAACTGTAACCAGGCAGTTTCATAACGATATTCCTCAGAAACTGCTGTCCCATTAATGACGGTATACTGTCAGCCATTTAAAGCTACAATATGTAATTTTTTTCGCCGCCAGGGGTCGCTAACCTCTTACAATAACAAAGGCGTAGATTGATGATGCAGTGATAAGCGGATACATGGAACTTGCTGTCATGCTGATGGATCTAATAATGTTTATGGATGAGAGAATACATTCATGTTTTTTAACATGGCTGTGGTATGAAGCAGGGCACGATTGCTAATAAGAGACAGGTATCAGCGCCACATGCGAGTCCCGCGGATATAAAGGAATGAGGACATTTCATTCTAATACCGAACCACCCGCAAGTGCTGAATTACAACTCACACAGGTCAGTTTATTAGACCAATTAAACTTGTGAGGTAACACAGCGCTGTTTCACTGGGTCTACACTATCACACTAAACTGCATTTGAGTGTGTTAAAAGTTATAATATTATTCTATGTGCTAGTTTGTTGGCTGTATGAGATTAGCAGTAAGCTAGATCAACATTAGAATAACATACTGATCATATTCTAACATTTCATCATGTTGAGCTACTGTATATTGATTTGTTTTATGTACATTTGCTCACCTGTCTAATAAAGTACATGCAAGAGAGGCGTCTCTGTCAAGTCGAAGTTTGCCGCGAAGCTCTCGGCATCTCGGTAAACGGCACGCCGATATTGATCCTCGTTTTATTTCTCCTTTTGTCCCAAAGTCTGCTTGCCATGATCCATAATGTTGGAACCAAACAACCTCAGTATGCCGCTAAACATTACGCAGTCTGTCGTACACATCTGTCGCCATGGTTACTATGGCAGTACAAGCGGAAACCAGGTATAACAAGGATATTACTGTACGTCATTGACAGGCGACAAGTTACAAGGGAAGGGGCACTATTTAAAATTGTGAATTTCTCTGAATGTACAAAATTCTTGGAAACATTTAGGATAATGTAAGTCCATAAATGAAAAATATATAACACTGTGCAAGTGGTTTTTGGATATTTTGATACAAAATTCTTACATATTGTACCTTTAATCTCTTTACTGCAGGGCTCCAAAATAAGGATGGCAGGGGTCAGTGTGAGAGAGTTTATTTTTTACTCATATAGGGTTAAAAATAAAATGTATAATTTTTGTGGGGGTTTAGTTAAAATGTTGGCAGGGAAAGTAAAAATAAATAAATAAATAAATACAGGCCCGTCCAAACCAGCAGGACAAAATCATTATTGTTGAGCCCTGTTACTGTTGGTCATGCTGACATCATGGAACAGTTGAGATTCATTGAGCTCCTATTTGTCTTAGTTAAACATCTGAAAAGAGCCCTGAGGTCACCCTGTCGTCTCGACACACAGCTGAAGGAGTGGCAGTGGATCAAGGACAGGGCTGTTAGCGATGTTAGCGACCTTCTGTGCTGTCCTGCGGGTGTCTTGTTTCATGTCTTCTATCCACGTCTCCCCATGAGACTACATCAATCAGTGTACCGATATCCTGCTGAAAGTCACTCGTATAGGGACATATGTGTATTTCTGTCACTCTTGCTCACACACGCAAACAAACAAATGCACAAAGAGCAGGGCAGATTGTTCAGAGCTCCAAAAATACTCAACTGCAACATGACATGGTCAACTTCTGAACAGAGCGCCCTCCACAGGTCAAGTAAATATAGCAGTCCTTAAGTTACTGATCGGCTCAGTCAGAGTAAATGGAGTAAAAAAAAATGGGCAGAGTAAAAAAATTTTTTTTTACATAATTATAATATATTATTATTATTGCATACATTTCATTAAATATACAATTAATACATTTCATTTGTAAAGAACTATTTTCATAGGCACCACCACAAAATTTTAATGTGTGTAAATTGTGTAATGTGAGTAAATGGTGTAATATGTGTGTAAATAAAAGTAAAAAGGGAAAATAATAGACCAGAGATATGACAAAAAAATTATTACACATATACATATGTATACATACATACATACATACATACATACACACACACACACACACACACACACACACACACACACACACACACACACACCACATGTGGGTGCACAAATTTGAATTTGCTATTCTGATTCCACTTGTCACTCCAAACTCTGAAAGGTTCGTCTGATTTCAGCAGTAAACACCACTTTCATTCCAGCCAAATCAAAGGTAAGTGGTCATAAGTGGTGAAAGTGAAGATAAAATCAGCTCTGGAATGCCACAGTAATATTTACTATCAGACACAATAAAGATGTGCCAGTAAAAATACAACGTCTGCCAACAGTTTTAAACTCAATCTAGCAAATGGAAGCTACGGTAGTTGTGTGCGTAACATTATTAGCCACTGGCGTTGTATGTTCAGATGAATCTGTAATAGGCTGGCTGAGCTGGAGTGATGAGTCTTCTGTTGTTTTTCCACTAAAGTGATGCTGTCTGGTTTGGAGACACAGCCCTGTGGAACACGATGAGTTGTGTGAACGGCTGACTGCATGCTCTCTCCCTAATAAGTTTGCTGAGGGCCGCTGGCATTACCAGTGGAGCTGGGTGTGTTTGTTCAGGCCATGCTATGTGTGCGCGTGTAATGTGTGTGTGTTCAACTCAGTTGGGACAAGAAGAAATTTCATAGCTTTGTAACATCTGCTGTCTGTTTCATAACGTCAGTTTAATCCATGTTAAATGACTTTCTGTATCATATGAGGTGTGTGTGTATTGCTGTGTATACAGCCTCTGAATTATCCTTATTAGGGGGCTTTTCCCATCTCATACTGAAATAAGGGTCAAATACATAAGAGTGGCCATGCTTAAGAAAAGGAAAAGTCTTTACCTAACTATTTTCAAGAGAGGTTTAATTTTTCTTAGAACTTTTTAGTTCTTTTTTATCAAGGATGCATTAAATTGATCAAAAGGGACACTAAAGACATTTATAATGTTACAAAAGATTTCGATTTCAAATAAATGCTGTTCTTTTTAACTTTCAAAAACACAAAAACTACTGAAAAAGTGAAAAAACATAATCACGATCTGTACATCACTGTACGCATGTATTGGATGTATTTTACAATAATATAAAACGGGTGTCTTGTCATTGGCACATATGCAATTATTTAAAATGTATTTCATTAGTAAGCAGATAATGTAACTAATTCAATTTAATTTTGTATTGATAAACAGTTATTACATTTTAAAGAGCAGGCATGATCCAGTGACACAGTGGCCAGTTCTGATTATGCTAACAGATGCTGTATAGACTATGGAGGTTCGTGAAGAGCACGATCTGTCCAGGTCTCCTGTCTTTGAGCTGTACAACACTAAAGAACATCATTATAAATTCAGAATTATGCAAGTGAAGTCAAATAATAGCGGATAGCAAACTCACAGTGAAAGAGGCGGCCGGCTGATGGTATGCATTAGCATAACTCAACATCAACCTGCACAGCCTCTTATCTCTCTCTCTTTTGCTCGCTGACAGTGCCATATTTTCCAGTGGGGGAAGAGATTGGGCTGTGCTTTATGTGTCTCAGTGATAAGTGAGTGTCCGTGAGATCAGGGAGAGGACGTCTGGGGACTGCTGAGCATTATGAACAACAGATCACTGGGGAAAATGATCCAGAAAACTCGGTAGAGAGGTCAATTAACCTGCAAGAAATAAACTAGGATAGAAAAACGGTTATTCATCTCAAGAGAATGCGGTGGAAGGCACGATGCTAGTGAACTGGTATCAATGAGGCCTCTTTTTACTGATAATGACTCTGAAGTAATCTTAAAACCTACAAAGCAGGAATATGAGTATCTGTGGAAATCTGTTACGGTGTCTTTAGGTATCGTACTCAACCATAACAATCCAAAAACGACAGGCATGAATCGATTCTCTTGATTAACCACTTAAGTTGCTTTGCTCCGTTCACTAAGTGTAAAACCATCAATATTTACTGGTTTTTATGATATATTTTATGCTATAATGAATTTTCTGTCACCAAGTCGAGTGCACGTTTCTTTCGTTACAAAGGTTGCTAAAAGGCACAATGCTTTATACGATTCTGGCACTCTTTCAAACACCCACACACAATCACCTAATGCTACACACACACCACGCACACACACACACTTAGCAGATCAATCAGCTCCCTGACACCTGAGGTTGATGTACTGCATCATCAAATAAATGTGTGAGCATGTGTGTAAACTAGCTCCAGTCAAAATATATGAGGAACAAACACTCACACATTCAGAAGGCTGTTTTACCAAATGCATGAAGAAAATTCAGATGGAGGAGGAGAATGAGATATGACAATATTCTCTTATTCATGCAGTGCACCCACCCACAACCATGCACATTGCAGACATTTTGAAAGCAGGTCATTAACAGAAAAAAACAACACATAAAAACCATCATTACACAGCCATTAACAAATTATTCTAGCTTTCTGAGCTGTGAGGAGCAAAAAGAACAGCGTTGTTTTGAAACTGATGCATGACGTCAGGTAGGGATATCATGTCACGATAGTGTATACCATTAAAATGTTACGGTTCTCGGTACCAATTTCGGTACCACAGCAAAATCTGTTGTAACTATTTTTCTATTTTATTTAACTATTTGAAAAAAATATTAAATTAAATTCAATTACTTTATTTATGATGGTAATTAATTATGAGTAAATAATACATATAAGCATTAAAGGCTACATGCTGTTTAAACGTAAATATTGCTTATAAAAAAATCTCATGGAGACGTAGCTAAATCTACTGTACAGTAGCTTATTATAATTATTTCTGTCAATTTCTTCAAGTTAAACCGAAATTTTATTTTGACAGGTTGCCGTAAAGACCTTTGAGTTTCTGTGTGTGTATGATATGACGATTGTTTTTTCTAAAATTAAATGGTAAATTGCTCATGAAGTGACTCTCAGAGTTGCTCTGGAGATGAATTTCATCATGTCATCATATCGTGAGGCAGCAGAGACTGAAAACAGCGCGAGCGTCACTCGTGCTTCAGTGTGTGTGTGTGTGTGTGTGTGTGTGTGTGTGTGTGTGTGTGTGTGTGTGTGTGTGTGTGTGTGTGTGTGAGGTAAATGAAACCGCGCATCTGCGCCATTCATTCACACAGAGACAAGCAGAACATGCAGGGTTATTATTTAAATAGTCTTTTTGCAGTTTAATATACACAGACAGACACTATATATTGTGGCATATATCGGCTACAGACAGTGCTCCAAGTAAAAAAGTTAGTCTGGAACCCCGCACTGCCTATTAGTGGGTACCGAATATACCCGGTAGGCTACTACAGAAATGCTGGTATCGTCACATTTTCAGTACCGACTTGGTACCGAAGTACCGGTACTTTGACAAGACTAACGTCAGCAGTCATGATGGACATTGAATACAGAGCTAAACACACACACACACATACACATTTACTTATCTAAATAGCGACATTCCATAGACATAATGGTTTTATAGTGTACAAACTGTTTATTCTCTCCCCTTACACTAACACTACTCCTAAACCTACCCATCACACAAAACTTTCTGCATTTTTACATAAAAAAACAACAAAAAACAATTACCAGTTTTACAAATGAGGACGTCCCTAAATGGAGTTTTTTGGTCTCTTCTGTTCTGGGTACAAATTTGTACCCAAAATATAGGTACACACACACACAAACACACACACACACACGCACACAATTACTAATACAAGTTATCCTTATACAAGAAAAGATAATGACTTGAAATTCTTGTTTGCAATATTTTTATAAACGACTTGCTTAGAAAAAAACTTGTAAACTTGTAAAAAGAAATGGCTGAATTGTGGTGACCGGTCAATAGATGAGGTACCAACGTTCCTCTCGTTGGTAGCTGAGGAGCGGATTTTGCGACCAGGAAAAAAGTTTTTCAGCAACTTTAACAAGCAGTCTATAATCCCACCCACTTTGAAGCGGTACTAAACCGCAGTGGAAAAGCAAACCGAGCCGAGCCGAATCGTATCATGCAGTGGAAAAGCACCATAATATACAGTCTTGTACAGTACAAAAAGGTTTATTTACAGTTTTATTTAACTTCTTTTTACATCATTTGCTTATTTTGTAAAAAAAGTTAAAAAAAAAAGTTTAAAAAAAGTTTTAAAAAAGTTAGATACACAAGAATTGCACACACACACACACACACACACACACACACACACACACACACACACACACACACACACACACACACACACACACACACACACACACACAGACACACACACACACACACACACACGGAATAGCATCCTTATGTCATTCCACCAAAACTTTTTGGTTACCAACCTTCTTCAAAATATATTATTTTATGTTCCAGAGAAGAAAGTAATACAGGTTTTTAAATGACACAAAGGTATGCAAATTATGACAGAATTTAATTTTTTGGATGAAATATACCTTTAAGACAAGAAACACATTTCTCTGAGCCGCATCAACTCATCAGAAAGAACTAGGATGGCTCCTGCACCTACCCCAATATTCAAATTGGTTGATCAAATTTTTTCACTTGTTTATTCTCACATTTTTACACTGGAATATAACTACATCCTCAAAGCCAGGAACCTTATAAACTCTTGTGACAGGAACATGCTTTATTGACAGTGTTTAAGTGTATCAAGCCATCTATATACTTCAAAGAAAAGGTATTTTCAAAAGCGCTGGACTTCAAGTAAAGGGTGGCCACATTTTGGATAAACGCATCTCAATCCATCAAAATCTGTTGCTTCAAAGGTCACAGAAATAAGACTGATGCAGTCGCACATTCAATATTACATGACATTTGCATTAAAAACATTGCCTCTCTGAAGATGGTGGTGCTCAACTCCCAGTTGGCATTACAGTCTAGAGGAAAAGGAATCTGGAGAAGGTTCAAAAAGGGACTCTTGGATGAGCCTGGACTGGTCTGGAGAACTATGGCAAAAGTACAGTTTGTTTTGTAAAATCAATAGTTTTACTGGTAATGAGATTACTCTTATGACACTGGGCCTCATTCATGAAACACGAGCAGAACAATTTTTTGAGAAAATCGTTCAAAGCCACTCTGACGTAATTTTTTTTACCCAGCCGTCATGGAGGAGGTGCGGGACGAATACACCGACCAACCATCCTCCTTGTACAACGACTGAACAACAGTGGAAAAGTTAATATGGTTACTGCATTTTTTTATTCAGTAATATTCTTCTAAATAAGACACGTAACGCATTGGCTTCTCAGCTGGAAAAACGCTGCGCCACCAGCTGGCCGTTTTCAGAAGAGTACCATGCAGCTGGCTAAAAACGCTTTGGTGGACACACATTAATCGAATATTTATTGTTATGCATATGGCCTATTAGTCTCTTTTGCATTTATGCAATATAATGGAGCCAAACCTGAGAAGGGAGTCCGGAAGATTCCACAGCGTTCCTGGACATGTAATTTGAGTAGTTGTAATTCATAGGCGGGGATTATGCCAATTGTGAATACGTGTCCTATTTACAAATGATTGGAATTCATTAACAAAAACACATTTAAATAACTCAGAACGTACTCATATATTTACAAAACTTTCATGAATGAGGCCTGTTACTTCTATTACCCATATTGATGATAAAAAAACAAAAACAAAACATGACATCTCTCCATTATCTCAAATGTTTCTCTAAGGCCCCGATTAGACAGAACGTGTTTTTCAGGTTTGAAAATGTGAGGCGCACAACACTCATTTTGATTGGTTGACTTTTTTTTACAGTTTTTCTCCATTGGTTTGGCTCATTTCTTGAAACAGAAATGACATTCTCAAAACAACATGGACAAACCTCCAAACCACTTGGCAATTGTTCACAACAGAATTGAATTTCTCATTCATTTCATCAAATTGCAAATGTCTAAGTACATGTCTCAATGTCTCAGTACATCTTTGCAAATGATTAAGTACAGGTAGCCTACATTTAGCACAATTTCCAAGTGAATAGATCTTGTTGATCTAAAATGATTGTTGATTGTCAGTCTAATGGTTGTTCGCTCCAAAACGTGTCAGCGTCATTTCATTGTATAAGTCATCACATGCACAATAGTCTGTTCAATTGTCAAAATTAGTCTCGAACATAATACCATGAATACCATATATGTGTATATATATATATACCATATAATATGATTGGCCACCGGGCCACGGTGGATGTCCCAGGCCAGCGAGGGGGCATTATAACTATGTGTGCTGCCATATCTGAGAATGGTGTGGCCACTCACATCCCCAGTCTTGGCCCATACAATACACAGAAGCTCCTCATCTTCTTGGACTGCCTTCATTTTGATCCCTGAAAATGAGAGAGGCCTCGTAGGGCCTCACCTACCACAATATGTCATTGTATGGGACAATGTGAATTTCCACTGTGGCCCGCTCATCAGGGCCTGGTTCACTACTCATCCAAGGATGGTCATGGTGTTCCTACCACCTTACTCTCCTTTCCTCAATCCTATTGAGGAGTATTTCTCCGCTTGGAGGTGGAGAGTGTATGAGCATCAGGCTCAAGATCAGAGGTCCCTGCTCCATGCAATGGACGCTGCGTGTGAGGATATTACAGGAGATCAGTGTAGGGGATGGTTGCGACATGCACGCCGTTTCTTCCCTCGTTGGATCGCAAGGGAGAATATACGCTGTGATGTGGACGAGAATCTGTGGCCAGACAGACAGCAGCGTGTGGATGGCCAGGAGGGTGAGGACGGTGGCCAGGAGAGGGAGGGTGAGGACAGCGACCAGTGAAGAACTGTTAGTTGTGAAACTCCAGCTTTATTTACAGCAATGTAGGCTGCATATAATTTTAATTGTTTTTTGTTTGTATGTTTATATTACAGTATATTATGCTGTATACATTTTCTTTTTACTCTGATGTATGGAAGTTACTTTATGTGTGTGAATGATAATGGTTACAATTTCCTTGGCAGTGTGAGTGCATGTCAAACCTTGGAGGCTACTCTTACCCTAAAATCCTATTTCTTTTTTTCAGTTTTATACACAATTGTATTCTGTTAGCAACAGTACAGTAACCATTGTCAATGAAGGACTGGGCTAAGACTGAAAGGTGGACATGAGGGATATTTCAATGGTCCTCTGCCATAGTGACAAAACATCTAAACATTTTGACTTGCAGTGCTTACACAATGCCAAAGGGACGAAGCATTTTGGGGGCACTGACTGTTTAAATGAGAAGGAAATTTAGTTTTGACACATGAGTGAACTGTTTTGGGAGAGGTATGAGATTTTGCGGGTGAAGCATGGTGTTGTGCCGAACCATCCACGTTATTTTGGCAAATGCACCAAGAGTGTTGAGAACGTCCAGTCTGTTTCAAGAAATGAGCCAAAGCAATTGAGAAGGATCTTTGCCATTTTCGTAGCATTGACTCTTTATATGGGAAACAAATTTAGTTTTGAAGCATGAGTGAACAGTTTTGGGAGAGATATGAGCTTTTGCAAGTGAGCTATAGTGTTGTGCTGAACTGTAACACTGTTTTGCCAAATGATCTTAGATTTTTGAGAATGTAATTTCTGTTTCAAGAAATGAGCCAAACCAATGGAGAAAAACTGTAATTTAGAAAAGCGTAGTACTCTGCGTTTTTTGTTGTTGTTGTTGTTGCAGGCGGCTAAAACATGAGGCGCCCGGGTAAAACGCTCACTGCCAATAGAAAACAATTAAAAATCGTGGCCTAAGGCAGCAAAGACGTAAGGGCCAGATTTACTAATAGCTAGCGCCGACGCAAACCCTCTTTTGGCATTAAAAACTACTGTAAGGATTTACAAAAGACACGCAGTGAAAAATAAGTGCTGAAAAAGCATGGTTATTTTTGCGGCAGACCTTATTGCATATGCATTTGTAGGAGTTTCACTTTCAGGTGCAAAATTTATGGGAGGAGAGTATTTAAATGAATCATGCAAAGGGATTTACAAGGTTTGCGCTAGTCAATTTACTGGTATTTTTATCGGCCCAAAAAAACGAAAACAACAGCCGCTAATTTGCGCTGCTCTTGGAAGATTGCGTTGGTCATTATGGAAATGATCCGGCTGCATCTGTGTTCTTTAATTAGCGCGTCTTCAGTAGATCATGCGCAGCACTTTCCACTCCCTTTTGCGCTTTTTTTGGAATTGTGATCTCACGCTAATTTGCCCTGTTCAGTAAATCTGGTCCTATATGACCTGCCTTAATTTTCTACTCAGAAAAAGATCTCAATAATATCACATGCATCTCTTTGCCGAGTTTTCAGACCTTAAAATCTCAAATTCAAGATCGCTTAAAGGGATAGTTCACTCAAAAAGGTTCCATACAGGTTTGGTACAACATGAAGCAGAGTTAATGATGACAGAATTTTCAACTTTAGGTTCCAATTTGTCAAAATACCAAAGTCAACAATCAAAAGAAATTTTAATATGAATGAACTGGAATTCATAGACTTGCACCACATAAAAGCCTAATAAATTAAAGTGTAATACAAATAGACAGAATGAAGTGAACAAATAAATATAGGCCTAATAGGATAAATAAAAATATAAAGTATTATTACTTCAATTATACCCATTCAGAAAACAGCTAAATACTGTCCAAATGAAAACGTAAAAATGCATAAAAGTATCTATAAGTGTCATGGTTTAGGGTTGGTGGATAAAATGACCATTAGCTTATACAAAAACAACAGAAAATCCCCACCATGACTGAAAATGAAATGTGTGTGTGATGTGTAAAAGAGAAAAGGAGAAACACTGAGGAGGAGGAGGGAGGGAGGGAGGGGGAGAGAGAGAGAGAGAGAGAGAGAGAGAGAGAGAGAGAGAAAATGATGCTCCATCTCCATTAAGTGCAGGGATTTGAATGGATTTGGTAGCAGGCCACCTCCATTCCAGCACAAGCAGACTAGTTTCGTAATATAATCATCAAACACTGTACTACACCTACTCAGCAGCCCCATTCTCAGTAGAGGGTTTGAAACTTTTACCATCAGTTGAATCCGTGAGCTCAAGCAATGCTTTTTTAAAAGGTTTCCACATGTTGGCACTGTGTGTGTTGCTTGGATAGTGAGGTGGGCTATTTGCAGCTTCACACACACACACACACACAATTTCAAACACAGTAAAGCCCTTCCAAAGCAAACAAGTAAGTTGATTCGATGTCACTAACACTAAGGGCAAACTGAACCGGCCTTTTGAATAACCCCTCTCACTCCTTCCATCTGTAGATCTGTGTGTGTGTAGGGCAGGAGGGCTAGATTAAACAACAGAGGGCTTAGTGTGTAACTAAAAACGTTTTCCATCACATTTGTACTCACTTTAGCCCTAATCCATCCTGATTACCCTGTCAATCACAACGAAAATACACCTGCCACGTTACGACACACACACTCAGACTGATCAAATGATAGAAGCATACAGCCATGCACCTTAATAGATCAAGCTGGACTATATCATTTTATTTAATAAATGACACAAACATACACTGTAGGCTTGGGATGTATAAAAGGAAGCGATAAAGGCATGGTTGTTGATCTTCCTGTTTGCAGTTATCCTGTATGGCATATTTCGAATAAACTTTATTTAAAGCCTTTATGGATGCAGCGTGGCTTAAAGCTCAGAGACCAAACACACATTCCAGGAATGACGACCACATTTCTAGGCACGGGTTAACCGCAGTGCCATTTGATCATCGCACCCCATCATGAACCCCTGTCATCTCTTAAATAGCCTGTTTATTTTATGTGCATTTAAGACCTATTAAACAAACACTGCATGCCAACATACGGATCTTTAGAGGACATTACATGTCACAGAATTCATTCTCATGTCAGCTTAGAAACATTTAAAGGTGTCGATTTGAACGTGACTGTTATTCCGGGGGGTTGGGTCACATAAACCACAGCCTGTACACTGTAAAAAAAATGTGGCTGCGATTAGTTATAACAACTTAAAATTTGTTGAGATAACTTAAATATCCAACTTAACTAAACTTAATATTTTAAGTCAAGCATGAACACATACTTTTTAAAGTTGAAACAATGTTGGATTTTAAGTTGTGATAAATAATCGCAGCAATTTTTTTTACAGTGTACAATGCAGAAATAAATTTCCAAACAAAACCAAGAAACAAAGCTGAATGCATTTAAACCCATTTAAGCACTTATGTGAGGCTGCACACATTTACTCAAAACTCACTCAAACACAGAGATGTGATTGTGAGCAGTATGCCAGGAGTTCATTCTGAAAAAATTACTTGCGCAAACATGCATCACTAAAAACACCCACTGAAGTGTGTGTGAGAAGGTTCTGAAGGGGTTATAGGGTATAAACCTGGCTTGTTCTGTGTTAAGCTCACCAGCTGACAGGCTGAATATGGGGAGCTCTCTCTTTACTTCAGTACAGCTTCATCAAGCCATCCATACATACATACATCCAGTCATGTATCTATCAACTATCAGTCCATCCGTCTATCTATCAATCTATCTAACTGTGGGGTGTTAATTGGACCCAGAGGGCAAAAGTAATTGCCGTTACACACTCTAACCATCCAATATACACACACACATTATGTTGTACACTTTCCACATTACAAGAAAGGGTAAAAAAAGGTGAACGAAATCAATTAGAGGAAACAGGATGGAAAAAGGGGTAAATAATTGTCTGCTGAGAGGAGAGGGACAGGGTTCTCCACATTCCTGTGGTGGTTAACTGCTTTGGTAGCGATCAGACTCCCCAGAGGAGCCGTGGCAACCCAAAACAGTTTAGGAGCAAACAGGTGTCAGGATGAGACATGTGCTCGATGAGGAGACACAAGTCACCCTGACACACACATACAAAACAACACATACTTGTCACGTCTGCCCACCTGCTTGCATTTTCCGCAACACTGAGCACCTCAAAATATTTTAATGAACCTATATTTGTGACACACTTGCACACACACACACACACACACACACACACACACACACACACACACTGAGGGTGAATCCTTATAACCCTGAATAATGTTTGTCCGTTTCACATGCTGGCATCCTCTCAGCATGTGTTTACATGCTCTTTCACACATTAGATATTCATCAGTGCCATTTACACAGACACAAAACACACACAAATACATTACACAGAGAGAGGTGATGCTGGCAATGCGGTACTGCAGAGGAAACAAAATTGCACTACAGATAAAACTGTGAGGAGAGACATGTATATTATGCAGATTTATAAATAAAAAAACTGTGACAGACAGACAGACAGACAGACAGACAGACAGACAGACAGACAGATAGATAGATAGATAGATAGATAGATAGATAGATAGATAGATAGATAGATAGATAGATAGATAGATAGATAGATAGATAGATAGATAGATAGATAGATAGATAGATTGATTTTCAGACAGGTGGATGGATAGACACATTTTAAAACAGATGGGATAGATAGATTTTAGGAGAGACAGACAGACTGCATGTGTGATGGTCGGAAGCAAACCCATACAAACGCGATGAACACTTATAATCACACACACTTCCTCCTGCCCAAGAGGACCCTTTACAGGTACTTTCACTTTGTACGTGTGTACAGGTCACAGCTATGCCTGGCATGGTTTTAAACCTGCAGCAACAATGTCAGTAATGAGAAATGGTAAAGGAGCTCTGCGTGTGTGTGTGTGAGTGTGTGTGTGTGTGTGTGTGTGTGTGTGTGTGTGTGTGTGTGTGTGTGTGTGTGTGTGTGTGTGTGTGTGTGTGTGTGTGTGTGTGTGTGTGTGTGTGTGTGTGTGTGTGTGTGTGTGTGTGTGTGTGTGTATGCACCCGTCTGTGAGATATTCCCCTTCAGGGAAATCGGTGGGGGGTAAAAAGCGAAAGTGTCTCACTTGGCCAGGTTAAAGAGAACATTTAAAAAGAGAGAGAGAGGACAAATGAGACAAGCACACAGAAAGACAGTCAAAGCATAGGATGGAGGGCTGGAGGAGTCTCTGGAGGTTACAGCTATTCTACACCATCCTCGCTGTCAAACTGACAAAAGTAGCAATCTGGCAATAGCTGTTTCACTTTGTGCAGATTATAACACCGTAGTGTGCAGTGTCATCCGCAGTTTACAACATAATGGAGGCCAGAGCTGAGACTTTGTGCCATCTTTCCATCAGCTGTGTTTGGAGTGAATCACACGTCACAATTAACTGAAGGAGATAATGTGTGCCAAGGTCAAAGACAGGCAGAAAGAATAATTAAAAGAGCATTTAATAGGCCATTCTGATGCTATTTATACACTGATGGAAAGAATGAGTGAGAAAGAAAAGGATGGAGAGAGAAAGTAGAAAAGATAAAAATGTGTCATGAGCAGTGCATTTTGTATGACACCGGAACACTAGAGGAATACAACTAAGAAAGACTAACAAACATAAGATGTGTGTGTTTTCGTAGATCTTTAAGGAAAGAGCTGTTCCTTTAAGTAAGCTAAATCTGATAAAACATCCCAGGGTTTAAAATAATTAAAGCATTCGCCAAATGCCAGTAAAGAGGCCCGTAACCTTATTACATGATTTAAGTCAACTTGTAGAAATAATGATCATCCAACCCATGATGATGTAAGTGACGTGCACACATTAAATCAATCACATACACATCACAACATTATAAAGTACAGTAGGAGAAATATATAGGCCTATTCATTTGGAGATTTATAAAAGAAGTTACAAGTGTAACTAACCGAGCACAAATATAGATGATGGCAAAGCAATCTAAATGCAAAAATAAAGAGAGAGATCATGAACAAAATAAATCCCAAATTGGTCAATGTACATCCACAAAATACAAATAAAAATATATTTTTTAAAAATCAGCAGATAACCAAAACATCGTACATCCCCACAGAAACAAATTAAAATTGTATTATTCGTTTATTTAAACTATTTTATATACTATTAAACTGCCACTGATGTAGCATGAAAAAAGTTAAAAAAAAATCATTCATATATTTTTTATTATAATATTATAAAAGTTTTATAATTTTAGAATAAAAACTAATATTTTTATTATTATTAATGAATTATTATTTTTACTTTTAAACTCAAAGTTTTTTACTTTGTCCCTATTAATTATAATTTGCTTTTTACAAAACCAACAAAAATCTATATGGTAAGTGTCCTCATTTAGCATATGTACTGTGTGTGTGTGTGTGTGTGTGTGTGTGTGTGTGTGTGTGTGTGTGTGTGTGTGTGTGTGTGTGTGTGTGTGTGTGTGTGTGTGTGTGTGTGTGTGTGTGTGTGTGTGTGTGTGCATGCGTGTTTGGGTAGGTACAGAGCTCCACTGTATTCCACCCTCTCATCCCCTGCACCCATACCTCCTCCGCACCAAACCCAGATCGCCATCTAAAACACAAACACACACATACAGGAGCACACACACAGAGTGGTCTTGTTCTAAGTGTTGGCTCTATGTGTGTGCTACATGGCAAAAGGGAATATTTAATCATCAGGTAAAAGGAAAGTTCACTCACTGACCAAACACACACACACAGAGCACCAGTAACATCCCACAAAAGCAGAAACATATACACACACACAAGTACCTATTCATCCACTCCTCTCATGGGCTGATATGAACATTCAAAGCGGCTCTCCTGCTCAGAGTATGAATCACTCAGTGTTGCAGCTCAATCTTTAATCACCCACTGTGGATTCTTCATGGCTATGTACCAACATCACTAAACCCCTGCAAAAAATAGAAATACAAAAATGATAGAAACCTTCTCATGAAACCCAAATACGCAGCTCTGCGTGCTCTCCTGCTAGGAAGTCATCAGGAAAAAAGATCAGGAGATATGGAGACACAGAGGAAAGTAAAAATAGATGGATAGAGGAAGAGAAAATAAGAGATAAGGGGATATAAAGTCAAGAGTCTGCCTCCTCAGCGTGAGTCAGCCGGTCCAGACGTCACCAGCTCCTCCAGAGCCCGTTTCACAGGCATGCCGCCTGAGGTGGAGATGGGAGTGGGCCGGGAGTCACACGGGGAGACCTGGAGGAGCAGGGGTGTGTTTTGTCCTTGAGAGCCTCATTAATGTTCCCAACTGCAGCACCTCCACAAATAAACACCAAACACATCAAGGTCTTGAGGTGATCTTTGCCTCTTTGTTGTTTCCAATGATGCAGGACTTCTGATTTTGTTAGCAATAACGAAGACAAGGCATGATGAAATAAAGTTATTTCAAGATCCATTTCAAGATTCCAATAATTAAAATAATAATACGTGTTTGTTTATGATGAGAAAAAGATAGGCAGTGTCCATTGACACTAGGGCACATAGTCAAGCATGCTGGCAGAGGCTATTTTTTCACTAATAACTCCGCCCACTACTGTTCAGACAATTTGCCCTTAGTAAAAATAGCATATCACTTCTATTTACACTATATGTGTGAATAGTATCTATTCTCATTTGACACAATTAAACAACAAGCTGTTTCTTGGCATTAATCCAGTTCTTGGTGCAAACAGTAGACCTATCTACTGCTATTTACTCTTAGGCTAAATAGCAGCTACCTTCTTTACACAGGGTAAGCTAAATAGAAGTTACCAAAAAAATATCACATCAAGATGCACCACCAATGTATTTAGAAGAAGAAGAAAAAAAGATATAAAGAATTTATTCATATATTCCAAGCATATCTTGGGATATATATATTGGGTCAGTAAGATTATTATTTTTTAAGAAATTAAACAAATAATTATTTTAAAGGATGCATTAAACTGATCAAAAGTTACAGGTAAGACATTTATAATGATACAAAAAATATTAAGCAGCACAGCTGTTTTCAAAATTGATCAGAATTGTTTCTTGAGCATCAAATCAGACAGAATGATTTCTGAAGGATCACCTGGAGTAAGTAACAGGACTGGAGTAATGATGCTGAAAATTCAGCTTTGCCATCACAGGAATAATAAATTACATTTTAAAATATATTCAAATAGAAACAAATATTTTAAATTGTAAAAGCATATCACAATATTACTGTTTTTACTGTATTTTTGATCAAATAAATGCAGCCTTGGTGATATGTGTTAGTCACATATCTAAAAATGCATACAAAATCCATTTGCAGGTGAAAACAGTGCATGTGTGAAGAGTGATACACATGCGTGAGTGACACTCAGAGAAAGCATGGGAAGGGATTAGTGTGAGTGCAGAACAATCACTCCCATAATCTCAGCTTTAATCAGAGCAGCGCTCGCTATAAGCCATTACAGAGGCAGAGAGGTTAGTCTGGAGGTTCAGGAGGACCTGAAGATGGAAGGAAGCAACAAAACTACAGCAAATTGGAAGGTTCAAGAAGCTCTTTGATCATGACACAGCTAAACTCCCTCTACTACAATCAGTCTCTGGTTTCTGTCTGTCTCTCCCCCTCTAACACACACACACACACACACACACACATCAAAACATCAGAAGAGTATTGATGCCATCAGAGAGTGCTATAACATGCTAATACAGCTGATTCTGAAGTTTATTTGACAGCCTCTTTACCATGGCAGAAGCCTATTGGATCCTATAGCCGGATGCACTTGACTAACACCTATCATTTCTCTCAATGCAGGGATGCTGGGTATTCATGCCAGTTTCATTTACCATGATGCATTCTCTTCCTCTATTTCTCTCTCTCTCTCTCACTCACACTCACACACACACACACACACACACACACACACACACACACACAAACAAAAACACACACACACACACACACACACACACACACACACACACACACACACACACACACACACACACACACACACACACACACACACACACACACACACACACACACACACACACGTCAAGTACACACAAGCATTTTCGCTGTTGTTCTAAACCTCATTCTACTAAGAGACTGATACAGTTCAAATGAAGGCTTGTCTTTCAACTCCTCTTTTTTTTTCAACACAACAATATAGCTCATTAGACATCTAATGATTACACTTACTTCTGCACAGCAGTTGGGATAAAGTTATACCAAATCACCAGCATTCACAAACACATTTGATATTCTGAAACTGATTTAAACTGACGAATAAATGTGTCATGCCACTTCAGAGGCACATGAAAAACAATTCATAACGCAGCTTCTCTTCCACTTAAACACTACTATGGTGATCAAATAGATGAAACGAATAAAACACCAATACCAATTCAATAGACAAGTCAATTCAAGAAAGAAAACCAATTGCAACTCAGTATGCAAATATTACAATGATGTCATTTCTGAAGGTGAATAGATTAACAATGGAAGTCAATAGGAGACTTTAAAACTATTAAAACTGTAAACTATTAAGTTTATAAAGACCAAATTAGAAAGCAGACGTGTAAAAACCTAAAAAAACTAAGTTTAATGTTAAGCTGTTCAAATAGAAATAGAAAAAAAAAATTGTGAGAAAGAATAAGAAATATTTCCGACTAAATATATGTCAACTATAAAATCTGGGTAAATGGGAAGTGCTTGAGAATCGTTAAAAGAGTCTTTTTCCATTCTGAAATTTAACTCAGCTTCAGATGTGAAATCTCTCAAGGGTGAACCCCTTTTCTCCAGATATCTACTTGCGCCACGCTGCTTGGCATTTACAGACCCACACACACATAGCTCACCTTGAAATACTTTAATGAGAAGGAGTGGCTACTTAACACTCCACTCATTCTGAGAGGGAAAAAAAAACCTTCTGGTACTCACACAGACACACACACACACACACACATATACTCATAAAAACACTCTGCTTGCTAAAAGGCAAACAGTGGCCTCATTTACATTAAGACAGGGTTGAAGGTGCCTGGGAAGAAAAATGCCAACCTGTTCCTATACACACTCCATCTCTGTTCACAGAGTGTTTGTTGGCTCCCTGTCAGCCAGTGCAAAAAGCAGGCCAGTGATTCTCAAATGGTTTTATTGCAGGACCTGGATTTGACATTAAACATCCGTAGTGACATAGCGTAGTACCAAAACGGTTTATCACAGTAAAGTAAAATAAATAAAAAGCTAAACTGAACATTAGAATTACTATAATCGGCAAAGACCCAACAATTCACAAAACATATTCACAACACACGAAAACTAACAGTTCTGTAAATGAAAAACAACAGTAGAAATGTAATTTACATGCGTAAATCATAACTATGCCTTATATACTATGATACAGTATATAGTAGGGTTTTTTTTTTTTTACTTTTTCATGCCAAGCATCCTCAAATATTATGAAACCCTTGTGAGGCACCCACTTCCAAAAATGTTACCATTTATTTTATAATATATTTTTATACATTTATACATTATATATACAGTATATATATATTCAATATTTAATTGAATATTTAATACATCTAAAAAAAAATATATAGGCCTAAATACCCATCCAGGGGTGCGTTTCCCGTACAACTATATAGCTCGCTGCTTAACTACCATAGTACGATGCATCGTTGGAGAAATCAACTAGCTAGTCACGACTGTTTCCCGAAACCGTATGTCGCAAAGTATCGTTCAACCACGTTGGTTTATGACGTCTCGCACGTGGTGGACTAATAACTTATTTTAATTAATCAGTTTGAGATCGAATTAACGCTAGATTTTGTCATATAAGTTACAGACATGGCATCTGAGGACCATTTCAAATTTTTCTCAGTTATTTTGCTTTATTACCAGACTCAATATTTGGCTCGTTCTTACATAGTAGAGCACGTTCGCACATGCGCAGTCTTCAAAAACGCTGCTTTAAATCTCTTGACAAACTAAAAGACATAAATTACATTTGTATGTATTCTAAATAAATAACACGGGTTGTACTGAATGTCAGCTTGCTTATTTTGCTAAAGATAAGGATTTATTCAGTCTACATCTCATGTAAACTAGAAACTAGGCTTCTAACCACAGGTCGAGAGCTGTCGTTCCAACCACACAAGTTTGCGATGCTGTTTGCGAACGTTCGTTGGAACGATGGTTTCAGGAAACACCAAATCGTTGAACTACGCTGATAACGATGGAACTTGCGACCATAGTTGGCTAACGATGCTTTCGGGAAACGCACCCCAGATCATTTCAGGTGTTTGGTGTTTTTAGCCCCCAACGGCGCCTTCCAGGCAGCGAGGGGATGGGTAGGTTTAAGGTTGAGGTTAGGGTTAGCTGCCTGGAAGGAGCCATTGGGGGCTAAAAACACAATCGAGCATCATTTCAGCAGATCAAGTAGCAGATCATTTTTCTACACTATAGTAATGTTATATGTTTACACCAGGACAATAAGAAATAATAAAGAATTTTTAATCACATGGAATTAAGTCAAGTCAAGTCAAGTCAAGTTTATTTGTATAGTGCTTTTCACAATACAGATTGTATCAAAGCAGCTTCACAGAATTAAATTAAAATTCTTGTGTCACAACCAACCACTGAGAATCAGAATCACTGTCCTAAACCAGTAGAACACTAAAAACAAGAGCAGTAACTAGAATCACACAGTATATTTGTGAGTGCGTGTAGTTGTTTGACCCCTTGTAGGATCCAAACAGTTCCTGAAACTCATCTATAATCTGTATGTGCAGACATCGAACACTTAAATAAATACAGGCTGTTTGATTTGTGTCTCCATATGTATGCATGTCCTGTACAGTAGTGAAAAGAGAAAGGCAGCGGTAGCCACCGGCTGTCAGTTGATGAGAAATGAGAGAGGTCACAGTGCTGTAACATTAACCCACCAGACCTCTCGCCCCCGCTGCGAAGAGGCCAGTTCCCGCTGACCGCAGCCTAGAGTCGAACACTCACCGGCGGGGAGCACAGACAGCATGATGAGGGGGTGCTGGAGGCTCGCTTCAGAAAAGGGCAGGTTGTGTGCCCTTGGGGCCTAGACAGCTGTCATACACCATAGTATACACGGCACAGAAGCACATGTACAAGGACACACACTTATACACAGGGGGAAAGTGCAGCAGAGGGTGAGAAGAACAGAGCTGGGGCTACAGGGAAAGGGGAAAGAGAGTTGACAGGGGTTGTCCCACTTGACCGCTCTGTCTGCTGAAGTGATGAAAGCCACCAGGACTGTGTAGGGTGTAGATATAACATGTGTGCACATACTACACAACTACGTTCCAGTGACAAGCAATTTGTCTGTCTACACTGAAAGAGAATATGCTGTATGACGTGGCACAAGTACCTATTTTTAACCTACATTTAATCTTCAGTTATCTGGAGTGGGATTTTTAATGAGATGTGAAAGCATGTAGGTAGAGCTACAGAAAATAAAAAAATAAAACCAACAGCTTGTTGCGGCTGGTTAGGACAAAACAAAGTACATGGAAGAGGGTTAACTTTCAACGCTTTTGTTTTATCATGTCATGTCTGATTGTCACATGTCTGTCAGCTCATTTAAAAAAGGAATGTCCAATAAACTGCCCTCTTAAATTTCTCAGTTTAGCTGAGTAACAGCTGAGTTGATTTATTGATGCTATTTGAAATGTTGTAGGAAAGAAGAGATAGTAATTGTAAAATATAAAGAAGAAAAAATACGCCAAGTTTGACCCTTTTAAAGGGTCCATGTTTTATACTTCTGGAGTGTTCGTTTCTTTCCTCCTAGAAATCCATCTAACACCAAAAACTGTCCAGACCATTTTAAACCCTCTTTCGGGCCTTTAGAATTAAATAGCCTATTCTGGCTGTTGAACATACAAATGTTTAATATGTTAAAGTATGTCTGCATAGTGCACTGAAACTCTAACTCCAAAAGTTCAAAAATATTTTGTTTTCCATATTTCACAAGGTGGATCGATGGTTAAACAAATAGAACAATATTGAAAGAGGCCCTGTTCATAGTCATTTTTAAAATAAATTAATAAATGGAAGAAAAAAAATGGTTCTTCCTTTCTCTATTTTCTGCATTTCCCTTCTGCTCAAGCTGTATACTCTCATACTTTGAACTTGGCATTGTGTACTATAAATATTGTTGTGTTATTCTTAATTTGTTGGTTGCATCTGCTAAATGACTAAACATACAAGTAAATGTACAACTGTAATGTGCGTGTTGGTATTGTGTACTCTAAACCTAAATTTGTATTGCAAATAATACATTTTCTCTCTTTGTTTCTCACCTTTCATCTCTCTCCATCACCAGCGCCCTCACTGCCATGAAAATAGAATGATTGAAGAGGTCATGAATGATTAAGAGAGAGTGATGAGCTGAGAAGAGTGAAATGACACAGAGAGAAAATCCTATATTTGAAAGCAAAGCATTCAGCCCAACAGTTTACATTCCAGTGCAGCTATTACCCGACAGGTGTCATCACCCTCATGCCCTTCAAAGCTTAGAAACAGATCCACACAACTAAACACACATACACATACTACTTTCTGTCTATAATTAAAGTTCTTATCAGTCTCTCATGCGTGCAAGTAGAAATGGAAGCTTACGTGTTAATTCAACCAGAAATTAATTCTATACTAGAAATTTTACTATTCACTCATTGATCAATCATAATGCAGCTTGGCAAATTTGCATTCACTCTCGATCAACACGAGTCCTATTTGTAGAATATAACAATTCAAATGGACCTTTTCAGAAGAATCATGAATGTTATTGGATTAATGTTAAAGAAAAATAAATATAAATATAATGTGAAACATTAAATCAAACCACATCATTACACTAAGCCCTTGAAGCTTTTTTGCCTTTTGGACGGTTTATTCATTTATCTTATTAACATATTGAAAAATACAAAAATAAATGTAAACAGCCCTCCTTTTGTTCATTTAGGCTACACGTCAAAACTCTGTCTCACTGTTTTTCCCACATTTGCCGAAAACAACACTTGACAAAGGAACTGCACTGTAATCAGAAGTTGAATGGGTTCAGAAAGAGCAGTTCATTGATAGAAATCACATTCAACACCATTTTTGTACTGAGAAGGTAAACACTGCATGCAGTTATACTGGCAACTTTCCCAGAGTAGATGTTGGACTCAAATAACTGGTGTAAACCGGTTTATTAGTCTTCGCTCAATCAGAAATGGCTAATAAAAAAAGTTTAAAAAAGTACTTATACGTTATACGTACGGTTGCGTTGTTTCTGCTTCATACATGAGAAACACAGATTTTGCTATGTTTCACAGAACCAAGATATGCTGTTGTTGTATAGTAACAGGGCCGTATTGAGTGTCATTGAGCATGTTTACATACACACCAGTACACTGATAACTCACAAAAATCAGCTTATTGAAATAACCTGTTTTTTGGGTTTACATGCAAACCAATAACACGACAAGGCAAGTAAAACGCGTTTACAAGACTTTACTAATAAATCAGGTTATTTCCCGGTAGTGACTTCAAAGCTTAATAATCTGAGCCTCTGACTCAGTATTTTGAAATGATCATTTATGTAATGTCAGTTGTGATGTTAAATAAAGCATTACAAACCGAAGAAGACTATTGCAACATGTCAGCGGGAAACTTAAAGCTCATATATTATCCTCTCATGCAGTTACAGATGCAGCATTTTGACTGTACCACTTCTTCTGCTGCACGTGATGAGCACTCATCATTTTTTGGGTCAAGAAGAACGAGTGAGTTTGCAATACATTTCCTCCACCCTTACTGCAAAACACTCGCTCTGTCTGGATGCCCTTAAATTCACAATAAGGACACTTTCCTGTCACACATATCACACATGCGCACTTCAATAAGCCAAGAGAAAGCATGTTGATGCATTTACATGCTAGGCGAAATCGGCATAAGGGGCGATCGGTTTATGCATAAAGCCGCTAATGACCTTACTCCGATAAAGTAAAAAAAGGTTAACATTTTACATTACATTATCATGTGCATGCTTTGTTGGCTTATTAAGCATAATCGGGGTTAAGAAAGTGCATGTAAACATACTCAATGTTTGTCTGGAGTTGCTGTGCTGCTGGTGACTAACATTGAACTCTTGCTTGAATATACTCTTGTGTACTGTATGTGCATTTCTTGCTCTTCTTTGTTGTTCGTTCGTACATCTTCGCTTTATTTTTCGAGAAGCATTATTTTGCTTCATTTCAGCTACGATAAAAAGACATGCACTATATGTCTGTTCATTTGGGGGGTGGAGAAATGAAGGAGGGTTGTGTTTGTTTGGGTTGATTTCAAATATCAACAGTGTTTCTCAGAAATCACTTACTGCACAAAGCAATTCTCTGTATTATACCTAAAAATAAAACAGTGGAAAGCATTATACTGTATGGCACTGGTTCCATTTTTCTATTAAATGTGCAGAAGTTTTATGTTTTCTCTAAACAATCAACCAAGCAGCTGTTGTAGAAGTGGATGCCACGAAAATGTGTGGTGAATTACTGTCCCGGCAAGTAAGAGAACGATCAGTTCAGACTGTAATATTTCTTGATACACAGCACCTTTCAGTTTTACTTGAAAAAAGATGAGACCGATCTACCGCATCTAAATCCTTTAAAAAGAGACCCAGGCAGAATGTCAAAACATAAATAAGCATATCACTGATATATTGCCAAAATATAGGAGACTGTTATCAGATCTCCAATGTTACACTGATTGGAGGAGAATGTGAGAAAATCCAGCCTTTCCACAAGCCTGTCCTGCCAACAGAATCAACTGCTGCCTCCTCACGCTATATCCTGATAGCTGGCAGACTCACTTGTGTGGTCTGTATACTTATTTGAAACTGGACTTTTACAACCCCTTGCCAACAAATCAAAAAGCATATTTGTATTCATTAATCAGTTCTGTTCTAATTTTATAACTGAGACCAGTTGCAAGACTGAATCTACAGAACAGGAGAAAGCAAGGTGCATAGTCACAATCGCTGCAGAAAGGGCCGTGCATAAACATCATCTAGCCCCAGCTGAGCGCATTTCTTCCCGGTGTGATTTATTTGTTTGCGCCGCCGGCCGCAGCGGCTGTTCAGATAACAAGAAGTTTATCAACATCCAGTAAACGTCAAGACAAACATAGCTCGCCTTGGAGTAGGAATGTAACGTTGCTGAGGAAGACAGGCGAAGACAAGGATCTAAACGCAGGGTATTTAATAAAGTAACAATGGAACACAGAACTCAAAGGAACAAAACCAGGGGAATCACAGAGACAACCATTACACATACAACAACTGACAAGGTAACAAGTGAAACACAAGGGCTATAAATACACAAGGGCAAACAAGCTAAACAAGATAACAAGGGGGTGTGGCTAATTTGAAACACCTGGGAAGACTAATAAACAAGAAAGACTACAAAGGACTACAAAACATGGCACAGAACAGGAAATAACAAAAGTGCACACAAGACAAGGGAAACACAGGACAGGAATCATGACAAGGAAAGTGGTTTGTTAAATAAAACTTAAAGAATCGATATAATGAAACCTCAAGAGTAAACTGCACAATGATTATTTGAGTTTATATGCTCCAATTTAAAGGGGTCATGAACTGAGAAATCAAATTTTACTTAAGCTTTTTACATATAAAGGGGTAATTGTACTATAAGAATATCCTGTAGGCTAAGTTTCAGAACTGAAAACTTCCTTGTTGGTCCAAAAACAACTTTTATTGTTACCAAGCCCAGCGATTGACTCGTCCTGGAATGTGCCTCTTTATGATGTAATAAGGTAGTGAAAGACCGCCTTTGCAGAAGAAAATCAACGCCTTCATCATTGCAACTTTGCCCCCGCCCACTGGCGTGTTGAGATGACGAGAGGAGAGCTATACAGGATGGATGGACCACAAATAACATTAACTTCCAAAATATCCTAATACTAGGAATGTGGTTATTTTATTTATTTTCAACAATGTGAATGTCTCAGTTGAGCATTATTTATTTGTATGCGGTACATTTCACTGTGGATTCTTTTGTAAAACAGTCACAATTTCGGCACAGGCTTTGCAAACAGACTTTTACGATATAGACTCGACAGTAATGCCACAACATAAGCATCTGTTAATTCAAATGCCTGATCTGTGACCAGTGATTTCTGATATGTAATGATTCATGTACAGTCAGATGATGTTCAGATGTTCATGTGCCAGTAAATCAAACCAGTGAGTGACTTATGGTCTAATGTGAATGGTCTTCACATTGTTTCTCTTAGTAAGATGAAAATAATTTTAAACTGCGATTAAATTATATGATGTTTTATTAACAAAGTTCGGGAGGAGCACGTTCAGATAATTAAGACAAGTGGAGAGCACTCAGCAATCAATGGTAAGAAGTATATATACATTCAGCAGTCTCACCTAGGGCTGCACGATTATGACAAAAATCATAATTGCCGATTATTCCCTTGAAATTGTAATTGCGATTATTAATTACGATTATCACAATTTACATTGAATGTGTATATATATAGGCATATTATTATACATGTTTACTTAAAAATTGTGAACACACACACTGTCCCCCTTTACTTAACATACACATAAATTGTAAGAATATGACTAATAGTAAAGACTACTAAGAAATAAACATTAGGCATAGATGCTAAAGCTATTAAATAGCACTCCCAAACTAGCTTTTGTTAATGCAATGTTGGTATGAGCCACCACAGTCATTTAAAAATATAAAAAATAACACAAAGTGAAAATAAAGTGGCATTTTGGGGTTAATATTGAAACGACAGTTACCATGGTGAATACACAATATTAACAAGAACTGTTAATGAAACATGGAAACTTTTCCTGGTGAATAGAATGAAAATCATCCCTGCATGCAAATCCTTCTCAGCTAACACACGACGTACCAGTAACGTGATTTATTGGTATTTTACTTTTATTTCGTGACTTACTAATTTACAACGTAACAACGTTGCATGCTCATAGTTTCCTTTGCACTTTATACACAGCGCGCGCCGCCGCATTTGCGCGTGCAATTGAAGAGTGTGCGCTACGAGCACAGTATAACGGCTGACAGGACAGGAACGTCCGTTTTTCTGAAGTGAAATACTTTTTATTTCAGCGTACACACATACGTCACTGCCTGGTAGTTCCTATTGTGCCGGGTTTTCTGAAGTAGTTGTGATTCGCCTCTCATAACATGCTCTAAATGCAAGCAAAGTGGATTTTTTTTTTTTTTTTTTTTTTTGTAATCGTGGCATCCATAATCGTAATCGCGATTAGAAATTCGATTAATTGTGCAGCCCTAGTCTCACCTCAATCCATTGACAGTTTTGCAGCATCTCCCCACCACCCCTTCTCCACGCTTCTAGTCCTAAACACTAACATACGGGGGGAGTACTCTGGGTTCGGGCCGAACTCCGAGCTCGGAGCACCCCCCCCCCCCCCCCCCCCCGAACAGCACGCCAAATACGCATTCAACTTTACCCCCTCAAATTGTATGTAAGTGTGAACTCGTGAAATATAGAAAGCAATCAAAGAACACTCCCTCTGCAATCGCTGGAGCTGTCAATCAAACAGTGCGTGTTTATCAGTGACTGAGTTCTGGACTTGCGTCAAAACTCCCGTATAATCAACGAAACTCTTATTTACATTGTGTTTGCACTCTTAAGCCCAATTTATACTTCTGCGTCGGACCTACGCCGGAGCCCCTACGCTGTAGGCAACGCGTTGGTTTTAATTTATACTTCTGCGTCGTTGTCCGCGTTGACGCGCAATTACTCATGCAGAGGGACCATGTGAAACCCGAGGGAGGGGTTCTAGCAGACCAATCACAGCGCTTGCGTCCGCGTAGAATTGACGCGTTGTTACATTTTTGCGCGTCAGGGTACGCCGAAGGGTACGCGCGCTAAACACAGCCTACAACGTAGCTACGGCGTAAGTTCGCCGCAGAAGTATCAATTGGGCTTAAAGCCCTCATTATGCTTCTGCGTCAACTCCACGGCGTAGCTACGCCGTCACTCCAACGGCGTCGTGACCGTTTTATGGTTCTGCGTCGGGTTGCGTTGCATCGCGGTGCATTTCACCGCCAGAACGCTAGGGGGGTGGTGTGGTTCGCGAATCTCTTTCCTAGTTTGTTTTGGTTCCATGCGCCGGTTCCGCTTTTTCATTTCCGACAATGGCGAGCGAAAGAGAGAGAGTGTTGTCGCAGCTGGAGCTAATCAACGTTGAACAACAAATGATTTTATTGCAAATGTTTAATCGTAGAAGAAAAAGAAGACGTCAGCGAAGGTGGTCTGTACGACCAGTGCACGAAGACAGGGGAAGGATTGGCGAATTTGTTACGGTTGTTCGACCGCTGAGGGACTTGGACGAAGAAATGCACTTTAAGTATTTTCGGATGTCGAAAGGTCGATTTGACGATCTTGTTCATCGTTTAAAGCCGTTAATACAGCATCAGACTACACACAGTATGCCTATTGACCTCGCTCAGAGACTGGCAGTGACTTTAAAGATTTTATCTTCGGGTGCAAACCAACAGATCACCGGGTTGGGCTACAAAATGGGTTCGACCACGGTGCCATGGCAGGATAATGTAGTGTCCCGTGGCAGACTTGGTTAATTACTTGATATCCATGATGTACCCGTGAACATTGTATTGTAAATAAACAACAAACTTTTTTTCAAAACAAACATTGATTTGATTGATTGAAGTTTATTTCTAGCAACAACAAAAAAAGAAAAGAATATAAATATATACATATACACTACCGGTCAAAAGTTTTAGATCGGTAAGATTTTTAATGTTTTAAAAGAAGTCTCTTCTGCTCACCAAGGCTGTGTTTAGTATATAAAAAACAATAAAACAAAACATATTTTATGACAATTTAAAATGACTGTTTTCTATTTTAATATATTTTACTCCGGAAATGATGTATAATCTGACCAATCACAGCCCCTGCGGTCTGCGTCACCGCGACGCGTAGTTACAATTTTTTGGAGGTGCACGTCAAGCTACGGCGGAGGGGTCGCGTCGAGGTTCGCGTCGACGCAGAGGGGTCCGCGGGGGTACGCCGTCGATTCGACGCAGAAGCATAAAACAGGCTTTAGTTTTGAATGATGAAAGCATTCGTTAGCGGAAATTGAGTTGCAATGATGAGATCACATTCATGCTGGCATGTCTGTGATCGGCTACAATGCTCATCACTGCAACCTTTCAACACTTTCAACACTTAAATCACATAAATCAACACTACTCAATTAGTAAACCTTGAGAGCAGTAATAGTAAAAGCGTGCTAAAAGTTTTCGAGAGGGTTCCACTTGTAATACTTATTTCATACGCAAAGTTATCAGCCAATCACAGCAGTGGGCGTTTACACTGAAGTCTCACAGAACATTCAAATCAGAGGATAAAATCAGGCTAGGAAATGTTTTTTTTATTTCTAGTTTATGACAATTTTTGATGTATCATACTAACATTATAAATGCACCACATGAAACATCATAAAACAATGCAGTTCATGACCCCTTTAATGCTGAGCAAAGAACCTTAAATCATCTAGTGTTCACCCTGAAGCAAAGGCCTTGAGCCTACAGAATGAAGCACTTTCTTTCTTAGATCAAAATGTGGCATTCACTTGGAGTCAGGCAGCTCGAGGAGAAGAGGTGTATTATGTTATTTAGAGTTATTGTGTTCCTCAAAATGTCTGTGCTTGAAAAAGCCCAAGCACTGCTTTAAATTGTGAGCAGTTTACTTCCTGATAAGTAACACAGCTTTTTATGTTCAATATGTCCGTGACAGACACTGCAACCCACCTTCACACGTTTCATGCTTAAGGAGTGAAATAGCAATGTTAAAGAGATACTCCACTTTTTTTGGAAACAGGCTCATTTTACAACTCCCCCAGAGTTAAACAGTTGAGTCTTACCGTTTTCGAATCCATTCAGCCGATCTCCAGGTCTGGCGGTACCACTTTTAGCATAGCTTAGCATAGATCATTGAATCGGACAGGACCATTAGCATCTCTCTCAAAAAAATGACCAAAGAGTTTCTATATTTTTCCTATTTAAAACTTGACTCTTCTTTGGGTCAATGACGTGACGCCTACATTTTCTGTCCGATTGCATTTTTTCAGGCAAAAATGGGTTTAAATGCATAAAAAGATACTGTATATTTATAGTACCTCTCCCATGTATGTACTCACTTTAACTTTTAAAAAACCTTTACTTATTTGTTATTTTTTTTGTTATTTAAAGTGTCAGAACATCATGTGGTGCGACCGTCCGGCCATAACTTCTGTTTTGAAAACGTCTTTGAAATTACACTGAATTTATTCAAATTTATATTCTGCACTATTTGGCATGATTTCCAAAGTGTTTTGTAATCCTTTAAAAAAATTCAAAGCATTTGTATTTATATTTCCATCATAATATACAAACAAACTTTGTCCGATGATGTCCATTTTATGAAATATCATGTGGTGCGACCATCAAGGAACTACCATTTTGGGACTTATATGTTGAAAACTATTCAAACACAGGAAGTTACATCATAAACCAATTTACCAAGGACCCATGGAAGCAGCAAGCAGGTTTGTAATTCTCTCAAATTGGAAAAAAAAATAAACCTTTGTAATGGTTGGTATGTAGTTGCCACATTTGGATGTCATGTGGTGTGACCTCAAAAAAACAATAATATTAAAGTTATTTCTACAAATATATATCTTTATTATAAAATTCATAGTGACCTTTTTTGGCAAGCTAGCCTGTTTTGTTTAGGTGGCCAATTCTGTGCCTGTAAATTATGACTGAATTTGAAAATATCATGTGGTGCGACCAAATATCATGTGGTGCGACCACTGCAGACTGTTTTCCATGATAGATATATGTCCTAGATTGGCAGTTTTATGCTTTTATATTCACTTGACGGTTTATATAAAAAAGTACTTTACTTTAGTATCATTTGGAATAGATTTTTATGCAATTTGGGATTTTTTATAGATTTCAGACAGTTTGTGTTTACTCTTTGTACAATATGAGAAAAATGCAACAAAAAAAAAATTAGAGCATGTAATTTCAGTTTAGTAATAATGCATTTATTAGTAGTGTATTTATTATTACCTATTTATTTATTTAAAACTATTTTAATCTATTTTACCAGATGCCACTGCCAAGCGAAACAGTTCTGACCCTGCAACAAGAGCAGAGTACCTTGATAGGAGAAGAGTGAAATATTATTACAGTTTAAAATATCTGTTTTCTATGTGAATATATAGTAAACTGTAATTTATTCCTATGATCAAAGCTGAATTTTCAGCATCGTTACTCCAGTTTTCAGTGTCACATGATCCTTCAGAAATCATTCTAATATGTAACCCTAGACCACAAAACCACTCAATGGGTCAATGTCACATGGGTAAATTTTTTGAAATTGAGATTTATACATCATATGAAAGCTGAATAAATAAGCTTTCCATTGATGTATGATTTGTTAAGATAGAACAATATTTGGCCGATACAACTGAAAATCTGGAATCTGAGGGTGCTACAAAATCGAAACATTGAGAAAATCGCCTTTAAAGTTGTCCATTTATGTTTGCAATATTGCTATATTCACTCACAAAAATAAATGTTTATAAATTTATGGTAGGACATTTACAAAATATAAAACATGATCTTTATTTAATATCCTAATGATTTTTTGGAATAAAAGAAAAATCGATCATTTTGACCCATACAATGTATTGTTGGCTATTACCACAAATACCCTGTGCGACTTGTGACTGGTTTTGTGATCCAGGGTCACTAATGATTTGCTGCTCAAGAAACATTTCTGATTATTATCAATGTTCATATTTTTTTGGGAAACTGTGATACATTTTATATGTCAGGATTATTTGATGAATATAAAGTTCAAAAGAACAGCATTTATTTGAAATAGAATCTTTCGGAACATTATAGCCTGCGCCTGAATGTGACACTGAATGTGTCCTTGATTAGTAAAGTATTAATTACTTAAAAAAACTATTGACTCCAAATGTTACCTGTATACAATACTTTTATGAAATAATTTATATCTATAACATTATTATTTGTTAGAAAGAAATTCTAAGTCAAGTTAAATTAAATGGTGCACTTGTGTTTGTGAAGTGATTTTTTTTTATAAAAGTGAGTTTATAAAATGTTTATGTTCAGGAAAATTCTGTGAAATTTGTATAAAATCTGGTTTAAATAAAAAAATGTGTATAAAATGTATTGTTCATTGATCTCTTTAAATAGATTTTTAACTATATAAGGTTTTCGTGTCATTTGGAGCGACCACTTATCATGTGGTGCGACCAATAAAAGCTATCACTGTATTAAATTTAAAATAAAATATCTTATTTCTGTGGCTGAAATATGAATCACTGATACAGTATGCTTTAGTAAATTATATTTTTAAAACATTTCTATCAGTTTTATGCGATTTACAGGAAAAATAAGTCTGTTAACTGCATTTAAGAAGGCGACTGAAATTGCAGAACAAAAATATGAGATCATTATATACAAAAACTCAAAAGAAATTCAAATACTCTGTTTTTAAACACTTTAATTACTGAGAACATGTAAAAAAAAATACATTTATGTTAAGGAAATTAATTAATTTTAAGATAAATCACGGTCGCCCCACATGACATTTTTTAAGCCTATGGACAATTCATCTAGATGAAAAAACACTAAAATCACTTAATTTAAATTTTTTATTTGAATTTATATGTACACAACATTCTTAATGATTGAACAATTGCAATATATATTGTTAATTTTCGTATTTTAAAATTGGCCTGTTGAAAATCCTTATACGTCATTGACCCAGTACATCGTGTACTAAGACCGACGGAAAATGTAAAGTTGCGATTTTCTAGGCTGATATGGCTAGGAACTATACTCTCATTCCTGCGTAATAATCAAGAAACTTTGCTGCCGTACCATGGGTGAAGCAGGCGTAATGATATGACGCAGCACCTGTTAATAGTCCCCAGCTCGGTAACTTCTAACGTGACCGGGACTAAGTTTGTCTAACCTATTAGACCTATTTTCAGGCACTGCGTCATATCATTACGCCTGCTGCACCCATGGTACGGCAGCAAAGTTTCTTGATTATTACGCAGGAATGAGAGTATAGTTCCTAGCCATATCAGCCTAGAAAATCACAACTTTACATTTTCCGTCGGTCTTATTACACGATGTAACTACAGAAGAGTCAAGTTTTAAATAGGAAAAATATAGAAACTCTTTGGTCATTTTTTTGAGAGAGATGCTAATGGTCCTGTCCGATGCTAAAAGTGGTACCACCAGACCCGGAGACCGGCTGAATGGATTCGAAAACGGTAAAACTCAACTGTTTAACTCTGGGGGAGTTGTAAAATGAGCCTATTTCCCAAAAAAGTGGAGTATCCCTTTAAATAAGTAAGTTATTGAAAACATTTTAAAATGGTCTAACCCTTCAGAGTGGACAAATAAACTCAACTGGCTGATTCTATGCATCATCTCTCATGTTGCCTCAAGAGATCTCTGATCCTCACACCTGCTATGCGATGCTTTCACACTCCTAAAGGTGGAAAAAGGGTGTTCAGGAATTTCAAATTATGATTAAAGATAATAAGTGAATGAATGATTTGAAATGTAAAGGGGATGCATGAAGACATCGGCATCTCCATAGAAATTAACATTTCTAATCCAAATTAATTCACCTAAATATAATCAAAAGCGAAGACAGAGAGAGCACATGCACCAACCAAATACACATTCCAAAGTGGACATAAGCAAATCAGAAAATGGTGATCGCATTTAAATCCTTCCGACTGAATGTTTTTGCTCCTAGACGATTCATCCCAAGTAAAGAAAGAAAACATGCAAGCAATGAGAGTCAGACCCCATCAGTGAATGACCAACCCGCACTATACGTACCCTTGTCATGTTTTGGTTTGAGGTTGGGTTGTGGGTTAGTCCCATCTCTCAGTCTCAACTATGGTCGTAGCACATCCAGGACAAGATGTGCAACACCCATTTTCAACACATTTACTGGAAGTGCCAAGCTTTGTTTTCTGCCTGATGAGATGCGATATGTTGTAATTTTTAAGATAAGAAACACGAAAGCCAAAAGGCAACTCATAGATTTCAAATTTGATAAACTACAGTATGACAAAATATTTTAAAATACAGGTTTTATTTTTCCTTAAATTATAAGTTATGATGGATAAAGCAAAACCCTCCTCTTATTTCCCCTTAATGTGCTTGAACTAAAATCAACGAACTGAAAAATATGATAAATGTCAAGGCACATTCATCATGAAGGGGTAATACTGCTTGTCTGAAGCAATGAGATTGAGTGAGCATTCACACGAAGTTTCATCCATTTGCAGGATGCCAGAGGAATATTGCCTGTTTTGACAGAGTAAACATGGCAATTCTTTATCACAAGCTCGGCGAAGGAACAACAAAAAAATCGATTTATTCCCAAAATAATTCCCTCTGCAGTTATACTTTTTATACATTGTTTCTACATTCTTGCGAAACAAGTTCATCACAGTCTGTATTTGATAACACAAATATGATTGATGAGTTCGTCAGACAGCATGTCACTCGCGCATCCAAACTTATCCTCCTTTCGGTTTGGTCCCACACCTGCCGTTTCAATCTAAACTGAGAGGCATAATGAAAGTATAGCGAATGAATGAAAGGGGTGCTTACCCGTACCGTTGCGTTTGCGAGTCTCTCCGTGGTCCTCTGAGCCCAACATTACTACCGTACTTCTCGCTCTCCGGTGTTCCCGTGCTGAGCTAAACCGATACTGAGCAGTGAGCACCTCGCGGCTCGCGCAGCTCAACGGTCTCACCCGTGCGTCACAAACCAACGGCTCTCCAGGAAAGCGCGTGTCATTCACACTGACGGCGGCGCGCGTGAAAGCTCTCTTCTTCAGGGGAACTTTCCAGACTTCTCTTCTTTCTTAAAAACTATCACACAATATTGTAGCTACAGAGTAGTGGTGTGTGGTGGTGGTCTTTTGAAATGAGGCAGAACTCCCCTTTCCCTCTTTTTGTCCAGTTGAATTTTTCCAGCCAGACCCGCTTGATGTTTCTGGATTAAAGACTTTTATAATTATACAACAAGCTAAAATTTGATTACGGTAGGCTACTATAATATAAAAACTGCTTATATCGAAATCTCACGTTTTAAACAAGTGTTCGACTTTTATTATTAATCACCTGGCCTACTCTTTTAGACCAATAATACGGCTTTTCCTCGCTTGCGACGGAGTCTCCTCCCGCCCAAATGTATAAACTGTCCTCAATGTAAAAAAATAAATAATTAATTAATAGGCTACCTGTATATTTTATGTATTACCGATTTGACAGATCATTCATGTGCAACCTCCAATGCAGCAACTGGTATAACAATTTCGTGAGCACGTGAAGGTTTACTTGTCGCAGGTAATATGGGCTAAGTAAGTGATCACTAAAACAACGAAGTATGAGGTTAATTTCAACTAGGTTTGACTAAAAACGGTCATATCCAATAGCCTGGAAATCCAGACCTAAATCTAAAAGATTAATGGTCTGGCGTCGACTAATGAAAATCGCCCAGCTCGAGGGGCGGCACCAAGCGTGCATTTGAAAATCTAGCTTCACGCAATTGGATAACACTACAACTAATCACAACAATAAACCCCAGCTACCAGCGGAGCTAACCTTATTAGACATTCTCTGATTATACTCTTACCGTATCCGGTCGGCGAAACAGCAAAAACGTCCTTCTTGCAAAGGAACGATTCGAGCGGCGTCTTCTGTTCCTGTTTTAGATAAAAAGCCAAGTCTAACTCGTTCATTGTAGCGGCCAAAGCCGTTTCAAACTACTGGGGCCTGTACCATGAAGGTAGCTGAACAAACTCGAGGTTACAGGATTAGTTTTGAGTTGACAAAACCGAACCGATGCAATCAGGCTTTATTGGTACCATGATGCAGCTCATCAACTTTCTCTGTCAACTCAGGCTTTGATCCTTAAGCTATGATTACTCCACACGCGCGTGCACATAAAAGAGTGACGTCGACACTGAACAACCAATCGCGGGTAGAGCGAGAGCGATATATTTTTCCGCGGAGGAGCAAGAGATAATCATTCAGAATTACGATGAATTTAAATATGTATTTCAAGCTCGAAACAATACGGTCTCTGCTGCCAAAGCAAGAGAAGACTGTTGGAGAAAGATTGCTGATTGTTAATGTGTAAGTTAAACAAATACGTTCTATATTTATGTAAAATGATGTATGTATGTATGTGTGTGTAGCCTATTTGTGTAATATAGCCTATAGCCTATTTTTATAATATATAAAAAATGATACATGCACATTTTTTATATATTATAAAAATAGGCTATAGGCTATATTACACATAGGCTACACATACATAATTTTACATAAATATAGAACGTATTTGTACTACTAAGAAAGCTAGGGAATCCTATCATAAGATTAACAGAATAATAATAAAGATTTAAAATAATTCTTAACATGTATTATATTGTATAGTACATTTGTGCAATTTGCTTTTTGAAAAAAAAAATATATATTTTGTTCATGTGATGTCACCCTATCAATTTATCTTACCGGCAATTTTATAAAAGCCCTCTTTTATGGACATGGTCGATAAATGTCCGGGGAACACTATTAATGAAACTATTCATGTACTCCTGCAGAGCGAGGACCACCTTATGGTTAGACAAACCGTGTTTTCCCCTAGCTTCTGTGCGTCACCCACCGTGCAAGTATGTACCTCTTGCAACAAAAAAAACGCAACACAATACCATTTGCGGTACAGTAAGTGCATGAATTTGACGTGTTAAATTCTTTATGTGCGGCTCAAGAAGTTCGCAAAGATAAGACATTCCTTCCGCGGAAAATCTGTATCTTTCATACAAATAACTATCAGGAAAGGCAAGGGGATTTTGTCTGGCTAAAAACTCTTTCTCTACGAAGTGCTCGTCAAACAATTTGCGCTGAGATGTCCACCGGATTTGGAAGAAAAGGTGAAGTCATTGTAACAGACACTGGGAATAAGTTACGTCACCTATATGTTTCTTTGCTCTCAGCTGATTGGTCAAACTTCAGTCTGAGATCTTGAATCCAGAACATAACCTGCCCCGGAGCAGGTTAGCCGTGCAGCGTAAGATACCATGGCAACGAACACCGATTAAAGCCAAGCTACTTTCATATTACCTAAAACCCAGGGTTGGCGGAAACTAAACTGAAACATAGCTGGCTAGCCACCTAAACCTGCTTCATGGTATAGACCCCTGGTATTCATCCATAGCAATCTTGCAATGTTTACTAATGACTTCGATGTCACTCGTCATTAGCTCGCCTCTGGCCCGCCTATATCAGATAACCCGATGTGATTGGTGCAGCTCAGATCGAGGGGCATATTTAATGAGCATTATTATTCGACACCAGAGTAAAGGCCAATTTATACTTCTGCGTCGGGTGCGCGTAGAAGGTACGGCGTAGCATACGCATTGACGTGTACCATACGTCGTACCCTTCGCCGTACCCTGACGCGCACCTCCTCAAAAATGTAACTATGCGACGCGGCGACGCGGACCGCAAGATCTGTGATTGGTCGGCTGGATAGCATCGCGTTTCCTCCTACGCATTTCTGGAATGATCTTCTGCACCGCCCGCCCGCCCGCCATTTTTAAATTCCGAAGATCAGTGAAGAGCCATGGAAATAGACCAAGTGACCGAGAGATTGCTTGAAGAAGTGCGGAAATACAGCCATCTGTATGACTCCTTCAGTCGCCATTGCTCGTAGAAACCTAAACTCAAAACAGCCGCGAGGAATGTAAACACAGTGGAACATTAAAACCCACCCGCGCCAACTAGCGTTTCGGCGGTGTAACTGCAGAGCAACACAGACATTCGCAGAAGTATAAATGCTCACGACGGCGTCGCCTACGTGCGTAGCCTACGACGTACACTACGGCGTAAACTCGACGCAGAAGTATAAATTGGCCTTAACTTGCTGAGCAAATTCAACTTGTGCTCTCGCGAGAACTCTGGATTACCAGGGTACATATCCAAGTGGGTGAGATTAGTTTTTACACAGACTGTCCATTTTAACTCTTAGCCTACCAGTTTTCTTAAAAAAAAAAAAGACATTAGTCAGGAGAGATGCCATATTGAATTTTACACAGATGAAAATAAGGCTGTGAGGTAGGCTATAGACTTACAGTCTTTACAATGGCATGCATTGTATATGAATAACGTAATAATTGTACTAACTTTAACTGTAACTCACAACTCAAAATAATTTTTTGTCTGTTGATAGTGTTTTGGGAAGATGTTTTGTCATTTGAAATTTTGGCATGTTTTTAAACAACATAAAATCCATTGATTGTACTTCTATCCCTCACAGCCTTGTTTTCATTCTGGTCAAAAATGAAACATAGTGCTACCCTGACAATGTAACATGTATTTCAATGTCTGTTTAGTTTCATTGTGTTTTGGTTCTGTTTTTCCTGTTCCTGTTTGCCTGTGTTTTGTGTCATTGTAAGATGACCTAAGGTGCGTTCCGATTGACAGGGTCCCCAGTGTTCACTGCTCCCTACTCCCTGAGCATTGGATATCATTGAAGTGGACTTTGCTAATAATAATCATTTATTTGAAATGCCCTGCAACGTCATCAAAGAAAGGCAACGACGGGTTCGCGCAGATTATAATATAACGTATTTTACTTTACTTTCAAATTTAAAATAATACACATATACAAAATACACATTATGTAGGCTACATAATAAATATAATCAAAAATTATGTGTATTATCTACTTAAAAATTAATTTACTATTTCTGCTATTAATTGACCATTAAAGTCCCCATGAAATCAAAATTTAAGTTTTTTGGCTTTTAGTATGAAAATGTTAGCCTTACTGTTACCTATAAGGTATTTGCTCCAAAACAATGACAAAATTCACATTTAGGGGATATAAGCATTCAAATCTTACAGTCTCTCACTTCCGTCAATATGGATCAATGATTTTGATGACATCACTCTGCACTACAGCTCAGATTTTCTGACCTGTTGGCTCCACCGAGTTCCCCTCGTCTCTCCGGCTCCGTCTTGATCAGACGTCGCTATGTCTCGCACCGTCATTCCCACCCTGGTCACTCCCTCTCTTTCATCTCCCCCGGTTTCCTGCACTTCGCTTGCTCTGTATCCTCCTCCAGAGCTCCCACCCCAAGCCCCGAGGGAGTATAATGTAACGTGTGTTTATCTGTTAGTTTCATTGTGTTTTGGTTCTGTTTTTCCTATTTTCCTGGGTTCCCTATCATTGTAAGTTGATTTAGTTTCCCAAGTGGGTAACTGCAGGTTGGAAAATTGGGCATGACAAAAGGTCTAGTTTCAGCCCTAGTTTGTGCCAGTTTGTTTCCCTTTAGTTACTGATTACGTTCACCTTTTCTATTTAGTTACCTCATTTACCTCACCTTGTGTATTTAAGCCCTTAGTTCTCCTCAGTGTTTTGTCTTGCGTTAACGTTGCATGTTTGGTTAGTGTTTATTAGTCATGTTCATGTATTCTTAAGTGTCAGTTAAAGAAATGTATATTGAATTCTCCGCCGTAGTGGTTACTGACCAGCATATCGTCACAGACTAAGGTCTGACATAAAATTTCCCAATGTTGTTTTTTAAGTTTGTATAATTTTACAAAATAAAACTATAAAGTTTTTGTACTATTGATTTTGTCTCATTCAAATTTAAAGCACTGCCTCCATGGCCTCCTTAGAAAATGCCAATGCCACAGCATAAAAAAAATAAAATAAAAAAAAAGGTAGGTAGCCAACACATTATGGGCCCTATTTTAACGATCTGAAACGCAAGTGTCAAAGCGCAAAGCGCAAGTAACTTTGTGGGCGGGTCTCGGCGCTGTTGCTATTTTCCCGGCGGGATAAATGACTCTTGCGCCAGGCGCAAATCTAAAATGGGTTGGTCTGAAGTAGCTTCATTATTCATAGGTGTGGTTTGGGCGTAACGTGAAATAAACCAATCAGAGCGTCATCTCACATTCCCTTTAAGAGCAGATGCGCTTTTTCCATAGCGGATTGCTATTGTAACGGCGGATTTGCCAGGCGCGCGCCAGCAGCGGTTCACAGCCAAGGAGAGCAACGCTCTCGTCACGGCCGTAAAAGAGAGAAGTTACATTGAAATGGAGAAACCTACATTGAAATGGAGTAAATGTGTAAGCTAGATGTATGCTTTTATAATAAATTGTTTATCTATCTATCTATCTATCTATCTATCTATCTATCTATCTATCTATCTATCTATCTATCTATCGTTATAATGTATGATTTGCAAAAATGAAAACTGCTGCTTCTGTGTAGATGAGAGAATCAAAGTGCGCGTTGTGCACACGCTACATTGATTATGGCCAAGCATGCGCCCTTAAAATAGCATATGAATAACATGCGCAACGCGCCACTGACTTTAAACTATTTTTTCCTGGTTAGTGGCGCAATTGTTTTCTAAACCTGCAAAATAGCAAGAAGGAACGTTTGCGCCGGAACACGCCTCCTCTTTGCGCTGAACAGCCCCCGGGAGCGCAAGTGTATTTCTTAGTTAACCGACGTGCTTCTGTGGAGGGAAAAGTCCGCTTTGCGCGGGTGCAAAATAGGAATGATACATGCGTCGGTGTACAAAGTCACTTGCGCTGGGTGCAAGATAGGGCCCCAAGTCAATTTCATCATCAAGTCAACACATCTAGTCAATTTCATTTCAAGTTTTGTTTCTCAATTTTAAATGTTCAAGATGAGTTTAAATTAGCCAAATAAATAAATAGGCCAGGGCTATATATTCCCGACCCATCAAATGTGTCAGTAGCAGAATGACACCTCCTGCTCCTCCTGCTGAGTGGTCTGTGCCAAACTTTCCACATGCTGACCTGTTGGTGGTCATAAATTAAACTATGCGTTCAATGTAAGCCCTATCAACACACCCTAATTCTCCTGGAGTCGGTATGGCAGGGTTTCCTCAAAACTCCCACCTCAAGGACAGCAAGATAAGCTGAAGAGTGTGTCGATTACAAAGACTATCCCCACACATCCATAAAGGGCTCCCCCTGCCCAACTGCTGCATGTGTGCCACTGCTTTGTCTGTGTTTAATGACCACAGTGACAACAGTTTTAAATTGAGCTGCTGAAAATGATATTTGTCACAACTGCTATAATCACCATGCTGTCAACGTTGTCATAAATCAGAATCTGATCATTTGTTTGAGGTCTGCCTACCGTGATTAATTTGTAATCTTAATATTGTGGGTGGGCCTACTCTTAAACAATGCATTCTGAAATTGTTATTGCTTGGCTATCAACCTTATCAGAGCTCATCAAGAACTTTCTGAGATGTCCAAGGGAAAAAGATTTATTCTTGCCTTTGCAGAAAAAGCCCCTTAAAATCCGAGTAGTATAAAAATTACTTCAGATGTCCATGTTAAAATGTAGATTAAACAACAATCTTGGTTTACTTTATATTGTATTTCTAAAACTGGATAAATCAAAATTGGACAAATCTAAAGCTCTATTTATCCTAACAATTGTTTTTTGTTTTTTTACTTTTCATACTGCTTTTGGTCTTGCCTCAGGAATCTTTTGAGGATAAATATTTTAATGCTTTTGGATCGTGGTAGAATATCGTAGCTGTTTTTTTGTTTGCTTATGTATTGCTTTCAGCACTTGATGGATGCTCTTGTAAACACACTTAGAGCTTCACTTTTCTCTACTTTGACGCTCTGATCAACCAACAACAAGCAGCCAACCAAAATAAAACTACAGTCCCACCATGGAGCAGGACGAAACAGAATACCACACACCACCTAACTGCACAATGTCAGCAAAATCAAAACATATCCAATCAGTATTGGTTTTCAAACCCAATCCACAGTTTCCATTTGAATCACCTGGTTTCTATGGTAACTGACAGTAAAGTGCACATCATGCTTTCAAACAGTGGGGACTTTCAAATTTAGAGTTGAATGGAGCCTTTTGATGGACTGTGAAGAGATTAAATTTAATGGATTGAAGGAAAAGTGAAAGAACAAGACAAAGACAATAGAAGCAGAAGTCCAACACTGTCTGGGTTGAACAAGGTGTTATATTGGTTTGATATAAAAGCTCTATGGTTGGGAGGAAAAACAGTTCTCTTCTACACATCTGAATGTGTTTTTCTATGCTTTCTGAAAGTTGTTGGAAACTAAAGGATTGTTATCTGTCCATAAACCCTTGTGACTTATATTTTTCTGTTACATCTTTATTCTCCTATGTAAATATAAAAAAATATTCTATGCTGTAATAAAATAAGCTCATAGGAAAAAAGACAGCATTGACCAACATTAACTTGAAAAATGTGTTATTGTGTTGAATGTAATAGCTGACAACTAATGAATGGATGATATTAAAATTCAATGCTTTGTTGCTGAAAAGCAAAACACACTGAACATTTTTTTTTTTTTTTTGCTGCTTGTTCAAATTGCTTAATTAAAATAAGCTTAAGCAACACAATTGCTATACACTTTGTGCTAACTTAATTTGATTGTGTTCAATCTGCTTAAATATATGTACAATTTAAGTTTACTTAATCCGTTTGTGTTGGATTACATGAATGATTTGTGTTGCATTAACTGAAACTTACAATTACATTGGAATTATTAGAACCATTAAAATTACAGTGGGTTACCATTGTGGAGAAGAGTGGAGCATTTTGTTATAGGCTGTGGACTGATTCAGTTACTTTGGCCGAAGGAGCATGTAAATCTTAGCATTTAAGATGCTAATAAGTGCTCTTTCTTTCTTTCTTTCTTTCTTTCTTTCTTTCTTTCTTTCTTTATATAGCACAAATAAACACAACAAAAGTTGACCACTGTGCTTTATAAAACAAAAGTCAGGAAACATGAAAGGAAGAGCAAAATACCATTGACACAATGTAATAAAACCATAATTGAGATTTAGTGAAATGCCCGGTCAAAAAGATACAACTTTAACTTAAATTTAAACTCATATAAAAAGGACAAGGATCTCAAGGATACGGGGAGGCTATTCCACCCGACAACTGCAAAGGCATGATCCCCTCTCGACTTTAATCGTGAATGTGGCTGGGACAGATTACTGCTAGCAAATAGCTAGCTATAGTCAATCAATTCAATTGTGTGTCACTAAATTAAATGAAATCTTAATGGATGAATGAATATATAAATATGAATACCTGAATCATGTCAGGGAGTCTTTAAAAATTCACTTTGAGACTACTTAAAGGGTTAGTTCACCCAAAAATGAAAATTCTGTCAGTAATTACTCACCCTCATGTTGTTCCAACCCCGTAAGACTTTCGTTCATCTTCGGAACACAAATGAAGATATTTTTGATTAAATCTGAAAGCTGGATCACTCCTCCATAGGCTTCTAAGACATTATAACTTGCTGGCCCAGAAAATGCTTTAAAGACATCGTTAATATAGTCCAAGTGACTACAGTGGCTCAATCTTAAGTTTATAAAGCGACGAGAATACTTTTTGTGCGCAAAAAACAACAAAAATAACGACTTTATTCCACTATTCATTTCCTTCTCTCTGAGCCTCGAGTTTTTTCACGTAGTGTTTTAGCGCAACGCGTCTGTGTTGCACGTCACCACGTAGGCTCACTATTGGCCGACGCTAGTCATGTGTGACGTACAACACAGAAGCGCTGCGCTATTACACTACGTGAAAAAACTCTAGGCCCAGAGAGAAGGAAATGAATAGTGGAATAAAGTCGTTATTTTTGTGTTTTTTTGCACACAAAAAGTATTCTCGTTGCTAAAAACTACAATCAGTTTTAATTTTAAATGCTGCAAGTGAATTTAATAATCACAACATCAAAAATGTACATTACAAAATTCATTTTGAGATTTGCTAAGATTACATTTAAGAGAATGTAATAAGTATTAGAATAAGAACATTTTTAAAAATTAATTTTTGACGACGACAAGGGTAATCCAAATAGGGAAATAAAAAAGGGGAAGGACAATATTATATAATACGCACAATTAAATATCCAAAATCAACTTACACAGGTAAATAAAAAAATTATTATTGAAATTGTATCCCTAATATTTATGTAGTTAGCAATACATCAACTGTTGGTTGTGAATGCTTGTAAGAGAAATAAAATACAATTTGTTGAGACCACAGAAAAATTATGCATCTCTTCTGGCATTCCTTCATCCCTTCCTTCCAATTTTCTAGCAGACTTCACTCTCCTTCACTCCCGTGTCATTTCTCAGCTTCCTTTTCAGAGAGGTGTAATCAACGAGAGAGCAAACTGATGGAATGCACCCTCCATTACGTCTCTTAGAAAGAGAGTGTTTAGAGAGAGAGAGAGGGAGATGATTCATTTTCCTCATGCTAAAAGTCACTGCAAAGAATCACTGTCCCCAGTTTTAGCACATAGGCACACACACAACTAACTCTTGGTTCCAGCAGACCAGAATCCTTGTAAACACTTTAAACCACTCAGGCCCACCATCACCCTCTAACTCTCCTCATTTTGATCTCCATCCACCCTATACCTAGCCTGGGTTTCCCCATGCTGCCTTGCTCGCAGCGCGATTTTATTCACGCTGCTAGGCAGCCTGGACACCATGGACCAGATTTTCCCCTGAAAAAGGGAACCAATCACAGAACGGGGAGGGAGCAGCAAGACGATGACGACACCGAAGCAGTTTGTTTATATCTATGGATCCAACATGGCATCAGACTCGGCGTTACCTTCTACCCTCATGTTTATCTTGCACAAACGGTAATATTCGCTAAACGCCATCGTGTACAAATAAATCTTTGACCCATCGTCTTTTTCCTCGTCGAATTTCTGTCGCTCTACATATGTCATCTGGTATAATTGAAGCGATTGGCTATGAGCTACGTACAGGCGCATTTGATAGCATTCATAGCGCCCAATAAACGGCTCTGGGCATTCGTAAACCACGCCTCAAATACGAGAAAATTAACATGTGGTTCCCAGACCAAGTCTCAAATGACTTGGTCTGACGTTAGCCAGGCTACCCTATACCATGATTATGTGGACAACTACTTATGTCCACACTACTGCGTTTTCGTTTAAAAACTGAGACCTTTTGCTATGTTTGCACCTCCCGTCCACACTAAAACGGCAAAAACGGAGACCCAAAACGGAGAAGTTTAGAAACACTGCCGACCCGTTTTTCGTTTTGAATCTCCGGAGGGCGTTTTAGTCTGGACGGGTCAAAACGGAGGACTTTAGAAACGATGACGTAGTAGAGGCTCATGCTCGGCTCTATGATTGGGTGTCATCAGTCATGGCGTATATCTTTGCTAGCAGCTTTTGTGCAAGTAAATTCTGCATTTAACAATGTTATAACTGCCTACATGCGTCGGAGGCAAGCTATTATTCGAGCGATCTGTGACAATTCCCGTGTGCAGCGGCGGTATCGACCGTACATGGAGCGTCGGTTTTGGGTTAACCCGGGAAGAACCAGCGCATGGTGGGATAATTTTATCAATGAAGTTGTGTTTACACCGGCACGCGCATGCCCAGTGTTGGTGAATGGTCACGTGATCCGCGTTTTCAGTCGTTTTAATGTGGACGGAGATCAATTCTAATACGCAGCTAAAACGCTAGTGTGGACGGAGATCGTATTCGTTTTAATTCTCCGTTTCTAAACTAAAACGCAGTAGTGTGGACGGGGCCATAGGCTACGTTCACACTGCAGGCTGAAACGACCCAATTCCGATTTTTTTGCCCCTATGCGACCTGTATCTGATCTTTTCATGACAGTCTGAACGACACAGATCCGATCTTTTCAAATGCGACCCAGGCCACTTGGGTATGTGGTCCCAAATCCGATACATATCCGATCTTTTCAAATGCGACTTCAGTCTGAACGGCCAGGTCGCATTTATCCGACCCGCACGTCATTGATACGCGAAAAACGTCATAATCCTGCGTTGAAGTAGTCGTCGGTTTGAAAACGGACTGCATATTCGTCGAGCTGAGGTAAATCTGCCGAACGGGTCGACCTCGACGAGCCCGTTAATAAAAAAAATAAATAAAAAAAAGCCCACGGCCATTATATATATATACGTTATGTTAACTTATTTGTGCTGAATCTGATATTAGATAGGTCAGCGGCTGCTGTCTGGCTCTTGTGTAACGGTCGCTGCGCGCGCTCGTGTGTGTGTGTGTGTGTGTGTGTGAGAGAATCACAGTTAAAGTTTAGCTACTTCCGCAAACAACAAGTGACGTCGTTGACCGTTGAGTACTCTTCTGCGCATGCGGGTCACTTCTGGGTCATTTCACGTTCACACAGGAGATCACAAAAGGTCGCATTTAATTGGAAATGTGAACGGCCTTGCAAAAAAATCTAATTTTTTCAAAAAATCGGAATTGAGCATTAAGCCCTGCAGTGTGAACGTAGCCTTAGACACATGAGTTAGGTTGAGTTAATTGCATCTGATCATGAAATCACCACTGCTTCATAAAGCAGCTGTTGTCAACCAGGGGCCCGGGGCCCACTAGGGGGACTCAACTAACTTCCAAGGGGGCCAAAAATATTTGAAATGAGACAAAACCAGCATTAAAATGAGGCTAAAATAATTGAAAATCAAGATATCATGTTTTTTAATTTTTTTATGAATATACATCTTTCTAGTTATGCCAAGTTCTTAAAAAATTTGTATTGGGTTGAACTTATGAGTGGGGGGAGGGGGGGAGTAGGGGTATAGGATACCACATATAGATGTAGTGTAATAAAATAAACCCTAAAATGTGTATTTTGGGTGTATTTTTCCACTAGTCTTAAATCTATTTTGTTGTTTTTTAAATCTATGCTGAAAACACTGTGGCATACAATTGATCAGTGATGTTGTTGTTTTTGTTGTTGTTGTGTGTTTATTGAGTAATTTTTAGACATGTAAAGCACTTTGGTCAACTTGTGTTGTTTCTAAATGTGCTCAACAAATAAATGTTGATTAATTGATTGATAGTCTAATAGAAGATATGAAAGAAAAATAGCCCAAAATCTGCAGTAAAAAAAAAAAAAAAAAAGGTTTGCCTGTAGTGTCTTGCCTTAAAAGAAGTCTGTGCTCCTGAACACAAAATGAGGTGGAAAGAGAACTACACTTCTTGGCATTATGACCTACTTACACACACATTAGAGACTCTTTCACTTCCACTTTGCAAACCACGACAAAGACTTTCCTTTAGCAACACACATGTTAATAATCCCCCACTAAGGCAGGAAGCGACCGTCTGGCTAACAAATCATAGTTTGTTTGTTTTTTCTTGTTTTTTGTCTTGGGGTGGGGTTTTTTCATGTAATGGAAAATTTACTTTTATTATTACTGGGCTAAATTTATACATATGTATAAATAAATACAGTCACGTGCAGGCAAGGCGAAGGCAAGGAAGAGGTGAGGTGGATAAATAACAGCCGTTGTAACTTTATTAACAAAAACAAAGGCAAACCAACTTGAAAACAGTCCACGTGAGATAATAGAACAGCTTTACCAAAGCAAAGATAATACTGACAATGAGTAGAACTAAACTAAGAGCAAAACTCTGAATATATTTCAAGATTTAATTCTTCTACAGATGTTGTACAGTATGTGTGTATATACCATAGACTGTAAAAAAAAATAGGTATATACATGCTGTAATGGTCTGGGGGGTATGGTCCTTTAAGACCTGTGTTTTGGGGTTTCCCCCGGAGCCCAGAAGTCACGCAGGCTGATATATGCTGCGCCATTCTGTATTCATTTTGCGTTTTCCTCTCAATTAAATATATTTGTTCAAGGTAACCTGTGTCGAATGCATCCTTACAACACGGTAGGTTACAATGTGTCATGTGTGAATATGATCTAGCATTGTAAATAAACCCATGTTTATTGTGTCAATGATGCTTCTTTGAAATTGTAACCTTATGGGATCTATTTGGTGTGAGAGACTGTGTGCAGTAAATAAATACTTCAAACACATCTGACTCTTAATAAAGTAGATGAAGAGCATTTGGTTTGTAATTTGTTCTAGGGAGCTGTCCTCAAGCCAATAGACTCCAGTCCATTCATTTCACTGACTGTGTGGCTCTTAATTATTTTGTATTTAATCAATAAACCATTAAGGTGTACAGAGTGTAATCGAAAGACCCTGGTCACCTTCACACCCCAATGAACGTCTCATGAATGAATATACAGGTCCTGTTCAGCCGCAGTTATCGCTTTCAACAATTGCATCATTTCTTTGATCAGCAAGATATGAGGTGCAATGCGTGTCAAAACAGCATGAAAATAAATCAATATTGTGATAATGGCATCATTGTTTTTTAAAAACACAATGTAATTGCTCTCTCTCTCATGTATTTTTATTTCCTGAAATGCATTATATTATTTCCTCAATTCCAAGGACCCTCTATGAATACTTTGGCCATTTTAAATAGGCTATATAATGATTCATTAATTCAGTCCACAATTACATAATAATACATGCTTTTTGTTCCTTACAATGCTACCAAAACATCCACACACACATCAACATATACTGAATATAAATTGTAGAGCAAAGTAAACCCCTTTAGTTCTCTATACTCAGTGTTATACCAGCATGAACTGTGAAGGAGTGAGTCATTGTTGAGTGCTGATATGAGTGTAGGAGGGAGTAGAAAGAACAATTTAAATCAACAAACACACACACAAACAAACTAACAAACAAATGCACGCACGCGCACACACACACACACACACACACACACACAACACACACACACACACACACACACACACACACACACACACACACACACACACACACACACACACACACACACACACACACACACCAACCAATTACATATTACATTCTTTCTCAAGCTTTATATTCATTGTTGCTCAAATTCATTCAGTTGGTCTGCCTTGATATGAGTATAGAATTAATCATTTAGATTATGCCTTTTTGTTTAAACTTGCTTTTTTAACAATGGATTTCCTTTAAAAAGTATTTGTCTGGGTAAAGAATGAATGTAAAAATGATTTTTATATAAACACTTAAATAATATAAAAATAATTATTTAAAAAAAAAGTTTATAAAAATAAAAGATTGAGTACACTTCAACAAACTAATATAACAGAATATGGCACAAAAATAATCTCGATTGTCTTGTTTATATAATCCTTGGAGGCCAAAATTGGGTCACACTTTATATTATAGGTGTCTTTAACCACTATGTACTTACATCAATAAATAGTAAAAGTACAATGTATTTCTACCAGAAAGACTCGGGAGAATTAAAACTGTAACAATAACATTTATTTAGGAGCTCAGCAAGCAATCAGGTTCTTTGGCGTAGGCCCCGTTCATAACTCGCATTCAGAGGGTACTGAATCTGCGAGTCCCGCCTGAAGACGAAGGCGGGGGCGCCGCTCACCCCCCGGCGGAGTAAGGAAAGGGGCCATCTGGTGGTGGTGGGGTGGATGGAGGAAAAAGACATCTGAAGTCTTCAGGATGGAAGGGATAGCCTGACTGATGGTGTTGGGGTTGATAGAGGGAGGACCCAGCTTGGTTGAGTAGAGGAGTTGGAGGAAAGATCCCATCTTGGTGGAGGCGGGGAGGATGGAGGTACTGGAGTGACAGCATCTGCGAACTCAGACATGTGTAAGCGCTGCCCTTTTAAGCTACAGTAAGTGATATAATTGGATAGATGAGGAGGTAATTAATGACGCGAACGATTGAGTCTTCCTGGCAGAACTTGCGCTAGCTTCATTTCTTGTGTTCACATTGTATTGCAAAACACTTTCTCTGCTATTGAGGTGGGATACGGGTAAGGGGTAAGGTTAGGGTGTAAGGGATGGGTCAATAGTGTAATTAATTATAGATGTAATTACAGAAATGAATTACAGATGTAATTACATACAGGTATTTTAAAAATATAGTACAATATAAAAACATGTATGTATACAATTGAATTACAAAGTGAATTTTAACTAATTATTCATTTAAATGTTAGAAAATAGTAGTTAAAGTAACCTATATAAAAAGTATAGGACCCAAAATATTGTAACTGAAAATAAAATTGTATTAATGGTCAAGTTGTCCATGTTGATACTGACATCTCTTTAGGGTGATTATAAGTGAAGCTTCTGAAAGATGTGATGATGGAGAGAGGCTCTTAAAATGACCCAGACCAGAGGAGAGAGGCTGAATGTCACCCAGGGATGATTCGCCTTTAGCGAGATACTCAAATGATAAGAGTCCTTGACTAGAAGCGCAGCTGAGTGGCTTTACCTAATCCACCCACACAAAAGCACATTTGAACTTTACAGCACATCAACAGAAAACAAACGGACACTTACATGCACACAGATATTCACACTGTTTACATATAATGGACATACAGACCCCTTCCCAAAAATTTGAATATCATGGAAAAGTTTATTTATTTCCATAATTCCATTCAAAACATTAAACTTCCATAGATTATAGATTCAGGGCCCACAACTTAAACGATTTCAAGTATTTAGTTGTTTATTTGTACATAATTTGGGCTTCCAGCTCATAAAACCCACGAAAACAGGATTTCAAAAAATTTGAATATTACTTGAAATCACACAGTAATTACACAGTGATACCATGGTCATTGAACCAGGTTTTGGTTCTTTTGACAGTGTGGGCAGGTGCAAATCCTGCTGGAAAATGAAGTCAGCATCTCCATAAAGCTTGTCTGCTGAAGGAAGCATGAAGTGCTCTGAAAATATCCTGGTAGACGGCTGCGTTGAGTGGACAGCACAGTGGACCAACACCAGCCGATGACATGGCTCCCCAAACCAAAACAGACTGTGGAAACTTCACACCGGACTTCAAGCATCTTGGATTGTGTGCCTCTCCATTCTTCCTCCAGACTCTGGGACATTGGTTTCCAAATGAGATGCAAAATTTGCTCTCATCAGAAAAGAGGACTTTGGTCCACTGTGCTTTATTAAATCCAGCGTCAACGCAGCCGTCTACCAGGACATTTTCAGAGCACTTCATGCTTCCTTCATTTTCCAGCAGGATTTGCACCTGCCCACACTGCCAAAAGGAGCTCGCATCAGCGCGGGCTCTGCAAAAGTGTGCATCGAGAGCGCATATCGACCGCGAAGGGGGGCGCTCTCGAGCACCCTTCACTCTTCTCGAGCATGTGGCGGAAGACAAAGCTTGTAGTCCATTATAACATCTACAAAGACAGCCTTCATGCTTTCAATATGGAACTAGGCAAAGCTAGACAGACTTTCTTCTCAAATATTATAAACTGCAATTTAAACAACACACGCACTCTTTTTGCTACTGTAGAGAGACTGACAAACCCCCCAAGCCAGATTCCCAGTGAAATGCTCTCAAACAGCAAGTGCAGTGAGTTTGCTTCTTTCTTCTCTGAGAAAATCAATAATATCAGAAAGGTGATCAGCACATCATTGAGTTGCGCTGGGGTCAGACAGATCAGACCACCTGAAAAAGTAGTAACTTTGTCTGATTTCAATAAAATTGATGGCAAAATTTTGGTAGAAACCGTACAGCACCTTAAAACATCAACATGCGCTCTTGACACACTTCCCACATCTTTTTTCAAAAATGTGTTAAACAGTTTAGAAGCAGATCTTCTAGAAGTGGTAAATGCCTCACTTCTCTCTGGGAGTTTTCCAAACTCCCTGAAAACTGCAGTTGTCAAGCCCCTCCTGAAAAAGAACAATCTGGATAAGACCATATTAAGCAACTATAGACCGATCTCAAATCTTCCTTTCATAGGCAAGATCATAGAAAAAGTTATCTTCAATCAGCTGAACAAATTCTTAAGCTCGAATGGATACTTTGACAATTTTCAATCTGGTTTCCGACCGCACCACAGCACAGAGACAGCGCTCATAAAGATAATAAACGATATTCGCTTAAATACTGATTCAGGCAAATTATCAGTGCTGGTACTACTCGACCTCAGTGCTGCATTTGACACTGTCGATCATAACATACTTCTTGACAGGCTGGAAAACTGGGTGGGGCTTTCTGGGATAGTCCTAAAATGGTTCAGGTCATACTTAGATGGGAGAGGTTATTATGTGAGTATAGGAGACCATAAGTCTGAGTGGACATCCATGACATGCGGAGTCCCTCAAGGCTCAATTCTTGCGCCACTCCTGTTCAACCTGTATATGCTCCCAATGAGCCAAATAATGAGAAAGAACCAAATTGCTTACCACAGCTATGCAGACGACACACAGCTGTACTTAGCCCTATCGCCTAATGATTACAGCCCCATTGACTCCCTGTGCCGATGCATTGACGAAGTCAACAGTTGGATGTGTCAAAACTTTCTTCAGTTAAACAAAGATAAAACTGAAGTCATTGCGTTTGGAAACAAAGATGAAGTTCTCAAGGTGAACGCATACCTTCACTCCAGGGGTCAAACAACTAAAAATCAAGTCAGGAATCTTGGTGTGACACTAGAGTCAGACCTTAGTTTCAGTAGTCATGTCAAAGCAATAACTAAATCAGCATACTATCATCTAAAAAATATTGCAAGAATTAGATGCTTTGTTTCCAGACAAGACTTAGAGAAACTTGTACATGCTTTCATCACCAGCAGGGTGGATTATTTTAATGGTCTCCTCACTGGCCTTCCCAAAAAGACCATAAGACAGTTGCAGCTCATACAGAACGCTGCCGCCAGGATTCTGAGCAGAACCAGAAAATATGAACATATCACACCAGTCCTCAGGTCTTTACACTGGATCCCAGTTAGATTTAGGATTGATTTCAAAGTATTATTACTGGTATATAAATCATTCAATGGCCTAGGACCTCAATACATTGCAGATATGCTCACTGAATATAAACCCAACAGATCACTCAGATCATTAGGATCATATCAGCTAGAAATACCAAGGGTTCACTCTAAGCATGGTGAGTCTGCTTTTAGCTATTATGCCAGCCGCAGCTGGAACCAGCTTCCAGAAGAGATCAGATGTGCTCCTACAGTGGTCACATTCAAATCCAGACTCAAAACACTTTTGTTTAGCTATGCATTTACTGAATCAGCACTGTGCCGCTGTTCGTCCGACTGTACTGTACTGTATTTCATTTTATTTTTCTAAACTGTTTTAATTATTCTTATTTCTTTTTATTATTTAAATTTCTTCTATGTAAAGCACTTTGAATTTCCATTGTGTATGAAATGTGCTATATAAATAAACTTGCCTTGCCTTGCCTTCTGACACCTTAAATGACAAATGGGACACCCTACAGTATCGTGGCTGTGTCCGAAACCGCATACTCACTGAGTAGGTACTTAATTTCAGTAAGTACTTACTTTACGAGCGCTAAAATAGCCTGATCTCGTTAAGTATGAATGCAACCCGTAAATCATCCGCCATGTTGACGTTATCATGCAACGTACGACGTTATCACAAGCGCAACAACTTAAAAGATATGAGTGACAGGTTTAACTCATCTATCTGTAAATATCTATTGATGAAACTTGCTCATAGTGGTCTTGTTGAAGAAACAGCTGCCCATTTGTTTTGTGATTGTAGTATAACCAATCAATTATGGGTTGATTTAAGTTCTTATATTTTTAACCCACAGTTTTATCCTTAAAGATATTATTTTTATTACGAAATCCCCAAATTGTCATCTCTTGAATATGTTGTTCATTTCTTCAGTTTAAATGCAAAAATGTTCACCCACAAGCAAAAGTCGCTTAAATCTCCATTGTTTTCCTCTTTTTCTTGTTGAATTTAACCCTCGTTTCATCCCTCAGGCTTATAAATAGCAAACAAAAAAGGCATTTTCTTTATGTATTATGATGAATTATTCAAAGATATTTAACCTTGTCATTCTGCTTTTCTCCCCTGGGTATATAATCTTATATTATGATATATGTACACAAACCCATAATAATTATGTTTTCTGTTTTTTGTCATTATGATTGTTCATTGTTGAAAGATACAACTATGGTATATTTCCCTGATCTTTATGTAACTACAAATTCTGCAATAACAAAATGACATGGGCGACAGGTTTTTAAACCTCGACAGCCCTACCTGGAACAGTTTTCCTCAGCGTTTGTAATGTCTGTACAAAGGAGACAGGCAGCTGCGAGAAGATCTCACCTTTTGGAGAAAACTTCATTGTATTCTGGGAAAATTCAAGCATCACTCCTTAAAAATTAAGATTACCCCAAAATGAATGGCATTGCTAGCCCACCCCAAAACTTATGCACAATAATAATGATAAATGCTGACAAACACTTAATTATATTACTTTTTTTTTAACTGAAAATTATATATTTTAGTAAAACAAGCAAAATGTAATTTGTTTTGTCATATGACATAGCTATGCATGAATACACACTAGATAAATGCAGTGAACACATCTCAATTTTCAGTCAAGCAATGAATTAATGCATTAATTAATGAAACTAATTATATTTTATTTACTGACAACAATAAGCATGAATAAATTAGTAAAAGATTGAAAAAAGTAACCATCACAATAAATAAATATATACAGTGGGGAGAACAAGTATTTGATACACTGCCGATTTTGCAGGTTTTCCCACTTACAAAGCATGTAGAAGTCTGTAATTTTTAGGTACTCTTCAACTGTGAGTGACGGAATCTAAAACAAAAATCAAGAAAATCACATTGTATGATTTTTAAGTAATTAATTTGCATTTTATTGCATGACATAAGTATTTGATACATCAGAAAAGCAGAACTTAATATTTGGTACAGAAACCTTTGTTTGCAATTACAGAGATCATACGTTTCCTGTAGTTCTTGACCAGGTTTGCACACACTGCAGCAGGGATTTTGGCCCACTCCTCCATACAGACCTTCTCCAAATGGTTTTCTTTGAGACTGTGGTCCCAGCTCTCTTCAGGTCATTGACCAGGTCCTGCCGTGTAGTTCTGGGCTGATCCCTCACCTTCCTCATGATCATTGATGCCCCACGAGGTGAGATCTTGCATGGTGCCCCAGACCGAGGGAGATTGACCGTCATCTTGAACTTCTTCCATTTTCTAATAATTGCGTCAACAGTTGTTGCCTTCTCTCCAAGCTGCTTTCCTATTGTCCTGTAGCCCATCCCAGCCTTGTGCAGGTCTACAATTTCATCCCTGATGTCCTTACACAGCTCTCTGGTCTTGGCCATTGTGGAGAGGTTGGAGTCTGTTTGATTGAGTGTGTGGACAGGTGTCTTTTATACAGGTAAAGAGTTCAAACAGGTGCAGTTAATACAGGTAATGAGTGGAGAACAGGAGGGCTTCTTAAAGAAAAACTAACAGGTCTGTGAGAGCCGGAATTCTTACTGGTTGGTAGGTGATCAAATACTTATGTCATGCAATAAATGCAAATTAATTATTTAAAAATCATACAATGTGATTTTCTGGATTTTTGTTTTAGATTCCATCTCTCACAGTTGAAGTGTACCTATGCTTAAACCTATGTACCTATGACCTCTACATGCTTTGTAAGTAGGAAAACCTGCAAAATCGGCAGTGCATCAAATACTTGTTCTCCCCATTGTATACACAAGTCAACAACATATGAAACAAAGCTTTATTCAAACTTATTGTTCTAACAATCACATATTTACAGGCGGTGAAACCTTCATCCTACTGCCATCTCAACACAGCGGTTCTCATTCTTCAGCTTTATTCACTGTAAAAAAAAATTACATCCCCAAGTCAAAAATTTCTAGTGACTGATAACATCTACATTTTTCAATTAGTCTGACGTATTATTTCTCATTGAGCCAATGCTAACAGACTATTGCAACAAGAATTGCACTTGGGCCAATTAAAAAATGTAGATGTGACCATTCACTAGAAAATTTTGACTTGGAGAGGTTAGACATTTTTTACAGTGTTCTGATGAATCAGCTGAAAAGCGTTCCCACCTTCACCTGTCTCTGCCATCCATCATGTCCCTCATTGCTGCAGTCAGACTAGCATCTGATCATGGATGGGAAAGGGACATGGTGGCTATCCTTGCCTGAGTGCACCGTCTGCCTCATCACCTCATACAGAGAGACTGAACAGAACCCTGTGAGGCTCGTCTCAACAGCAAACACTCCTGTGAGCGAAGAAGAGCGAGCCTTTGGCATGCTGAAAACACACTGGTGCTCTATTTTCTTCACAGCCAGAGGTGAGCCGTGCCTTCGTGCCTGAGGTTGTTGCGTGATGCACTGTGCTTCACAATCTGAGGCAATCAGTTCAGGTGGAGTGATGGAGGGTCTCATCCATGGCACCATTTCCAGGATTCAGCTCTGGGCTCCTCATCCTCAGTGCTCAACACCAGCCGGCAAAGATTTCAGATCCTACAAAAATGGACAAACATAATACAAAAGCAGTCATTTTAACAGCACAATGTCATGTGATTTCTGTATTAGAAGTAACAAAATTATTTTACTTTATATTTTTATTTCAACAGTAGCCTACTAATGGACAAATAAAATAGATAACTTATATTTAGTTACTTTAAAGATTAGTTTATTTACCGCGGTAACAGACTGCTTATCTAATGTAAACCGTGTTGACAACAGTGAATTCTACATAATAGCACACATTCATCACTCAGATGTCTATTTCATGTCTTAATGCATTATAGTCCTTCACGTCTATTGCGATCTCACAATTCCAGCCAGTAATACCTAGAATGTCAAAATCAACTGCTGGCGGTAGATCCTTTTCCTATTTAGCACCAAAACTCTGGAACAGTCTTCCTAAAATTGTCCGGGAAGCAGACAGACTCTGTCAGTTCAAAGCTAGACTAAAAACACATCTCTTTGACCTACCATACACATAACACATTATAGACTTCTAATTCAATGTTAGCCTGCATAGATTAGCCTAGGTCAGCCGGAACCGGGAGCACTCCCCATAAATCCTGATGTACTCGTTACATCATAAGAAGAATGGCGTCTATGCTAATAATAGTCTCTCTGTTTATCCCGAGGTTTACCGCAGTCTGCCGGATCCAAGCCGTATCTAGATCTGATGAAGGACCTGCAACTGGACACGACGACAGCGCAGTCCTGAAGTGTCAACTAGTCTCTTGACTTGACGTGATGTGCTCATCTGCAATATGTATAGAATATTTTCCTGTCAGATGCAAATAGACATTTAAAATAAGCTCCCCTGTTAGTTATACATAATAAAACGTGTTTTTACAGAAAAATCACAACTATACTATATACTTTTTAACGTCTTTACAACTTCAACAATTCAACAAATTACAGTAGTTCATCACATGCGATTTTAACACAAGGAACCGTGTTTACTCACGTTTGAAAACACCCGCGTTGCTGATCACCGTGATGTTCGATTATGACGTTTCCTCTCCCGTGGCCTCCTGGGATAGAAAAGTATCCATCGATGGGTGCTTCAGAATCTGGGCTGAAGCAGTAAGTCATCCGGGAACCTCTCGCCTACTCTTTATGAATACTGATGTTTCGGACATACTACTCCTTTCACGTACTGTTTTCTCCTACTATAAAGTAGGTAAGTAGGCATATTCGAATGCACTATAAGTATATGAACGTCCGAATCTCGCGAGAATTAGTACGTCACCCAGGTAATTCTCGCCTTCTCTTTTATGGATACTAAGGATTCAGACATACTCATCTTTAAAGTCGGGTCTCAACACACAGTCCATAAAAGATACGATACTGCTTTCCTGCTTTTTCAGGGAGGCAAACCAGTGCATAAAAACATATGCTTTTAGAATTTATATCTGAATGAATCATTTTAGAAATGTTTATATGACATGCACCAATATGGTAAATGCAATCAGTAGCTTAGCTATACCCATTCAGGCATTTGAGAACATGGACACGAGTATAATCATCTAACATTTCACCTTATTCATCCTCTTTGTAGTTTGTACACTTAAAATAAATTCCAATTCATATTTATAGCAACTTTTCACAATACATATTTACAGAAAATACATACTTTACAGAAAATGCATGTGTCTACATTACAATTTGAGTGATCTGTTATCAGAGGTGACTGTGTCTAAGTTATATTTCAGAAATGTACAATCATACAGTTAGCCAACAATGTATACATTTAGACAATGTATTAATTTAAGGCAGAAACAGTGAGCTCATACACATTCACTTCCAAACTCTTCCAAAACACACAAAAGCATTCAAAGGAAATGAGCTGGGACCTAACTGATATGATCAGTGGACCAGGGAAAACCACTTCCTTTCACATTGCTCCAATCACTGTGGCCACTCCTCACGGCTAGTGGGAAATCGTGGAATAATATCAGGGTTGGATCCTCCAAGCACCCTGATTGCCAACCCATTAGGAAGTGTGCCAGTGTGAGGGGCTGTCATTACCTAACTCACCGTTAAACAACGAAACCTCCTGATCTGCACCTGCAACACATTTAACCCATTAAAATGCGTTAATGCTGAATCTGTTGCCAAAGATCCGTTTAGCACATAGCATGCATATCCTTTCTAATTATTGACCCACAGTAACGGAGCAGGACTAGATGCAATACTAACATGCACCCACGAACTAGTCATCCAAACCTAATTTCATCCCTTAATCCTCTCTCTCTATCGTTCTCTCATTCGGTGCATTTTTCATTTTCAATCCAAACGCCCCAGAAAAGCAGTAATCCTCCACCGCTCATCTGATTGAAAAGCATCAGAGGCACATTCAAGTTAACGGTTTGTTCACACAAGAAGTTACTCTGGGTCACACTTAAAATTCTGGTCAAATGAGGTGGAGCAAGTGCGTGCTTTTATGCAACAAATATATAAACGTAAAACAAACAAATCGTAAGAAAAGCGAATCTTTTGAATGGATTTAAAATATAAGCACTGAAAAAGTATTAAGATGCTATTTAAAAAATGTATATATAAAAAAAAAAAAAAAAAAAATACTGTCCAAAAGCTTGGGGTCAGTTAGATTTTTTTCTAAGAAATTATTAATAGGCTACTTTTATTCAGCAAGGATGCATTAAATTAATATAAAATGTCACAGTAAAAACATTTTCTTACAAAATATTTCTATTTCAAAATGCTGTTCATTTGAAATTTTTATTCAAAGAATCATGAAAAAAATGAATCACGGTTTCCAGAAAAACATTAAGCAGTGCAACTGTTTTCAACATTTCCAAGTCGTTTGGAATCGAGAATCGTTCCTCTGATCTTTCGTTGAAAAAAAAAGCTATATAGCCTACTTCAAATCAGCATATTATGATTTCTGAAGGATCATGTGACTGAAGCTGACAGAAGTTACAGTAAAAAGTGTGGTGAGGTGACCATCCCTAGTCCACCTATCATTTTTGCAATTGCAAAAATGTGCAATGTGCAAATGTTTTCCTGGCCAAGAGGGATAGCACTTTATTTGACAGTCCTGTTTTGCATGTACATACATATATACATATTGTAGTAATGATACTAACTGGGTAACTAGGTACTAACCCCTACACTCAGTATTTTAGTGGGTAATTACATTGAAAGTGCACGTACTGTAAAATAAAGTGCAACCCCGAGAGGACAGATTTGCATATGGAAGCAGAACTTGGACTGGCTTGAGTTCTGTGGAGGTGTGGGTTGACCGGGGCCAGTGTGGAGTAGAGGTGGGGTGGAAGTAGGCAGCTTTGAGCCAGAAGCTACTGAGAGAAACAGTGGGCTACTTGTTTAATACAAGTGTGGCCAGTTGAAATGCTCTAGCATTTCAAAACAACCACTTCTTTCTGTTTTTCAGACAGTATTTTGACTGATATTTTTTTTCTATCCATCCATCTTCTCCTCAACTTCCTTCTCATGACTCCGTACAACACCAGCGCACCTTCCTTCCCCGCTTGTTTCTCACTTCTTTCCTGTCCTTTCAATGGCTTACATTGGCTAGTGAAGGTTGCCTATGCCTGCAGGGCAGTGTGCATTACTTGTCTGTGTGTGTGAAACAGAGAAAAAGCATATGTGTGTGTGTCACTCCATTTGCAGCTACATAAATAGCCATTTCCCGCCAGAGCAAACCCACTTTCCCAACACCCACCTTACACACGAGTCCCAGCAGGCGCGCACACACACACACACACACACACACACACACACACACACACACACACACACACACACACACTAGACTGATTGCTACAGAAAAGAAAGTTATTATAATACATTATCACAGATTCCCCAAGTCTTTCTCAGGTGATTATTGTGATACATGAATGACAGCCTCTTTAATCCATTTATACACAAACAGTAAATCAAATGTACACCTTCACAACTTAATGCACAACTGCATATACACAATTAGAGAAATAAAAAGAATAGATCAGAGAGACAAAGTAGGAATTTAGAAGAAGGCAGAGGAGTTAAAGAGCTGTTGCATATTGTGTAATGCTGAAAAATGTCCCGCATGATCTATTCCCTCTGCATAATATTATATGGTTGACTGAAGTGATATAAACTTTCTTTACAGAGTATTAATTCCTAATTATTAAAACAGGTAATATGATGCTAAAATCTGTCTAATTAAAAATCTCCCTTTGTTTGTTTTCCGTTATCCTTCAACACCCTACTATGTTAGCATAGTGCTAATTGACCTATGGCTAAGCCACGCCCCCTCCACTCACTCGGACAAACAGTCAACATTCGGTAACAGGCGCTATGGCAGCTGTCACAGTTGGAGACATTTCACAGGAGGCAATTTATGATTTTTGGAGACAGAAAGATTATATATCACCTCAAAGTCACCAAAAGGGCCTTAACTATGCATTGGAGGGTTATATTAATCATTTTATTTTGAGAAGGTCGACGAAAAGCTTCAGCTCCAGACAAAGATTTAACGTTACAGGTCAGTGTGTAACGTTAAAAGGTATAGTTTGGTGCCATTTCGCTTCAAACGCTCGCTTTATACGCGATTCGCTTTGAACGCGCAAATGGATTCAAAATGTTCAAGCGTCGAAGTAGACGCGATACAAGCGCAATTTGACGCTCTATTCGCGTTTGGTGTGAACGCAGCATAATGAACAGGCTGCGATGTCAAGATTGCAATGCTGGAATGTGTGTGAGAGCGCGGGCGCGATCGCGATCGAACAGTGGAAACATAAAAACATACTCCATTTTGTTCATACAGGACATCATTAAAACTGCAAAGTGTTTAGCCTACTTAAGTTTAAAGACTCTCTGTGGTCATTAAAAATCCCAGGATGTCTTTCGAAAGAGTAGGGGTGTAACCCCGGCATCCTGGCCAAATTTGCCCCTTGGCCTCTGTCCATCATGGCCTCCTAATCATCCTCATATACTGATTGGCTTCATCACTGTCTCCTCTCCACCAGTAAGCTGGTGTGTGGTGGGCGTTCTGGCGCAATATGGCTGCCGTCGCATCATCCAAGTGGATGCTGCACATTGGTGGTGGTTGAGGAGATTCCCCCTTCTATGTAAAGCGCTTTGAGTGCCGAGAAAAGCGCTATATAAATGTAATGAATTATTATTATTATTATTATTATATTTGTGCAAAACACAACATTGTGCTTTTGTCAAACTGTACTCTTGTCAAACTGCAACGCAGCTAGAAGCTAGGCTAACGTTACGTTAGAGATAAAGATAACGTTAAAATACGTTGTTGACTTACGTTACCTTAGAACAGATGTAGACATCAATTGTTTAATATATCCACGTTTAGTTGGTGTTGTGGTCTAAGTTACCGCATAAATTAATCCAGAGCAGACACTTATCTCGGTTGAGATGTGGCTTGTTAAAGGGTAAAAAATACACACCGTCGCCCAGCCTCTCAGGATACCTAGTGTTGGAGTTGAATATACCCCATGCACACCGTTTGACCATTTTAAACTTAAAATGACAAGAAAAAACAGATAAAAACGAATGAAAACTGACTAACTGCAATGCATTTCAATGGACGTGGAAGCAGAGAATATCCGAGTGTATTGGGTTAGTTATGCGTACTGTGATTGGCTCATCGCGTTTGGGGGCGTGGCATAGCCATCTTTTGATTACCTAGATTAGAACAAACTAAATCAAAATAACCTTAATTTTTTATGAGATTGAGGAAGCGGACAGGATTCTAAGTGTTTTTTCTCAACAGTGGCTCATATTAATAACGTCAGAGCAAAGAAATTAATGAAAACATGAGGTAAGAGAGCAACGCTGTACACATTGCATCTCAGGAAAACAAAAGCACTAATAATTGTGACAAGTATTGTTTGTGCTTGATTACAGATATTTTATTGGGATAGCAACTTACTGTTTGACTGTTTATTTGTGTGTCATCATCATGTGGACTTAAAAAGTAGCATAGGTCTACATACCATTCAAAATGTGGGTCAAGGGAAGTTTGCTCACCAAGTCTATGGGTGCTTTCACATCTGTAGTTCGGTTAATTTGGTCCGGACCAAGGGCGAAAAATAATACTTTGTAGCATTTTTAAGGCGTTTTGGTTCCTTTTCACACCACACTGATCGCTCTGGTCCGAATCAGTTTATGAGTTGATAAAACGAACCAAAATGCAGTCACGTGACAACATCCACATCACTCGGAACGCATTCCATAACTGCACTTCGTTTGGTCAGAATTAATGTGCGGGAAAATTCCAACAGAACTCCCGGAAGTAAACAAAGAGGTGGAAAATCCGGCAGACAACACGCCGCTGTTTATGGAGAGACGACTGTGTGGGCTGATTGTATCCTCCTTGGTCATATTTTATCATATAGTTTGTCTACACCACTTTAGACAAACAATAATATTTGAGAATGAACCGAGGATGCGGCTCGAAAATAATGTTTATAATAATTTATATCAGGCTCCGCACCTCCTCACAACTCCAAGTTTGTCCGCGAGCTGCAAACTGTCAACAAACATTTCTCCTCATCCTATAATGCACAGCTCTGCTGACTACGGCATCTGGCTTAGTCCAAAAATGCGCAGTTCTTTGACAGTTGGTTCTGTTCGAGGTCGGATCACGTTCTCACCACAAACGAACCGCTCCAGAGTTCGTTTCAAAGCGTACCGAGACCACCTCTTCCAGGAGGTCTCGGTACGCTTGTTTGGTCCGCTTTTGGTGCGCACCCGAGTGCGATTGCCGCATTCACACCTGCCCAAACGAACCGCACCAACGGGGAAAACGAACTCTAGTGCGATTCAACCGAACTAAATGAGGCTGGTGTGAAAGCACCCTATATGTATGCGATCAAAATATAGTAAAAAGTAATATTGTGAAATATAAATACAATTTTCAATAACTTTTCTATACATTTTAAAATGTAATTTATTTCTGTTTTCAGCATCTTTGCTCCAGTCTTCAGTGTCACATGATCCTTCAGAAAGAAGTATACTATGCTGATTTGGTGCTCAATAAACATTTCTTTCTATTATCAATGTTGAAAACGTTGAGTTGAGGACAACACAAATAAAACAAAAGCATAAGAGTAGACATAAATGTATTGTACACCACACGGTCAACACTTTTTTATGGCACAAATGGAATGCCATACATTTAAAATACAAAAAAATTGTAGCATTATAAATGTCTTTATGTTTGTTGATTTTGATGGATTTAATGCAGTCTTTCTGAATAAAAGTATTAATTTTCTCTGTAAGTAATTTCTTACAGATCCATACATTTTGTTAATGCACATCTCTGGTCTTGTTGTGGACTAATAAGTTGAATTAATAAATGCTTGTTAAATTAAAGTCAATATTTGATTATCTGCAATTGTTCATCAAAATTTAATAACTTTCTCTGACTCTGAAACAAGTTTATTTTTCGGCAGATGCCACAAAATCCATCTTATGTCATGTTTTATCCACTGGGCCATATTCTGGTATATAACAGTCACTTTCCGCTATCCAATCAACCCCGGATGCATAAAATCAAGTTGTGTCCTATATTTTTGAGTTGTGAAGGTATTTAATGTTCAGTATATGGTATTGTTTGAATGTGTTTGTGTAGTTTGGTTGGCATGTGTTATCCAAACAAACTAAAGAACTGTGTGCTTTGTTTTCCAGTATTACACATTGTACTGTGCTTAGCAACCTCACTCACACACACAGTCAAAAACACACATGCTAACACACACCTGCCTGTTTGTCGAGAGCTGGCCTGCACAAAAGCCAGATAGAGGTTGATTGAACACAGCAGATGTGAAATTACCCATACCCCATTTGGGCCAATTTCCTTGTCTTTTACTGGCTGTTACTGGCTATCTGAAGAGAGTCAACACATCCATTCAGTCTCTCTTTTGCGCACACACGAATACACAATCTATGCACACTGCTCTCTCTCTTTTTTTCAGTCTCGTTCAGCATGGTAAATAAAAAAAATAAAAACAGCCCAGTCCACCTGATCATTAATACACAGCTTCTTAGCAGAGAAAATAGGAGCCTATTAACTATAAAATTGGGAGAATAAAAGAAAACAAGATTGACAGGGTGTTTTTCATAGAAGCCTGAGAGAGATGGACAAAAGGAGGAGGAGGGGAGAGAGAGACAAAGACAGCACGAGAGAAAGAAAGACTGAAGGAAAAATGGTAGACAGTGTGACTGTGCCGATAATGACAGACACACAGCACGTTGAAGAAACATTTGTTTCTGGCATTCTTAAAGGAATAATCAGCCGAAAAAACTAATTCTGTTATTATTGATCAAAGTCATTCAATGACTTTGTTTGAGGAACAGATTAAAATTGAGGTCATTACTCAAGGATTGTCTGTTCAGCTGTTAAAAACATAGTCAGGGAGTGGAACTCAAGAAGAATGTTCACATTTATTTTTTGCCTCTGTGAAGCAACATAGAGTTTTGAAAAGGTGGAGTATAGATAAAGCATATTATTATTTATTTTTAATGAATTAATCATTCTTTTGAGTCATTTTTTCTTTCTTTCAATATTCCCCAAAGATCCTTTCAGTGAGCAGGAGCCAGTTGCATACACTTAGCCATTATGTTAAGATAGTCTTAAGATCTAGTATGTCCTGCTAGCAGTAAGTCAAGGGGCAGTCAGTCTTACTTTTCAGTATCAAATTAGACCAATGTATGTTTTTATGTAACTGACTTAAAAAACAAATTGATGACTAACTTGTAAAACTAGTCTAGACCGGAACTGCCAGGTCTTAAAATAAACTTTTTTTTCTCAGTGTGAAGAACATCTGAAGAACCTTGCATTCAAAAGGTTCTATGGATATTAAAGGTTGTTCATGGAAACAACTCATTGGAAGAAAATAATTTTCATATGGCACATGATTCTCATGTTTGGGCTCTTCAAAGATCACTATGGTCAGGAAAAGACTTGTTAACATTATTTAAAATCATTTTGTGCTCCGTGAAATAAAGGCAAAATATGGGTTTGGAACAACATGAGGGTCAGTAAGTGAAATCATTTTGGGTGAACTATTCCTTTAATCACTCCACTACAATCACTTTCTTTTACCAAACTATATACAGTCTCAACATGTTAGTGTGGTGGGATGGTTATATATGGACTGAAATAACTGGGTTTACAAGCCGGACACAAAAAGCAAAGCATATGTCTCTGAATAGGTTCGCTTTTGCATGTGAGCATCAGTAATTAAAAACCATGTTTAGCTACATAGAAGGTGGAAAGCAATTTCGGAAATATAGATTTGCTTTACTAAACAAGTCCCTATTTACATGTAATTTTGTTTTACAATCCTTTTGAACTGACCACAACCATTGGGTAGGAATTTTTATAACATTTGGTTTTGGTTACAGGCTCTTTGTTGGACTAAGAGGAATCTATATGTGTGCTGAGTCATTTTAAACTGACGGCAGGAGAAATATTTGGTTTTGTCTTCTTGGCGGAGTCCATTCATCCATCTCCATTCCTTCGCCATCTCTTTTGCACCTGGGTTTCTATGGACACACACACACACACACACACACACACACACACACACACACACACACACACACACACACACACACACACACACACACACAAAGGAAGAGCTAGAGAGAGACGTAAACAAACAGACCCAAACACACCTATGAACCCTGCTGACATGATTAATCCTGTCTGATAACGTCAGACTAGGGCGCACACACCAACAACATCTGCGCCATGCGTGCTTATGTGCATGCTGTAGTGTTGTTTATATTTCTGACCCATAGCTGTTGCTAGACTCTTTTTAGGGTCTTTCACCTTAACCGCCCTAAAATCTGTGGTTAAGCTGTATGATCTCTTGTCTTTTCACGTTTGCTGAAAACAGCATCTGCAGTAAACTGTCTGAGTCGGCTCCTGAACACTTGATTCTGATTGGTCAGTTCAGTGGCCAAATGTTATTGTAGCCTACATTGACACTAACTGTATATTGTTGCCCCTGGCAACAATCTGTACACAGAGCTAGTTATAGCACACCTCTTTCTACTCACATAATTATTACCATTTATTTACTTATGTGGTAAATAGCCATTTAATAAGCAGGATAATGTGCTGTAATTATTGTGAAAATAACACAGATTCTGTTTTATTCTTACAGGGTTGATTGTGTTATAATAACCTTACACAATTGGATAGGCTAACTATAAAGTTTATAATTCTGTAAGATTGGGTTCAACCAAGTCCACACCACAGCTATAATTATAATGACGCAGAGGAGCGATATTGTTGGAATCCCTTTCAGAATGATTATTCAGCCGATCAACGATTAAAACGCTGAGAGCCAATCAGAATCCACTCGACTTATAATAAACCAATCTCTCACATTATCACCACTACGCACAGATAACTGACTGATTATCTGACTACTAAAGTTTAAGCATGCCTAGGTGATGTATCACACACAAAAAGCAAAAATAACACATACAGACATGATAAGAAAATCAAAATGCTAAGGAAGTCAGTATTAGCAGAAAACCGAGTGAAGGTTTGTCACATGTGTGATTGAGCTCTTCCTGTCTGTGACAGAATTTTAGCTTTGACTTTTAATGTCCTTGCTAAAGTCAGTGTAAATGAGCAGCATGTGTACGTGGATGCGTGTGATTCTGCGGGCATTGTGTGTGCGTGTGTGTTTAAATGTGTGCTGTGGGCATTGCTGAAGCACTGATCCATGCAAAACCACACTGGCACAACACTGCCCTTTATGCCAACCCCAGGCCTATCATGGCTCTGGCTCTGTTTTGCTTTGATTACACTGAATAAAACATTAACACAAGAATCTAATCTAATCTAATCTATCTATCTATCTATCTATCTATCTATCTATCTATCTATCTATCTATCTATCTATCTATCTATCTATCTATCTATCTATCTATCTATCTATCTATCTATCTATCTATCTATATATAAACTAATTAATCACCCATTTTTAACTAATTAATCGTACCTAACATTAAAATGTACTATTCCATTAGATTCTCTAAATTAATGCAACTAAAGATATTAAGATGGTATGTTTTAAATATTTGTTTAATGGCATCATTTTACTTAGTAGGAAGCCCAGATACTGCTACTGATGTCTCTGTTAAATAATGTAATCAAATAAACATCTTCACCCTTTATTCAAATATTTGTTAAAGATTTTTTAAGAATAATTATGTGCTTGGAGACAATTGTTTTATTTGTGATAATGCAATGAAACCAAATTGTGCTGACAATTTTTGGCCAAGCTGCCTTTCAAAGAAATTATGAATGCATGCAAAAACAACAGAAACTAATTATGTTGTAGTTATTGTGTGCTATTTCTTGTGAGCTTTTTGTTTTTCTATAAAAAAAGAAATTGCCTAGTAGAAAAAACCTGTAGCTTTAGTTTGCTTAGTTAGCCTAAAGGGATAGTTCACGCAAGACTTTCGTTCATATTTAGAACACAAATGAAGATGTTGTTGATGAAATCTGAGAGATTTCAGTCCCTCTTTTGGGAGCTATAGCATATATAGGCCTACTGACACTTTGATGCTTCAAAAAGTTCACAAAGAGATCGTAAAACTAATCTATATTAATGAAGTGGTTTTCTGAAGAGACACGATTGCTTTATATGATGAACAGATTGAATTTAGGCTTTTATTCACATAAACTCACATAGGCTATTGTGACAGTTGTGGTAAAACGGAAGCTCAAGCACATTCGCTTGACGTGTGAGAACAAATGATGTGCATGTGTGTTACACAGCAGTTTTTAAATGTGAATAAATAGAATCTGTTCATCATAAAGCAATCGAGTCTCGCGGTTCAGAACTGCAGGACTAATCCTAAAATGTTCTACATATTTTGACGGTTTAATCGAACAAATACTTTTTTTATTTTTTTTTTTTTTATTTACACGTCAGCACAATAGGCCTACGACTTTTATGCTGCAATTGTCCATCACATGACTGATGGTCGTCAGCCTAAGGACAACAAGGCTTTTCTTTTTCTTTTGCATTTAATATATATATAGTATAAAAAAACGAACTGAGCAAAACTGACCTCCAAAATATCCAGGTAGTTTTACAATGACGTCACTGTCTATAGGTTTGACCGTAGACTGTGGGTTTGACTCACAGTCGCGTAGAACAAACCCAAGAGTGTTCAAGTAAGGCAAATCACAGGTGCATACAGTAACTTATTAACTAAGGGGAAACTCAAAATTAACAGAAAGAAAGCAAAACTGCGTGGCGCCATCTAGTGGCTGACACAAAATACGTTTGAAAATCTATCAATCTGAGATACTACGCATTGTGAAATATGAGTTTATCTTTTACTTTTGCTGTCTTCTCACGATAATCTATGACTGTAGTCTTTCCTCACACACAGGTTCATAACAGTAAGTATCCACTTGTGAAGAAAACACATCACATACAGAGCATAATTGTTTTATTTATTTAAAAAATGTATTACAGATGCAATATACAGAATCTCATGTGTTAATGTTATGTAGAAATTTAAAAAGGAAATAATATTTAAGACATATTTCATAAGACATATATTTTCTTTTTTTGAGAAACAGTTTTAAGTAGGCTACTATAAACAAACCTAAACTCTATAAATGAAGGCTCAAAGTGTGTTAATTTTTCTCCTCATTTGTAAGTCACTTAGGTTAAAAGCATTTGTTAAATGAACATATGTAGATGTTCGAGCAATCTGAAAGTGATGGTCTGAGCAGACTACTGTACTGTGCAATGAGGGTCATTAAGAGCTTGGAGTGCATTTATAGACATATTGCACAGTCATGTAAACAATAACTAATAATCATAGAGCAGCACAGTCCTGATCCCTGAGAGGGCCAAAAGATAAATGAATGAAAATATGTTAAAGATGACTCAAAACATTTAACACACACACATGCACACACCTTTCTCAGACAAAAGCAAATAAAACAAAACCCATAAATGACAAAAACTACTAAGTAAATGGTAGAATTTGAAATACAAACATTTAAAGTTTACAAACAGCTATATTGTTTTGAACAGAGGATCCCAACAGTATTTTGACTATCACAATCAACCACAAAAGCTTCTATGGCCCCCAACATCCATGAATAACCAAGATGTAATCAGAATGGATCATTTCATTTTTAAATTAAGCTGATAAACAGTTTCATTTTAGGATAAACAGCAGATGAAAGCCACTGTTATAGAAATACTGACTGCAGACAGAAAATCTGGCACAGTGAGGGTTACAGGGTTCTGACTGAGTTTAGTTGTATCAGTCGTCTAAGTCCAGGTCAGGGAAACGGCTGCTCATGAAGTCCATAAAGTCAAACTCTGTCACCTGGAACTCAACATCCTTCCAAAACTTGCAAGGGACTTTGCCTCGAGGAGTATTCAAGGAAAAGTTATTTATTTTCAAACAGGGGAGTATTGCCACCTTCTTGAATTTAATCTCCAATCCCCAGTCCTGAGAGAGAGAGAGAGAGAGAGAGAAAGAGAAAGAGAGATAAAGAAAAGTAGGTCACTCACTATTCTGAAGGAGTTCTTCCTATGTTTATTTGGATAATACAATGTGATCTATTCTTCTTTTTTTCTTTAACCTGTCCACATTTACTGCAGCTGATAACCCGTCCAGGCTCCCAATCTTCAAAAGTCTTCTCCAGAAACACTTGCCCACCAGTTCTATAATACCTCCTATGAAATAGACAAACACAAACACGTTTATAATCATAGTAGGAATGATGTAAATGACTTTCTTTTTATCAAAGAATCCTGAAAAATTGTATTACGGTTTCCACAAAAATATTAAAGCAGCACAACTGTTCTGAACATTGATAATAATAATAAATGTTTCTTGAGCATCAAATCATCATATTAGAATGATTGCTGAAAGATCACGTGACACTAAAGAATTGAGTAATGATGCTGAAAATTCAGCTTTGATCACAGGAATAAATTACATTTTAAAACATATTCAAATACAAAAGTTACTTAAAAATTGTAATTCATATTTTACAATATTACTATATACTGTATTACTGATCAAGTAAATGCCGCTTTGGTGAGCATATGAGACTTCTTTGCAAGACTGTGTACGGTATGTCATTAAAATATTCATCACTGTTGCATCTTTCTTATACATTTTCCATAATGTTTTGGTCTGATATTGACTGTGATGTACTGAGGACTAACTCACTTAAACTCAGGGTTGATATTGACATGGTGTGAATTCTCTATCTTTCTTATATCTTCTCCACTGCAGACATGAAGGAAACATCCTCTGCACTGAAGCTGAACCTGAGCAGGACTGTAGCGCTGCTTCCTCTCATCCTTTTTCCTCTCGGCTTCGATCCGAATCAGAACAGATATTTTTTGGAGCTCAGATATCTGACAAGCAGAAAGAGAAATGTTTTTAGGCAATGAAATTGGAATACTTCGAGTTTTTCTAATATATGAAATGCAAAGTCAGATTTAAATAGCAAACCTTGAGTCTGAACTCCCTGGGACTCATTCTCTGTACTTGGTCAATAGCTTTTGAGGTCAGACTTTCTAGATACTCATTGGTCAATTCCCTGCGCAGTTCACGCCCACCTTCTTCAGCCACCACTGAGTAGACGCTGTTCTCAGCTCGAGCCCGCCCACTGGCCTGCTGCTGAGCGATCTCATTGGTCAACAGCCCGTAACGTACAACTAAGTTGCATTCTGGAATATCAAGTCCTTCCTCAGCCACACTGGTAGAGATGAGGAGGTTGTAGATTCCTTGTCTAAACCATGCGATGGTACTCTTCTGTTCACACTAAGAACAAATACAAAAAACAGACACATACTGTATACCAAGTAGATAAAGTTATTAGCAGATTCAGAATTAGTCTGTATTCCCTTCTTATTAGATGTTTCTCAACTAAACACGACCAACAAATGCTTTTAGAAGATCTAGGGAAACCATTTGAGATGTTTTCTTGCTGTACCTGGTTCATGTGGTCGGCACCAGTACCCGTTCCAGTGAGAATGCCAGCAGTTATATTGACCTTCAGCAGCTCATGGTTGGTGTTCACCCAGTCATACAGACAATGTGTGCCCCTGCGCGTCTTCGAGAAGATTATACCGCGAGACGTTTTCTCTTTAAACTCTTCCAGCAGCGTGAGTTGCAACTGGGCCAGTTTGGGGTTTTCATAGCGGGCATCCGATGCCAGTTGTTTTAGCTCCACACGGTTCTCTGAGTAGAAAGAGCAGAAAAATCAGCTTCGTCATCAATAGTGCGGCTGATTATTAGTAATGCAAATTTTGGAGTTAACACAGACAAATGAATAATGCAAATAAAGCATAGTCATGTGGAGCTTTTTCTGCACCAATAATAACATTCTGGCCAATAATTATATCCATGTTATGACAGATTACCCATAATATATAAAAATGTTATGCTATTTTATCTAAATAAATTAAAAATGAAACTAAAAACAATGGTTTTAAATGCTACTTGTGAATTTGGACATCACAACATTATAACATACAATATAAAAATAGTTATCCACTTTGAGGTTTGCTAAAGATTACATTTAATAGTGTTAAATGATTAGTATTTTTTTTAAGATTAACTTTAAGTCAGTGTTAGATGACAGAAAGGTAATCAAAATGTAAAAATAGGGGAAATGAGTAGGCACAAGTAAATACACAATATCAGCAGATATATATATGAAGAGTTCAGACACAAAAGCCTCTAAGTGCAATCTGAAATTTTCTTCTAGAATGATCATTTTTATCAAGCTTGTATATTTAAGTTCAGTAATTTCACTTAAATGACAATTCATAGGTAATTTTCATTGCCATTTAAGTGAAATTACTGAAATTAAATATACGAGCTTCATTAAAATGATCATTCTAGAAGAAAATTTCAGATGGCACTTAGAGGCTTTTGCATCTGAACTCCTCATATATATCCAATACTGACTTGTGCGATACAAAAAGTATAACACTGGCCCATAACCGATATGGTGCAGATATATTTTTGTCCTTTTTTAAACTTAACAGTGCCACAATTTATGAAAAAATATTTTGGGATTTCACAGAAGGGAAAATACAAGGCATGCAGTTGAATAAAGTAAATGATGATGTTTTTGTATGAACTGCCCCTTTAAGAGCATCACAATAATCTACAGCATAGTAAAAATCCACACCATCAAAAACTCCCTGGAGAAATAAGTCTGTTCCATCCAGCAATTTGTTTTTCCTTGAACTGTAGAACTCGTCCAGAACATTGAACGCGTCCACCATGCGAACGGTGTCGTGAATGAGAAGAGCATCGTTGTATTTCCGCAGATGCAGCGCACACTGAGCGATCAGTCTGTTCTCTTTTATTACACCTGATCCAAAAACACACCATCAAATCAAGTTTTTTTTTTGTAGGGGATTTGGAATGTACAACTCAAAAGTTGTAGTTGCAATGACATCTAACCTGCTTTCTCTAGTTCCACCACATCAGCTTCATATTCCTGTGTGCCCATATCCCGCAGGCTACGGCTCACCGTTGATGGCATGAACTCGTGAATCATTGACATCATTGACTTCAAGTGGTCGCCAAATGGATCCTGTTGACACAAACAAACATACACAGATTTTGGGCATTGAACGTTCAAGCAGTTGTGCAGTAGAGAATGGCATTATGACTGAGGTGCAGTCTGGAAGCGAATGGAGAACAGTACCGTAGCTCTTTTTTCAACAATGTCATATTGCTTTCTGGGTCTAGGGACGACTTCCTTGAGCGCTGGTGTATAATCCTTGGTGGACACAATTACTGAATCCAGATTGGCACAGACCTGAAAATGAGAGAGAAAGAGTAAGAATTATTTTATTCATTTGGTAACACTTTATAATAAGGTCTCATTTGTTAATGCTAGTTTATAAAAATGTATTAATGTTAACAGATACAACTTTTTATGCTAAAATATATTAGTATACGTTGAGATTATCATTATTAAAGATGAATAAATGCTGTGGAAGAACAATTGAAACCTTATTATAAAGTGTTACCATTAATTCATAAAGCAAAAAAAACTTCTGTTGGTTTTTGTATTAACATGCACTAGGGCTGTGCCACCATCTAATCGAATATTTACAAAATATTTGCAAAATATTTGCAAAAAGAGATTTCAGAGCAAATACACAATTATCCATGTTGAAAATGGTCATAAGATATAATCATATTAGCTGTATCGTTTGAGCTGTATTGTTCCTAATCTGCACACACACACACACACACACACACACACACACACACACACACACACACACACACACACACACACACACACACACACACACACACACACACACACACACACACACACACACACACACACACACACACACACACACACACACACACACACACACACACACACACACACACACACACACACACCTGCAAGACATGTTCCACAGCTTTATCCAGAGACTTATTTCCTCCTGTACCAGGTGATGCTGTGAGGCCCAAAACCTGGGGCAGCTTCCCTTCTTTTCTCACTTTCTTCTCCACATAGCGGCCCATAATCTTGTTATAGACACTTTCCTTTTGCGTGTGGTGACATTCATCTATGACCAGCAGGGTGAAGTCTAAATAGAGACAATTTATTTAGAGACAATTTATTCACAGGAAGAAAAGGAGACAAAACATTTACAGTTGTAATCGAAATTATTCAACCCCCATTGCAAATCAGGTTTACTGGCAAAATTGAAAGATTTTCAGCTGTTTGCAATGAACAAATCAAACAAAAGTAATTGAAATAGCTCAAAACAACAAACGTGTCAAGTGGTTTCCCCAAATTCAATTGAAAATGCAACTTTTAATGACATCTGAAGTCTCAAAATGATTCACCCTTCTGAATAGAATCCCTCACAACAGCACAAATCTGCAAAACAGGGGTTGTCTCAAGCACACCTGATGCAACTAATCAAGGGCTTTATTAGTTGCACTAGGTGTGCTTGAGCTAGAACACATGAAATATCTGCTAATAACTGCTAGGTTTGTTGAGTGTCACAGTTGACTGCATGTTAGAAATATGGCTCAGTCAAAACAATGAAAACTACAAAGATTTTTTTTGATCCAGTCAAGACAAGACCTGTATAATGGGGGTGGTGTACAGCTAGGGTAATGTTCTATTGGACACAATATTCATGTAAAGAGCCACTTCTACATTTATGTGCTAAAAATAGCACATAAATCATGTTGTGGTGTGTCTTACAAAATCATTTGTTACCTGAGAGATCCACGTGTTTTTCCTCCTCCGTGCTGTTCAGGGCGTTCTCCAAGATCTGAGCCGTGCAGATGACCAGGTCTGAGTCCTTGACCAGACACCCAAATAAGTCCTTGTCACCGCTGTCCCCACTGATGGCCTTTATCCTGTATCGCTTCCCAAGATAAGGGTTGAATTCTTTGGCAAAGTGCTGGTCTACCAGGTGCACCTGAGAACAATGAAAATATAAACTCAGCATGCAAATCTAAAGAAAAAGATACAAACAATATTATGCACAGACTCAGTGTAATTGAGCAGTGATCTGGCTTCACCTTGTTGACGAGCACTGCCACTTTGGCATTGGTTGTAGTCTCCAGGTGTCTCTTGGCAACATAAACTGCAGCCCGGGTTTTTCCTCCACCAGTGGGCAGCCAGATGATGCTGTTCTCCCCCTTTAGAGCCGTTTGCACCACTTCCTCCTGGTATGATCTAAGAGTGATCTCCATCTACATTCACACACAGTCACCAAAACACAGTGGAAGCCATTTACTTTTAATCAAAAATGGTTAGTTTATGTACACTTTTCAATGGGGTTCTATAGGGTTCTTGACTCAATTCAATAAAGAACTCTTTGTTTACGAGCTGTTTAATTCATAACATTTTGTTATACAATGACTTACACAGTTAATGCTGATTCGGGCACAAAAAAAATGCATCTAGTCCCATGCTGTAAAGTTTACCCAGTAAGAATTTCCCTGTTACTTTCTGGTAAAAAATGTACGGTGACGCATTGCTACCACATACATATTATTTGTCCACTCAATTATGTCGTAATAACGAGATGTCGTTAAAACGACATATTTTCTCGTAATAACGAGATCTTATGTCGTTAAAACGAAATATTTTTCTCGTAATAACGAGATGTTATGTCGTTAAAACGACATCTTTTTCTTGTAATAACGAGATGTTATGTTGTTAAAACGACAAATGTTCTAGGCCTTATAAGGACATAGTCATGTACAAAATGTGCCTTTATCCACATAAAATGTATAGCCTGTTGCAACCTGATCTCACGGGAAAACGTACAAATTCTACGAGGTGGCTAATTCGTACGAATTCATACGACCTCACTTGTACGAATTAGTGACAAAAATCACTAATTAGTAACAAACGAATTTGCAAAATCGTACATATTTTACGAATTGCCCAATTCATATAAATACGAATGACCTACCCCTGACCCCGCCCCTAAACCTACCCATCACGTTGGTTTCAGACAAATCGTACAAATTCGTACGAGTGAGGTCGTACGAATTCGTACGAATTCGCCACCTTTTTATCATGGTCGTGAGATAGTGTTGGTCTTTATTATACTTCTACGTTCAAAAAGCTGAAGCAATAGCAGCCCCCAATGGACATTCATGTTAAAAGATCAAATTCTGTACACACCTTATTAATAGCATGTGTAGCCTACAGATTAGCAGATGAGCCCAGAATGCGAACATTGCGTTTAATTGCACATTAGGCTAAGCGTTTTCCTCCAATAGAAACCCTAAAAAGCTTTATGTGGCTTAATAGGCTACAGTGATAAAGATCAAATGCTGTACACACCTTATTAATAAACTATACTATCCTACAGAAAAGCAGATGAGCCAAGAATATGAGCGCAAGGCATTTAATTACACATTAAGCGTTTTCCCATATAGGCTACCTTTATTAGGCTGTAAAGAAAACTCTTAATGTTTCTATGGGAGGATGGCATTGCAGTGCACAACAAATCCTTTAAATGGTATTCAATGCAAAACAAAAATGAAAAATATAAGTAGCCAATAAAATAAACAAATTATTGTGCCATTAATTAGCCCACAAACAATATTTATTTGAAAGCCTAAACGAATTTATTTAAAGAAAGACACCAGCGTTGGGCGTTTACCTGAATAAATATAAGTGTTGTGTTTCAGCTCGCTCTAATGTTAACCTAGATAAATGTTCGCTATTATTAGGCGCATATCCAAGTATTTGTGCGGAGTGTGGAGCGTGCTTATTACTGCATGACATGGAGGCGCCGGTGCCATCACTCGCATTTTCCTATCAACAGTGGAAACAACTTAAAATACTCCATCATTTCTGGTCATACAGAGAAAAAGAATAATACATCAGTCGCAACTACTTTTATTTGTGTAAACTCACAACAAAAAGAAAACATTGTGCTTTTGTAAAAGAAAATAAAACGAACAGGACGCGCTTTCATGGTCTTCGTGAAGTTGAGCGCGTCTCAAAAATTAACTGAAAAACAGTGTATAGACAAGCCTCACAGACATGAGAAATATAGCTATATAAAGCTTATAAAAAATGTCCACTAACGAAAACCAGGTAACCATCTGATTATGTAATCCTGTCCGTATGAAAGGCGAATCTACTTTACAGCGGAGATGTATGAGATGTTTGCAGCCTACACTGATTTAGAAAACACTAGTTTATTAATAAACAATTAAAATGCTTCGTTATTTTTTCAGACACATTTATTAGCCTACTTTTGCGGCAAGATTTATGCATGCTTGAGCGCGGAATATAGCATTATTAGTAGGCTATGCGCACCCAGGATTGAATATAAACGTGCGATTAGTCCTAATTGCTTAATGACTAGTCTAGAAAAATCTTGTCTATGGCAACTCTAATCAATAGCCTACATTTAATAGTTGACATTATTTAATTAGTAATTAGTATCCAGCTCTTTACATTAAATTAGTTGAGTCAGCATAATTAGTTAATGAACTAATAAAATAATAAAATAAAATTTTAATTAAGATGCTAACCATATATTTATATAGGCCTAGTGACAATCCGTTATACATGTGAAGATTGTAGGCTGTATCTTGAAGATTTTTGTATACTTCTGTTATAAAGACGATTGACATTTCGTTAATTAAAAAAAATAAATAAGAACACAATGTTGTAAAAAATAAACAACTTAGGCTATGTTCTGTTAGATGTGTTCTGACTACTTTTTGTTTAATTATATCTCTAGGTAATGAAGATAGCCTATTAACAAATATAAATCTTATTAATATATTATATAAAAAAACGTATAGGCCTATATAAAATATATTTATATTTATATATAAAAAAAGGGCCTTACTGTGGAAAAAGATGTCTTAAAACGACATAATATCTCGTTATTACGACATAACATCTCGTTATTACGACATAAGATCTCGTTATTACGACATAATTGAGTGTAAAAAATAATATGTAGCCTATGTGGCAGCAATGCGCTACATTACAGTAGCCTAAGATACATGTAAATTTGTAAAAAGTGCAAAAAAACCGAGAGAAAGTTTTAGACCTTTTGGCAACTTTCATAACTTTATTATAAACATTTAAAGGTGAAATGTTACTAGCTTTACCTGTAATGTTTTTGTGCTCTGTTAACTACTTGTGGTCTAAACATAAAGCTAATAATGAATATTCCATGTTAAAAATATCAAAGCTACTACTCTGCTTATGGTTTTGTACGAGACTACAAATTAGATCAAAGAAATTTCTGAACATGTCAGTAGATTCACTCACCGGAGCTGATATCACTGTGGTGGCGAGAGGTCTGTGCTACTTTGGAGAGGGTGAACCTTCTTTTCTCTTTAAAACGTCCTTTGGTGAGCCTGCTGATCAGAAAAACGAAACCAAAAACAGAGAAAGGGCCCAGGAGGAGGAGACGAATGACATACAACAAAAGAGGAGCTACATTCAATGACAGCAGGTGTCTGTAGGCTGAGAAATGAAGGAAAAGAAATGAAAGAAACTTTTTAATTAGCAATAGGGTGCTTTTGTTCTTTGATTGTCTCATGGACACCAGTAATGTGGACATCTAAAACAGACTTTGATTTGTAAATGTGAAGAGAAACACAGCAGACGCTGCACTGAGAAAGTAATGGAGAGACCTTGATGGGGCCCCATTTTGCAGTCAGTGATGTTAGGAAATGAAAACTGAGGAAACTGTCTTTGTCATTTGCCTCTTAGTCATGCTCAGATTCAAACAAACACATTATGGAAACGAAAACAATACTGTGTGGAGGTTCTAGATACTCATTGGTACTAGATACTGTATTGTAAAGGTTGAACCCCTTTAATTTAGCTTTAATATTTTTTTTAAATTTTTTTTTTTAATTCTAATTAAGGTTAAAGAAAGATTTAAAAATAAAGTAAATAAATATGCATTGTTAAACTTAATAAAAATGTATCTAGTGATTGTATTGCAAAATATAAGTTTGCAAACTCAGGATGATTAATTCCAGTAATTTATTTTCAGCATCATTACTCCAGTCTTCAGTGTCACATAATCCTTCAGAAATAATTCTAATGCTGATTTACTGCTCAAGAAACATTTCTGATTATTATGGATGTTGGAAACAGTTGCACTGCTAACTATTTTTGTGAAAACCATGATACATTTTCAAACAACACATATTCTTTATTTAAAAGAACAGCATTTATTTGAAATATATATATTTTTTGTCTTTTGTAACATTATAAATGCGTTTACCCTCCCTTTTGATAAATTTACTGTGTCCATCCTGAATAAAAAGTATATATTTTTTTCCCCAAAATAAAAATCTCGTTGTATAAACTATATATGAAAGCTAATCACAGACTCAGTTTTTATTTTCTGTTCAATTATGCGATTCTATAATCTCTGTTTGCATGATTCAGAATTTGAAAAGCTCAAATAAGCATCCCTTCTCAGCAAGGCAAACTTAGATAATTTTTTTGGGTTTATTTTCAAAAAAACAGAATTATAGTACACAGAACCGTTGCAATTTACATGCATCATCCAAATGTAACCATATCCAAACGCTTTCTATCACACCCATCTGTCCTGTTCATGAAAGGGGTCATCAGTGACCCACAGTAAATCCAAAAATAAAGAACCCTGATAATACATCAACATTGCAGCAGTTTGTCAAAGTCATGATTCAAGTAAATGCCCATCAGAGAGAGAATGAAAAATAAACCAGCTGTCCTGTCCCATGTGTGTGAGCGTTAAACTAGCAGAGAACATGCGGTGTCACAGAAATCACATACACATTTGGATATAGAGGTTTGTGCAGTAGTCCATTCTGAGTATTTTAGGTAGTAGCAGACAAAGTGTTTTGCAACTACAATTGAAATGGAAATAGTTGTTCGTGGTCCCAAATGGGTGTAAATAGTAGGTTGCAAAAACCATAAATGCTTACGCCTGGGGTCATGACACACTGAAAGCTTCCAAAGACAGCAAATATTGGTTTGTGAACAAAGATAAACACTTCACAACGGCACTGACAAAGCAAAGTGGACAGAAGTAATTTCCCAGGAGAAAAAAAACATTTGACTATTGTTGCTTGAAGTGATCTGTCATGGAAGGAGGCATCTTTTTTCCAATAAAAGCCATTGACGGAACTCAATAAAAAAAAGTACGATTTCCCTCATATTGTCAGATTTATACTAAATAGGCACATCCTGTATATGACTGACCGGCTGTTTCAAACAGCTTTGGCCGAGAAGGGTGACACCACAGTGACATCACTAGAGGCCGAATATTGTCCATCTTTGGCTGCAGCATCTCAGGTCAGAGGAGTTTCGCAGGATAAGACTCTAAGTTACACAACTGAATGTTTGTGTATGTAGAGCAACAACTTGCAGTGTGCATGAGTCATTCGTTTTATAGCGGAGGATGGGAAAGAAGAACTGAACTGCTAATGGTGATTTCTGTCTACGCCCACATCAAACACACTTTCAGTTTTCATTTTGCCTTAATGCACTGGCATGGTAGAGTCATACATATATAACCTTGAGTTTTATAACTATATTGTATAAGGGAAAAAAAGTAACAGAAAGCAGCAACTTTTGACAGGTTTGGATGTTGTTCATCCAAATGAAACGTGTGTGTATGTGATCACACTCTCTATATTTTCTAACTGGTCCCCTGTCCTAGGCTAGATGCCCGTTACTTTTCAATGAGCCCGGCCTCTTTCAGTTTGAAGTAGAAAAACTTCTCCAGTGTGTTGGCACACTTGCAGTACTCGCTGTCTGGAGGGTTGTACTCTCTGCAGTTCGTGATCACTCGCTGCAGGTCGGCGATAAACAGCTTTTTAGTCACATAATACCGGTTCTTCAGACGCTCCGTCATGGTTTTCAAGTCTAGGTAGGAAGAGAGGTTTATTCAATTGGATGCAATTTGATGTTGTTAAAACTGTATAGATGTTAACTGATTAATATCGGCTGTCCAGCTAGTCTGACTAATTCAATAGCAGCTCTTCAGAATGGTTGAAATCTCATTATTGTATATGCAGATCACATCAGTACCCACCAATGGGGAAGCGGATGACCTCGTAATAGTCAGGAGCTTCAGATTTCTTCACTGGCTCCATGAAAGGCCAGGAGTCTGGATGCGTCTGTTAACACACAAATGAGATGGTGAGAATATAACAGAATATTGTGTCGTTAATGTGTTTAGATGAATGTGTGCATGAGTGTGACAACAGGCCTCTTACTTTAATCTGTGCGAGAAGATTCTTTAACATGTTGTAAAGCAGATCTGGATCTTTCAGCTCTTTACTGCAGAGATAAAATAAGAGAGAATGATGGATACACGCAGGGAACAAAATAATAGTACTTGTAACATTCCATGCTTTTGACCAGAGTCTCAGTTACTCGCTGGTGTTTGGTAACTTTACTAGGAACTGTAACGAGACTGGCTCATCTCATATATAATACACAAGGTATATAATTAGATCAAAAACACACTCTTATATATACAGTTTTCACTGCGAGAAAAAATATTGGGGGGGGGGGATCCCTGTGTACACATACACTACCATTCAAAAGTTAGTTTTTTTAATGTTTTTGAAAGAAGTTTCTTATGCTTACCAAGGCTGCATTTATTTGTAAAAAAATACAGTAAATTTCAGTGATATTGTAAAATATTAAATAAGTGTTTTCTATTTGAATATATTTTTTTATGTAATTTATTCCTGTGATGGCAAAGCAGAATTTCAGAATCATTACTCCAGTCTTCAGTGTCACATGATCCTTCTAACATGATGATTTGGTGCTCAAGAAACATATATTATTATTATCAATGTTGGAAATAGTTGTGCTGCTTAATATTTTTGTGGAAACAGTGATACATTTTTTTCAGGATTCTGAAAGTTCAAAAGAACAGCATTGATTTGAAATATAAATCTTTTGTAACATTATTAATGTCTTCTTTACTGTCACTTTTGATCAATGCATTCTAGCTAAAAAAAAAAAAAAAAAAGTATGAATTCCTTTAATAAAATCTTACGGACCCGAAACGGAAGTGTACACGACATGATATCACTGTAAAATCATCAGTGAGATGTTTTAATACAGACACACAGATGGTCTCAGATTTCAGAATAAATATGCATAAATTCTCATCTGACCTTTTCTCCTTGGCACTAGGTTTCCAACCAGTCTCTCCTTAAGAAGACAAAAAGGAGGGAGAGAGTGTGTGTGAGTGGAAGGATTTTGTGGGTGAATTGTAGCCACTACTGTGAGACGAGCACAAACTTACTGATGCCTGGTATACTCTCCACAGGAATCTGCCGCACACCCTCTTTAAAGCAGGTGAGACCAGGATACACTTTCCTGATCTGATTCTGTTTCCTCTCGATCAGCTTCTTGATTATCTACAGCAGACGACAACAAACCCATATGACTGGAAGTCATTATACTGTAACAAAGACTGGCTGAAACTGACAAAAGGTTAATACGTCCAGACAATTTCAGATATTTTGAGATGCCAAAAATCCTCCTCCAAAAACCAAATACACAAATGTAATACTATAAGATTTCCCGGCAAAATGTAATTCCCCTCCAGCAGAAGGGGGACGTGTGTGCACTCTCACCTCTTTCTGTCTCTTTATGATGTGTGAAAGTTCGGTGTAGGGTATTCTGGGATTGAGCTCGCACTCCATCAGTGTGGCTCCCTCGTAGTCTTTGATGTAACCAAGGTAGCGGCTCTTCGGTACTTTGATGTCTTTGGAGAAGCCCTACCGGCAAAAAGAGGGGTCAACAGATATAGTTGTGCAGTGGAAAAACAGGAAATTACAAGTGAGGCTGGTGGAGTCTGTACTGTCTGGAGCCGTACCTGTTTCTTGAAGTAGCCGATTGCGTATTCGTCAGCATAAGTGAGAAAGTACAGAATGCTGTGCTTGATGTGGTACTCCTTAAGATGATTCATCAGGTGTGTGCCGTAGCCCTAAAAATGAACACAAAAAGATTATTAATAAATCAAGTGAAAGACATCAATTCAACTCATAGCAAAAAGGCTATTTATTTAGCTTACAACATACTATAGGAATAGTTCCCCCAAAAATGAAAATTCTGTCATTAATTACTCATCCTCAACGATTTTTGTTCATCTTCGGTACACAAATTAAGATATTTGAAAAGAAATTTGAGAGCTTTCTGTCCCTCCATTGACAGCTACACTACTGACACTTCAAAAGTTCATAAAGAGATCGTAAAATCTGAGCGAAAATAAAGTGATCGTGTCTCTTCAAAAAATTTGGACTGAACCGCTCGATTCATTTGGATTAGTTTTACTATCTCTTTATGAACTTTCTGAAGCTTCAAAGTGGTAGTTGTGTGACTGTCTATGGAGGGACAGAAATCTCTCAGATTTCATCAAAAACATCTTCATTTGTGTTCCGAAGATGAACGAAAGTCTCACAGGTTTGAAACGACATGAGGTTAAGTAATAATTAACAGAATTTTCATTTTTGGGTGAACAAAAAATAATTTTCATTTTTATCCTTTTAATATATAATATATTAATTTCTGTGATTAATGTGGACTGTTTTTTTAACCATTCATTAAAAAAATTATTAAAAACATATCCATTGACTTATATTTTGCATAAAGTATCTTATGATATGAGATACTTTGTTTAACAGCAAGCAGATTTTTAAAAAGTCACTCTGTCTCTTTGTAGAGGAGAGGACAACTTAGGCTGCGTTTACACTTGGCATTAACATGCGATCACCGTCGGGGTGGGTGGGGGGGGTTTGTGTGACGTCCACCTGTGAATGCAGACACGATGGCTGGACTGTGTTTACGTTACACTGAGATCCGACCACAATGCATTCTCGACTACCTCAGAACCTGGACACGCTGATCGGATAACATTCCGATCAGAAGCGCGTTTACACTTGTCTTTTCAATGTGTATGTGGACAACATCCGGATACAGGGCGCATGTTAATGCCAAGTGAAAACACAAAGTTATATGAAGCAAAATCCATGTAACAATGTTCTTGAGGATTGTCTGATTAATGATTGTTTCTTTATTTTTCTCCCTGTGCACTGTACTCGCACTATGGAAGCCCTGAGCCGCAACGAAATTAATGTGAATATGAATGTGAAACAACGGCAAGCACACACACAAAGAACTTCTACGGAAGACATTCATGTAATTTTGACTTTATTCTCAAAATATTACGACTTTATTCTCGTAATGTTTCGACTTTAATCTCGAAATATTTAAACTTTGCATGCTTTGAAGATTTTTTTAATTAAGAGTATTGATAAATTAATTAACCAAGATTAATTTTGCGAGAACTGCTTGTTCTTCAATTAAAAAAAAAATTTGAGGGAAAAAGTAATATTGATTTGAGGTGTTTTTCTTTAGCATTTTAATTTAGAGTTCAATAATTGAATATATATATATATTTACAATAATTTATTAATTTAAATACTTAGAAGTCTTCCTGTCCCCCTGGTTGAGAGCCACTGGTTTAGAGTCATTGAGCCTCAATTGAGTGCGTCTCAGTACCTTGACCTGCTCGTTGGAGGTGACCGCACAGAAGACGATCTCTGTGAATCCCTGAGTGGGGAACATCCTGAAGCAGATCCCTCCAATCACACGGCCATCTTTAATCAGAGCCAAGGTCTTGTGCTTCCTGTGGTCAAACAGAGGGAGCAGGGTCAAAAGAGGCTGAGGAAGCTAGCGAGACACAAAACCTGACAACTAAAGCTAAAGATTGAGGTAAGTAGTGGGTTCTTTGGGAAAAGGAAGGGGTCACAGCAAACTTACGGGTCAAACACAAGACGTGTGATGTACTCTTTGGGCATGCGGGGAAGTTGATGAGAGAAAACATTTTGCAGGCCCACGAGCCACATTAGAATCTTCTTATTGGACTTCTGAGAGAGAGAGTTACCAATCACATGGAACTCAATGATGCCTCTCCTCTCCTCCAGACGAGCCGTCTCATCACGGGCCGCGTTTGCAGACAACAGACTAGTCTAGGAAACCAGAAAACAGACTAGAAGATTACATTTTACTATTCAACTGTAAATGCAAAACAGAAAATCCTCATGCAACATTATTAAGGCTATCATAAGGGTGTGATAATCTCTGACCTCTGGCCCCAGCATGGCAGCAGGGTCCGTGATGGTTTTCATGACTTCATTGACCAATTCCATTGGGATGTCACCCATCACTCGGATCCGCTTGGCATCCTCCAGAGTCAGTGCCTCAGGAAGCTTACGTTTCTCTCCTGAGAGACAATGCATTACACACTGTTATGAGAGACTGCCATGATCATTGTCATCATACTTAAATCAACCGCAGGTGTTCTTAACTCTGGCCCTTGAGATGCACTTTCCTGCAGAGTTTACCTCCAACCTTGATTAGCTTGTTCATGTGTTTGATTAGAGTTGGAACTGAACTCTGCGGGAAAATGGAGTTGAAAACCCTGGTCTACTGCAATTATGAGTGTATACTTAAAATTGTAATACCAATGAACAGAGTTCACAGCGCACAGTAAATAAATCTGCAACTTGATCTTCTTACCGGTTACTGGTTCAGAGGAAGCAATGTCCAAACCCGTAACACCCAGAGCAGAACCGCTGCTGCCCTTACTGAGAGGAGAGCCAGACACTGAGACTGGACTCAGTACTAAAACAGTAAGAGAAGGGGTTTGAAGCAACATAGTCTAAGCCAAGTCTTTATGGTGGCTAATGGACCAGCAGAAGCATTACAGTTTTCTGTCTGCACAAATTGTTTTATCATTTTGTGCTGTGAGAATTGCTTTATGACACCATAATAACCTGTGCATTAATACAGAGTAGCATGCCAAATTGAATATAATAATAATATAAAACAGACCATTCAAAAGACGCTGAGACACAAATATTGTCTGGATTTTTGGAGAATCAAACTACAAATTGTCAGACAATGGATGCCACATTAATCAGAGACTATGTTTTTTTAACAAGAACATCTAAAAAGATAAAAAATATATATATATATATTAATTATAGCCTTTATTGACATAGAATGCATTATGGCGGCAGTCTACTTGAAGTTATCTTTATTTGTTTGTCAATTTTGATGTTTTTAGTAATTAGTTTTGTTCAATTGACCTTTCGCCGGCCCCTCCCCCAAAACGGCCATTGTCCAATCACACATCATAGCAACCGTTACTATGTGAGCAGGTCCGACAAACATTATCAAGATGGTGAAGCGTGCGCCCATGGCGTTTGTAAATCGGACACTAGATACCCCGAGAGATTGTCTGGAGGAGTTGTGTTCTTTCCATTCCCAAAGCCGAAAACACAAACAGTGTGGACGGCCCCACTCCCAGTTAAATGTGTTTAACATTACGAAGCATAAATACGTCTGCTGGCTGTGGTATCGATGGCTAACGTTACTTAATTATTTTTTTTCTGATCTGAAAAACTATCCTATCTGTAACTCAAAAAAACATAATATTGTCTGAACCGCGATTTTTATGATCCGTTGCCCCACTAATAAATATTATGGTCTCAACCGCGATTTTTGTGATCCGTTGCCCCCCTAATAAATATTATGGTAAGTGCATTATGAAAGACAATCAAGGAAAGTTATTTAGATGCAAATTAAGGCTATGTCTGGTTAAACAGTTATTGTGTGATTTCGTTTATTGTGCTTTGTCAACTTGAAGCATGAATTTGAGAAAGAAAATCATTTTTGGAAGAAAATGCACCACATACATACTTTTGTCAATGATATAAGTTATAGCTAAAAGATTTTAAAAGCTTTCAGTTCACCTGCCTAATTGTAGTTGAAAAGTCAAATTAAGCTTGATTAATGATATAGTGACTGATCAAATAAACTACAGCATCGGGAATATAACTCCCATGTGTTTTGCAGCATTTAAAATTTCAGTCATTGTGTTATGCGAAAAAACACACATACGAAATTATTGCTGACAGCACTTTTATTTTCAGAGAGTTTTTTCTTTCACACAAAAACACAACAGTAAGTGTCTTTCAATGCTTTTAAACACTTGATTCCTCGTTCTTTGTCATATCACAAATAATGTGTGAACACCGGTAAGCATTAGCCTCGATAGAGACGTAGATAGTAGTCGTGTCTCCTTCATTGCGTATTTTTATATTTTGAATATATCCCTCCACTGCACTCTGTAACCCCTTTTGCCTCGATCTGGAGGATATCGCGGAGGTATTGTTCCAAAAATGGTCACTGACACGCACGGGTATACCTCTTTCCGTCATGGCAATCTGTCGCACTGGTCGTGTTTGAACATTTGTTTGTCGGACGTAGCAACAGTAACTAAGGGGGGCGGGGCTCGGCGAAAGGTCAATTAACAAAGCATAGGTTGTTAAAGTTGGCTCAATTTGAAACCATAAGGGTGATGTAGCCTAATATTTGTGAATAAAAGCACATGTCATGATTGTATTTTTAACATCAATTGAAATTTGAGAAAGCTGTTGTTACATAAATGCTCATCCCTAATAACCACCTAAACACGCACCTGTTTGATGCCCCAGTTGTGTCCCCTCTGAAGCTGGCATGGTGAAGTCTGCCTCCCAAATGGGGGAGTTTTCTCCATAGATTTCTTCTTCCAACATGGAAAGAAACCTAACAAGCACACACACACAAACATATAATCAAGTGGACTATGTGAGAGTGATGGTTTTATTGCACAAATTGATACGAAGGTCTTACTTGGGGAAGTGTGTGAGAATCAGAGTGCGTTTCTCTGGTGGGAGCTTGTCTTTCTCCACTCTGAACTTCTCCAGTAACTGTCTGCGGGTGACGGTGAAGATGGACTTCAGCAGACTGCGGCCGAACACCTGACAGGTCTCGTACCGTGGCAAGCTGTCATTGCTCTGAGGAACATGACAGTAACACAGCCACCTGAAACACACACACAAAAACTAATTCACAAAATTGTAATGGTATTGGTTTAAACACATTTGGTTAAAATTCATTATTATATTTTTATGATTTGAAAGAAATCTCACCAAGGCTGCATTTTGTATGATCAAAAATACAGTAAAAACCGAGAGTTTAATTACAGAATTAATTTACAGTAAAACAGAGAATTTTAATGCATCCTTGCTAAATAAAAGTATTCATTTCTTAAAAACAAAACATACTGACCCCAAACCTTTGAACAGTATATAATGCTTTTTTACTATTGTTTATTTTTGAAAAGAAAAATTATGCTTTCAAATTATGCTAATTTTATTACAAAATAAATGTCATATTTTGACATTTGATTGTGTGACAGAGCTTCCCTTATTTCAAATGAGTGAATCGATCACCTTTTCCTCTTTATTTTTCAACTATTAGCACAAGTTACAGCATCTATATGTATTAGTGATGTGTGACTTACGGTTATATCTGCAAACACTGCGGATAATCTGTGGGTCAGGTGGGCCAAGTTACAAAAATAACATTACAATTAATTGTGGGTGGATAAGAGATAAATCATTAATGTATTGATTTTAATGAAGACACTGAACACTCATTTCATGGTAAAATGCAACGAACGAGCGTCACTTTATCTTTTTACTTTTGTTTTCAGCAACAATGTATATAGCCTCTCACTTCAGGGAAAACCAACAAAGGAAAACATATGCCAAATGGCAGGGTTTTACTAAATAGTTAACCAGGACGAATCAAGTGTTGGGTATGTAACGGCTGTGAAGCGCTGTATATGACAAACTAATAAAGCCTATATCCAGCCTTTGCTTGGGCTGAACGCATATAATCTCTTGTTCCGGAAGCTGAAGTGACGGAAACAGTGACATTTCAATTTAAGTTTGATGGGAGTAAAGCCTGGGTTTAGAAAATGCAATTTTGCCAAAGAAGAACATTTAGGCTACTTTAAATAAATGTTCATTTAAAAGCAGCCTATTTCAGTGTAATATGTTACCATATCACGTGAGAATTTGAATAATTGTAATGTGACGATCGGGTGCGGATATCTAAATCAGAGAAAATTATAGGTTTGGGTGGGTAGCGTGTGGATGATTTATTTTTTATCAGCGGATTCGGGTGACATTAGAGCTGATCTGCTGATATAACCTAGAAATAAACACTCATTTACACGTGTTAACTCAAACACACACACCTAGTATAATCAACTTTGTATGCGGCTGCATCCTCTTTCTGAGCCCTCTGACGGAACTGTGACGGAGTCTCCAGCTTCCAGTAGTTCAGACAGAGCAGAAACATCTTACTGAGCTCATACATGGTCTGCCTCTCCTTAGGCGCCAAATGACTGAACTTATACTGAACAAAGTTCAACACCCCCTGAGACAGAGAGAGAGATCTTGAGTGCAGAACTCTGCATAAAATGACAAACACAGTCTGCCCATCACTTCCTAAACACTTATGGGCATTTTACATGGAATGTGACTGGCAGAAAGCTTTGCTTGTGACACACACTTTCTTATACACAACATACATACTTGCTCTATGTTGGGTTTTTCAAAGGGAGGGCTACCGAGAGAGCCTTCCACCACTGGCTTCCCCATCTGCAGAATACACTTCCTCAGCAGCTAAGAAGCAAACAGCCAACAAACAACACAGTCAAAAATGTGAAATATTCACCTGACAAATGAAGAAATTTTTTTTAAAAGGCTTCTTAATATGTAACTCATCTGGAGCATGCCTGCACTTTAAAAAATGAAGGAAGCAGATCTCAATTGCCCATTTACCTTGAACAAATAAAAGTAGACTTGCTTGGTGTCCGTGTCTTCTTCTTTATGAACAGACATGAAGAGATTCTCCACATCCACCACCATCCCTAACAACCGGTTAATCTCCTCCTCAGACACATTCTCCAGGTGAGACACATGTTCTGCTAAAGATCAACACATAAGAGAATGTGAACACTACCTGAAGCAATAATAATAACCATGCGTTATATGATGTAACCGATTACCTGTAATCTGGATTAAGTAATCAGATTCCAAAAATTAGGTACTTGTAATCAGATTATGATGCAATAGGATCCAGGCAGACAAGCAATGATTATGTCAAATATCAAATGTGAATAAGGAATAACAAATTTATTAAAGGTATAGCGGAGGATGTTTTACTTCCTGGTGGGTAACCTATACTATTGGTCCTCCTAATTGTCAATCATTCTCGTGAATCAATCAAACTTTTCAAAAAGTGGAGAGGGCGGGTCTTATCTAAAATTTGGAAAGATCCTCCGCTATACCTTTAAGTAAAAATATAAAATTATAGAGACAAACAAATTGATCATGAAAAATCCAAAGTATTGTATCTAACAGAAGAAGATGGTGAAGATCAGAGTAAAGAGAAAGGAGGACAAAAGAATTAAGATCTTTGCAGAATTAAAGGAGACGTAGAAGAGACGAAGCAGACGCAGAAGTGAAGAGCAAAATAAGAGCAATGAATATATCTGGAGGAAACTTACACCCTCTTAAACTTATGTTCTGGTCTAATATGAAAAGGTCAAACAGACTTATCAATTATGTCATTGTTGGTGTGACAGCTAGGTCAGAGTGACTGGTCAAATGTCAAAGAGGGAAAATAGATATAGGTGTTTTTGTTTTGACACCTTTAAGACCATTAAGAAAATACTGCAGATCTTGCATCATCTCATGTCTGCAGAAATGGAAACAGACACATTTTGATACAAAGGTACATCACGTAATCACTTCTGATGGAAAATACACCCACTCAATCTTCCAGCACAGAAGAGACACCAGAGATCTTACAATTGGAAATAATCAAACATAGAGCATAAAGTAGCATATACATAAATTATTAAAGAAATCTAAAGAATAATACTAAATAAAAAATTATTAATAAAATAAATAGTATGAATAAAGACATTATCAGAAACATTGACCATTTTGGATACACCAGATTATATTACATTTTAAAAATACTCGTAATCAGACTACAGTTACTTGTTTAATGATTACATATATTATTCACACAATGGCAGTAAATCATTCAGAATTTGATTCGCCCTAATTCGTTTTATTCATGTTTAAAATGTTCCTCTCTATTCTTCCTATAAATTCAGAAAGTCTTCTAGTTCAGTCACTAGTCAAGTGGAAAACTGAGCAGTCACAAAACATTAGACCTCTGAATTTACAGAAATCATTTCACTTTTCAGTGTTTTCTCAACATTGCGTATCGAATCAACTCCTGATGAACACTCAGAGTAATTTAACAATGTATTGCTATGTCTTTGGAAGGCCTCTGTCTTTCAAACACTTTTTTTACTATAATTGATATTATTTTAAAATTATTCATTTTAATGTTCATTTATTGATTTAATTGCCCACTGCAGTTCCTTCACAAACCCCAGTTTGGCAAACCCTGACATAATGTAAAATTCAATGCACCTCATGTTGTTGATATTAAAGAATAGAATACATTTTCTTTCTCTTTGTATTTTTATATCAGTATGGTATGGTACAATATTATTCCTATACAAAATCAACGTGATAAACTGGTTAGGTCAAAAGTAATCTAAAAGTAATAAAAAAGTAGGCCGGTTATATTGCTAAAATGGGTAATGTAATGGATAATGTTACTAACTACAATTTTTGTCATGTAATTTAGAATCAGTAACGGACTACAATTTGTAAGTAATCTACCCAGCACTGCTGTGTGTATACTATACAGTATATACATTTTCTTTAAATCAAAGTTTTGTTATGCGATAAATTTCGCATCTGGATGGTTTGTTTCAGTTCATGGATTAACTATTTAATTAAAACTTTTTAAGAAATCCCTATTCAAAAAATGCTTACGGAACCAAGGCCACTGAAAAAGCAGGGTGTTGAATATTTCCCTCTATTATGCAGCACAAGACTATATGGAGGATGGGTCTGATATTAGTGCGATGTAATAGAACCACCATAGAGGCATTAATCTTACCCAAAGAGTGTCCACAGCTTCGGCAGGCCTCTGTCAGACTGGCTGCCTGCTGCTGGAGCTCCATACGAGCAGCTGTTGGTGGATTGGGGTTTTTCCACCCATTGCATTTACAAGCATCATTCGCCTGTGATTAGAGAACACAACTGTGATTTAAAAAACTGTCAATGAGGACAGTAAACATCAGGTTCAATTAGATATTGATAAGGTGAATATTGTCAAAACATTCATATTTTTTTAAGTATGCAGTGGTAACAGTGATAACACATAATAAACTAAGCACACCTAATGTATGGCGCATGTTATAAAAACATACATAATAAATTAATGCATTCAATTAACCACCATATTTTGACAGCATTTCTGCACTAATTCTGCATAGGTAGGAGTTCACTAGAAATGTGACAGTCATTTTCCACACTTTAGTTCATATGAAGGAGGTTTTCAAAGTCTTGTGTTTCTTATTTTCTAGCCTTAAATCGTCTGTAGTCCTTTATAATTTGCATTCTTACCAGGGAACATATGTGACTAGTTTGCAGACTGTTAGAGAAGCATTGACACATGAAAGGCCCGGGCACTCGCTCTATTGTTATGAGCAAAGCTCTCGGTTACCTTGCAGGAGGAAAACACTCCGAGTTTCTCCAGCTTTTTAGCCCGCGGAAACGAGCGGACTTGGGCTTTCTTCTGGCTGGACCATTGCTGTTGACTCAGGCCTGGTCGGGCCGGGTCGCTGCTCCCGGCTCCGGGGTTTGGGTTGGACCCTGCCGGGCCGCTGGACTGAGCTTGCTGAAGCCGGGGCTGCGCGGAGGTCTTTGCCGCCGGGTCCGCCATATCAGCAGCCTCACTTCCCCTCCTAGGATCGCCGCGCACACTTCCACCCTGTGCCGTTTCAATAAAGTTTTGTGATAGTTTTCGATACACTGTCTGACCACTGCACTGCGCGTGCGCTACATTGGGGAATGCTGGGAGATGTAGTATTACAATCAGTACTACAGAATAAAACGATACGATGCTTTCCCACTGGGGGGCATTAAACACTTGAGCTATTTATTATTGTACTATATCACTTTAAAAGTGGATAAAATAAGCGTATTTATTAAACGTTTAGGGCTGGCCAGTTGCTTAAACATAGCCACTAAGTTAAGACTTGGCCTTAAGAACTAGTCTGTACAACTAGAAATTAGTTAGGGCTAATCAGTCTTTTTATGTAACTGACTTAAAAAATGATAACCCATCTAAAAAAAAAAAAATAATTAGATGACTAAATTGTAAGACTAGTCTAAGCAGTTTGTGCAACCGGCCACAGGTCTGGTTTTACAGACAGGGTTTAGATTAAGCCAGGATTAGGCCTTTGTTCAATTGGGGCATTTAAGTGGCTTTTATAAACTTGGCTTAAAAAAAACAAACAAACAAACAAAAAACATTATTGGTGTGCATCTTGAGACAAAACAATGGCACTGACAAGTCTGACATATTTTAAGACACGCCAGTGCAAGTTGCTTTCAGTTCAAACAGCTCAAACATTTACTTTAGTCTGAGACTATCTTAAGCCCCCTTGTCTGTTAAACCGGGGGTATAGTTGTATAAACAATTTTTGTAGCAAAATGCATGTTAATATTTTTCAAAACTAGTCAGCTTAATATATTAGCTGCCTGATTTTTTTTATTTATTTTTTTTAATAAGAAAAGGTAAACAAATGTACATTTGTGACGATTCCGGTTCAGTTATAATTTACTGCTCTAGTTTTTTTAGTTTTAAATTAAAATGGGTTATTTCATTAATTTATTTCGATCAAATTTCATTGATAAAAAGAAAACTCATGTGTATTTTTAACTACCAGCCAGATTTAAGTCTCATGATGAGCCTTAAAGGTGCACAGTATTTTTTTCTCCTCTTTAAAAAGTTGCACACCCAAATAAATGCATAGTCATTTTGAAACTGACATATAAAATCAAACCACTCAGATGAGAACAAGAATTCAATCATATCTGCAATCTTATAAAAGCTGTTTAATTGTACATGGAGAGGGTCTTCTCATGTTAAGATCACATGAACAGTCAAATACTATTTGCCTAATCTCAGTAACCACCCTGTTATTAGACACTTTCATTCATGGATTAAATTAATCATGATTGATTGTGAATAGTGACTTTCTACAATAGCATCAGTGGCTCAAAACTACTGCATTTGGTGTCAAGTTCAAGAAGACTGCCAGCACAACAAACACAGAGTAAACCTCTACCCATGATGCTCCCTCCACAGCAGCAAAATAAAAAATGCTGTAATTTAGTAATGGTGAAAAATGAAGGACCAGTTCTCTGTTCCCAACCTTATTTGGGTGCAGGAATAAGAAAACACCTCCAAATCACCACCTAGGTTTAGAAATAACAGCACAACAGACAGAATGTATACCTTCCCCTCCTTTATTGGTAAAATTACAAGTTCTACTAGGTTTGTGTTTTTCCATTTATTTGCCTTTGTCCATTGCATCCCTCGTTCCTCAGACCCTGCTGGAGACTTCTGGGTCACTGTTCACATGTGTTGTGCTTGTGATATGTCACAAGTGATGCTGAAAATGCCGGTTGAAATAGAGGTCCTTCGACATAAAACAGGAGGGAACAATATTGACAAAAAATGACATGTTGTCAGAGGACAAAGAAATACCCAGTGCACTCTTAAGAACAGAAACAAGTAAATTCTTACAAAGGTGCTGAATTGAAATGGCTAATGATTGGGGACATTTTCACAAAAAAAAAAAAAAAAGTACAGGAAGAGCAACATTATCTTTTTTTTTCCTCGTAAATATTTGGGATTTTGGTCAGAGGAGGCTGATTTTGCCTTGTGTAATTCATATGTATTTTCTCATTTGTCTGAATGATTTCAAAAACATTTCATTAATGCAAAGAAAGAGAAAAAGAAAAACACATTGGAGTTATACCACCTGTTAATGCATTTAGATATACAAGTAGATATATGTAAATGATTAGAAAAAAAGTCTAGCCTATCAAATCATATACTGATTTCATTTGTGCTGGAGTAGTGGACGCCTGAGAGACTAATACAAGAGAAATAATACAGGATCTACAGAACAGCCTGACATAGATGGAAAATAGCCTCTTTTCTCATTCTCCAATCTTTCCTCTCTCCAACAAAGGAGGGATGTGATCCAGGAGAGCAGGAGAAAGATGAGATGTAACTCAATACTGGCAGTATGCATCCACCAAAAGGGAGAGCGCAATTAAATAGTGACGTCACCACTAGATTTTTTTTATACAAATGAGCAAATGAGAGCATAAGGAAATACAAGGGAGAGACAACTTGTTTTCCCACCAGCAGCAGTCTGGAATTTCTTTTGTTTTAAGTGCGATTGGATAGATCGGATCACGTGTCTCTGTTTTGTTTTGTCAAAACTATATAAGACAAATCAAATAACTCATAGGTGGCAGAGACATGTCATAGCTTCTCTGTGTGTGTGTGTGTATGTGTGTGTGTGTGAGAATGTTTGCATGTCGTGTTCTTAGGAGGGATAAATGGTCGAAACATTAATATGTTGATTTACAAGGGTATCAATGGCCTGTTTCCAGTTCTGAAGCTCTAACTGGCCATAGTTTAGAGCTGGGTCATAAGTGAATGGATCTCACACTATGGATTCATACTGTGTTGTGTGTCTGTATCAGTCCTTGTGTGCATCTGCCAGCTGATTGGTCCAATGGTTAGTTGCCGCCTCCACAGCACTGGCCACTTCTGCCCTGAGGTGCTGTCTCCTGTAAGTCGACCCCTCCTCTGGCCCGTCCGCCACTGCCCGCCCCACCCTGCGGTTCGTTCTTCGGAAGCTTCTTGGCTACAGAAGGAAAAGAGAAGGAAAACATTTCTTCATAAACATACGAGGTTACTTTGATCTGAATTAAATCAACAGCAGTATTTGAATGATTAGGTGTGGTGTCTAGCGGCAGGTGAAACTGGTGTCATGTTGCTGTGTTTTGCTCTGTGCTTGAAGAGAATCAACAACAGAGATGAGATCGTACCAATAGCCATGAAGATCTCGTTCACGTTCATAGCGGTCTTCGCAGACGTTTCCATGAAGAGTAGGCTGTTGTCGTCTGCGTACGCCTGCGCCTCCTTAAAGAAAGCACGCAGAGGAGTTAAAAACCTTTGGAAGCAGATTTACAGAGGTTGTTTTGTGTTCGTGTAAACTTACCTGAAAGTCAACGGCTCTCTTGTTGGCCAGGTCTGCCTTGTTGCCAGCCAAAGCAATGACGATATTTGGACTTGCCTGACGCTGCAACTCTTTCACCCAGTTCTTTGCTCTAGTGAATGTGTCCTAAAAAAAAAAAAAAAAAAAAAAACGAATGAAAAGTTAAGGACCAGTCATAGTGTAGATCAACAGAAGCCTCTGAAGTGAACTGCTATGGTTCTTGAACTTGTTCGATTGGATTTGAGCACATACAGAATCATGGGTGACTTGTGGGGATGTCAATTTAATGTTTTCATTTACTGCACTTAATCATTTATATGTATTTAACCAAGCCCCTGCCCTGACACAAACTCGTAACTTGCTGTCTAAATGCTAAGCATGATGGGAATGCATATTCAATGCTTTACCTGCTTGCAACAATGTAATGTCTATTTAATAGAGCATGTCAAATTATAATATATATAGCACACAAAGGCTTGGGGTCAGTATTATTATTTTTTTAAACGAAATTAATACTTTTATTCAGCAAGGATGCATTAATTTGATTGAAACTGACTGTATAATGTTACAAAGGTTTCCTATTTCAAATAAATGCTGTTCTTTTGAACATTCTATTCATCATAGAATCCTGAAAAAAAGAAAGACGAACAAAAATATTAAGCAGAATAACTTTAATAGGTTAATTTTAGACTTTAACATTAATAAGAATTGTATTTTAAAGAAAATACAGTATTTTACATATTACAAATAAATTAAAAAAGGCTGTATTTTAAGTTTCATTAACAAAAAGCCATACATATACTACATACATTAGCTTAAAATTCCCCTGTATTCAATAATTGTATCCCTTAAAACCCCTTTGATCACCAAAATGACATATTTAAATGTTTTATCCGTGAAAAAAAAAATTCAGCATGCCTTAAAATAGCTTGAACGTAACGCTACACCCTTGCCTCATTTAGTATACACGGTTCTATGAATATGTAAATTAGCCCCGCCTCCACTCACACCAGCTCAGAGATCCACTCGTTGACCTGATTGGTTACAAGGTCATTTGTGACGTCATAAACACAGCGATTTCAAACCGCGTATTTTTGAGTATTTGGTTCACTGCAGTTTTAAGGAGAAAATCCTCAGTTATGGTGTTGACTTATGAATTTACACAAGTCCCTGTAAAGTCAAAATTAAGTATGTGTTCTGAGTTTGTCACACCACAGAAAAATATGTTATTAGCCCCCCAGCCAAATTTGAATGATAAAAAAAGCCGCCAAGTAAATAAAATAAGCTATCAAAATCGTGAAAAAATTTGCAGTATTCTCTGCTCTCAAACGCTGGGACGCGTGTACGCTGGCTGCGCTGAAACCACGCCCACTCACGGGAAAGTTGACTCATGGGCACCGCACGCACTGCTGATCATGGCACCAGTTGTCGGCGGGAGATAGTCGGTTCGGCCACATTCACCAGTAACAGCGGATTATCAGTGAATCCCAGTTGTCTCCGACGAAAGTTTATAAAACTATCCTGTGTAAAATGATCACTACAGAGGCGGGTGTTGGTGGTGATCCTCAGCTCTTCACAAAATTAATCCACCTCTTCTTGATATGAATTTAAATAAGGACACTGATCTGTTTTGTAAGTGATTGCATCCAGGTAATACGCATTTTCGTGACGAAGGCATAGCTAGCTAGCAAACTGTAGGCTGCAGCCTCAGTGGCTCCAGTGCATCAGAGCCACCGTTTTAGCCCCGCCCCAAAAATCCTGAACACAGCAATGGTGAAAAAATGTTTAAAGGTGAACTAAGTAACTTTTTTTACCTTAACTGAACAGCTTCGGAGTCATTGGAATGGTTATATTACTTATTTCGGGTTGAATGGTGGTCGTTTCGCACCCCCCTGGTGCCCGTGAGCGGAAAATACGCACTTGCAACTTTGAGCCGGCGGGCCGCCGGCCGCTGCGTCAGGAAGTCTCGCGTGATATCAGGTCTCGCGATGTAAACAATTGCTTTACGGCCAAAAGAAATCTGCTAAAATGCTGTCATTATTGCGCTCCCTCACGCTGTCCGAACCCGAATGAAGAAGACGTTTTAAAGAACGTCCCATCTGCTTTGATGTCGTTGATCTACTAGCCTCTGGTGTCTGAGAATCAACAACGAGTTTTTACAACAGTGTTGTCAAATATCTATTCCGAAGCTGTGGGGGGAGCTCTAGAGAGAAACCTGCGAGCAAAAAGCGAGAATACAGCGAAGAAGTCCCAAAGCTACTGAGCCCTGCTTTAACGGTCTAACTCCACAATTCACTACTTCAGTTTTTGTAATGTGTTTTAGCAATACATTTCTAACATTTATAATGCGTTTAGATTTTTTTTTTTAATTGCCTTTACAAGGACTTAAAAGCATTTTAAAAACACCACATAGAGATATACTGTAAACAACATTAAAAGCTTGATTAGCTTTAAGGCTGCCAACAGGAATTGTATCGCCATTGTGATTGCTACATGACTTTGAGCAAAGGTCTGACTGTATCCTACAGAATAATAATTAAACCCGGCAGTCAGTCAGGTGAAACCTTATTATTCAGACCTTACCCTTCTGCTGAGCACAACGCTGTGATGTCAGCCTTTATTAGAGCCAAAGCACAACTGACAAAATCCCAAAGCAGCTGAGGTGCCACGCAACTCTCAGCTGGTGAACGATCGGCTGTACAAGACACCTGTCTGATGCAACTCTGACTTAAAGGTCTTGATTTCATAATCACAGGCACTCACTGTGTTAGTAATATCGTAGACGACGATGGCCGCCTGGGCTCCTCTGTAATACATAGGGGCCAGGCTGTGATATCGCTCCTGTCCGGCCGTGTCCCAAATCTCAAACTTCACTGTTGTATCATCCAGGCAGACTGTCTGTGTGAGGAAAGCAGCTAGAAGGGAAAGAAAAACAGAAATCTTTGTGACATGTCGGTAATGTGTATCAGTTTGCACAATCAAAATGATCCTTTTAGCACTTCCTTACAGCTTAGCTATTTAAGTGCTGGACATTTGTAGAGAGGAAGAATGAGAAACATGCGTCATCATCATGATCAGGCCATTCAAAAGGTATTTAACATTTTATTTACAGTTATGTAGAGCAGGATTTGACAATGTTCTGCCTCTCATCATAGACACTTAGGACAAAAACGTTGGTGTTGCTGGAGCCGATAGCCATGTGGGCAGCGTGACTGCGCTTTGGGTGACCAGAGTTCGAGTCCCGGCTCACATTTACAAGAGATTTCTATTTCAAATAAATGCTGTTCTTTTGAACTTTCTATTCAAAGAATCAAAAGAATGTGATATTTGCACAGGCAAGCATTCAAAAATTGTTCAGAAAATTTTGATTTTACAATTCACAATTAAATGACGCATACACAGAAAGTGTGCAGAAGCGCAGAATAAGAAAGACCATCCATATTACTAATCCCTTACACTTCAAACTTTTTGCTGAGTCAGGTGCAATGGTCACATGTTTGTAGCTCACATTCATATCTCCAAAGCACTGCGAGTGCTGTAATCTTTGACCTGCTCACTGACGACAGGATGATGGCATTGAAGGAAAACATGTAGAAGGACAAAAAAAAGTGCTGAGAATTTCCTTATTGTCAGCCTTGTGCAAGCATGCGGTATCCTGCCCGTACCAAATGTCACTCCCAGCACTTCTCTTTCCTCATGTCTGAATTTATTCTAGAATCTCTTGCTAAATACAAGACTGAGCCTTAAATGGAACAAATCCACGAATGTCCATGATCAAATTTAGCTTTAGGTTTCCCTAAAACACTGACAACTTGGAGGGACACAATAGAACACACACTCAGGAAATCCCATTGTTGACTGTTTCCCTTTCCTTCTGGTCGTTTCTCTAACTCTTTTCTCTGTCCATGTAACTCAGAACATAAATCTATATTTAAAAATGAATACCATTTCAAGCTGTATACAGCTGCAGCATACACATGTGTTTGGTTAGGAGATCAGATATGTGCACATGCATAACTGCGTGTCTGTTTAATACTCCAGTATAACTCATGTGGTAGTCATGTGATTAGCGAGTTAGAACCAGCTTGTCTGGTTCAGACCAAGCCCAGCCCTCTCACCACACATCAACAGAAGCCACACAACCTCATATACGCAGAGCGTTCAACATGATCTCACTACTAGTATGTCGTATTGTAAAATATTATCTCGTAGCTAATCTTTTACAGGAGACATATTCAACAGTTTGACAGCATATTCCCCCTGAAGTCATTCATGTTAAATCAAAGTTTCTTGCACAAATTTATTTGAGAAATTTCTCTTTAAAATCATCTAGACCAGTGTTTCTCAACTGGTGGGTCACAAGAACGTTTGAGTGTGTAGTCAAACAACAACAACAAAAAATTGTTCTAAATTTTTTTCTGATGCAAGACTTTTATTTTGAAATATGCACATGAATGCTGTTGACTCTTCTGTCAACCGATTAGGTACCGATATATTGTGTATCCCTAATATTTTTCCATGGCCAGAGGTCACATTAACCGAAAAATGTCCATCATTGACAGATTTTATTTTATTTTTTAGCAGTGATGGAAAAATCTGAAAGCCTATCTTTTGTAATATGTAACTGTAATTCTCACCCCTGACCACTTGGTGGTGAGTGCGCTCTTGCTGACTATAAAGTTAATGGTCAACGAATTAATGGCTTTTCTGAGTTATGTGACATTGTTTACAAGCTGTTTTATTGACGTCTTTCTGCGGTTGAAACACTGATTGAGCGATTACATGGGATACATGATATGGATTTCTAAGTTGGACTGTATCTTTCAACAGATTTTCTGATGTTCATTCATGTTTATTTTCATTCTGTAACGTAATAAAAGATGAAGGGATCTACAGTGATCTCTTGAGTTTTGTGACAAAATGGACAGAATTTGAAAGCTGAGACTTTGTTTCATATCAAAAGTAACAAAGCTTATTGCGATTTATTGGACAAACATTCATGATGAAACCTGAAAAGTGACCCACAGTCTCCTTTCAACTTTCTCTTCATAAATAAATAAAAGCATAATCTAGCCTATATGCTTGTCCTGTAAATTTAAAGGAAAAATGGAAATGTGAACAATAACAGAGCCTACTAAATTGCTTATTATCATTAAAATATGAAAATTAAACAGACGGGTAAGAATAGATTATGATGGAATTTTTACAACCCTGTCTGTCAACCAATGACAACCAATGACAGACAATGCGGAAGTCTAATGTGACCTCTGTTCATGTCATAGCTGAATACAGTAACTAATGAGGAGTTTCGGGCCTGTGTGCATTCTTGTAATGCGAATATATATTCAAAAATCCTCCATTCCTAGAAAGAATAAGCTTGGACATAAACCCGCTCTGGCTCACCTCCAATAGTGCTCTCCTGGTACTCGTGGAACTGGCCTTTGACGAAACGGAGCACCAGGCTGGATTTGCCCACGGCAGACTCTCCCAGCAAGACCAGTTTAAACTGGCAGATTTTGTTCCCGACGGGGGCGGCACCGTTGGTCCGCGCTGGTCCACCTCGCCCCGCCATGCCAACAGGCCGGACAACAGGAGAGGAGAGGGCTGACTGGATCTAAGAGGGGTCCTCACTGGATATGACAGGGGTCCTAAACCAAGATCAACGAGGCTCCGGGGAGGACAGGGTCGAGAGAGACAGAGAGAGAGAGAAAATCAGGAGAGAAAGTGAGAAAAAGATGGAGAGATGGCTCCAATTGGATGAATAAACCTAGAGGAAAAAGGAGAAAGGAAGTTGATCAACAAAACACATTAATGACCAGATATATTTGGCCATATTACAAAACACTTGACTGTGACGCTCCAAAGTTGAGTGAAAGGAAAGGACAGGACAGACTCATTACAGGTCGTTAACAGCTATCACACCATTCCAGTGCACTAACCATTAACCAGCCTCCCCATAGTGCTCCAATAAAACTCACTACAACAAAACAATCCCCTTTACAGATTCCACCCACACTGTGCCGCAATTACAGTTAAAAGCATCCATACAAAAACACGCTAGGTGTCATGTCACACATACACTAAAATACTTCCCCAATTTAAATAACCTTCACTTATCAGTGATCCAAAATGATCTGCACCGTATTGACGGAAAAGGTGCTGAAAACAGGTCAGGACTTGCTGTGGTTTTTTGTGTGCAGCCTATATTTTGTTATTCGAAGCGCCACACAGACCAACACTCAGCTCAGCTTGGGGCCAAATGAATTGTGGACTGTGGCGTAACATTTTCTTTATGCTTTCAGATTGATAAATAAAATGGCTACTGGGGGAAAACTCATATATTCAACTTTTGAAACCTTTATTTTTGTCCTAACTGGGTAGTGTTATGTACTGTTGATTAAAATAAAAGTTCAATTGATTCTCTGTCGCCAAATACAGACAGCAGAGCGAAAGTAGATCACTAAAACAACGGAGCAAATAAAGGTGAGAGAAAATGAATGTGATTATTACAAGACAGAGAGACACAGAAAGAAGAAATAACAGCAACTCAGTCTGAGGTCATTATTTCAGCTTGTTAAAGATGGATTCAGATATTCTTTCTGCTGCAGCAGACACAGTAATTGGCAGCAAAAGAGGAGAGAAGAGAAGATAGATATCAATAACTGGATGGACGGACTTCCTTCCTCTGTAGGAGAATATTTAGGTATTGAGGCCTGGGCGATCACAAAAAAACAAAACATTTTCTTTTAAGCAGCATTAAATGAAAGGTCAAAGGCCTGTCTTTTCTGTTAATAACTGCAAGAAAAGGCCAATGATGTGATTATGGGGAGCGAGATGTCACTGCCAGCGTCAGGTCTTGAGGTTCAGTCTAATCCAGAGCATGTGACGGAGGTTTAGAATCACTCACACACAAATTTCTGCACACCACATCTTCTCATGCCATTCAACATGCGTTGCACAGAAAGTGGACCATAAATAGAAACAGTATGGCACAAAGGGTTGGCTTGACTATACAGCTAAACAAGATGAAATAGGCTGTCTGAATATGATTTATCTCGCTCAAATATTTGTGGTTTCTTTTTCAAACATCTATTGTAGCCAATCAGATTCAAAATGTTTAAAGTTAAATTCAGTACAAGATACAGCAAAAATCTAGTTCAAGATTTTTAAGTCTTGTTTAACATACTAGCTACGTTCACATTGTCAGTTTTTGGGATTGACAACACATTTGCTAACAGGTGTGGCTCTCGAAATGTCCCGTTCAAACAGCAACTTACAATAGCGTCTAGGGATGTGCGCAACTAATAATTTCATTAACGATTAGGCCTAAATGGAATTTTTTTAACCAACTAGTCGACCTCCGGAGTCTGTATATGCGATCCATTTGAAATAGACTACTTAACAGACACAAATCCCATACTGAATGCCGCTAAAAACTAGGGATGCACCGATCCGATACTCCATATCGGTATCGGCTCCGATACTGCCATTCTTTGCCGTTGTTACAATATATTCGGTTCCTGAAATATTTGCTTCCAATGGGTGGAGCTACCATGAATATTCACGAGACCATAGTGTGGGCGGGGCGACCAAATACAAGCGAGTGGAACAGAAATTATTAGCATGAGCGCCTCAGACCGCGTTTTGTTTTATGGATTATTCATTTCAAACAGGTAATAAAGTTGAAACGATGTTAAGCTTAAACTACTCGTATATATTTTATAAATAATTCATTGTTTTGTAGCATGTGTTTCTCAGTACTCTGAGTTTACCTGAACTATTACAGACCTGATCCTTTAGGAAGACCGACAATCAAGGCATATTTCTCCAAATTTCTCCCAGATTAGTTGTGGTTAACATTCTATGATATAGGCTAGAACTGTTCGTTTCTCATGAATGACTGAGATTAAGCTTTTTAATTGTGTATGATTGCTGTTTAAATAAATATTTACAAATATATCCTTGTGTTTTTGTTCTGTCTCCCAAAGATGTCTGCATATTATTAAAATAGCCTTTAAATTATAAGCTGATAGCTCAAGACAACATAAGAACTTGAAGTTGCATGCTGCATGCTTTGAATGTTGCTTCATACTAGAGCCCGACCGATAAAGGATTTTTAAGGCCGATACAAATATCTGGTGATTTAAAAATCCGATATTCCGATATATCGGCCGATATATATATATATTTTTTAAAATCCAGAAACGCGTAACAAAACATGAACAGATTTCCCTAACATTAGTTATTTGTCGTTATTTAAGAGTCCTCAGCCTTACTAAAATAATATGATAATGCAGTTTAAAAATAAACCTTGAAATACAATTTAAGTCGCTTTTGATAAAAGCGTCTGCCAAATGTCAATGTTATAAGCTTCCTTATAATTACAATGTCAACTTGCTTATCCCTTTACCTGCACTCTTTTAATTCTATCCATCTATTCCATCAAGCTACAACAAACCATTTTCAATCATCATTTGCTGCCTGCCTTCTAAAATCTACTACTTAGTGATGCACTAAATACATTATGTGACTCGTTAATGCTGCGGCTAAACGAAGTCAGCAATGCACACTTGGATTTCACACACGTGTAAAAGAAAAGCTATGTCTCTATGTCTAAATGTTCACACCTCGCGTGCCTAACTTACATTTTACAATGCAGAAACTGGAACAACAGATATGCTAGTTATAAATACAGTAATCATTACTTTATTTAGGCAGAATAAGTTCGTTGTGATTTCCGAGCTCATTAGCCGCGTTTCCAGTGTCGGGCCAGTGCGAGCCAGGGCTTTAAACGGGCCGTGCCGGGCTAATAGCCTCGGGCTAATAGCACCGGGCCTGCATTTCCACTGTCGTGCCAGAAGCTCCACAGCGCTTCACTAAAACACGCCCGTAACACGCCTCTCTGGAACAACGTCACACTAACCCATCATTTCACCAACAAATGGAAGTTTTATCAGAAAACTAATCAGAAATCACTGGAAACCGCGTTGAAAACAAACATGATAAAAGCGGCCGTTTGCTGGCATTTTTGTTGTTTACTTGAATATTTAAAACCCAAGCATCGATCCTTTAACCACTCCTTTAGCCCGAGCGATCTTCCTTGTATAGTGCCCTCTGGTGGACAAACTATACAGCGCCAACACTCATAACATGGTTGAAGGGTGTTTCGTCCGCTTTTATTTTATTTTTTAAATATTCATTTATCGGCCATTATAAATGCCGATACCGATAGTTTGAAAAATGCCTAATATCGGCCGATAATATCGGCCCGCCGATATATCGGTCGGGCTCTACTTCATACTGACTCAACTGAAAATCTTTTTGATACACAACCTTTACTTTATCAAAGGTCATCATAAATGTTAGCCTTCAGATGCATTAACAGTTGTTTTCTCTAGCAATGCTTAGTAATGTTATCATTCTTATGTAATGATTTTGTAAACAAGTTAACAAAAACACAATGGTGTAGAACGCATACCAAAAAATTAAAGGTATAGTGGAGGATTTTCTTTTTCCGGGTGGATCATCAAGACTATTGGTCCTCCTAATTGTCAATCATTCTGGTGATATGTTTACGTAAGGCCGTCGTACGTGCTCGCCCTTTCTGCGCATGCGCACTTTCAGGTGTATATGTGTGGTGAGCTATGGTTTCAGCCATTCATTGAAGCTCGCCGTTCTCACCGGGTTTTTTCAAAATGTCTGAGGGTCGCAAGAGAAAAAGTGTCTACGAATTGTATGACAAGAAGAGAAAGGCCTCTGAAGAAAGAAACAAGACCAGTGTTTTTGGGAGAATATTTCACACGCTGGCGTGCGCTAAAAGCACAGGTTGGGCTTCCCACTGATGCCTCAGTCGTGAAGTTTCTACTCGACAGGTAAAATTTGGCATGCTATTTGGAGAAATCCATTTAAAATCACTGCTAGTAAAAGTTAATGTAAGCTATGATTAGCGATGCTAGCGTTTAATAGGCGTTCCCTCTCGGGAGCAGGTAGAGTGTTGCGCATGTGCATTTTTTCAAAAAGTGGAGAGGGCGGTTCTTTTCTAAAATTCGGGAAAATCCTCCGCTATACCTTTAAGGAAAGGTATATTTATAAATACATATTTGAATCATATAGTAAATACTTTATTAGTCCTGCTGTATTAATTTTGTCCTTGATCCCATGTTTTTCTCTTGTCTGACATTCAACTTTTTTCAGATGAATATGAATAAAATATGTAATTTTAAGACACTTTACCTTACTATAAAAGTAATTTCGAGTTAATGAATGAGCTTAAACAAAAACATCTGCCTCAACATACAGTGGGGAGAACAAGTTTTTGATACACTGCCGATTTTGCAGGTTTTCCCACTTACAAAGCATGTAGAAGTCTGTAATTTTTATCATAGGTAGGCTTCAACTGTGAGTGATGGAATCTAAAACAAAAATCCAGATTCCATTGTATGATTTTTAAGTAATTAATTTGCATTTTATTGCATGACATAAGTATTTGATACATCAGAAAAGCAGAACTTAATATTTGGTACAGAAACCTTTGTTTGCAATTACAGAGATCATACGTGTCCTGCAGTTCTTGACCAGGTTTGCACACACTGCAGCAGGGATTTTGGCCCACTCCTCCATACAGAACTTCTCCAGATCCTTCAGGTTTCGGGGCTGTCGCTGGCCAATACGAACTTTCAGCTCCCTCCAAAGATTTTCTATTGGGTTCAGGTCTGGAGACTGGCTAGGCCACTCCAGGACCTTGAGATGCTTCTTACGGAGCCACTCCTTGGCTGTGTGTTTCGGGTCGTTGTCATCTTCAATGCTCTTACTGAAGGAAGTTGTTGGCCAAGATCTCGCGATACATGGCCCTATCCATCCTCCCCTCAATACGGTGCAGTCGTCCTGACCCCATTGCAGAAAATCAACCCCAAAGAATGATGTTTCCACCTCCATGCTTCACAGTTGGGATGGTGTTCTTGGGGTTGTACTCATCCTTCTTCCTCCAAACACGGCGAGTGGAGTTTAGACCAAAAAGCTCTATTTTTGTCTCATCAGACCACATGACCTTCTCCCATTCCTCCTCTGGATCATCCAGATGGTCATTGGCAAACTTCAGACGGGCCTGGACATGCCCTGGCTTGAGCAGGGGTCCCTGCGTGCGCTGCAGGATTTTAATCCATGACGGCGTTGTGTGTTACTAATGGTTTTCTTTGAGACTGTGGTCCCAAGCTCTCTTCAGGCCATTGATCAGGTCATGCCGTGTAGTTCTGGGCTGATCCCTCACCTTCCTCATGATCATTGATGCCCCACGAGGTGAGATCTTGCATGGTGCCCCAGACCGAGGGAGATTGAAGGTCATCTTGAACTTCTTCCATTTTCTAATAATTGCGCCAACAGTTGTTGCCTTCTCACCAAGCTGCTTGCCTATTGTCCTGTAGCCCATCCCAGCCTTGTGCAGGTCTACAATTTCATCCCTGATGTCCTTACACAGCTCTCTGGTCTTGGCCATTGTGGAGAGGTTGGAGTATGTTTGATTGAGTGTGTGGACAGGTGTCTTTTATACAGGTAACGAGTTCAAACAGGTGCAGTTAATACAGGTAATGAGTGGAGAACAGGAGGGCTTCTTAAAGAAAAACTAACAGATCTGTGAGAGCCGGAATTCTTATTGGTTGGTAGGTGATCAAATACTTATGTCATGCAATATAAAATGCAAATTAATTATTTAAAAATCATACAATGTGATTTTCTGGATTTTTGTTTTAGATTCCGTCACTCACAGTTGAAGAGTACATATGATAAAAATTACAGACCTCTACATGCTTTGTAAGTAGGAAAACCTGCAAAATCGGCAGTGTATCAAATACTTGTTTGAAGAAAATTTGAAATTTGACAGTGCCAAATAAAAACCAAATTAAATGAATCAATTTTTTAGCGTTTTGTCTGTTTTATTAAGTGCACTTACCTTTGGAATGGTACATTCCAAACTACAAATTGCAAAAACGGAATATAACATGACTTTAGTTGGACCTTGCTATGTATACATTTACAGTTGAAATATCACTTAATTTGACCAATGTTCTAAAGCATTGCTTGAGAAAACAACTGTTAAAGCATCTGAAACTTAACATTTATGATAACCCTTGACAGTCGTATATCAAAAAGATTTTCAGTTGAGTGTAAAGCAACATTCAAAGCATGCAACATGCAACTCCAAGTAGCCTTTGTTGTCTTGAGCTATCAGCCTATAATTTACTATGCATCCATAGTAGCATCTCAAATACTTTCTGTGTGAATGTGCAATGGGAGACAAGACAGTATTCTCTTACCAGTAACTAAAGTAACAGTGACTGAAGTAATATCAAAAATGGCGACGCCCATAAAACTGAAAAAAATTATCACTTTTGACACGACAAGAGTCCAATTGAGCAGCGAGTTCATCCATCAAATCTTCATTAACAGACAGCAGCTTTTATATCTGGGTGGAGAGGAGCATTTTTTAGACACACGTAAAACACAAAACACACACAAAAAAAGTTGTTCTAAACCTGTATGAATTTCTTTCTTCTGCTGAACACACACACACACACACACACACACACACACACACACACACACACACACACACACACACACACACACACACACACACACACACACACACACACACACACACACACACACACACACACACACACACACACACACACACACACACACACACACACACACACACACACACACACACACACACACACACACACACAAAAGGGTAACAAAACTGTTGATGGACCCCATTGACTTCCATAGTATTTTTTTTCCCCATATTATGGAAATCAATGGGGCCCATCAACTGAAATTCATACAGCTTTGGAACAACTAGAGGTAAATGATGACTTCAAGGACTCAAAAACAGGAATGACAACTGTATTCTGCTGCTGTGTGAACATGGCCACTGTTTTTCACTGAATGAAGGAGAAAAACGATATTTAATCATTTTTATTTATATTCCACCAGTATAACAATAAAAAATTACATTTGCACAATATAAATACAAGAAAATGTTAATATATGAAAAAAAACAAAAACACAATATCCATGAACATATCTATGTGATGAATCACAAATTAATCTAAATTGATTTGTTGGCCGAAGACAGAGCCAACATACCAACTATTGTACTGTTTGTTTTTCTTACAGTTTTTATGTTAAATCAAAGATATTATTAAAATGCTTCCTTAATGCCAGTGTAATGACTTCTTAAGGAAACTTAATGTCCAAATAAATGCTAAATAAAATAAAAACCTTAATTTTATAATCATCAGCAAAAGTGGAATATATCACTCAGCTGTAAAATCACACTAAAGAGAAAATTTCAAAACGAGGGCAAAGAAGGATCAGAATTAGTGCTGCAACGACACACCTATCTCTGATTCAATACTATCACGATACTTGGGTGCCTATTAGGCATGTGCCGGTATCAAATTTTCATGCTGCGATTAATTGATTGAGCTTTTATCACGGTATACGGTATTATCACGATATTTTAATTGCTCAAAAGAAACGAATGGATAATTGTTTTTTTTAAATTTAAAAACTTGCATCACAATAGGTGTAATTGTTATTGTCAAAACATTTGGTAACTAAACAGAATTTTACACAATTTTCACGATTTCAATTCAATTCTTGGGATTTGATTTCAATTTTGATTCAATATTGACTCTTTGGATAAATATTAGGTAGGCTACAGTAGATAGCCTACATGTACATTTTTCTCAAGAAAAAATATATCTCACATAATGCTGTAAACATACAGAGAGCCCTGTCAGCTGGTATTATTAAAGTTTAAAAATGAACAAATTAAATTAAATATAATTTGGTTTTCGTTATAATAACAATTATGACACAAGTAAAAATAATACAAATGTAATATAGTGCACATATTTAGCAAAATACTCCTCTCTATAGCTATTTTTTCTAGTCAACTAACGTGTTGGTCATTAAATGGCTTTCCTGAGGTAAATGTAACGTTCTGTGACAATTGTTCACCTGCAGTTTTATTGACATTTCCGTGGCTGAAAAACACTGATTGATCGATATTATGTTTGAAGTTGTACTGTATCTTTAAATAAGAGGTAACAGATGATCGGTTTACTTGAACTGAGGCGCTACAGCGATCGGTCACGTCACATTTACAAGCACCAAAACGGTATTTATTGTCTGAATTTCGTAATAAAATGGACAGAACATGAGGGCTGAGAATTGTTTTCATATCATAAGTAACCTGCTCTGTCTAGTCTGTCGGTGTCAGTGTCCTCTTTGCTCTGTGATTTTTCTCTGCGTGAGAAAATGGATGTGTGGCGCGAGAGCGTGTGAAAAGTGTCGATTGCGTGAGTCTCACGCTGAATGCGTAGAGTTGGCAGCCCTGCTTTTAATCGTCGGCAGCGTTCCTCCTTCCGCCATGCTTCTTCTCCATGTGAGGATTGTTTACAGTAGACTACTGCGCCGCATGCACACAGTGCTTCTACATGTGGGGATTGTTTACATCAGAGTACGCAAGTGTTTCGCGCAGCATATACACAGTGTTTGTTTAAGCGGTTGATGGAAAATAAGCTAATGCGCGTTCTGTAAATATAAATTCTGATCTATTATTTTTCACGGTATTTTGAAGTGCCCGCGATAACAATATCGTGCATATTCATTACCGCGATTTATCGCATTTACCGAATACCGGCACATGTCTAGTGCCTATACGATATGTATTGTGATTTTTTTACTTTATTGCGATTCTACAAGTTTCGCGATTCGATATTGCAATACATTGTGATTTATTTTATTTTTTTAACACTAGACCATGGGGGAAAGTTAAATTATACACTTATACAGACTGTTCATGATGTATAAGATGAGTCATATTTACAAAAACAATTCATCACATTTTTCTGACTTATTTCAGAAGCATCATACAGTACTACATTCTCTATTCAATAAATACATTTAAAGGTATAGCGGAGGATTTTCCCGAATTTTAGAAAAGAACCGCCCTCTCCACTTTTTGAAAAAATGCACATGCGCAACACTCTACCTGCTCCCGAGAGGGAACGCCTATTAAACGTATGCACAAGAGAGCATGCACGAGCTAATCATAGCTTACATTAACTTTTACTAGCAGTGATTTTAAATGGATTTCTCCAAATAGCATGCCAAACTTTACCGGTCAAGTAGAAACTTCGCGACTGAGACATCAGTGGGAAGCCCAACCTGTGTTTTGAGCGCACGCCATCGTGTGAATCGTGTGCACGAGCACGTACGACGGCCTTACGTAAACATATCACCAGAATGATTGACACTTAGGTGGACCAATAGTATAGGCTACCCACGCGGAAAAAGAAAATCCTCCGCTATACCTTTAACAGTGACTTGTTGCCACCTAGTAGCTAAACAATGTAATCGATAAATGTGTTATTTTAAGCGCCAAATTTCGATCAAAAGCTGATTTACTCTATTTTTTATCGCTATACGGTAGACATCAGTGTTTATATTTTAACTTAATGATTTGAACTATTCTATCACAGAAATAATGATACATGATTATCTCTGGGTCAGCGTCAGCGCCAAGCCAACGCAGATTTGAATGTTGCGATATGATCATCAAAGGTTTAATAGACAGACGAATTGGAATAAGATTGTGTGGGTGTTTGAATCGAGATCGCAGTCTTTTAAAGATTAATCGTGCAGCTCTACTGTCTTATCACTCTCTCAGCATATCAGTAGCGTGAGGGCTTTTCAGTGCATTCAGTCTCACGTCGCTTTCACGCATCCACTTGGAAGGGATATTACGTCACTCAACAGATAACGACATTTCATCCTCTGTTGGAACAAAAGTGGCTAACTTCTGTCAACCTCGTCTATAAGCAAGGACAAAAATAAAGCAATTCAATTTGAACTAATATCGATTTTAAAATCGTAAAAAAAAAAATATATATTTCCAGAAATAGAGAGCATGTTTATGAAATATTGATGTGATTTTCATATGTTCTGCTTTACTGATTTTTACTAATGGACTGAAGCATCTTATTAGTAGCAGATGGACAGACATCGTAATGAAAACTTGCAACAGTATCAATAATAGAGATGTCATTCATGACATCAGACACCCACCACGGAAGGATGGATTTTACCGTAATGCCACTCTGTTCTGAAACCGAGTGACCAAATACCAGGCAACGACAACGGTGAAATTCCACAGAAGCACTCAGAGAGAACTGCTATAATTTCCAGGTATTGTAGTTTAAGACACCTGATTCACTTCCTGTCATCTATCGGTAAGGTCACCATGTTGAAACCTGTGCGTACATGTCAGCCCGAACCGCTGGCACCAGCATTCCAATCACTATGGCTCATTTCCCATCTATGCAAAATCGCATGCTGAATATACAGTTCTGTGGTGAGACCCTTAAATCCAACAAGAAGGAGTGCAATAATACTGTCCCTCCCCCATCAAACACAGTTCACTGGGAGGAAGGGATCTCAACAACAGTGTGGAAATAGGAAATGCTCTCCAGGAAACCAGCTGGAAGGAAAATCGCATGCATCACCCCCAACATGGCCTGCCTGCCTGAGCCGGCCTGATCATTAAACAAATGTCTGAGAGGGTGTGTTAGAAAGGACGGTCTGTCTGTCTATCTATCTAAGAAGTTGTTGCAATTTTGCAGAGCAAACACACAGATAACAACGCATCCACACCCTCCTCAACGCCTGGAAGGGCAAACTGCTCAACAGCTGCATTCATTAATAATACAACTTAACAGATGCTATTATATGCATCTTGCCTGCTCCATCAGACAATGCCTTTTTTCCCATCTCTCTGTCTGTTTGTGCAGGCATGTAATCTACTTTGTGCTCCAATTGTTCCTGTTCATTAGAGTCACTTCAGGATCAAACATTTCATCTTCAGTTCAGCAGATCTGGGTTATTCAGACACATTTGAGTTGGCTTGTACTTTAAATAAACATGTTTCTACATATTCTGGTGGTGATAAACATTCTTGTATGTGTCCGGTTTTCTCCATGACCTAAATACGAAAGGTATGTTTACACGACAATGATGAAGTTGCGTTTTTCAGTACAGACGACGACAAAAACTATAACAAAACGACTAAAAACTCTGTATTATTCATGCCAGGCCAGTAGCTGGCGATGTCACTTTGTAAATAAACACTACTCGCCTATAGACTGAACAAATAATACACAGATTTGCTTTATTTTAAGTTTACACAAAACAGTACCATTTTCAAAAACATACACTTTGAAACCCATAATTTCAGTTAGTTAAGTCTTCTAATCTTTATTTCAGTTAACAAAAAATGAATGAACGAATTCCTAAAACACTTCTTTCCGGTCGTCATGAATACTGGGATTTGGATTTTTGCCAACTGTTCTTTAGAGATTGCACTGCACACACAAATATCAATTTCCACTTGATAAAATACTTTAGTTTAAGATAACACAAATAAAAATGATAGTCATTGCAACATTATCTCTATGACTATTCTTGTAAATCACAATTTTAAAAGTCCCTATTCATTATGTGAACAGTGAACCGTGTTTTAGTTTTTTAGTGATTGAACACCATGCCAGCTTCCAGTGAACCCCGTGTAAAACAATATAATTGGCATAGTCATAATCATAAATTGAAAACAAAAACTTAAAAAAGAACCTTGATCACACCCTGGTTTCTCATAAAGCCCTCAATAACAACAACATAAAAGTCATCCGTTAAAGGAACAACATAGTAATGGCCATTTAAAGGGGTGGTCGATTATGATTTCATTTTTTTAATTTAAGTTAGTGTGTAATGTTACTGTTTGTTTGAGCATAAACAACATCTACAAAGTTACAATGTTCAAAGTTCAAAGCAAAGGGAGATCTTTTCTTTTAAAGAAATTGCTTTTTAAGGACTACAACAAACGGCTGGTTGGGACTACACAACATTCCTCCCGGGTTAGTGACATCACCAACCATAGAATTTACATAAACCCCGCCCCTGAACATGATTTATAGATTATCAAGGCAGAATATGCTAATCAATGACTAGAAGATAACTACACATAAGCTACATAAATTCATCAACTAACCATTAGGGCTGAACCATTTATCGCAACAAAACCGCACGCGATTTGCGATTATCTTATGCGCAGCTTGTCAGTGGAGTGCGGCTGACTGGTAGTAAATACTGCCCCATTTGAACGCCAGAGGGCGCTCTCATGCAAACACAATAAATATTCCCCGCCACAGATGTACAATAATGCGCATCATTCCAGGAAATCCCTATCGCAGTAGCTGAATAAACAGAAGATTGAAACGCTTTGATTAAACATGACTTATAAATACACGACTGCCTTATTCTGTGTAAGAAGGTACATCATTTCACAGAAGGAGGAGCTCAGCTGTCGTTATGAAGTGAGTTTGGAGTAAATGCATGTTATTAAATGTTGTCTGTTGTTGGACGAGGTTCATAAATGCTTCTCATGTTTTGGAAAGATGTTTGACGCGTGTTGTTTTTTCAAATGCACGTTATAAATGACTCAAACTCACAGTGCTTTCATAAGGAGCAGCGTTTACAGAGCCGTACATCAATGACTAACTGCGCATAAAAAAATAAATAATCGCAGCCTTTGCGATTTTAAAATTGCGATAAGCCATCTCGATTTAAGTGCGATTACATGGTAAGTGCGATTAATCGTTCAGCCAACTAACCATTCAGAAATGTCCTGTTGCATTCTACATGTTGTCACTTTTTGAGTCTCTTTGTCTGACTCCGGCTTGAGCATAAAAGGCTAAAAGCTTTTGAAAATTTCAGTGCATGTCTGTGTGAGTGCAAGCTGTTGAAGCTCCACCCTCTGTGCCGGGAGCAGCAGCTCATTTGCATTCAAAGGAACAGACACAAAACGGTGTGTTTTTGCTCACCCTCAAAAAGTGACAATTTTAACATGCTATATAAAAATATCTGTGGGGTATTTTGAGCTAAAACTTCACATACACACTCTGGGGACATCAGAGACTTATTTTACATCTTGTGAAAAGGGAATTATACCACTCCTTTAAATCTAATGAGGAAAGAAATTTTAACTTGATTGCTTTAATGGAAGAAACACAAAAACAGCCTTCTTGATTACCTAAAATGCCTCAAGCAGTTACAAAGCATGCTGGGAAAAGCCACTATGCTCTCCGGAGCAGAACTAGGAGATGAAAGTAATATTCTGTTCCTGTTTGCTCACCTTCAGTGACAGCCAAAACAAGAAAGCGACACACAACAACTGAGATACATTTGCATCGTAATGACGTCTTTTTATTTTAATTCGCATCATGTTATGTTAAGCAATAAGTAGATCCTCCTCACACACGAGAAGCAACCAAACCACAAATAATAAGACGCAACCCTATACTATTCTAATATCTCAAAGACAATGACATTACGAGACTGTAAAACAGCGCTAAAGACAGCAGGTTTCACAAGTCATGTGTGCATCAAGTGCTTCTGCAGAACAAAAGGTCACAATGTGCAACAGAACAGTGAATATGTGTTTTACAAGAAATCCTCTCAGTATCAAAGGTGAAAATTAATAATTGACAATAATGCATATATATATATATTTACACACACACACACAGGCAAGTCTGGACAGGTGATATGATTAATTGAAATAAATTTGTATTTCACTAAATCATAATTTCACCTATCTAAAGAGATGGACTGCAATCATAAAAGCATATTGTCATTGCAATCAAACAGCTCTAAGCTCATATCAATGCATGTGCGATCTTAAGTGATGACTCATCTAGCTGACCTGTCAGTCAAGCCTCCTCGGGCCACATTATTGACTTCCTCATGAAGTCCGATGTCTTTCACTTCTGATCTGCTCCTCCCACGAGCTCTGACCACAAGCATTCAACTCAACGCCGGTTAACCAGCCACACTGACAATTTTTTTTTTTAAATAGAAAAAAACGGGCAGAGCTAAAGAAAACTTTTTAAAAGAGATTAAAAAAACACACGTTAATATGTAATACATGTAGACGTTTGGATAAGTATCGCAATACAATCGGCGTTTAGCGCCACCACAGAGATGCGTGTTCGGCTGCATCACAACGGTCAAATGATAAGACAAGGAAGCCCTGCTGTAGATGGTCAAACTTCAGAGCTGCTGATCGGGGATCTGATCAAACACACATATTTACATGTGTACACACACACCCATAGAAGCCTTCTCCATTAAACTGACGTTTGCCGTAAAGATTGATATTCGGAGCATGACAGATAGATAGAGAGGCCCGAATTACTATTCCTTTTTTATGTCGCTGAGGGAAAGATCCAGATGAGCGGCTCAGGAGCGTCATGAGCATCGGCAAACAGTCTTGACAGTTCCTCTATATCAGTAAACCACGACCAGATAACAATAACCTTCCAACAAACATATTAATACAAAACCCAGATAGAGGTTACCTTGAGATACGAGTGCGGCGCTTTTCTCTTCCTGTCAAATCCCTGGCTGTCAGACTGAGAGAAAATTCCCCTCCAGCCGCCTCAAGCGTCTCCTGTCGACGGGCTTTGGCCTTCACTTCCGCTTTAAGGGACGAACTTCCGTAATCCACCTTCTTCCGAGGAGGAGGGGCTTGTTTTGATATACGTGGTGATGGCCAATAAAATCGCGGTTACATTTCTCACCCACAACAAGACATTTGCCTCTACTTTTCTCATTTTATTTTTTGAAAGGTTACATTTCAAATTATGCTTTTCCTTAAAACTATTTTAGAGAGCTACGCATTTGCTTAATTTAGAAACTACGCATTTGTTTTGTTTTTTAGTTTTTTTTCTAAACATAGCTAACTTTTTTAACTAACTAAATAAAAACTGAAATAAAATAAAATATAAATATTAGTCTACACGTAAAGATAAACTTAAAAAAAAAAAGAAAATAAGAAATGTTGTCCTGGCAGCATAATGAAATTAATAAGTCTAAGTTTATGTACTAAAATGACTAAAACTGACTATTATAAAAAAAATTGTATAATAGTCATATATAAACAGTACGTTAAAAAAGTCATTACCATCGCATGTAATGTCAGGGTCTTGAAGATTAAGCATGATGTAGACTATTTTATTTGTAATTTACCCATTTGTCTGGAATTAATTTAATTTCTCTTTTCTAATAATAAACTATATAAACAAAACTTTAAACACTTGATAACCACAGTCATTTGAGGACCCACAGGACTCTGTGGGCATAGATATTTATATAACAATAACAAGGTAAGATAGGCCACAGTGGTTATTAGAAGCACGGCAGTATCAAATACTTTAGTTTGATCTGTATGCAAGTGCTTAAAAAACGGACCCTTGTGTTGCCAAATCAAAACAAGTGCATGAAAACAAGATCAGCTCTGAATGTGGCTGAAGGTTATGTACTAACCAGTAATCACCGAGCTGGGGCGCTACAGGCCAATTAAACTTTTAATAGACCCGTTTTTTTCTCTCTCTCTTAAAACCACACTGGCTGGTTTCTGTCAGGTAAAGTAACGCAATTATCCTCAACCCTTTTTACTCAGGCCCTCAGTTGTCCAACACAATTTCAACAATTTCTAATATTTCTGCTATAATTATACGACATTGTTTTCAAACTGTCTATTAACAGAAACAGTGAGTAGCCTAATACGATATTGCATTTAATTAGCCTAAACACTTTGTGGGATACAGACATTTCAAGAACGGTTTGTTCTTCAATTAAAACAATAAATAGTGGGGAGGAGACCTTGTTGGGCGTATTCATCATTTTAGAAGAGAGGGGGACTTCTGACCATAGCTTCTGACCATAATTGACAGGTTACATTTCTTATCTCTTGCTTTTAATTGGCTAATAAATCACAAATGAGTTATTGTTCAGCAGTGTATTTGGTTAAATACAAATAATTGTAATTGATTAATAATATAATATATTTTACATTTAAATGTTTTATGCCATCCTGGTTGAGGACCACTGAGGTAAAGACTCCTCCCCTAGAATTTTATATGCTGCAAACTCCCGTAATGGTATTTTCCCGATATTCCTTTATTTAGTTCTTCTTACTCTCGCATAGGCTTACTTGTTTCAACTGGAATCTGATCTATCTATCTATAGTGTGATAGATGCAATAAACATGCTAATTAGCCTACCGCCCAGCGGTGTATGTAGCGAGCAGCGAGCAGCGTGTCATTAAAGTTGTGCGTAGGTGGCGAGTACTCAGGCTATGCTGACAATTTCTCAACAACTGCTTTATGCCATTAATAATGTGCTAATTTTACACACAGCAACTGTTTGTACTCATTATCAGAAAAATATTGAGTTCAATAAATGAATACAACACAAACAAATTACAATAGGCCTATACTTTATACCTTATCTTTCCATATGATGGCAAGACTCTACCCCATCAGCCAATGTTCCAGCTGCATTTCAGATTAAAACTACAGAAAAAGATGCACAGTCTACAAATATATATATATCCTTTATGAAATGTTGACATGAGGCATTCATGGGCCTGGGGAGGAGCTGAGAGATAACAGGTTGTTAAGATTTGCCCACAACCAAGCAGCATGTGTGGGTAGCCTCCTGTGGCTAATGATGTGTCTGGAGCCCTGATGTAGACAGAAAGAGCGAGATGGTGGGCGTCTAAAGACACATCTCTTTGGAGAAGATATGTGCAACCTAACCATCTCAGTATGTGTTGTTTAAACTAGATTTTTCCAATATGTTTACTTAGATGTAAGGATAGGTTAATGGTTCTGATGTTACATAACAAATAAACAGTTACCATGTAGATTTCGGATAGTTTCTATGAAAATTATATGTGACAGTGTAAAGCCAATACATAATTAAAGGTTAGATTTGATCAGTGGTGGACAGTAACGAAGTAAATGTAATTCGTTACTGTACTTAAGTAGCTTTTTTGCGTATCTGTACTTTACTGAAGTATTTAAATTTGGGAAGACTTTTACTTTAACTCCACTACATTTCAAAGTCAAATATCTTACTTTTTACTCTACTACATTTTCAAAATCAGTCGTTCCTTTTTATTTATGAGTGGATAAAAACTTAACTGGTCAAACGAGCCACCTATCACAGTAGCCTACAACGTGCGCGCTTTGTTTTGAACTTGCCTTGGTGGTATCTACCAAGCGCGAACCAGAGCCGTTAAATATGAGAGTTGCGACCATAGACAGTAGGCTATATAAGAGGTTGCGACACACATGGCTTGTTCGACTTGAATCGGCGCTGCACAGACCGATCAGTTTATGACATCAAAGTATAGAGCGAAATCGCGAGAGCGATTTAAAAGCATACAGAGCCGTCTACTCTCTAATCGCTCTTGTGGTATTTTAATGTCATTCACCGATTGGTCTGTGCAGTAAGTCCGTTTCAAGTCGAACAAGCCTACTGTGATCTCGCCGCCGCGCGGTCACGTGATTCGTGTAGCTCTCAATAGTTCCAAACAATTTGTGTTGCCAATAATTTTAAGCGGGGCAGAGAGCAGCAGCTATTATTGCAGCAATTATCGGTAAATACTGACGCATAATGAACATTGCTTATTACCTTGACACTAAAATTACTTGCATATAATAGCATTTTTTTTCTGAGGAGTAGCAGAAACACTGCATTAATACGTTTTGGTGTTTAATTTTGTAGGGAAATTGGCTCCTCCCATAATGTAGTGTGTATATATATATTCAATGGCATTGTGCAGGTTTATGTGAATGTATCATAACATTAGGATGTTTATAATTATGACCATAGACGCTTGTGAAAAATATGTACAGTAAATACTGTAAATGTATTATACCTTATGGGATCAGTCCCCTTCCGTCCAAAATTAAACACACAAAAAATGTATTCAATTCAAATATATATATATATATATATATATATATATATATATATATATATATATATATATATATATATATATATATAGACTAATTAATGTCATTTTATTAATAGATTGATGTGCCAAGAGTGACAGAGTCTTCACGTAGACTGAGTTAAGCAAGAGTCTTGTGACAAAAATTATAATAGGACATTATAGCAATAAAAAAATCATAGTACTTGGATACTTAAGTACATTTGAAGGCAAATACTTTTGTACTTTTACTCAAGTGAATGTTTAAAGGCAGCACTTTTACTTTTACTTGAGTAATATTTTACCTTGAGTATCTTTACTTTAACTCAAGTACATGGTATGTGTACTTCGTCCACCACTGGATTTGATTAATATTTCAGATGAAAGACCAAGAGGATAAACAGCAAAAAATAAAAAAATAAAATATATATATTGCTCATATTTACCAAGGTTGCCAGTATTAGTGGAAGACACTGTACTGTATCTTTCAACCTATTGAGATTTTTATTTTTTATTTGATGAGAATCAATCAGCCACAAAGCAGCTTAATTAACTGCCAACACAATCTGTTTTTTATTTAAAGGAGGACAACCTGGTTTCTCGTGTAATGGGCCAATCAAACCTACTCCTTTAAATGAGCAATGGTGGAAATGGTTTATTCCCTGAAGAGGGCATTTTCAACAGGCAAATTCTTCTTTTTTTTTTTCTTTTTTTACAATCGCAAAGCATTTCATTTAGGCAGGCACAACCGAGAGATAAGGAAATGGAAGATTTATTTAACAATATAGGCATGAAACAGGCCCAGAAAAAGATATACTGTATGTAGAGAAAGAATAAATCAATATTTTTTTTCCCAAAACTTTCTGACGATGAAAAAAGAGGATCAGCAACAAAAATAAATGTATATCGTTCTGCACATGCTTTTATAAACATTCTGCATGTAAGAGACAAACAATTCAAGTAGTTTTTTGGTAAACTTATACAACTATATATAAAATCAGTTATTTTAAAGGATGTTGGAAACCAAACAATTCTGGTTACTATTGACTTCTATTGTATGACAACAAAAAAAAGACATTTCTCAAATTATCTTCTTTTATGTTCCACAAAAGAAAAAGTCATACAGGTCTGCAACAACATGAGGGTGAGTAAATGATGACAACATTTTGGGGTGAACTGTCCCTTTAGCAGACTTGAAAATGCCAGGGAAATAATATCTTATTATATCATGCATTTAGGTACATTTTAAAGGTTTCAAACTGAAAGAGTTTTAAAGTGAGGCTTTGAAAAAGATTCTGGCTCTTCGTAATCTATGACTCAGTCCTAGGGGACACTGTCTTATGCAAAACCTACGCAGTGAAACAATGTAAAATCAAGCCATATAAAGTAAAATAAACCCAACCAGTGGAAACAGATTTTACCTAAATACAATTAAGCATGACTCATCCTGAACTTTAAGTCCTACTTTAATCTAAAAAGTGGCAATTTTGAAACAATAGGCACAGTTGTGCACATTCTCGTGCTCATCTAGCATAACCCACGTACACTGCTCCCACAATGCATTGCATTTGGCTTAAAATTAGGGCATTATCCATGCAACAGACAAAGAGCATGTTAGACGACTCTTCTTAATATGTCTATCACTCCTGCTCAGTGATGGCCTAGTCAGTGTGTCGTTCCTCAGCAGGTCCTGGTTTCACCTGTTTCCCTCCAGTGGATGAAACGATGGGCTCAAGTGTGTGAACAGGACTTGATCCCACCAGATCATTCTGTCTCAGGCCTGTAGGGAAATGTAGCAAGCTTGAACTACAAATCCCGGAATGCAAATGTGAACTGACTGCTATGAGAGGCTCTGATGGGCCGGTTGGTGTAACGGATAAATGGATGGGTGTGGGTGCACTGGAGTGCAGGTCAGATGTCATCTGTATGTTTAAAGACGGATGAGACTGACTCTGGATGTTATGGGTGCACAGAGACAATGTGTTGCCAGGACCCCCACTCCGAACCTGAGGGACCAAACCACTGGACGGAAAGGCTGCCGCCAAGCCTAGGAGTGACCCGCCAGTGCAGGGAACATGGTGTCCTAGATAAGGAGAGTTTGGTGTGGTCTGAGAAGTCTGATATGGGTTTGATTGACTCTCTACACCCAAGGTAGCAACCCTTTCCTGGTCAGGGCAGCATGGAAAATAGGCTGAGTGAGAGCTGGGGGCTTGATTGAGGAGCTCAATGTCCCCTTCCTGCCCCAAGACGGAGCCTCTTTCCTGGGCATGGCTGACGCTGCAAATGCACGTGTGCCTGGATCCTAAAGAATCTCTCAGAGAGGGATCCGGCTGCAGGCAAGGCCCGGCCGGCATGTTAAAGGCCAGCCTAGACGGCCAGTCGGCGGTAGAGGAGGCCACGTTGGTGCAGTTGGGTGATGTATGACAATTGAAAGAGCTGAAGGGAGTAAAAGAGGAGGTGAAGTGCGGTGGGGTCACGTGTGAATGCAGGAATTGCATCATTTCGTGGAGCTCCTTGGTCAGTGAGGACACTTCCTGGTTCAGGTGGTTCATCTGGAACAGATTCAAATGTTAATGTCAGAATATTAATGAATAACAAATACTGGTGACAAATGTCATAAATAAGAAAACCTATTTTATTTCTGTTGATTTGCAGTAGGTGTTTTCTGATACCTCTGCATTGAGTTGACGGAGACTCTGTCTGACTTCCTCTGTCTCAAGGAGAAGGTTTGCGCCAACCTGAAACGGGTCTGAAGAGCCAAAACAAGTAAGAAACTGACAGTTTCATGTGTAGAATTATTATATTATCAGATGAATCAGTCTCACTGGGATCTCAGTGTTTTTTTGTTTGTTTTTTTGCGACCTAAATTAACTGAATTTGCAGCAGCTTTTATTTAATTAAATTTTTTACAATGGAAAGTACCAATAATAATTATTATGCATTTGGATAATTAGAGTCAGTGAAGGTAGGAGTACAATTAATGGTGGCTTAAATGTGCATAATCAGTGTGTTTACAGTACATGTACAACAAAACACTGATAACTATTGAAAATAACATGCGCACACTGAATAAACTACCAGAATGGGACTAAAGGTTTACATGCAAAGTGACATTTTTAACATTTATACAATAACAGAACACCGTTTAAGGTTTGTACATGACCTTACAGATTGTCAGGTCATTAAAAGTAATAGGTGTAAGATGCATGTAATTGCCCCCCATAACTGAATATTAGACTGAAGACATGCAAACGGTGTGTTGACATATTGATGTTTTACTAGTATTTAGTTTCAGGAATTTGTGATTAAAGTGATTAAATCCTTACTTAATTTAAATTGTATTTAATACATTTTAAACATGTGTTTCTAGACCTGTAATAATTATGCAAATTCATACATTTGTATAATGCCATGGGAATCATAATAATGAATATAAATAATATATATATTCGGGTAGACATTTTGAGTAAAACATAATTAAAAAAAAAATCCATATCCTTAATAAGAGGGGTTTTGAATATTGTTGTGGGCAATTAGAGTAAAAAAAAAAGAGTTTGAGAACCTTATAAACCATATGATCTAAACCATAATGCACTAGTCTAATATTAAGGGAGAGTCCACCTCACCTTTGACCTCTGTGTTAGGAGATGGCTCACTGTGCTCAACATTGAAGTGAAAAGCATGTTCGTTGTCCTCAATGCCGTCGACAACCCTACAGGACAGACATGAGGACATTAGTGCATCAAAAATCAATATTATCTGCTGTCAATATCAACAGTATTTTATATGAGTGTTTTCTTCCAGAGGTAGTGCCATTGAAAATATAGTTAAAGCAAAGAATACAAATAATGAAATAATAAAAAGTAATAATGAATTCTGGTTTGTGCTTACCGCGGGCTCAGGTCCAGAGGGCTGACACAGTTCAGGGTGGGAATGAGCAGTTTGGCTGGTCTGTGGCAAAAGCTGTTGTCTATTCTTGGGGCGGGAACTGCACCTGGAGACAGATCCTCATGAAGTGGCATCTGAGGAGAAGTGCTTTGTACCCGGGAGCTTTTAATGGGCGATCTGCAGAGACGGAGCATGCTAAGGTGCCGAAACTCCTCCCCTAACATGGAACTCAGATTAGTCTGAGATGAAGGACCACCCAAGCCAGACAGCAGGGGCTTCCTGCCCTGGTTCTGTCCAGCATATTCCTCTTGCTCTGCCTCCACAATAAAGGGTAGCTTGGAATCGTCAAAGCGTTCCTAGGAGAGATAGAAAGGGATAAAAACAAAGGTAATGTGATTTAGAGGCCACTGGTTGATTTGTTATTATTTTTTTATCGTATTACCAGCGCAGAATATATTTGAATGTGTCATAATCACAGCCTTAAAGGCTTTATGAATTGTTTTTGGTTCATTTGCAGAACACAGGGAATGCATGAGTGTTTGAGTGTGAGAAATAAGTAGAAAAAGGATTCTTAGAGCAAGTAAGCTACTTGATTAATATTATTTTTTGGAGCTCATAAGAAGCATGCCATGCAGTTAAATTGGGATTACTGAATTTTGGCCTACACTGATAAAAATGGTTCTGTGACCCATTTTGGCCTCTTCCCAACATGCACAGGGGCATATAATTACAGTATGGTGACATTTTTGGCACTTTCTTTTTTACACTTTTGGGGGCAGATTTACTAAACAAGGCAAATCAGCGTGAGATCGCGATTCCAAAACAGCACCGATGGGAGTGGAAAGTTCTGCGCGTGATCTACTGACGACGCACAAATGAATGAACACAGATGCTGTCAGATCATTTTCATAATGACCAACTCAATCTATCAGGTAGCGTTTGGTTTAAGATGTGCTTTTTTTGGGCGGTAAATAATGGCGCAAACACCAGTACATTGACAGCGCAAACCTTAGTAAATCACCTTGCGTGATTCATTTAAATACTCAAAAAAACAACAACATTTAGCTGTCTGCTAAAATGACTAAATGTAAAATACTCTCCTCCCATACATTTTTTGTCTGAAAGGGAATCTCCTACATATGCAATAAGGTCAGCCGCAAAAATAACCATGCCTTTTCAGTGAAAATTTTTCCACTGCGTGTCTTTAATAAATCCTTACAGTCGTTTTTTAACGCCAAAAGAGGATTTGCGTTGGCGCAAGCTGTTAGTAAATCTGGCCCTTGTTTATGATTTGGTTGCCATGTTTAGAAATGAAAAAAGTATTAAAGGAATGTTTTGTGACATCAGGATGACTTAATTGCTTAAAATTTGTTTGTTTTTATTATAAAACAAACAAAACACAAATGTGTTTTTGTCTAATGGGTGTTCATGTGTTAAATATGCATGTGATGTTTTCAATAAATCGCGGGGAAAAAATGTAGGGCAAGACTTGATTTTGTCCATGGGGAATTTATTTGTTTGCTGCATGGTTGTGGTTTGCTATTGCTGTGATGTGATGTGAGTGAGTGACAGGTTGCCCCACCCTTGCGCAGGGGGATTGTTAAAAAAAAATAATGATGATGTGCACGGATAAATAATTTATAACAAATACTGCAATATTTCATAAAAAAAAACAAGAATTGTCGATTTTGTTTTTTCAGGGTGACATTAAGAAATGTTATTAGAGCTACTTAATCTAAATAGATCATTGTTATAAGGATGGCTAATTTCAAGTCATGGAAAGACTTCTTGTTGACATCAAGTTGGCAAGTTGACATGTTTACTTAAGAAATTTACATAAAAAAATGAAATACTGAATTAAAAAAAAAAAAATCCATGAAATGCATTTTTTAAGGTCTATGACCACCTCACTTTTTACTGTGTGGGGTTTCAAGATCTCTCTGCTTTCGCAAAATAACATTCAAAATGATTTATGAGTCACTGTTATGTGCATGTCATCGTGTTCTTCTGAGTTTGTGTGAGTGTGCTTCTGTATCCTTCCTTTGGTTTGTGTGTGTGTGTAGCTGTTCTGATCATTAAGACAGCTGGCACAGCAATGAGACGGAGGGTCAGTGCCACAAACAGATTGCTAATTCACCTGATTCAGACATCCAGATGAGTTGCTGTCTGCCAGCTGTGATGTCGCACACACACAGCGTCTGCAGTTCAGAGTGACACTGATAATTGGGGAGCTTATATAACGTGGCCGTAGGATACAGTTATGGCAAGGGGAGGAGGCGCATGTGTGCGAGCATGAGTGTGTTAATCAAAAGGTTAAAAGAAATGAGAAAAAAAAGAGTCAAATTTATGGACAATAAATCTGCTTGTTACCTGTGGAAGTCGAGTTGACCGAGAGAATCTGGCATGGCCCTGTTGAGATAAAAGAAAATCCTGAGTACCATTGTGACTCAAGCTCAAACTGTTACAAATACACACTGCCAACGTACGAGAGAAAGGAAGACAGTAGATTGATAAAGTTATATAATGGTATTATATAAATCTTTAATACAAGTCTCAAAAATATGTGTCTGCTGAATGCTGGCCAGTCAGAAATATTTCAGATTCCAGATTTAATTTGCATATAATAATAATTTGAATATGTATTCAAATAATTGATTTAGAATTTTATACACACTGCGGTCAGTAAGATTTCTTTTCAAAGAAATGAATACTTTTATTGAGCAAGGACACATGTTCTTTTGAACTTTCTATTCAATAAGGAATCACGGCTTCCACAAAAATATTAACAGCAAAATGGTTGTCAACATTGATAATAATAATAATAATAATAATAATAATAATAATAAGAGTTTCTTGAGCAGCAAATCAGCATATTAAAATGATTTCTGAAGGCCCCTGCTTACTTTCTGAAGTAATGACTGCTGACAATTCAGTTGTGCCATCACAGGAATAAATGATATTTTAAAATATAGAAAAATAGAAAAGAGCTATTTTAAATTGTAATAATATTTCACAATAAATCCCTTTTTACTGTATTTTTTATCAAATAAATGCAGCCTTGGTGAGCAGAAGAGACCCCAAACCTTTAAACGGTAGTCTATGTACACAGTTATGCATTCTAAGTATGTACTGAATATATGTCAAATACATTGATATTAATTTTTAAATTAAGTAATACATGATTCTGTTTATTTTCAAAATAAATGATTAAAATGACATTAGATAATGATTTGACTTAAGATTAAATGATTAATTATGTGAAAAGAAAGAGACTTCTGAGTGATACGGAACACTAGCAGATCTATGTAGGAAGTCAGATGAATAGGACAACTATATGGTTTAATTGTCATTAACATATTTAATGAACACAAAAAATTTGATTTTAGTGATTGGCCAATCAGAAGTTGGTCAATCAAACATTCCAGATGTAATGCATACTGTATATCAATTATTTGAATTAATATATAATTATCATTGCTATACTATATATTTAATTGTTAGTTTATATATATATATATATATATATTGTGTTAATTTAAAGCACTTTACCTCTCTGAGGTTGTAGGTGAGGTTGTGGTGTATGTCCTCATTGAAGCGGCTGCCATATTCTGGGTAGAGCTCTAGAACCTCCTGCAGCGCTCGGACGCTGATGTACTGCAGGTCACAGTAGGTCAGAGCCTTCACATCTGCATTAGCTTTGATCACCTGATCCTTCCCAGGCAGGTCAGCACCAATCAGGTCTCCTTTACCTGTAAACAAGACAAACATTTTATTACATGTGAGCCAAGCTGTTGTTTGATTTAATTGCGCTAAGATAAACAGACCACATGCAGAACTGAGCTTATCACTTTAATTAATTATCTATCACTCTATCAGTTTGACTGCCAGATGTCTATTCATTTGGTTTGAGTTGAAAACAGCTCTATCAACTGCCACAGCTGGCACTAACATTTAATTGTTTTAAAATATTGATTTGTCTAGATGTAGCCTGCTGGACCTAAATGGACTGAAAGCACTGCCTGTAGGAAGCTGGTTGGATTTGTATTTCATGATGGGGGGGGGAACAAGACCCTTTAAAGGTGAAGTAAGCGATTTCTGAGAAACGCTGTTGAAAGGTGATCGGACCGAGCACCACAACACACTTGTAGCCAATCCACAGTAGGGGGCGTGTCCACTCATGATGGGGGAGGAGAGAGAGTGAGCAAGAGGGAGATTTGAACAAAAGAGAGATGGCTGAGAGACATTACAAAAGAGAAAAGCTTAGAGAAATATCACTGGAAAAAGAAGGGTTATGATCAGACACGAGCTTTAGGGCCCGCCCCGCGTTAATATTAGAAAAGCTTTCAACCTAAGCGGGCAGGCCTGAAAACATTTGAGAGTAACATTGGTTTTGCTATGTTTCACAGAACCAAGATATGCTGTTGCTGTAGCTATAGTAACCAGGACTGTTTGGAGTGTCATTGTTTGTCTGGAGTTGCTGTGCTGCTGGTGACAAACAAACTCTTGCTTGAATATACTCTTGTGTACTGTATGTTAAATGTTCTTCCTTGTCATTCGGTCATCATCTTTACTTTATTTTTCAAGTATTATTTTTTCTTCAGTTCAGCTATGATAAAGAGACATCGGCTGCGTCCGAAATCGCATAATCTCTTGAGCAGATACTTATTTTGAACAAGTAATAAGTACTTCACAACTGCAAAAAAAGTATGTTCGATATGTTCGGTATGTTGAATGTAATCCGGACGCACTACATTCGCATTCAGTTCGCGTCAGTTCGCAACCAGCGTCAGTTGCGTCGCTTCACAAGCTATTCTCAAATCCTCTCCCGTGGCCTCATCAGATAGTACATTTTCCATCGTATGCACACTTCAGAATCTCGAAGAAGTGGATCATCCGGGTACTTTTTGCCTACTGTTTTATGAGTACTGTGAATTCGGACTGTCACATACTGTTTTTGCCTACTATTTAGTAGGGAAGTATGCGACTTCGGATGCAGCCTTCCGCTCTTATATTGCGTGTTTGTGCATTTTGGGGGCGGAGCAATGAAAGGAGGGTTGTGTTTGGTCGAGCTGTTTTCAAACATCAACAGTGTTTCTCAAGAATTGCTTACTGCACCTTTAGGACAAGTCGCTTCAATTGGTGACTATTTTGGTAACGCCCTTGGACAGCTTTTTTCTATGTAGATATTTTTCTATACCATCTCTGGAACGTACCTAGTATGGCGAGCACCATGCCGTCCTTGAGGACCTCTAAAGACCCAGAGCAGACGAAATGTTGCGCATGCAGGGCGTCTCCATGGCGAATCAGGTACTCTCCAGGTGCACAGAACGAGGTCTTAATGTGCAAGGATAGTGAACGCAAGCACCCTCTACTGGCAGAGGAGAAGAGAGGCAGCTGCAGAATGTCTTTGTTCAGGTGCATGGCGATGTCTGCCCGCAGCTCGTCTGGGAAGTCATGTAAAAGCTAATGGACAAGTAGACAGATGGATATTACCCACAAAGATCATGTTTACAGTTGTAAAACAAAGAGGCTGTTGTACTCTAACACTGTCCAAACTGATCATTATGCGATGCGATAGTAATCTTGTTTCAGTCAAGTATTAGATGAGCTCATCCCTCTTAGAGATCAGATCAATATGCGATACGATAATGCTTAAAGTGTGTAAAATAAACTTAAATTATCTTTAAAATATATTTAAAATTGTATAACCTACATGCGTGTTTCACATTCTAAAACATCCCTACAACTTCTGAAAGTGAACATCAGTGTTTTACTGTAGCGTAAGAAGTGTTATTTTTACATCAGTGTAAACCACGGGGTTTGGGGTTTCAGTTTATTAGGTTTATTTAACAACAGAAACTGAATAATTAAATGTAAAAATAAAACACTGCTTAGTTGTCACTAGGGGTGGCACGGTTCACAAAACCCACGGTTCGGTTCGTATCACGGTTTTAGGGTCACGGTTTTCGGTTCTGTACGGTTCTTGTTGTTGTTTTTTCTTTTAATCTTTAACACTCCAAAAATTTACTTCAGCATATGATATATAGCTGAATTATCTAATTATTAATTAATTAATTTCATAAATGGGGTGTGTTTGCAAAACGCAGCTTCTCATTTCCCGTGGGCTGTGTCGGACAGTTATTTGTCACCACTTTTTGCCAGGGTTGATATTATGTCCCAGCACGGATGTACCAATACAAATAAATAAAACATTTCCAGTTAACTAGCAAAGTATTCGTTTCGTTCGTTTGTTAAATAAGAAGCAATCTAGCGCTGAAATGTGTTTTTTTTAATCAAGTGATCAAAGTGCTCGTTGCCGTTGCGATCAGTGGCGCTGATACAGTGTTCTCGTGGCTCGCGCACACACCGCAGCGGCCGCACATTCTTCACTCAGACGCGCGCTTCAGTCCGTTGAGGAGACTCTAGGCTACTCTATTCGTTCCGATGAAATCACAAAACAAAATTCATACAAATCTGTCCCTGCTTGATATACAACCGCTGATAAACATAATCGGTTTTGATGAAAAAGAAAAATATATACGAGTGCAGATTAGAACTCAGAACCTTTGACACGCTTGGCAAGTTCTGCCACTGGACCATTAAAGTACATACCGGTACGTGGAACAGTCGATCTATGTAGCCTATTTATTCACGTGAAAAAAACAACATATAGCCTAGTGGAGTTGATCTCATTAAATGTCTAAGTAAACCCAGTGTACTATTTAAATCGATTGCTGGACATTGTAATGTTATTCTACATTTGTCTGATTTATGATTTAGCATTGTATTAGCAGTAGCACGGGCACAAGGCTACATTGCGCATGCGTCGAACCGTGCGAACCGCGCGACGCACACACGCACCGAACCGAGACAAGCGAACCGAACGGTTCGGATGTTTTTTCATGTACCGTGCCACCCCTAGTTGTCACTGTTTGAAAGAAATATATACTGATTCTTAAAGCTACAAAAGTTATTTAGCCAAGAGCAGCGAGTGATTTTCTCTTTTTCTTTTGTTCATGACCACAGTTATTGCAAGCTGTTGCGATATGCATATCGCGATATATACATTTGCGATTTGTCGATATATTGTGCAGCCCTAATACTAACTAAACTTCATTTTTAGTAATGTGACTGTAGCTCAGCTGCTTTGATAGTAGTGTAGCTTTTATAGCAACATGCAACTTTTGCCTTAAAGGGTTAGTTCACCCAAAAACGAAAATTCTGTCAGTAATTACTCACCCTCATGTTGTTCCAACCCCGTAAGACCTTCGTTCATCTTCTGAACACAAATTAAGATTTTTTTTATTAAATCTGAGAGCTGGCTCACTCCTCCATAGGCTTCTAAGACATTATAACTTGCTTGCCCAGAAAATGCATTAAAGACATCGTTAATATAGTCCAAGTGACTCCAGTGGCTCAATCTTAAGTTTATAAAGCGACGAGTGTGTTTTTTGCGCACAAAAAGTATTCTCGTCGCTTTATAAACTTAAGATTGAGCCACTGGAGTCACTTGGACTATATTAACGATGTCTTTAATGCATTTTCTGGGCCAGCAAGTTATAATGTCTTAGAAGCCTATGGAGGAGTGAGCCAGCTCTCAGATTTAATAAAAAAAATCTTAATTTGTGTTCCGAAGATGAACGAAGGTCTTACGGGGTTGGAACAACATGAGGGTGAGTAATTACTGACAGAATTTTCATTTTTGGGTGAACTAACCCTTTAATACTGTTTTGTGCAAAAAGCTTTACAGCTGAGCAAGCTGAAGAAATAATTAAATACACACTTCTAAACAAATCTCTCTAGAAAAGTCAGATTGATTTTTAGTCACTAATTCAGTGTTAATTCAGATGGTTCATGTAAATCAACTCAAAAGAACAATTCACTGATTCTTTTAAACCCCTGCAAGATATTTTACTTTACTTAACTTAAAAAACTTAATTTACTTTTTATCATCTACCAACTCAAAAATAGAAATTGGATTGGTTTTTTTATTTTTAGTTATATTTAATTTATATTGATCTCATTCTAGTTATCTTTTTTTTTTTTACCACATAAGGACTGCTCTGATTACAAAAAAATATACACCATTGAATGTCTTTATGTGCATTCTTTATATACACTACTATTCATACACTATGTTTGGAGTCGGTAAGACTTTTTAATGTTTTTGAAATAAGTCTCATGTGCTTTGCTGCTCAAGAAACATTTCTTATCATTATCAATGTGGAAAACAGTTCTGCTGCTTAATATTTTTTTGTGGATGGAAACTGATATAATTTTTTTTTCAGGATTCTTTGATGAATGGAATAGAATTATCCTTTATTTAAAATCTTTTGTTTTTACTTAAAATCTTACTTTGATCAATTTAATGTGTCCTATCTATCTATCTATCTATCTATCTATCTATCTATCTATCTATCTATCTATCTATCTATCTATCTATCTATCTATCTATCTATCTATCTATCTATCTATCTATCTATCCAAGTTACAAGCTACTAATTTAAAGTAGCTTCTCATACACGGCACCCAAGCTTTCTTTAGATATGGATCTTTTCACTGTGGCCTATCCAATTACCATTCTTATTGCTTTAACAATGACAGTTTTCGGCATTAGTGTAATTCTCAGAAAGCTATAATTAGTCCATTGAAAGTAGATGTGACCCAGATCTTTGCTCATGAATTGTCCTCTATTTGATGATGCTAGTATATTATCAAACTCTGATGGGGGCTTTTACACTCTTAGAAAAAAAAGTTAATTGGGGTTCTATATTTAACCCTTTATTTTGCTCTTTAATGAACTCCATAGAACACTTTATTCCCCACCCCCCCCCCAAAAAAAATAGATTCAATCTGAGCCTCCACACGATTAAATATTGAAGATAAAGCAAGTGAATTAAACTGTCATGCCACTGTGTAAATATTTTATACATATGTTCCGCAGCTCTCACTCAAGAGCCATGGTCATGTGACGGTTTGTTGGGTCTCACCTCGTTTGCGTTGATACCATTGTTGACAGACCAGGTGGTCTGGAAGTACTCCAGCATGCGCTGTTTCAGCTGCTGAGGAAGGCGATGCACACGGATAAAGTCCTTCAGATCCTTCATGCGTGTGTGGTAGAGCGAACGACGAGAGTACATACGCTGGATGATGGCTGTCACATTACCAAACACCACCGCATGCATCAGGGCTGTGACAAGATTGAGAGAGTCTGAATCATCTCAGTGAACAATATGTTCTGCATTTTAAATTAAACACCAAACTTTCCAAAATGAAACACTTGCTTATTTTTTTCCCAATATGGATATCAAAAGAGGCTTGTTTGACCTACAAACAAGTTAATTATACATTAGGCCTGAAATATGCGCTGGTGAACACACCCCCGATAAGCATGGTGCAGATGGAGAAGATCTTCTCAGCGTCTGTGTTGGCACAGACGTTTCCGAACCCGACACTAGTCAGACTGCTCAACGTGAAGTAGAGCGAAGCGATGTAGGCGCTGCGCAAAGATGGGCCGCCAACTGTACCATTCGTGTAAGGAGTCTCCAGACGCTTACCCAACTCCTGCAGCCAACCTACAGATGACAGGAACAGAGGAAAAGAAGAAAAAAATAAGGGATTGAAACTTCAACTCAATCCAGTGATCTAAAAAAGAAGCTAACAGTTGATTTACACTAGCTACCATTCAAAAGTTTTGGATCAGTATTTTTTAAAATAAACATTTAATCATAATTGACTCATTAAATTGATCAAAACTTATAGTAAAAACTTTTATAATGTTACAGAACATTTCCATTTCAAATAAATGCTGTTCTTTTGAACTTTATATTCATAAAAAAAAATTCTGTGAAAGAAATGATGGTTTCCACAAAAATATGACTGTTTTCAACATTGATAATAAGAAATGTTTCTTGAGCATCAAATCAGCATAATAGAATGATCTGTGAAGGATCATGTGACACTGAAGACTGGAGTAATGATGCTGAAAATTCAGCTTTACCATCACAGGAATAAATGACACTTTACAATATATATATATATATATAAACAAAAACACACATTAAGAGCAGCCTTCCACTATGATATTTATGAAAAATATCCATCAATAAATAGAAGAGATATGGCAGCCAGTCATAACTAAATAAATGTTAAATAAATGTTTGAATTTGTATGTATATGATTATATGAGTAATAAATTAGTAAATTGTTTGAGATTTAAAATGTGAAAATATATTATTTAAATGCGAAAATTAGATGTCCATGCAACAAAAAGCACTTTAAAGCTACACTGTGTAATATTTTAGGTTGATTCTTAGCAAAAAACACTTTGTTCTTTCAAAATGATATGTGCTCATTAATGTGTAATTACTTCTACCAACTAATTAAGTATTCTCGTAAGCGTAGAATCTGCCATTTAGAATACATACGAGGGAGTCGCTCGAATGGCGGCAGCCATGTTGCGCCTCCATCTTGAAAATACATTAGCCAAAGAGGGACATACATGGAAATTCAAGCTTCGCCTTTCGCGTTTTTACACTCAGTGGCACCGTGACGAATGCGAGGGGGAGATTACTTACGTCTGCCAGCAGATTTGAAATAATAGAGTTAAAACGCCCTCGGAATGGGAGGAGCTAGAAAGTAATATTCAGTTGGTAGTCATAAACAATTTCACCGCTAGATGGGAGAAAATCCTACACAGTGTAGCTTTAAATAAATTAAAAAAGAACTGTTCTCTATTTGAATATATATATATATATATATATATTCAAATAGAGAACATTTCTTTTTAAATTGTCATAATATTGTTTTTACTGTATTTTTGATATGGTTTTAAACATAAGACTCAACAAATCTTGCTGACCCAGAACTTTTGAATGGTAGAGTTAATACACAGAGAAAACATACAGTCCCTCACCGATGTCCCAGGTCAGGGGGTCATTGCTGGCAAGCTCTTTGCGTCCGATAACGTACCAAACACATGCCAACCAATGTGCCAGCAGGGCAAATACAGACATTAGTAGTGTCAGGACCACAGCACTGTACTGAGAATAACCATCCAGCTTCTGCAGCAAGCGCAGGAGACGCAGCAAACGCACCGTCTTCAACAAGTGCACAAGGGAAGTCTATAAAACAAACACACACATTAAGAGCAGCCTTCCAAAATATCCAGCAATAAATAGAAGAGATATGCCAGCCAGTCACAACTAAATAAATGTTTGAATTTGTATGCATATGATTATAAAATTAGTAATAAATTAGTAAATTGTTTGAGGTTTAAAATGTGAAAATATATTATTTAAATGCGAATAATATTAATATATTTTTAATATATTTTTGTTGGTGTTGTTGCTTGTAGATGTGCATGCAACAAAAGGCACTTTAAATAAATGTAAGCATGCAAGGAAAGAGTAAAGCAGACAAAACAACCATATTTTATACTATTTAAAACTTGAATATGTATTTTTACCACTGAGATGTTGAATAAATAGAGCAGGTCAAAGGGCAGAGCAGCGATGAGGTCCATGATGAACCAGGTAGTACAGTAGTGCAAACAGATCGAGCGAGCGTCATAAACCACCTGACCCGCAGGTCCAACGTAGGTGGTTCGGAAATTCAGAATGATATCTGGGGGGGGACAAGCCCTTTTTAGAAATATGATTTGTTAACAACATTCAGAAATCAAATAATATTACTCACCAGAGCACTCACAATTTTATAAACAGTGTCATTTCAACTGAAAACAAATATTGACGGTGGATGCATGAATATTAAAACGTGCTAATTGGAGTGATGAAGCCTTGTACATGCTGGACTAAATAAATATTCATGGATCCTGTGCAGATTCTCATTACATAGAACATTTAGTGCTATCAACCAATTATTTAACCACATCTGTGGACATGAGATTTATTAAGTTACTGCTGGTTTCAGGTCACAGTAGGGCTTCTGCACTATTATTTTTGCATAAAAAGAGACTCAGTTTTATGCTTTGTGTAAAAAGCAGATTATATTGAGAGTGTGGATTATAAAGATGGTCTCAGTTGGAAACGAGGGTGTGATTGTCACTTTGTTAACATGTTTAAGGTGAAAGCAGCTCTAAGCGGATGTCAGAAGTTTACACTGTTTAAAAATAGAACAGAGGTGGAAATGAACCCCAAGAACAGATACATGTAGGACACAATTTTCCACAAAATCAACAACGGTGACACATACCGAGGATGAAGAGCATCTCCACAGCTATGTCGCTGACGATGGTGGTTCTGGAGGCCGAGTCACAGTCCGGGTTGTCTTGTTCGCTGTCATCGGGGGCGGAGAAGCAGACGTTGTAGGGGACGGTGACAGCTACATAAAAGGTTGCAAGGAGGATCAACCAATCCCACAATGCTTTGGACAAGCTGTAATGAAGCAAAATGAAGCGGGATTTCTGCACCGACGCCACCTTGTATTCCGGAAGAGTTGGCTGTGAAAAAACATGCTGTGAAAAGAACATGGGAAACACTTCATTTTTACATAGTCATTTTTACATATGTTACATGTAGTTACTATAGTAGTAATAACTATAAATTAAACCAAACCAAACCATAATATTGCTCAATACTTTAATGTATAATTACAGTGTAACCTTAAAATAACCAGTGTAAGAAACCTTAAAATAAAGAAATATCTTTTTATTTCTACACCCACAAAATGCCTCTAAATGTATTTGAATTATAATAAACCCTACACATTTCAGGAAAAAAAAAGTAGTTTGAAACTAGGACATAATCATTATTACTAAGAGACTCTTAAGTGGAAGGGTTTTCTTTTTTATTCGCAAGCAAATTATTTCTCAGCAGTTGGCTATTTGAGAGTTGATATGAATCATAAAAGCTGCATGCGATGTCTTCTCAGTAATTCAGCTTTTTAGACAGTCGTTTTTCTGACTTTAATGACGGCTGATCCAAATATTCTTTAATACATCTCTTTTGTGAATGTGGGCCACGCTGTGCCTGTATTATTGGAGTTTTTAAATTAACTGGTGACCCAGCATGCCCAAATGTTCAATGTGTATGTGCTGTCACCTCTTTAAAAAGAAAACGAATAGTAGCCTAACAGAAGTTGTTTCTCGCTTTATTGTTTCTCACATTAAGCACAAACCAGTAACCTTTTAGAACGTTTGGTTATGATGGACAGAGGTGGGCTACCTTGCTGCTAAAGATTGAACCTCAGCTAATGTTTTGTTCTCACAGTTAAAATCATCTGAATAGATAAAGTTAACTTAATAAAAAAATAAAAAAAAAAAAATGTTTTAAAGGGGACCAATTATTCCCTTTTTACAAGATGTAATATAAGTCTCAGGTGTCCCCAGAATGTGTTTCAGCTCAAAATACCCCACAGATCATTTTTTATACAATGTTGTAAATGATACCATTTGTGAATGAAAGGAAAAACATGCTGTTTTCATGTGTGTCTTTATATGCAAATGAGCTGCTGCTCCCCTCCTCTTTCCAAAAGAGGGCGGAGCCTTTACAGCTCGTGCCTCGGATACTCTGCCGAAAACTAACAAAACATCTGTTTGGTTTTGATTATCATCTATATCGTGGTCACGCTCACGTAACATTGCAGTTCTTCATCATCATGAAAGTAACAAGTTTATTATCTGCATGTTTCAAAGCCATATCAGTCTAAACTTTTACTGAATGAGCACTGTGCCGCTGTTCGTCCGACTGTTTGTACTGTACTGTATTTTATTTAATTTTTCTAAACTGTTTTAATTATTCTTATTTCTTTTTATTATTTTAATTTCTTCTATGTAAAGCACTTTGAATTGCCATTGTGTATGAAATGTGCTATATAAATAAACTTGCCTTGCCTAAACTTCTGATATATGGTTTTCTGAGCGCATACATCCGAAGCACATGCACAAAGCTGGATGTCAGACGGCGTGTCTAAAAATGTCAAATACACTCAAGATTATGTCAAAAACACACAAAGTTCAAATAAACACAGTCAGTTATGTCTGTGAACGTAAACAGCAGGAAAAGAAATCGCATGTGTATATTAGATCTGCATATTAAGGTGAAAGCAGCATAACATACAGTACCTACTTCTATTTATGCTGTTAATATGAATCAAACAACAAAAGAAATACAGAAAATAACTCACTGCCCTAGATTGAATAACTTGGTAGCTTTAATAAGAATATATTTATCACTTGAATGCTGCTGTTAAATGCTCTGGGGAGGAGATAAACATGGCGGACTATGTACAGCTCACTCAGGGGAGGAGCTAAGCTAATAGGGCAGAGTCCGGCAGCAGTTGTGGGCGGGGCCTAGGCATTTGTGATGTCACAAAAGCTACAATCTGCAAATGGTTTTGTTCTGAGACACTGCTTATTATGGGTATTTTAAAAAAAAAAGGAGTGATTTTTACCATTATAGGGTGGTCAAACACCATCTAAAAGAGAATATAGGTCCCCTTTACATAAAAATGTAGCTATTCACAGAAAAACGAATAAAGTCTCAACAAAGACTCGCAGTCTTAAAAAAACATCGCTTACAAGTTTGAAAAAGTTAGTGCTTAATGATTCATGTCTGTGATAGCAACAAGCTGAATGTGGATTAAATCATTTGCCCTAAAGGCACTTGCAAAAGCTCAATAGGTTTAGTTAGGAGTGCAGTAGGAATTCATGTGCATTGACTCTACACACCTGCAGCATTTAGAAAAAATATTTGAAAGAAAAAAGCTTGAGACATTTTGAAAAGGTGCAGGTACAGCTCATTATGAAAAACAGCAAGCACATTTAACATTCGCTGAAAAAATGCCAGGGTAACTCTTCCTGTTAACTGTACCTCACCACAAGAGAGAATTATTCAAATTCCTGTTTGGTTCTGATTCACAAACTCTCAATCCAATTCTGATTAATTTGAGAATACTTCAGTTACATTCCACTGCTAATGCTATAAGTTATACAGAGCAGTGTTTAGGATTGATTAAAGTCATCTTCATTTGAACGAATCATTAAAAGAAGTGGCTCATCATAAGAGTCTTTTGTTTCTGGAGTCGGGCTACACTGGTGACCCTGTATGTTATTGATTCACTAAAAATATCTCTCATTTGTTCATCGGACTACACTGGTCATGTTGTAGCCTATGTTTTTCGTACTTGCAGCCCACAAGGACATCTCAGATAAAAGACCTTTCTTGCAATCATTCTTTCTTTTCATTGTGTTGCATTCAGCACAGACTGCATCCTCAGAAAGCACGGCATCTTCTAGCTATGATCATAGATCATCCGAAATGCAGGACTGGAAGTGCTTTAAAAATACGGTCACGCAGCCTCTGAAATAGGCAGATTTTTTCAGAAGATGGATTTTTGGAGATAGCCATTAATTGGATAACCAATATTTTTCCCAAGCCTTAAAAAATAACATAAAATCACATGAGATTTGAATTTTGGTAGATATTTCTGATATTAGCCATTTAAGACAAATGAGATTTTAAGTATAGTCTTTTCAGTATTTTCTACCATATTAAGGTTCTATGTCCTTGCTTTCACAATCCACCATTTTCAATCAAACGGACGTCATTGTACAAAATATTGAAAACGCTGTTTGGAATTGTTTTCACTTTGACTAAGGTCCAACTCTATCTTCTTTTTTTTCCTCAGGTATGTTGACGATTCAGGTTTTAAATTGGTGTAGTTTCATACAGCTGTAAGTCATTTATTCATCACTGGAAGTTAAATAGATGTGATTTTGTATACAAAGCTAGATGTTTACACAAAATTGATTAAAACGCATGAAAATACAGCACAATGTAGGTGTTTAGTGAGTTGTAAGGATTTGGGAAACCGTGTGCTCTTTTCCAAGTGTCAGGACTGATTGTCCTGTACAGAGGGCTGGTGTCTGGAATTTTTATTTATGGGAGTAAAAATCACCAGTTGGACGTAAATATTGAATATTCTTCTAGATATCAACACAATTCCAGACATTCAATGAGTCTGACCTTTTCATTTTAACAGCTATATTTCTGATTCATCTCTTTAGCTGGAAGCACAAGGATATTTACTCTTTAAAAGTGTCAACGGGTTTGTAAGGTCAGTCATTACCAAACATAATGGCAGAGATCAATAATCTCACTTTTATATGCGGTTCGGCAAAATTGCATTTTCTTGCTCAGTATTCTTGTCTGGTTTCCAGTTAAAAAATCAGTTTCTAAATTAATGAGAGGCAAAATTATGTATGATAAAGAGTTATGTTAAGAGTTAACTTTGTCTATATAAACCTGGTTAACTCAGTCACTCATTGCGAAGTCTTGAATGGGTTACACAGCCTTGCTTTTGCTCAACCTTGTGTTTCAGAGCAGTTTCGCAACAATGACAAGTCTTTAAAGGGATACTTCACTGATTAGCATTAAGCTTTGTATCAGTACAAACCCGGTAGTATCTAATGACCGTGCTTCCCTCCCTCATGTCCCCCTGAGATGAGAGATTTCTGTATTGTGTGTCTGGAAAAAAAAACTCAGATGATGCAAAAATCGTCATTTTGGTGCATCGGAGGCTTTTTTGGCCAGAGGCTAGAGACTACAGCCAGTAGTAGGAGCTAGTTCGTCATGTTTTCAACCCGCCCATAGGGGGTGGGATCTCACGGTAAAACGGCGTCTTTTCAGTTTCGAGTCAACTAGTAGCCTAGTTGTATAATTTCTTCCGATACTGCCCTCTGTAACCAGTAGGCGAGGCTTGGGAGTGGCCTGGTAGGGCAGCGAAGCAAGTGTATTCTGGGAGTTGTTGTCTTTCATCCACATGAGCCCAAAATATATTTTCTGATACATTTGGTCTAGAAGGCACCAACTTCTAAAATAATTTCACATTTCTACTACATAAATGACCCAATTTAAATACATTCATCTTTCCAGCGGTGAAATATCCCTTTAAGTTTATTTTTCTTGTTTTAAGCACAAGTTAATCATCATAATTAAAAATTTACAGAGGTTTATGCTTAAAGCTAGGAAAAACTATTGACAACAGGGTAAGCAAAATTTTAAGTTTATTTTCTTATTTTTATTTACTCAGCCATTTTTCCAATCTTTCATTACTACTGAAAGACTATGCATCTTTAACTTGATACCAGATTACTTGCAATTTACATAGCCAATACATGAGAATATTATAGAAGCTTGTGTCTGCCACAGAATAAAAAACAAAAACAAAGGTAATTACGACTATTTTATCTCACAATTCTGTCTTTTTTCTCACAATTGCGAGTTTATGTTTTGCCATTCTGACTTTATAGCTCACCATAGCAAGTTTATATCTGGCAATTCTGAAAAATGACATCAGAATTGTGCAAAAAACATTTTTTTTAATTCCGTGGCTTCCATAGAATATTGTTCTGGTTTACTACATAAACATCTCCACAAAAACTAGTGAGAATGATTGTTGTGAGTTTCATATCTGCTTACATTTGGCAGCTTCCTTTTGCTCCTATTGGTGAACTGACAGGTCAGGTGGTACAGAACGCTGCGGCCACGCTCACGAGCTTGACTCAGATGAGTTCGCCCGGACTTCCTGTTGTGAGGACCATCCTCTGAAACAAGTAAGAAAAATTAAGTGTCAAAATATCAGATACCAAACCTATAAAAGATCAACTACCATTTGGATCAACTTTGCTTTGTTGGCTCACAGTTACCTTCTGTGGTGGAGCCGGGATGTGATTTGCCATACGAATCAGTGATGTTTTTGAAGGATAAGAGAAAAAGAACAACTTCTCCTTTCTCATTTTTAATAGGGACAATGTCCAGCAGACACCAGAATGTGGTACCTGGTCGCAGAAGGCAAACCGTGAAAGCTTTAGTGTTTAATCCGCCCACAACATCTCATTTAATGATGTCAATCATACAGATCTCGACATTGTGTCCAATGCATTTCGAAGAATTATTCTTTTAAGTGGTCTTTACCGTTCTTTCTGTAATAGCGGACCTCCGTCTGGAACTCTCTCTGTCCTTCCAAGGTTTTCTCCACCTGCTGAGTGACTCTCTCGCTTGTTTCCTGTCCGTGCAGGAACTGACATGTGCATGTCTTCTTCATTACCTCGGTACGTGCAAACCCGGTGAGCTCGCAAAACCCATCCGAACAGTACACGATGGGGTACCCGCGACTCCCCTGAGCATTTCCCAGCAGGAAGTTACTGTCTGCACACACCAAATATAGACACACAAAGGAAAGAATTGGAAAATGGTGAGATGTAAAAAGTCACTTGCTCTGCCTTTCATAAATGCACAAAGTAAATTGATGATGTTCATCATCATATAGAACACTGTGTGCCATTTAGTACTCTCATGATTCTTGCCTTTTCATTAACATGCTAAATATAGATTTCCTGTTTTATTCTGAATTCTTTAGATCACTGGTAGAAAACTAAAAGATCTGTGTACTGTTTCCATGGCAACTTTGCTATTCATTTCCCCTAAGTATTGCAGGGGTGGTGGTAATTATTTAAGAATTGATTGACTGTGGGTGTTTGTGCACGAGTAAAAAGAAGTATATGGTTCGTGATCCTAAACAGCCTCCTTTCCCTCATGGTATCAATTTATTGGTTCCAATTAAACCGCCCTGAATATGTACACAAAAGACTAGTGGAAATAATATATGAACCGAAACTCAGTGTATTTGTTCTCTAGTGATGAACAAGCGTACACAGAATTATTTTTTTCCACTCCATATTTCGTTCGGTCAGTCATTCAGATGAGCTTCGATAAATAATCTTAATAAAGCCCTTATCAAACATTGTTAAAGAGATTGAAAGCATGCAATTGATTGGTATCATGTTACTCTTTACACATCTACAATATACATTTCATCCATCAATGTGTTCAATTGTTCCATGTTTGAGTAAGAATCAATAGACGGCACTGGTGCAGAAAAACTATAAATAAAGCTTGAGTAAGTTAGATGCATGACCTCACCATCGACCTCAGTCCACAGATCAACTCCTAGTGTGAGTGCTGCATCTGCGCCACTGATTAATGAACAAATAAATGAGCGGGAGTATGAGAATATGAAGCCATTGAGGTTTCTAAATGAGCAAATAAAACTATTCAGGGGGATCAGATTTCATGTGCGTACAATAGAGAAAGGCCCTTGACATCTGATAGGGTTTTGCTTCATCTGTTACTAATATTATTTCATACAATGATAGTATTGATATAAAATTATTCTGTTACAGTTGAGTTGACATACAAGATTGTATGAGAGATTGCCAATTTGTCTGCTCGTTTTTAATGTTTACCATTATCAGAGGCTGGGATCTGTCTGTGGTATCAGATAAGCTAGAAAGAATGCGGTGTGTTAGACTACTCTAGATGTAAAAACAAAATTATGCCTAATATCAACCTGTAGAGCTAGATCAAGCCCAAAAAAGGCCAAAATCAGACAAGTCAACATTAAAAAGAACATTGTGTTTTTGAAATCTGCACAGAAACATTTCAGGCTTCAACATTTGCATAAGACGTACAGATTTGTTTAGAATAGTTTTTTAATATGAATAATCATGTAATGCTGAACTATAAGTAGGGATAATTGAATTTGTACATTTTACATCTATATGTAATCTTAATTCATTTAAATGGAAATAAAAAAAAAATTGGATGTTTACACACACACATGCAGTACATATAAACTCACGTTGTATATGTAAACTTGCTGTATTCACAAGTTTTTTTATAGAGAAAATAAAGTTGGTGTGAGTGTGAGTGTGGTTATTCACACATACAGTCTTTCCATATAATCCATTCAGATAGACACTGTTAATGCCACAGAAATCAACTGTTTTTACAGATTCAGCTTTCCAAGATGGTGAGATGATATAACTTCAGCTACAAAAACTATAATTATGTGCTGTGGTATTAAGGCAAGATGTTCTTATCTGGTTGCTATGGAAATATATATAAATTTTTTTTTTAAAAAGATGTCAGTGTGCTTATTTCTGTCACTGAGGTTACCAGGAAACTGCCTACAGTTTATTTTTCACATCCATATCATATTCATATCCATGCAATCTAATGGAAAATATACACCAGTAAATGAAGTTGGTTTTTCAAAAAAAAACATGCTGTGACATTTACATTTACGCACTTTCTTCAAAAGTGGCTAACATCGCAGTACACAAATAACTGATCAAAGTTTAGGATCAGTAAGATTTTTTTTTAAAGAAATTAATACTTTTACTCAGCATGGAGATCAAGTTTCAGTAACGTATAATGTTACAAAAGATGTCTATGTCTATTGTTTTCTATTTTCTATTTTGAAAAAGAAAAAAAATCCTGAAAAAAATTATCATGGTGTCCACAAAAGTGTTTTCAACATTGATGATAATAATAAGAAATGTTTCTTGAGCAGCAAAGCAGCATATAAGAAAGAATTCTGAAGGATCACGTGACACTGAAGACTGGAGTAATGATGCTGAAAATTCAGCTTTACCATCACAGGAATACTTACATTTACATTTTAAAACATAAATAAATCTGGTACTGTATAGTGTATATTTCTGAAAAATTTAACAAACCGTTGCATGCATCACATGTGCCTTCATGCATAGTGATTCAAAACATGCTTAAAGTTTTGCAGAACACCATTATCAAATTATTAATATTTTGCTATATGCATAACTACCATTTGCAAACTTTCTTTCATTTTAACTTGACAGTATTCAGGTCTAAGTGAAAGGCAAAAAAAAAAAATTATTCCTGCAAAACCCCAACATCTAGGCTACTTTATGATATAGACAATAATACAACCCTCTGGTGCTCTTCGGTCACTTTTGAAAACATTCTGTTTTGAATTTTTAAAAATCACAACGTGAATGTGAACACAGAAAAAAGGTGAAAAGGGCATGATTCGAGCAGGCTAAGTGGTCGTAAAAAAATAGTCACACTTGTGCTCTTCGGTCAAAAAGAAATGAATGGGAAATCGACAAAAACACAAAAATTCTCTACAAATCGGCCACGATGCAGAAAAAAGGTGCTCAGCAATGAAGGGGTGAAACTCTAAAACATCAATAGTGCAAAACAGACCCATCCACCCACTCACTCTCTCTCTCTTCCACACAATTATAAACACAAATTAATGAAGGCTATTACCATACAGCATACCATACCATCTAAATGGTAGGGCTATTACCATACAGCTCAATTGAGTCAGAAGACTGAAATAAGAGGTTGAAATGAGATCAGATCCAGATGGTTTAAGCTGTGATAAAGCATTACTGTTTATTTTTTTTAATTTTAATGTTACGTGTAACAAAATGCTTTATCTGTATTCAGGTTTGACTGTAGTAATAATGATGCAAAAATGTGTACACTTCAAATCAAAATAAAAATTTTTTTTTTTAGAAATCTTGACAAAAAGTATTATTTGAGAATTTCAAAAAAATACATTCAAATCCACATCTCAAAAGTAAGTCATTTTGGCCAAAAACTACTAGAGAATTCACAAGCCTATAGAGAGCTAGTGACACCATGAAATTACATGTTTTATTTTATTTTCTCTCAACAGATGGCGCTAATCTGACTTCAAAACTTGGATTTAAAAGGCGTAGTCTCTATATTCATCTAAAATACTGCATTAATTGAACAAATATTTTAAAAAACGATTTATTTTTTCAATGGCAGAAATTAACCATAATTATTGCATGAATATTAATTAATACCATCAAATCTTCTAAAAATACAAAAGAAAAAATATTATTGAACAAAAATATATTACATTTGTTTTACACGGGGGTTGGGTTCACCTGGTTCATTTTCAGGTGTCCGGTAAAAGATAACAAGTGTGACTCCCAAATGAGGAGCACCAGAGGGTTAAACGAAGAACAGGCTGAAAAACACAACATCAACATTAAGGCCTTGTCAAGCACGTCTCTGTTCTAATAAGCCTCTCCAGATCTTTAGTCTGCCGCAGCTAATTAAAAGTGATTTAAGTGATTATGAAGGAGAAAGAGAGAGAAGCATACACATACTCAACGTCACGTCTTTCACTCACACATGCACATACTGACACTGAATTTAGACAGCCAGTGTTGTTTAGGACGAGTGTGACACGATAGCAGGAGGTTGTTCTAAAAAGTAAGAGAGAGCAAATGCCCAGCGTGACATTTCATAGTGTGAAAATCTGTCCCCGGGAACGGCAGCGGGAATGATTCATATGATTTATATGATTGGCTGTAGAGTGAGTTAAGGACATTGCTTTTTTAAAGAGGATCACACAGAGACATTGTTCCTCAGCGTCCGCCAGAACATCCCCGTGCACAAAAAAAGCATCAGCTATGGAGGAGAGGATGAGAGAAAGCAAGTCTTTTGCATGTTTTAGTTAATATGACAATATCAATATTTCTGCTTGTTGTGTTGATCTGCTTGTCATTTTTCTTGTTTTAATAGCCTCATGCATAGAAGTGCTGAGAAGGTGAAAGGCTATTGGTGAATTCTCCTGAGAGCTCATTAAGAGACTCCTTACTGTCTAACCAAGAAGACTGACACCAGATGCTTCATTGAATCTGATATTCGGCCAGGTTAAAGATGGTGCGAGCTCTTATTAGACCAGAACATGCTTAGTGACTGTTTGAAATGGAAAACTGTACCCAGAAATCGTCAATTACAAGTCAATCATAAGGTAAAATGTCTCTTTTCAGACCAAAACTTGATGTGAAAAAGCTAAACAAGACACGGACTAATGGTGTGTTCACACCAAGAGTGAAACCGCAAATTCACCATCAGAGATGGGCACAAATACATCAAAAAGTATTTAATTACAAATTACAAATACTTATACTCATCAAATGTATTTAAATAAAATACAAAATACTGCTGTTAAAAAAGTATTTAATTAAAATACAAGTAATTTGAAAATACAAAAATACAAACAAAATTTACAGTCTTTTGAGTAACTCGTAAGTGTATAGAATATCGTAATTTCATCGTTTAGTGCAGAAGATCCGCTTTTAACGTACATGTTGCCGCATACTGTCATAATAAAAGACCATTACGCCTATAACAATATATTTGTATTATATTACAACAAAACTAGTTAACGCTGCTGACAAAGTTGACATATTTATCTCTTCCGACTGCCATTATCAATCTCTCTCTATTTTTTTTTACTGTTTTTGAAAGTTGTGAAAACACTGTTTTTCTTGTGTTATTTGAACAGATGGGAACACAAAAAATATATTTAATGTAGTCTCTAATTCACTGCTATGACGCCCTCCACTTCTGAGAAACCTGGAAATGTGAACAGGGTCAATAGGATGTGTCACGTCACGTGATTTTCTTAAACTTTGATAGGCAATTTGGTAGTCCTATTCGTATTTCATATGTCTATGGTCCTATTAAGCCTGGTGATGAACGTTAATATATGCGAAATAAAACAATATATTTAAATAAGTATTTTAAATACAAATTACAGTCTCTCAAAGTATTTAATTACAAATTACATTTCATTTATTTTTGTTAAGGAAAATACAAATTACAAAATACCCAAAAGTAATTAAATACGTAATTCAAATACATGTAATTCAAATACTGCCCATGTGTGTTCACCATGTTACAGCAGACGATGTAATGAGCCAGTTTAACATTTCAGAGTGAATCCAATTCAAATTTGTTTCAAATCCATTAAGTTGTCTGTAGTGTGAACAGTAAAAACTGAAACAAGTCTTACAAATCATTCAATGCGTTTTGAAATCGGATGCTTTTCAGGTTGAACAGTGAGATTTGAAAAATGAGTCGGAATTGGGTGCAGTGAACAAAGCATTGACTAAAGGGCTGTTCACACCAATGATAACTATAACAATAAAATTCTGTTGGGAATAGGGAAACCCACACAACAATTATAACAGAGAACCGATATCGCTGGAAAGATGTTGAATCACTTTCTGAATGTTTTTTCCAGCAGATGAACGATACATCCACTTGGCTTTAAAGAGCTTGAGAACTTAAAGTGGTATACGTCATGCCTGCAGCTCACACTTAATATAAACAGAATATTATCGTCCATTGGTGTGTATGCTAATATAGTTATTGCTATAGTTATCGTTCTTGGAGTCAACGGGCCTTAACCTACATGACTATATGAGGTGAATGAACTCATTGATGGTGTAAGTAAATTCATCTCATACAGTCATGTATTGACGGATCAGACTATAACACACTGACTAATACCATTGTGTCTGTCAGTTGTGAGCGGATAAGGCAAGTTCAACACTTCAGCACACTGTATCGCACGTTTGCGGTTTAGTCATGCTCACCTTCATTGAGTTCTCTCAAAAGACATGATGGCAGGTAGAGAGGGAGTGAGGACCACTTATACAAAATTATCCCATCCTCTACTGGCCTCCATCATTTATTCGCTTGTATTTGCACAGAACTGTAGAGCATAACTCCCACACTACTGAACATTGAGTGGCGTTCATGCAATGAATAACACTTCAGGGTTTTTTCGAGCACTTCTCTCGAATGTACACACACAAACAAATTCAAACAGCTCAGCCATGATTATGCACACTGCAAAAGATCACGACTCCAGAACAATACCGAATGCAATTCCTCATCTGACCTACTGACACAAAAAGAAGACATTCAACCATTAAGAATGGCAACATTTCTGCCTGCTTCATGAAGTGGAACTGATGGTGAATTAACATATCGAAAACATTATAATTCTTATGATAACCATAGTTTTTTAATCTAAGCATAAATATGATTTTATTAGCCTAAAATGTACACAGGACTCCAACAGCTTTCTCTGAACGAAGGTACAAACTGAGTCTGCCCAGAAAAAACATTCTGTATTCTGCATAATTATAATGTTGTTCATAATTATAATATTATGAAAAATATTTCATGAATAAAAATGTTTTATCTAAAATGTAGTCTGGCCTTCGCAGAAGGTAATTGAAATAAAGTTGAATTAATATAAAATAAAGATGGAAGATGTAATCTTAAGCTTGAAGTGTTGCTTTGGCAACTAACTTGAATGAAATAAGTGGAAGTAATAAAATGACAAAAACTAAAACAGAAATAAATATACATTAAAGATAAATAGAACTATTTAAAAAGAAACCGAACTAACAATAATGACAAAAGCACATTCAATTACTAAAACTTAAACTAAAACTGAAAATCTAAAAAGAAAAGCTAATTCAAAATATGAATACTCTAATAATATATCAATAATACTAAAATAACACGTCTTCAAATGCCTTTCAGGCTCATTTACACATTTCTGCAGAGAAAGAGGGTGAAAGCTCAGAGAAAAGCAGAATTACTCACGTGTGCCATCAAAGCGCTTGGCGATGGTGTCAAGAAAGGTGTTCTGAGGGGCCAGGAGCCCTTTCATCACTGGCATGATGACAAATCCTCAGATCTTCATCGCATACAGAACAAGAAAGAAAAGCGAGAGCGAGAGAAAGTAGAGGGGAGCGAGGTGAGGTGATTTTGTCCGAGGTTCAAACTGTGTTGGTGTCTGGCTCATACAAGGTGCGAATGGCTGCTTGTTAAGGACGTCTGAGTTCAGCAGCAGCAGTTTCACTTCAATCCTCCATGTCTCTGCACTTCATGTTTAGCAGCGCTCAGAAGCTACACTAAGCCCATGGTAGGATGCATTCTTGTCGTCCAGCAGTCTATGTCCGGATGGTTAAGTTCGTGGGGATATTGGGTTCACTTTCTACAGCCCATCAGTTTGGCACAGCTGTTCTGCACGCTCTCTTCAATGAAAGAATCTTCTTCTCTCAGAAGCTGCTCAAAACATGGACTTCACCTCTTTCCTTGTTGCTTGCATTCACTCTCTGTCTCTTCAATGCCTCACTTCAGTCTTCACACAGCTTGTACACAACTCACTATTTCTTTGAATTCCTTTTTTTTCTCGTTGGTTTCTTAGGTTGTCCTCTAAGGTAGGATGATTCTTTTCACTCTTCCCTTCTTTTCATCAGTGGTGTCCTCTCTGAGGCAGGTGCACAATCTCTACTGCATCTCTCTTCCACTCACTGCTATCTCTCTACTCTTCTGTCCCTCCCTCTTTCTCTCTCTCTCTCTCCCACTCTCTTTCAAAAGGAAGAAGCACAAAGAGCAACAATGAAAATGGCTAAAGTAGATCACAGGGAAAATGGTTTGTCAAAAAATATTAAATGAATAAAAATAAAAATTGACTATTATTTTTCTATATCTGAAAATGATTGGAATATATGTGTGTATGTAAACATATATATTATTTCTATATACTATATATATTTCAAACATTCTCAGATATAGAAACTTAATTTTATATATATATATATATATATATATTTTGTTTTTAAATATATATATGTAGTAAATTGATTACAAATTAATAATAATTAAATTTACCTTAGCACTGATTGTTGTTGTGAGGATGTAATTTTATATTTGTTTGCGAGACAATAATCTGCCTGAAAGCCTGCAGAAAAATCTTTTGCATATAACCATATAATGTGGCACACGGAGATCTCTCCAGTGACTGAGCGACAGTTATAGAGGCTGTAATGGGAGCAGTACGGAGTCTTAAAACCACAAATAAAGCCACTTTAAGGGCTGAAGTGGGTTTAAAGGGACAGTGACATTACTAGAAACACAAGAATTAGGTGCAGAGAAAGAGAGAGGTGGTGCGAAAGGGAAAGCAGAACAGCCATCTGTGCTGAGCAGATATTTAAATATATTACCAGACAAAAGCAACATCTCCCACAACACACGCAGGCATTTCTATAAGGGGGGGATTTGAAAGGATACAGCTCTGGGTCAATACTTGCTGGCAGGGCTGCAGGAACTATCTGGAAATGTGTTGTTTTCACAGGCAGTGGGGTGGAGGGATAAAGCATGGGTCTTTATGAAAAGCACTTATTATCTCCATAATCTCCTAAAAAGTGTCAGGATGAGGCAAGCAGTCACATTGATACTGGGGCAAGTTGTCACGTTTGTGTATTTCATGAACCATTAAATATCACACACATAGGCCTTACATTTTAAATACAGATATGTCGTGGAAGAGTTACATCCTCACCCCTTAAGCTTTGATCGTTTTTAATATATTTCTCGAACTTTATTGTGGTGATATTTTACAATATTTACATCGCCTGCCATCTGCTGCCCATAAAACATACTACACATTACTGAAATTCAACAAATCATCTTTATAAAACAAGATAATGCTTCTGCTCTGACCGACTATTATAAAATGCGCATCATTAACATTTATTAAATTTAGTTGTGTTTTATTAATGAGAAAATTTCACAAAGCCCACTGAGACCAGTAACTGTTCACTATATGCAAAGGATTTTGCATTTTTGACTGAGAAAGCCACAAGATAATTGAGTTTTAATGTTTGTTTTTTTATTTAATTGATTTTTTATTTAGGCTATGTAAAAAATAAAAAATAAACTTTTATAAAACACACAGCACACATGCGATTTATGTTCGAAAAAACGTTAAAGTCTCTTCAAGTAGCTCATGTTATCCACAAACATTTTTTACTCTAATCCAAAACGCTATTTAAAAAAAAACAAAAAAAAAACATTAAGAAGCCTTCCGTATTGGAAATTGACGTCTCGAATGAACAGCTTTGTGGCTTTTAAAAGCGACAAGTGTCATCGTGTTTCATAAGCGTCCAAATCTTCTGGTCTCAGATATTTCATCGGACGCTTCAGTACGAGTCTCACAGGCGCGCTCTCGGTCCCTCCCGCGTCCACGAGCGGCAGGTGTCCGCCGTCCTCGAACCTCTTTCCCATAGTCAGGATTCCCGCGGCTTGATTCCGTGAGCCGTGCAGGAGTTGTTGCAGGCGGTATTCAACGCGTCTCTCGTCCACTTTGCGTTTGCCAAGTGTTAGAATCCCGACAGCAGCGTCGTTATTAAAGCGACCGAAATGCCTGGCGACGGAAGTATCGTTTCGGCTTCCCGCGCGGCACAGCAACTCGTAAAATTTGCAGGACCTCGAAGTGCTCGTGCAGCAGGAGGCCACGCCCTCAGCGTCTCGCGCCACTTGCGCCACCAGCGCCATGAAGAGGAGCAGTTGAACTCTCTGTGGTAAAGAGAGGATGCGTTCAATAAATGCTGAATATTATATCATACATTTGAAGACGTTGTAGATAATAACATTCAAATCACAAATGCAAATGATTTTGTATGGTAATAGTCCAGTCATTTTATGAAAAAAAGGTTGAACAAATTGCAACAGAAGCAAACTCAACTGATTTTGTATCCTCAATATGTCCTGAGTAAGAAAAAAAAAAAAAAAAAAAACAGAAAAATCCCATTAGGGGAAAGTTTCGAAAAAGACCCAAATATAGCCTATTCGTTCTTTTTCTTACGTGAATAGGGTAACATTTTTAACCTTTAGATATCACCATGAAAATTACTGAGTTGATTACTTACATCAAGACAAAAAAAATAAAAATTATTACAAGTTTTTTTGAAATTGTTTGTGGTGCATAATCTAATCACGTATGTGCTAATTTGCATAAATACCACAACAGATCTAAACAGTGGGTATAGCCAGGTGAAAATGTCTTGTTGAATCTTGTTGACACATAACAGTAAAATACTTAAAGGGTTAGTTCACCCAAAAATGAAAATTCTGTCAGTAATTACAGTGGCTCATCTTAAGTATATCATGTGACGAGAATACTTTTTGTGCGCAAAAAACAAACAAAAATAATGACTTTATTCCACTATTCATTTCATTCTCTCTCTGTGCCTCGAGTTGGTTCACGTAGTGTTTTTGCGCAGCGCGTCTGTTTCACGCATAGACAGGTTACACGTCACCACGTAGGCTCACTATTGGTCGACGCTGGTCATGTGTGTAATGCCTGTGACGTACAACACAGACGCGCTGCGCAAAAACACTACGTGAACCAACTCGAGGCACAGAGAGAAGGAAATGAATAGTGGAATAAAGTCGTTATTTTTTTATTTTTTTTGCGTACAAAAAGTATTCTCGTCGCTTGATATACTTAAGATTGAGCCACTAGTCACTTGGACTATATTAACGATCTCTTTAATAACTTTTCTGGGCCAGCAAGTTTCAGTCCCTTAGAAGCCTATGGAGAAGTGATCCAGCTGTCGGATTTCATCAAAAATATCTTAATTTGTGTTCCGAAGATGAACGAATGTCTTACGGGGTTGGAACAACATGAGGGTGAGTAATTACTGACAGAATTTTCATTTTTGGGTGAACTAACCCTTTAATGTTTAGGTCTGAATGAAACCCATTTAGGCTACCCATGAACATTAATACAGAGGCAGGAAGAAGTACTTTAAACCAGCCTTTTTTTGAAACAGTTAAAAAAAACTTGTAATACATTTTGTGTTTGTCTTGATGTAATTAATCAACTCAGTTATTTTGATGGTGATATCTAAAGGTTAAAACTTTTACCCTGTTCACGTAAGAAAAAGAATGAATAGGCGTATGAATAGGCTATATTTGGGTCTTTTTTCGAAACTTTCCCCTAATGGGATTCTTCTGGGCTTTTTTCTGCCTTACTCAGAACATATTGAGGATACAAAATCAGTTGAGTTTCCTTCTGTTGCAATTTGTTCAAGGTTGACCCCCATTTTGGCTTAAAATGACTGGACTATAACTTGTATCTGATTTTTATTATTGAAAATGATTTAATTGTGTTTTTATACCATTGCTGAGTTTGTTGCTGACAAAAAATAGAAACCCTTTACCACTCTAAATTAAAAGAAAATAGCCTAATACCAATCGGCTTATGGGTTCATAAAACAATGCCACTGATTTCGATTTCTTGTGTTTCATTATCTGATCGTTACAAAGGAAGTTTATTTTATTTTTTTTCACCCAATTACTCAGTTGGTACATAAAAAAATTTAAAAAGTCTTTACCACACTAAAATAAAACCATATAAAAGACCAACCAGCAATAAAATGGTTTTATTTTTAATATTGCAACTGTATCTGTTTGTTTGTTTTTATTTCATTATTTTCTTTATTTCTTTATTTTCAATGTCCTGATAAAAATAGACATTTTTCATCCACAATTAAATAAAATGAAAATAAAAGCATCTCAAAATAACACTCTCTCTCTCTATATATATATTCTGAGTTATATTCTAATTTCTGAGTTCAATTAATTTTTGTGAAAAAGTCTCACTGAATTTTAATTAAATGTTTTAAAAACAATTTTCTTTTGGACAGATCACCGACTGCCTTAAAGAGTTAGATTGCATTCTTCATCAGTTAAGCTTAGCAGCTGCAGGTTGTATAATTTTTTGGTGTCAATGACACTTTATGATCAGCATGAATGTCATTGCCAATTAAACAGTTTAATCCCCAGATGTAAACCTTAAAATGGTATAGCCTTCAGTTTAAATTGCTGAAATATTGTAGAACTCTTACCTTGGCTGTGCAGTCCATGAGTCTTGCTGCTGCCCCGGTCTTGTTGTAGACAAATGTCATGTATCTGATGGACTTGATGTTTAAAGTCGATGGTCCTTTAACTCTCTGAGACGGGCCAGTGTTTTTATACAGACATGCCACCCACTGCTCCAGCCTCTGAAGTTAATTATAGGCACAAATGATACTGACAAAATACCCAGCTGATATTACCCCCTTTATTTCTTCAATGTCGTGTTTCTCATTTGAAGCTGGATTATGATACAATAAAGAATTGTTAAGGTTGTTAGTGTCTTTGTCATTAGCGTGTAACCAGGATTGCCTGTATCCAAGTAATTGTACATAAAGCTTTTTAAGACTATTAGAGGGGCAGACAAGCTTCGTTAGCAAATGCCATCAGAATGAGTGTGAAAAGGCCTTGACTTAATTAGCTGCAAATGTAGAGGGTCCTGATACAGTAACAAAAGGCTGAATGGGACAAAAGAGCAGCAGCGTCACTAACGCATAAAGAAGGGAAATATGGATGGCTGGATGCCTTTGTGTGAAGCAGAAGGTCAGAGAGTATTAATGATGAATGTTACTCTGAACACATACAGTAACCCCTGCATTACACCACAGAGGAAGGTCCATTTGTTTTTAAGTTGTGGATTGCATGAATAATGGCATTCACATACATGTCTTTGGATGAAGTCATAGGACACTACAAGAGAACCCAGACACATTCTGAAGTCTTTCAGACGGTTAATTATAAAGAAATGAGTAGAGAAATGCAAACATGAAAGAATTCAAAATTGATGCCACAAATATCATCTTAGTTGCAAATGTCTGTATATGAATGGTTTGTCCCAACGTCATCTTCCAAAGTCTTGGGTTTGATTCCCAGGAGACGCACCGACAAAATTATTTTTATGAATACACAGTCAGTCCAAGACATTTATGATTTTCTGTCATCTACTCTAATTTTAAAAAGTTCAGGGTCAGTTCGATTTTTTTTTTTTTTTAAAGAAAGGTATTACATTGATCTAAAAGTGACAGTAAAGACATAATGTTAGAAAAAAGATTTCTATTTCAATTTTTTTTTTAGTATTTTTATTTGGATTTTACATTTTACAAAAAAACAAACAAAAAAACGAAAGAAGACAAGATATATTTAGAAAATATATACAAATCAATGAATGATAATATTAACAATACAAATTATTATTAATTAGTAGTATCATCAACCATTAATAATGATATGGGGGGGGGGGGTATATCAGTTTCCTCAAAAATATTAAGCAAAGAAGCAGAACTGTTTTCAACATTCATAATAATAAGAACTGATTGATTTCTGAAGGATCATGTGACACTGAAGATTGCTGAAAATTCAGCTTTGTAATCACAATAAGTTACATTTTAAAATATATTAAAATAAAAAATGTAAACTGTAATATTATTTCACAATATTACTATACGTACCGTATTTTTAATCAAATAAATGCAGCCTTGGTGAGCATAAGAGAGAAAATAAAAATCTTACCAACCCCAAACTTTAAAATTGATGTCCTTTGATATTCTGAAAATGTAATGCAACACAAGTATTAAAAAAAAAGACCTGGAGACATTTCTGTTGTCATGTGGGCTTTATAAACGACAGACATCATCTCAGTAAGATGTTATTTGACATTAATGTGACAGTACACCCAAATTCTTTGACCCAAACTATATCTCCCAAACATTTACATTTCCTGTTCCTGTGAGGTTTCCACCAATGAAAACTGGTACAGAATTACACCTGTTTACACAATTATAAAATAACCTCCATTTTAATGAACACCTACCCACAATATTAACAGCAGTAATAACAATATTCATGAACAGGGTGTGATGTGTTCTTAACGAGATGGTCAAGTGTCATGACTTAAAATGATTAATTCTTCATTTATTGAAATATTTATTTGCTTTTCTGATCATCAGTGGTGCTTTTCTCAACAACTGAGATCTGTATTTTCCCAGAGTTTCTAATCTTACCAGTAGAGCCTATCTCAATGGGACGTGTCCAGTTTCCAGTTTAAAAACGATATACACACTTTTCCTTATTCAAAATACTTAACATACGCATCACACATACATACATACATACACACACACACACACATACATACATACACACACACACACACACACATATATATATATATATATATATATATATATATATATATACACACACGCACACACTCTCACACACATGACACCTGGAGAAAGGCCCTTTTAGGACCAAGGTGTATTGAGCTTACAGTTGTAAAATGAATAGAAATGCGTAGAGAAGCCAGCAGAGGGAGTGAGAGAGTCTTCAGTTGGTTCTATCATGTTAGTGTGAACTGAGGAGGTGTAAACTATGTTGGTGTAAACCTTTGCCTTTCACATGTACTTTTTATTTTCTGTTCTGCTCTATTTCCTGAAGCTCTCTTTGTTCTCTTTGTTAGCTCAAAATGCTGTACTTCTCTTTCAGCTGAGTAGTTTTGCACTTTATGAAAAATCTTGCTCAATCTGGAGGTTTAAAACTGACACCCTCCATGCGGTTTTGACCCATTTTAGACTTACTGCAGCTTAACATCAAATTTCACAAAAGAAGATATTTTGAAGAATGTTTCAACTGTTTTTATCCATTCAATGAAAGTCAACGGTCTCCAAAACATCTTTGAATCCCATTGAGTTTCACTGAAGGGACAAAAACCACAAAAACAATTATTTTTCAGCATATCTTCTTTAGTGTTCCACAGACGGTCAAAAAGGTTTGGAACAACATGAGTGAGAGTAAATAATGACAGAATTAAACTTTTTGGTTGAATTATCCCTTTAAATGAGTGCATATGATTGAGATTTGGGGCTCGTGGCTAGAGAAGGTGATCACAGCTCAACAGCAGCTGTGTCACAGGAGTGCATGTCACTGTAATCCTTTATAACACGACTATACGGTGGGGGTACCAATTTAAGATCCGAGCCCGGCAGGCATTGCGGAGCTGGGAAGTGAGTAAAGCGCGCTGATCAAAATTAAACTGTCTCCAGTGTGTCCTTCACTGACTCAATGCACCTGACTCTTTCCTTTACTGCTCCCTTTCTCTGGACTAAAGAGGCATAAACTGTGTATAAACTGAAGAAAAACCCCCAGATTGTTTTCTTTCTCTCTCTCTCTCTCTCTCTCTCTCTCTCTCAGTGCAGGGTGGTGCTGTCCGTCTCAGTCTCGTGGATGGTGTGGAGGGGCCGCGCATGGGGCGGCAGTAGAGGAGAGGCAGGGGACGTGGAGGCTCCGTTCTTGGCCAAGCCGCATGAGTGAGCAGCACACTGAATCTGTCGCAAAGTGTCTACCGCTTCTCCTTTCGCATGCTTCAACAGGTCTGCCTGGCCCTAAAAGACAGGACAAAATAGAGAAGTTTAACCATTGATGTTCTCAGAACAGAAGTCGAGAACTTCTGAAGTTGCAGAAAGAAAAAAAATCCATGCATGAGGTGTGATCAACTGTGATCTTAACATAGTATGAAGGAATCTTAAAACAAAACATTACATATAAAAAAATTAAAACACTAACACATGCACACACACACACACACACACACACTTTCTGTTTGTGTTTATTTTCATTTTCATGGACTTTTAATTTTGTTTCTCTTCAGTTACCCGTTTCCTTTTTTCTAGTCTCCAATGGACATTAATTTAGCAAGCACAATTGTCTGTATTTAGTTCATTATCATTGTGTATCTAAGTTCCTCTTTGTTCTCTGTTCATTTGTCGGTTCTCGTCAACGTATGAGTGAAGTTTGGTTAATTAAATTATTTTGTTTTATTATATTTATTTTAGTAAATAAAGACTGAAGTTAGCATCTTCGTCACACCGGCTAACTAGCATCTCACCATTCAGTGACACACACACACACACACACACACACAATTTGAAAAGTTATTTACATTTTTGAAAAAAATCGTTAATATTAAAATAATAAAAATGTCAAAATAAATCCATAAATTAATTAAATAAACAAAATTATAGTTTACATAGAATGTTTGTAATTGCAAATAAAACACCCTAAAAGAGGATTTGGCAAAATGTGACAAACAGACCAAAAACTGAACTGTTCTGAATTAGATGGTTTTTAATTTTTAAAGAAACTGTTTTGAAAAGAATGCCAGTGAACATATACATAGGCGTCAGATAGGGTTTGCGCAATAGAAACAAGATGAACAAAAATTTGAACATTTCCCATCATACCAGAACAAAATGTGAAAATGTATATAAAGGTAATGTAAAAAAAAAAAAAAAAAAGAATATAAAATCATTTTATGCACTGAAAGTATCCAGCCTGCAGGGGTCAGTCTAACACTAGATGGTAAAGTCGGTGGCACTGCATAAACAACAGCAGTGCTAGAATATTCCCAATAAATCACCGCTCTTTCTGGAAACGTCCCAGAAAGGACTGGATGAAGGGGGCAGAGACAGTGTAAGAGGATGGGACAGGGAAGGGAGGGGAAAGAGGATCAGGACAGTTTGTCTTCTCATCCTGCGTGTCCCTTAAATCAGTATGTATGTATTTATGTGTGTGAGAAGACATTTTGAAGGGAAATAATAAATAAATGCTAATATACAAGGACATATTACCAAACCATGCAAACCTTCCCCTGCAAAACATGCACAACCACACATAAATTTGCTTTCTATCTCTCTCACAAGGACACCAGTTCTTCCCAGCCTCGATTCTTGATTGTTATAAATCTGAGCGTTGGACAAAACTAGCAATTTCCCTGTCAAATGACTGGATAAAAAAATTATAAAATATGATAGAGTGAAGCTTATTTGTCTATTTCAGCAGTTAAAATCCAGATGTAACCAAACTAATTTCTCAAAATGACTTCCCTTGAGTTATAATTTAATATTCAAACATGAACCAGCCGATGAAGAGCTTTCAGGACATGGTGGAAAACTGCATCATGAGGTCACCTAGCGTTCCTATTAGAGAACCAGAGTAAAACAGAATTAACTATGCTTAATTTGATGACAACTCCCAAGTAGAGCACTGCAACATCAGCTGCACTGCGTTTTTACTCATTCACACTGCAGTAACACTCTTTTATACGCAGGACAGGACAGGACAGGTGAGACTAATACACCGCTAATACAAAAGCTGGATGCTTTTCCTGCATGTGCTCCAATATGGATCCTCGAAGGACACCTGCATGTGTGCCCAGAGCTGAGGAGGCACCTTGACCTGGATAGAGGAGTCTTTTGCCATAAATAAGTTATACATTTTAAAACGGATGAATTATGCATACGGGCGTGACGCATATAGACTCTTAGGCTGTGAGGAGAAGAGAGGCTAAGAGCACTGCAGCGAGACAAGGTGCTACATACTTTATAAAGCCTGGATGAAACGCTTCTATGTACTGGGTGACAGTTTGATGTCACTTCCTGGAGAGTAGTGACTCGTCTAACTCCTCCAAATGTGTCACACAAGGTCAAATTAACACAGTATTTCAAATGAATGATTTTTTTAATTTATTTTTTAGATCTGAAGTAATTTTCATAAAAGCCATAAAAATAAAAATAAACGTGCCACTGCCTGCTTACTTTGCAATTAATGCCACTTAGGTTTGCTATTTTGTTGTGTAATTCAGGGGTTGGCAAACTGGGGACTATAAAATGCAAGGGGTCTGTACAAAAAAAACAAACACTCATGTCAACTCTCTGAAAATATTTTAGCATGGTAATAGATATGACAGTGTTAAAGCTGCCGTCGGCAACCCTGGAAGATTGAGTGGGCTTAGCCGAAATTTTGAATGTTTACAACTCTCATGCCCCTCCCCCACTATCAACGAATACCCTCCCATCGAGTTCGTGCACGCCAGTGCGTGTGCACCAGATTTTCTGTGAACGCCCCCGTCTCATAAGCATCGATCAACACCATGGAGTACTCGGAGGTAGGCTTGTTTCCTGGGTTGTTTTTGACCTCCTAGCTCATGTGGTTAACCGAGGAATTGGAATATTTTCCGCCATCACTCTTTGTTACTGCGCGAACTTCAGGCGTGTGCATGTGATTGTAACGTGCGTGAGGGGGGAGCGGGATCTGTGGCGTGTGCACGACCTGTGATTGACAGTCAGATCTCACACCCCCCTGCGCTGATTGGACCTGATGAAGCGGGAGCGCTGGATTTTTGCAAAACAAATAACACGCTCCAGGTGGAGTTAGAAGCTCGGTTTTTTTTCTAAAACCACCTTATTTATGTTGTTCTGTCGGATTATAGTGTCGATTACACTGAATATGATCAAAAAAAATTTGCCGACGGCAGCTTTAATGTATTTGGTCTTGGCGGAATAGATCTGCTACACTGCTGCTGCTGCAGTGCAGAGCAAGTACAGGAACTTACTTCTGCCAATACATACGCAGATTACGCTGATGTGAGTATGTAAGACACACTGCTGCTGCACAAATAGCAATGATCAATTACACATAGCAGATCTATACAGGTGGAGCTGGGGAAGGTGGAGGGTTTTAGACGAACTCTGAAAGCGTGCTGCAAACTGCTATAGTGGCTGGTAAATGTTGAGCAGCAAGCTCATTGGCTGCAGATGCAACATGAACCAATCACCTTGCTAAAGTTATTTCACCTAGTTAAAGCTGGAAATCAGTTTGCGTTAAGGGCCCATCAGCCTGTGCCTTCTAGAGTTTCATGACAGAACTTGGCATATATATATATATATATATATATATATATATATATATACACACACACACACAGAACCCTGCAGGGAGAGTAATACATTTCAAGTTTGGCTTAAAAATGTATGTAACTACATTCAGTAAATAGGTAAATAAATCAGCTCATGCACACTAGGACACACAAACAGGAAGGTTTATGTGAGATACACATAGTTCAATCCCTTTTAGGCCTCTTTAGTGCTTAAATCCACAACTAGACCAGAGACCCATCCGCATTGTTGTTCCGCAATTTGACACTTTCATTACCACTATCACACACTAAAGGTGACATCTAATCTTTGTTCCCACTGTGTCCGGTTTATCTGTTTACATACGTATGGACACAATTAATCTGTTAGAAAACATAGCACTTTAGCAAAGCTTATCTTATCATGAACACCATAAATAAATCAACACATCTGCAGAGAGATAATGAGAGAGCAAGAGTGATTAAACAGAGAGAGAGGGAAAGGGGGGAGTGGATATTTTTACTTTATGAAGATCTTATGTTTTAGGTTCAGCATGTTGCCAGGAATACAGATATAAATGTCTGATGATGTTGTTAGCAATGTGCACAAATTAACTATCATAGAGTTGGTGAGATAATGGTTAAGACTGGAAAGGCATCATTGCTAATTAATTCCCAACTAAATTATTACTACTGTATGCTTTATATGGTAGCTGACTGCTGTTTAGAGATGCACTATATATATATATATATATATATATATATATTTGCTGCTCAAGAAACTATTATTATTATTACTATTATTATTAGTAGTAGTAGTTGTAGAGTTAGTAGTTGAAGTAGTGTTGAAAACAGTTATGCTGCTAAATATTTTTGTGGAAATTGTGATACATTTTTCAGGATTCTTTGATACACATTTTTTTTAATTAGAATTCATTTTAAATATATTTAATTTTAAAATATGGAGATCCTTCAATATGGAGATCCTTCAATATGGAGATCCTATATTAAGGACAATACTATATTTTTTTGGCAAAACTTTTGTATGAGCAATAATATGAAACATTGATATAATTGCACTATACACTTTGATTGTCATGTCTTTCATAATCTTCACACATATTCATTTTATAAATGATCATGTTCTGTAATTCCAAGGCTTCAGAGTGCAGGTTTAAGAAAGATATACATTGTAAGGTACACAACGATATCAGGACAATAGCTATTTAATTGTAGTCTCGACTAGCGTGAAATCTGATTGGTTGTGGTTGAGCCGCCTACCAGGAGACTCTCCGAGTAGTAGCACTGAAAGCAAACCTATAAGTAACCCTGTAATGATTATCCCCTAAACAAAAGTGTTTTACCTTGTCCTAAATAAGGTAAAGATGAGGCGACCGTAGTATATACATCCCTCCGCCCATAATATACAGAAAAGGTACAAACCTTCAGCACAGTGATGTTCCAAGCGTAACTCTCCATGGCCTTCTGCAGCTTCCTCCCTTTCAGTCCTTCTCTTGCCCCGATTCGATGCAGATCCTCATGAAAGTCCAATCCTAAAAGTGCAATAAAGCAGCATTTGTTATAGTATTTATGAAAGACACAGACAATAATTGCTAGCCAGTATAACGTGAATCTCAAGAATATGCTTTGTAAACATATGGGCAAAGACATCGCAGAGTAATATGGGCGTATTGTTATTGTTAGAAGCTGGTTTTTTTCCTGAAACGCTGCCACAGGGCAACCGAATCACAGTAGTGACTCACTCCATATATCATTCATAGCAGAAACAGCCACAGTGACAGGAAGAAACAAACAGAGCACTGTGACGAATGGATGGATGGACAGAGAGATGTGCTAAAATGCAAACAGTATGTGAAAAAAAGTATCTGCTTCAAACAATAGAGCTGATGAAAGGCCAACTGGACGATTTAAAATACGTTTGTTAACAGCATCTCAGTGGCAGAAAGTAAGCCAATCTGAAGGCTGAACTTTATGTCAGACGACACTATCAAAAAGATGTTTTCTGCCTAGTAAACAAAAGGCAATTTTATAGCAATCAATCCTTTACGAAAATCTACTGTGACAGCATGTGACGGTGTCAGATGTCAATATAATGGTACTTTGATATAAATCATGGAATTAAAAGACTACTGGTATTTAAATGGCACTCCAAAGTACTTCAAAGAATACCATGCTACTTTCTGTTGGTGAATTCTGTCACAATTATCTTTCAGTTTACATCTTTCAATTGCGACTCTATATCTCAAAATTGGACTATTTCTACTCTTTTTATCTTATTTATTTTTGGCGTTTTACTGAGAGTATAGTGTAGACAGGAAGTGAAGTGGGAGAGAGAGGGGGACGGGTTCGGGAAAGGCCCGCAAGCTATGACTCAAACTCACGTCAGAGCCCTGCCCACGAGACATCGGCTACGACTATTTCCATAAATATGACAAAGGTTAAAAGAAGCAACAGCAAAGTGATGCCACTTATTGTTTCTTGAATGAATTGCCTGTTTGAACTTTACTACAGTTTTCACACTCTTTTTTCCCCAAAACCTGCAGAACATACACTTGTGACATCCTGAATGAAACGCTACATCCGATGTGGGCTCTCAGCTGCAGCAGGCCAAGTGCACGTGTGTAAGAGAAATGTCTGAGAGTGTATTTGTGCAAGTCCAGACATACTCTCTCCAGGCGTGAGCCTGAAGGTGTCAAAACGTTCCCTAACACCTGCCCACCGTCCACTTCACTCAGCTGGGATTCATTCCAAGAACAGCTCCTCTCATCTCCACGGCCGAATTTATGCCAACAGACGCTGCTACTGCAAGGCTAGCTAGTCATAAATACTCTTTTTAAGTAAAATGGGCTGTAGTTGCTCAGCATTCATGTGATTTTAAACAGGCCCCGAGGCCACAGCTGTAAAAGAGTACAGCCATGCTCACTCAAGTTTATTTGCTATGTTACTATGTCAGTATACTGACAACATTGTTATCTAAATGAGCTCATCTGCAGCTCCACATTTTCAAGGGCACAGAGCGAGGGAGGGCTGCAAATGACAACAGATTTGCCGGAAGAACCATCATTTTCACACAATGTACATTTCTTTTCTGTCATCGAATGAGAGGACAGCTACATCTGTTTGTGTCTGAGAGCCTTTGAAGTTTGATACAGATGAGAGAGTGTTTAATGACAGACAAAGTTGCCTTGTTACATTTAATGTGGTTGCTATGGCAATGGTGATGTACGGTGATCCTCTTAGAATAGGTCGCCTCCTGATTGGACGATCGGATGTGACATGTTTGCATGTTGGATGGAATCGTTGAGTCGGAGGTGTCACGATGAAGGCAAGAGAAAAGGAGATGGATGAAGAAAGGGATTAAGGGAAGAAATGAAGGACAGGATTAAAGTAACAGGATAAAATACAGGATTGAGCGATTGTGATGAATTGAAAGAAAGATTGTGTTAGTTACGGGCAATATTGAATAGCTGTCTAAATGCGGAGATGCCGAAGCCCCTGGAAAGGGAATATTGGCATGTCAAGTAGATTATTATGAACTTAAACTGTATACGCAGTTATACAGTTAGTATATTTAGATGAATGCATGTGTGTTTGTTTAAATGCATATAGATACATATGTATTTCCATTAAGTGTGAGAGTTAGGCCTGAAACATCCATCCATCCGATGTGTTGTAGCACAAATAGGTCACAGATCTATTCTGATGAATCACGGATGCCAGGGAAAAACAATGGTAAAAGCAATTTCAAGAGAAAATATTATTTTCTAGCCTTTGATATTAATAGAAACCAACCACATTATGATAGTTATGTTATGTTAGACAGTAGATTAGAACTATGCACGGTATTGTTGTATGCACATTTCATTGTTAAAATTGAGATTTTAAATAAGCTTAAAAAAACAAAACAAAATGTTTTTGCATTTTTCACCGCTGCAAAAACACATTGTAAACAGAAACATTTGACGTTCAGAGCTCAAACACAAATACGCACTGAAGTGTTCTCCCATATGATATTATTACAGTATCTACTGAGGGTGCTCTTGCTTTCATTTGAGGGTGCTAAGCATTTGACTTTGTAATGTTTTTTTTTTACCCATGTTTTAATTGTTTGACAAAAATTATGTATGATCAAACATTAACTGGCGGTCCCCCTGCAGTAACGCTGCAGACCCCCGGTTGAAGACCCTTGCCTTAAGCAACCATGGGACACGATTAATCATCTTAAGATGAGAGCAGGAACGGACAGTTATACTTGTCCTAGCTCTCAATCCTCTCCATCTTAATTACGTAACTCACTTTTAATTAGCAGAGTTTGACCGAAGTGTTTATTAGAATGGAGAGGTGCTGGACAAGGCTATCACCGCCCCACAGCTCTCTGTCTCTCTCAAACAGCTGCCCCCCTCCCCTCACACTGCTAATTAAGGTTCAGATCGGCAGCTGTGACACTCAGATGGACAAGTCCAGATCCGCACGGCAGAATGTGAGAGACGGCGAGTGCTAGAAACGTGTTTATTTTTGAGCCAAAACCAGTAAGAGCAGAGAAGGTCATTAGCAAAGGCATGATTCAACCTCTCCACCGGCGTGAGATAGATGGAGGGAGGTGCAAGGACATGAGATGAGAAAGAGTGGGCGAGGAGACAGCGCTAGAGCACGCCAACCTTGTTTATTTACTGACACTCTATTGCTCTCTAAAGCAGATTTCTCCATTAACACGGTGACACATAGCCAGCCAGGGGTTCTGGCGGAGCGTTATATAAAACTGATTGTTTCGACTTTAGATTCCAATTGGATACGCTGCATTCAAAGCTGCTGTAAAATTACTATAAACATACATACATATTAATGCACACATTCCGTATTAATGCACTGTGTTGCTTGGCAACCACAAACAATGAACTATAGTTCTTGGTGGAATATTTTGGATTATTTCACATTTTTATCAATAAAAATTTGACTTAATTGTGTTGTGTCATGCCTAATGCCACGGTCACACTAGATGCTGCACTAAATTGACTTCCATTGATAAGCATGTGGACGCCAGAGACCAGCAACACAATCTCATGTACAGCAGTATCACGTTTTGTATGTACAACAGTTACAATTTGGTGAACTTTGACCAGCAAATTTGTATGATGAGAATTGACACAAACTTGCTGTAGATGATATATTTTCACATTTTTAATGTGTAATACCATTCTAAAGTTTGGGCTTAGAAAGATTTGTTCACTTTTCAAGGGGTCATATAATGGTACATGCACTTTTACAAGTTGATTGTACTGAAATGTGTGTTGGCAGTGTACACAACCACCATAAAATGATAAAAATCCATCCAGTGTTTTTTTTTTTTTATCTCCTTATATGTCCCCCCCCCTCTCAAATCAAGCCGTTCGACCTAGTGACGTCACACGGTCGGACGCCCCTCCCACGATTGTTGATTGACAGCAGCGTTTCAACACAGACCCGCCCCCGCTCGTGAGCGAGCTGTCAATCATAGCCCGCGCGTCATTGTTGATACTGGAGCACTGTCTATGAGCAGAATGGCGTCTAAGCGATTGTGGTGTCCTGTTCTTGGGTGCAATAACGAACACATCAGTCATTTTGATGTTCATAAATCCGAACCGCTGAAGACGCAGTGGCTGAGTTTGTTTTCGAAGGAATATTCCCCACGATCAATGTCAATGCTTTCATTTTTGCCCGAATCATTTCACACACCAGACTGCTCGAAGGTCAGTATAAAGCTGGTGTTGCTTAGAAGCTGCTCCTGGAAAAAGGATCGGTACCAACTACTCGTGTTCCTGCTGCACCTCCAGAAGAAGAAGTGAGTGTAACGTTTTATTAACCTTTATATTAATATTTATATTAATCTTTGCAAATCGCTAGCACGCTTCATGATGAATGTGGCTGTTTACACTCAGGGTACATTACAGCATGTTTTCTATGTACGACGTTCTCGATATAATTCATAATCCCACGTTTATAATGAACAACGCATTATGGTTATTGTGTTATTAAAACTGTGTACGCAGTACGCACAGAACAGAGGGGCGTATCATTTAAAGACACATGCACTTAAACGGCGTGCTGAAAACAGAGCTGTTTTTGACCAGGTAAAATGAGTGTTTTCTTACAATACTAATGAGAATTTTTTATTAAAGTATATTACAAACTTTTAATTTAGACCCTAAAGAATTATATTAGCTTGTACAAAAATGGCATTATATGACCCCTTTAAATTGATCAAAAGTGACAGTAAAGATTTACAATGCTATTCTTTTGAACTTTTTTTTTCATCAAAGAATCATGGTTTCAACAAAAAATATTAAGCAGCACAGCTGTTTTCAACATTGATAATAATAAGATAATATATAATGAAAAGATTATATTGAGAAAAGAAGTTTCTTGAGCACCAAATCAGCATATTAGAATGGATCATGTGACACTGAAGACTGGAGTAATGATGCTGAAAAGTAAGCTTTACCATCATAAGAATAAATTAAAATATAAAAATGAAAAACAGTTATTTTATACTGACGTTATTTAGTTATTTTAAACTAAAGTTTTACAATTTCTACTGTTTTACTGTATTTTTGATCAAATAAATGCAGCCTTTTCTTTTTTTAACTGTAGTATGCTACTATTTTTATTTGTTGTTAAAAACAGAAGCCCTAAAGCATGATATCACATCCTATTCTCTGTGGTGTCTTAAAATGTGACTGTGTTTTCCACTGTAAAATCACTGCTTCGCATGACCCCTCTAGGTGTATCACTTTATTAATTTATGTAAAAAAAAAATCATGATAAGTTATAGTTAACTTACATAGTTTTAAATCGTTTTTCAAATAAATATCCTGTTAACATTTTCTCTCTCTTTCTCTTGCTCAAATCTTAGCTTTATCTACGTGAACACAGTCGAAGGCTTTAGGGCACAAGCCACCTTGCATCACTTCAAAATAATAGACAATTGTGTCTGTTGGTACAGTATGTGTGTTTTATGCCAAAAGTGGGTAACAAAAAAAATCCCCGGGCTATTTTATACGTCCACGAGGTCAGATGATTAAAAAGCATGCAAAAAGAGATGAAAAACATAGCTTTCCACTGTGCTCTGGAAAATAATTCACTTCAGCTACAAAATAGATTATCAAGGGGTACACTGATTATTAACCGTGGAAGAAAATATGTGTGTGCAATGGTTTATGCTTCCTGTTGCTCCATGAGTAAACAGACAAAAACATTACAGTCATTAAAAATGCCTAATTGTTATTGTGAAGTACTGTATTTTAATGATCAATCAGCGTTGTGCTTGCACTGTTAATCTTGCTGCTGATATGTGTACTGTATGTGTGTGTGTGTGTGTGTGTGTGTTTGTGCAACGATACCTGCTCGCTGTGCTTGTGTAAGTTTAGAGTACACGCCGTCGGCTGATTCGATCAGTGTACGACTCGTCTGGATCATCTTTAGGAAACCAAAAACAGGAAACAGGAAGTCAGGTCTCAGCAGGAAGTGAGACTTCCAGATCAGGCAAGCCTTCCCCAGAGAAGCCCAAACTCACAAACACATACACACACTCAGTAATAAGCTGTATTGACAGAAGAGATTGAGCTGCGTTTCACAGGCCAGATGAGATGTGCTTCTTGCAGTAAAGCCCTTTCATTGTCTTCTCTGTTATTGCTACTAGTGTAATGACACTGTTTATAGCTAAATTTAGAATCAAGTAAGAGACACACACACACACACACACACACACACACACACACACACACACACACACACACACACACACACACACACACACACACACACACACACACACACAGGTTCACTATCTTTGTGGGGAGTGGACTCGTCATAGACGTAATGGTTTTTATACTGTACAAACTGTATATTCTGTCTCCCTTACACGAACCCTACCCCTAAACCTACCCATCACACAAAACTTTCTGCAATTTTATATATCTATATATAAAAAAAAAAAAAATTCTGTATGAATTATAAGCTTGTTCCCTCATGGGGATCTCACACACACCACATTCCTGCATACATGATATATAAGGATGTCTGCTCATATCAAGATGGAATTGTGTCATGAAAGAGAAAATACACAGCAGGGTGTGATAGAGCAGAAAGGATGCGTAATACAATCAAACACACTTTCACATCTTTGCCAAATTTAATCAGTTAAATTCCCGTTATAAAGGAACAAGCAAGAAAGAGCAGAATGTTGCAGTTATTCTGCTGTAGGCTATGACTGAATTCATAAACGCAGCTCCAGTTAATATACACAGGTACTTATGTTTAACTAAATACATATATGGATTTATTTAGATAAATTATTCAGGATATACGTTTATATATTCACAATGTATTCTGGAGTTATGATATAATATTCAGATTGTCAACTACTGTATATATTCAGTATATAGGATTATTAACACATATTTACAACTATATTCAGGCCAGGGTATATGACAGTATATTAAGATTTGCAAGTATATACAACTATATATGCAGGATTTATGAAAATATATTCAGATTTACAACAGTATATTCAGGATTTATGACATTACATGTATAATCTGATTTGGAACTACGTATATTTATATTTATAGCTATATATTCAGTATTACTGATTATACATTCATATTTCCAACTGTATTTTTAGATTTACAAAAATAAATGCATTTTTTATAACATTATATTGAGATACTATAAATATACATGCGTTCATGACCTCAAGGCTAGATTATTGTAATTATTGTATTTTAATAAACAAACTCCAGCTGGTCCAAAACGCAGTAGCTAGAGTTCTTACTAAAAGCAGGAACAGGAAGTATGACAAAAGTAGCCCAGTTATGTCAACACTCCATTGGCTCCCAATAAAACATTGCATACATTTTAGAATCTTGCTAATTACTTAGAAAGCACTAAATGGTTTAGCTCCGCAGTACTTGAGCGAGCTCTTAACGTATTATAGTCCTTCACGTCTATTGCGATCTCAAAACTCTGGCCAGTTGATAATACCTAGAATATCAAAATCGACTGCTGGCGGTAGATCCTTTTCCTATTCTGCACCAAAACTCTGGAATAGTCTTCCTAACATTGTCCGGGAAGCAGACACGCTCTGTCGGTTTAAATCTAGAATAAAAACTCTTTAACCTGGCATACACATAACACATTATCACCTTTCTATAATTTACATCCGTTAAAGGATTGTTAGGCTGCATTATGTCAATCGGGAATACTTCCCATAACACCCTATGCACATCATAAGAAGAATGGCATATACGCTAATATTAGTCTCTCTGTTTATCCAGAGACTACCATAGTTAGCCGTATCCGGTCCATATCCAGATCAGATGGTGGACCTGAACCTCCTAGACACGACCACAACGCAGCCCTGCATGTCAGCAGAGACAGTGTCTACTAAAAAATCCCCTGTAAAGGCCTCGTCAATATGAAAGCCATCGGAACAGATCCCAGCAAAGACCATTAGAACCAGATAAGTCCTCTGCACATATCTATGACCAGGCAGCTTCATCTCCATACTGGCATGATGAATCCGATCTTTAAGCAAAAGGCACTGGATAAAACATTTGAATGCTACCAATTCACAATGTAATTTCTGACTTATAATCACACAGTGTGGGTTCGCTGGCCAGAAGAGAACTGGACCCCCCGACTGAGCCTGGCTTTTAAATATTTTTTTTTCTCAGATCTGTCACCTGATGGAGTTTGTGTTTCTTGCAACTGTTGCCTCTGGCTTGCTTAGTTGGGGACACTTAATATTCAACAATATTATTGATCTGCCTGCACTGATGCTGTTAAATGAGAACTGAACTGAGCTGGATGATGACATCACTGTTTGTTTTCTGCAGAACTGTTTTAGATGTAACTGTTTTTAAATCAACACTGAACTGACTTCAGCTGAACAATGCCAGGATTTTCTTTTAGAGCTGCTTGTACAGCCGAAATGACCTCTGTTTGCATTATTGAATCATTTTCCTGTTATCACTGTAAAGCTGCTTTGAAACAATCTGTATTGTATAAAGCACTATTATATATAAATAAAGGTGACTTGACATACAGTACAGGCCAAAAGTTTGGAAACATAAACATTACTATTTTTAATGTTTTTGAAAGAAGTTTCTTCTGCTCATCAAGCCTGCATTTATTTGATCAAAAATACAGATTTTTTTTTTTTATATTGTGATATATTATTACAATTTAAAATAATTGGTTTTCAATTTATTATACTTTAAATTATCATTGATTTCTGTGATGCAAAGCTGAATTTTCAGGATCATTACTCCAGTCTTCAGTGTCACATGTGACATCCAGTCTATCACATGATCCCTTAGAAATCATTCTAATATTCTGATTTATTATGAGTGTTGGACACAGTTCTGCTGCCTAATATATTTGATGAATAAAAGGTTAAAAAGAACTGCATTTATTCAAAATAAAAAAATATTTTCTAATAATATAAATCTTCTTTACTATCACTTTTTATCAATTTAACACATCCTTGCTGAATAAAAGTATTGATTTATTTAAAAAAAAAAAAAAAATATATATAATTACTGACCAGTAGTGTATATTGTTGTTACAAAAGATTTCTATTTTTAAAACATTTGCTTCTTTTTTTCTTTCTTTTTTTTTTACTTTTTATTCATCAAAGTATCCTAAAAAAGTATCACAGGTTATGAAAAAATATTAAGCAGTAGAACTGTTTCCAACTTTGATAATGAATCATCATATTAGAATGGTTTCTAAAGGATCATATGATAGACTGGAGTAATGATCCTGAAAATTCAGCTTTGCATCACAGAAATAAATGATAATTTAAAGTATAATAAATTGAAAACCAATTATTTTAAATTGTAATAATATATCACAATATTTTAAAAAAAATCTGTATTTTTGATCAAATAAATGCAGGCTTGATGAGCAGAAGAAACTTCTTTCAAAAACATAAAAAATAGTAATGTTTCCAAACTGTACTGTACAGCATAGAAACTACAGATTCAGGATTTATGACAATTGATGAAACAGGTTTATTAAAATGATATATACTACAAGATTTGCTGGAGCAGCATTCGTTAATTCAGCCATATTGTTGTTCAATATACGTTTGTTTTTATAAAAAACAATATAATGCTTGTTTTTTGTTCATTTTTGCACTACAACTACTAAACAAATGAATGTAATATTTGAGCTGAACTATCATGCATTACCCTCATGTTTCGTCCTAACATATTTTGGTTCACATGTGCTAGCATGCTGTTGAATTTCCCCCTACCGTGTCATAAGCAGTGAGCACTTTACGCAGTAGCTCTGGAATGGGGCCATGGGCTTCCATGGTGGGGTAGGCCTCGCTGAGATTTACCATTACCCGTAGCGCTCGCTCACTGTTCAAGAGCCAGGAGGACACAGTCAGGATACACTGTTTCATGTTAGCTGCAGGAGTCAGACCGCAGAGCTCCTTAAACGACACCACGGCATTCTGGAGAAAAAGATAGCAGAGAAGACATTAGCTTTAGTGACCTACATGAAACGTGCAGGTCAGTTTCACATTCGAGATAAATGTGCGATTACCCACAGCAAAAGCACACAGTGTGATTCTGTTTAAATACATATACCTCTGACCATGGAGAAGCTCGTGTTTACCTCAACCAAGGGAATTAAACTTCCCTCTTTGTTTTTACTAATTGTTGAATGTGCACAAGAAGACACAGCACTCTGTCAAGTTGGAGGCCAGATTAAAGTCATACACTAGATCGTAATGAAAGCGCAGTCAGCTCATCGAGTCCCGGAGAGATGCAGAAAGGACATAGCTTTGCCTTCTAGTAACTAATGCTGAATAAATAAATATCTGAGAGTCAAAGAACTGCTGTAGCCAACAATGTTGCCTTAGTTCAGGAAATTATTTGGGATGATATCACACCCATCAGAGAAAAATGATGTTTCTATGAGAGTTCTGTAAACACAGAAGGCCTTTGAGAGAAGAGCAGCATGGTTTCAGTTCCCATGACACTAAGATCTCAGAGCACTTGGATTTTGTGTTGTTTAAAGTGATGCTGCGTGTATTAAAGGGTAACTCTCGCCAAAATGCAATCTAGGGTCTTTTTGTTAATCTACCCGAGGCAAACTTTTGTTTAAAAGCATAATTAGAATGGAAACGCCACTTTTAAGTTTGACCGTATTTTCGCTTTCGGTCAAATTGCGTCTTGAATGGGAGTGCTTGGGGCACTTCTAGGACAGCATCAAAAATCACTATTTTTAAAACATTAAGAAGGCTCGACACGACATGAAACTTTGCTCGAAGTATCACCAGGGGCTCTACACATGAACTCGAGCATTGAGAACATTGTTTGTATACACAGAGTTTACTGAAAAGAAAGATTTTCCTCAAAGACCTCATAATTGAATTTTGTTTAAATAAAAAAAATACATCTTTTCCTGTAAAATCTCGCTTATCGGGCTTATGCTACTCTGAATAATGTCTGAACTTCGTATTTTGAGCACTTCTTGCGTTGTTTTTGCCTCTTCACGATGACTTGCTTAATTTAGTCCCAATTTGTAAGTCGCTTTGGACAAAAGCGTCTGCTAAATGACTAAATGTAAATGTAAATATGATGATCCTTTTTCAAATAGGCCAATATTGATTTCCACTAACGACAAAACAACAAATTATCCGTTAATTTATATGGAACCAAGCTTTAGGAGCTTTCCATCTTTACTCTCCTCCCTGTTACGTTGCATTCGGAGATCGACTATTTTTGACTGGTTGCATTTTGGCGAGAGTTACCCTTTAACAAGAGTATCAAGTAAGCAAGTGTTCTGATTCACGAGTGAGAGGGTGGACAGCTGCTTGTAAGCTTTTGACATCGATCATAACAATGCTGTTTTCCTGGCCTCCTGACACACACAGAGACCTTAGGGCTTCACAATTAATCGGATTAAAACCAAAATCTCGATATGGCTTAGTGCGATTGTCTGATCTCAAAGGCTGATATTAACTTAAATATATGCGCTGTGTGTCTCAGAGTAAAGTGTGGCACTGTGTCCTTTTACACACGAGCAACTCATGATCTGGTGTTTTCAATGTCTTTCAGTAAATTCTACTCCACACTATTCGCTATTGGGTTGCATTTGGGAAAGCAACATACGGCAACCATATTTCCAAACTTAAAATAAGAAGCACTTTAACCAGCTGCCATCAAAAAAAGAGAAATAAAAAATATAATATAATATATAATATAAAAAATAAAAGCTAGATGGTTTAAAATTTTTTAAATGAATAAACTATTATATTAGCTATATAACCATAAATATTAGTATTGTAATTTTACAGTTATTGTTATTATTGTTATCTTCCTTAAGACTTTTTATTTTACAGTGAAATTCTTATAATAGCAATATTGTAGTTCAACCACTACTGCTATCACTAGTAATAATAATAATAATATTTTATAGTTATATGCTGAATAATCACACAATTTCTACCAAATTATTCAGCCCTCAAACAAGCACTGAAAACTTGGAGCTTTAAAAAATGCATTTTAAATGGCAATTGCAATTCTTATCAGAAAAGTCGCAATTCGATACAAAAGAAGATATTTTGAAATCTGTTGAGGTTAAAACAACATTGGACCCAAATGTATGGACAAAAACGGTTCTTCAAAATATCTTTGTTTTTGTTCCACAGAACAGGAGTAAATGATGACAGACGTTTCATTTTGGGGGGAAAATCACCCTTTTATACTCTTTTGGTCTCATGACAGCAATTGTCAGGCTGACAACCATTTCTAATCCAGACACATGTAGTCACATAGTCTTTCACACACGTGAATTTATATTTAGCACATTTATTAATCTGTCTTCCCTTTGGAGCCGACCCCCGCAAGACGCTTTCAACAGGATTTGCTATTCTCTTGGGAAAGTTTCAGAACAAAGGTCCCCACAGGAATACCAAAATATGCTCACACACCCTTCTAACTACCTTGTGCCGCAAAATGACAAATGTTTATAACTAAGACTGCTTGCATGTAAGGGAAATTAGTTGAGTGTTTAAACATAGGTGTCTAGGAACAGATTTGGACAATTTGTTCTTATAAAGAGAGCTATCTGCGGTCTCACACACCCACACACACACACACACAAGAAGAGCTGCTCTATCTGCCTAATGCTCTATCCCCCCCCATTAGTCATTCATTTTTGTTATTTTCAGTTTAATGAACTCTTAGCTGCATGATCCAAATTCCATAATTTAATTCACACACAAACAACGTGGCTCAGGCCAGGAGAGCGCGGGAAAGAGCCGCTTCCGGCACACGCTCGGATAATGTGTTCCAGACACTTCGTCCTGTGTTTGTGAAAACAAGCGTGTTTGTGTTTGCATGGGTCAGGAGGAGTGGGGGGTCATGCAAGCTGAGCTATAATGTGAAAATGGATAAAAAATATAGTATAAAAACAGACTATTGAGACTATAGATCTGGGTACAAATTGAGCCTGATGTCTGATAATAACATAATCTGATCATGAATAACAAATTTGGATTAATTGGAATTTGAATTAGCAGGTGAGCCAATAAAGGACAAATATCATTAAAATATCTATTGTGAATGTAAATTGAGCAAATTTGACATGTACTGTTGAAAGTAAGTAAATTCATAATCTTTTCCCATGTTGTCCCAAACTCAGGTGACTTTCTTTTATGGAACACAAAAGTAGAAATCTTGAACAGGGGGTTTTAAACTGGGATCTGGGGCCACAAGGGGGCGCTGGGGAAAAACATGAAAAAATTTAATTAAATGATTTAAAGTCCAATTTAAATATAATATATCTTATTTTAAATTAAGAGAAAAACCAAACAAACAACTGAATAAATAATTAAGTTTATTCATAATACTGTTTAATTCCGCTTTTTAAACATTGGTAAGAAATCACGAAATTAATAACTTTTTTTGACAGGTAAAATAATATTAAAAAAAGGGGGACTGGAGCAACATAAACATACAACATAAAAAACAAACATCTGCTCTTAGCTCTTAGTTAAAGAGAGAATTAGCAATGTCTGATTCATGAACAGATGGTTCTTTCGCGTCAGATGCTGAAAGAAAGAGTCAGAAAGATAATCACATGGGTTTAAAATTTTGAAAATTGTAAGTTGACGCTACAATGAAACAAACAACAACTTCTGTTTAGAGGTATATAGCAACATTTAAGCAATAACATTTTCCCAGTTAAAGCAGAAGTACATTATCATGAAACTCTACAGATGCTCTTAAAGTTCTCATGCTAAGACAGCTGTGATTTATTGTTGTCGTTGAGGCATAAAGCTGTCGCTCCATGGCCATGAAATACTCATATTTACCCTTTAAATACGGCAGCACAAGACTAATTCATGCACTCACTGGCTCTGTGCTTTGGACACAATTATAAAGCTCAGTCTAGAATAGGCACGTTAACTTTAGGCAGGATGTTATGCTAGTAAAATTGCTGACTCATGACAGTGTGCATAGTAAACACTGAGCGATGTGCACGCCAATGTGTCCATTTTTAAAGCACAGCAGATTTAGATTTAGTTCAGGCTTCAATATGGTTGCAATACAAGCCTGACTAGGGAATTTTTGTCTGCACTGAAAGATTACTTTGTCATGATTGACCGAGCCATAATTACAAATGGCTTTGTAAGACTAAAATAGTTCAAGATGTGCTTTCAAAAATGAAAACGTAAAAGTATCCATACCAGAGAAGCATAATCTAATTATCTGCCTATCCGCATTGGTCTATGTGAGTCTGTGTGTGCTGAAGTTGCTGTTTCATTAGTGTGAGAGAGCGGTTCACAGAAGTGACAGATCATTCTACACAAACAACGCTTCCTGTGGGATTGCTATGACACCATGGAGACCATGAAGACCATGCTGTTTAACTGTATGAGAGAAACATGGAGAAAGAGGAAGCAGCAGCAGACAGCTTGATGTTGAAACTTTATAAGTGATTGAGCAGAATAACATCCTGCCAAGAACAGGATCACTTGGCGCTTGATACTGATGCTCTGCACTCATCTTCCCTGATTTTATTCCAAGATACAGCAGGACTAAATAAAGTGTTACACAACACATGAATTCTTAATAGCAGCATTAAAACCCTACACACATTCTGCAGTGAGTGACTGGCGTTGTTCAGTGTGTTTCCTTTAACTGTTTGCAGTTTGCACACTTGAGCATGAAAGGAGTGTTTTCCTGCACCCTCCCCCTTCTTCTCTGCTCTTTAGTGGACATGCATCAGTTTCTCCAATCAGTACTCAGTGGAGCAACTGGCTAATAGGAAACGGATGCAATGTTTGAATTGCAAAGTGACTTTTATGAGGATCAATTCTGGCTTTCTTTAAGAAGTTTAAAATAAATTTTGAATTAAACAAACATATTGAAATAATTTAATTAGCTAAATTAAATACATGTAATATATATATATATATATATATATATATATATATATATACACACACACACATTTTACATTTTTTAAAATACAATTGTTATAGCAGAGTTAGATAATGGTAAGTTATAAATTCAAATAGACCTTTAAAATACCTTTTTGCTGTTTAGTGGGGTTCCACAGGGGTCCATTCTGGGCCCTAACTTGTTTTCTTTTTATATGCTGCCCTTAGGGTCAATCTTTCGCAAATACCAAAAAGTTACAATTATTTATTTTTTTAAGCTTTTGTTTTAAATGCTTCAAGTGAATTAGACATCACAGCATTATAATGTAAAATACAAAAAAAATTATATGAATTTTTAAATCTTCTAAAGATTATACTTATCAGTGTAACTTTGTTAAATTATTAGTTTTTTTAAAAAAGATTCACTTTAAATGAGCATAAGATTATTACGGAGCTCCTAAAGGGACGTGGTGGTGGAAATATTTTTAGGTTGGGAGAATTATTTTATTTTTTTTTATCTTTTGCGTTCCCTCGCAAAACGTTTGCGTTCCCCCGAAAAACTTTGCGTTCCCTCGCGAAGTTATTTGCGTTCCCACGCAAATCTTTTGCGTTCCCTCGCAAAGATATTTGCGTTCCCACGCAAACTTTGCGTTCCCACGCAAAACCTGTTTCGAGCTCGGACAGACACGTCCTGTTTAATGTCCCGCTGGCAGTGTTTCAGAGCTCCGTACGTTAATGGAGCGTTTCATAGTGTTTGAAATTGGACTCAAATATAAAGAAATGCGGTCAGTGCTTAACTCAAGGAGTTCAGTGAAGTTGGCAATATTCACATAGCTATTCGAACTTCCCGGATCGATATTCTTGAGCTAAATGTTGTTAAAACACAAACGACACCTATTTACAATCACAATAACCTAGTCAACGAGCTACAACACAATTCTCATCAAAACAAGCTTTTATAATAGGCTATAGGCTAAATGGATCTCTATGAGCAGGCGGCTGAGAGACTAGTTCAAAGGGACCGTCTGCAAAGTGCAATATAACCCAAAAAACGACTAGGCCTACAGCATCAACTCATAGTCAAAAATACAAAAATAGTCATTAACTTCAATGTTACAAACTGTAGTGCCACCCAATTAAGTTTACACATCAATGGTGACCCTGGTCATACTACACTGCTTTTGCACATTTTATATTATGAAAAATAATCAATAACTTCACTGTAACACACCAAATTTAGTTCACATATCACTGCTCTAATGTTGGTTATAGGCCTACAACACTTAGTTTGGAAAGTAATTGCACATAAAAAATAAGTAGGCCTATTCTTTACACAAATTATATTGGTACTCTACACAGCTTTTGCATTTTATTTGCTTACTGAATTTGATGGCATTACACTGTATAACACGTTTTTTTTTTTATCAAACTAAGTAATGTAGTATAACCAGCAGGAGAGCAGTGATGTGTGAACTGAATTTGGTGACAGTACAGTGCGTCACAGTGAAGCTATTGAATATGTTTAATGATATAAAATGTGCAGAAGGGTTTTGGGATTTGCACTTTACAGACGGCCCCTTATTTGGACTTGTCTCTCATTCGTCTGGTTAGAGACAAATTAATAGCCTATTATAAAGCTCTTTTTGATGAGAATTGGGTTGTAGCTCGTTGTCTAGGTTACTGTGATTGTAAATAGGTGTCGTTTGTGTTTTAACAACGTTTAGCTCAAGAATAGGGAAGTTCGAATAGCTATGTGAATATTGCCAACTTCACTGAACTCCTTGAGTTATAGCACTGACCGCATTTCTTTATATTTGAAATTGAGTCCAAGTTCAAACACTATGAAACGCTCCATTAACGTACGGAGCTCTGAAACCCTGCCAGCGGGACATTAAACAGGACGTGTCTGTCCGAGCTTTAAACAGGTTTTGCGTGGGAACGCAAAAGTTTTGCGTGGGAACGAAAATATCTTTGCGAGGGAACGCAAAGTCTCTCGGGGGAACGCAAACGTTTTGCGAGGGAACGCAAAAGATTTGAAAAAAATAAAAATTTCCCATCCCAAAAAATGTTCACCACCACGTCCCTTTAGGGGCTCCGTAGATTATGGCAAAGGTAATCTAAATGTAAAAATACACAACTCATACAGCAGATCATGGCGCTAGCAATGCCAAAGTCATGAGGTCAGTTTGCAGGGAATGCAAGAACTGATATTATGGACACATTAACTGCACTGTGGATAAAGGTTTCTGCCAAATGAATAAATGTAAATGTAAGCTTTAATTACACAAAGTAAATGACTAGAAACATATTTTACTATAAAACCTAGGCCTAAGTCGTCTGTGTGAAATGGACAATGCAAGAAAATAAGAATATGCAAAAACACAGATCTGTGATATAGGAACAGCACAAAGGGCATTCAGGCAAATGAAATAACACAATTACATACATACGTGCAAAAATGTAAAGACAAGGGGAGAGATCCACTAAACCTGGCCATATGTTTTCTGTCTCTAATCATCTAATGGGATGTCCTTTGAGGTTTTAGTCTTCTTAAATTAGGACCATGCGCTAGAGGACAGCATGTTAATACTGCTGAGCAAGAGTCATTTGAAATCAATATTATTTGCAGCTTGCACCCAATCTTTCATGACATGAACTAGAATGATGTATTGCCTTTATAACCCTGCAATTTTACTCTTCCGATAGTATTCAGTGACAACGCATGATTAACGTTCTAGCATTTGAGAAACATATGTAGTCTCACTGAGTTCTCTCATCTGTAAAAACACATTTTGTGAAAGATGTGAAAACATCTTTAGAAACGAAAACCAGGTATCCAGTTTTAAGGGCATTACTAATGAGCTCAACAACAAATGCTTCCACTCTGGATCTTTCTTGCATCATTAACTCTCTCACTTTCTACCTGTCCCTGACTTCACATGTAATTTTAAGTGTATGTTTTCAATACCGTGTTGTCATAATCCTTGTTACATCCCTTTATCTTCCTTGAACAAGGCAGATTTCAAGACTAAAAGTGGCAGCTGATGCCATTCCACAGGGGAGAAATTATAAATGTTTTCATTGTAACACATTCACATGGCATTGCAAGCAAATGTTTTACTTTTCATACCAAATATATTTTTTGCTTTGACACAACATTTATCATTTGGATTATTTAAATGTGTTGAGTGAATCTACAATCTCCACAGTCACTACTATTATTGATTACTTCTGAGTCCTGATACAAATATCATTAATACTTGTATATCAATATCAGTGCTTGCTGTCAGAACATTAATTTCTCAAAAGACTCAAGATTTAGAGCAAACGGACTCAACAACCAAATCTTAAAAACATTGAGCCTGAAAAGACCCTACCTGTACGTTTTCCCGTAGATCTGTTGCTTCCCGTAGTGGCTGGGTCGATGCCCTGAAGAGCTCATCTACTACTTTGATCCCTGTGGTCTTAGTAGAGGTGTATTCTCTTGCTTTGCGGCCCTTTCTCACAGAGAGACCCCTCTTATGGGCCTTACCCCCACCTCGCCGGTTTGTAATGGCAACGTGAACAAACAACGTGGTGTTAGGCAAAAACTCCCCTGTAAGTGACTGCAGTGGTACGTGCCGGTAGCCAGGAAGCAGGCACTCAAAAGGAATGGTGTACTGGCCAATAAATTCATCACCAATGTAGTCATCATCAAGGACAACAAAACGCAAAGCAGCCAATTCGGGAAGGTTGATCTGGAACTCGAAGCTTTCATCAAAAATCGGATTGTCACCATTTTGCGAGACAGTTTTTGTGCGTTGTTCTGTGCAGTCTGCAGGAATTCCATGGATCTCCACATAGATGTATGGTTCTACCACATCACCTTTAGCAGCAGAGCCTCGAGGCTTTGGTAGGTTTTGGCCGCTGATTACCTTGATGTGAAGGAGCTGGGCTGAGACTCCAGGAAGCGAGTCACGAGCGTTTGCACTAAAATATGACACCTCCTCGCGCATTATTGCTGGACGCAGGACATAACCACAGTTGCCATTTTGCCTAAACCAGCCAAGGTTCAAATCCATCATCAAACCTGGAGTCTGGTAATTCATTGCCACAATTTGGCAACCACACTTCCAGAAGTCCTGTGGATTCATGTTGCTAGCATCAATACGCATGGGTGTTGGGTACACCCGTGACAGAAAACGCTTATTGTAAGAGACAAAGTCCTCAGGAAACTCGTTGGCAAAGTGGTTGGCGTCAACCTCATTAAAGGAGCAAATCTCCCAATACCTCTGTTCCCGTTTCGACATCTCAAAGTCACGGAACTGTACAGACTTGCAGAGGGTGACTAGGTCAGAAAGTTCTTTGCAGAGTCGTAGTCGTTTGCAGCCAATTCCGTTGAGCTGATCCTTATCGTCACCACCCATCATTCTCCTGGACATCTCAAAGCCTTCTTCTTCATCCGTGACCTCCCCTTCAGAGTCTTGAGAGTCTGTAGGCAGGCGCTTACCTTTGATGAGTATCTTACCCTTGAGTTTCTCAGGGGAGGGCAAGTAATGGTCCTCCATATTAGGAGGTTCAATGTGCAGTTTGTCTCCAAGAATCTTCTTTAAGTGTTGAGCCAGGGCCCTCTGTTGAGGAACACTGCAGTGTGTGACAAGACAGAGGATTAGTGGATACTCTGAACTCTCGAAAGCATATTGGTTAATGACATCTAGAACTTTACAGAAGGCCAGCTGGGATGCAACAGAGCTACCAACATAGACTACGGGCTCACAGTCAGGGCCATCCCAGACTACGACCTCTATGCTTCGACAACCCATGCGTAGCGCCCTAACGTAGCTGCTGAGGTCCGATGAGCCCCAATAGTGATCTTCCAAAAGTGAGGCGTTGTGGGAGGAGTTGATGTAGTAGTGTGAAAGGGGCTGCGTCATATCCTGACAAACATGCTTGTGCTGCGGGTCAAAAATGTGGCACTCGGATGACAGGAGGTAGTGTGTGAAGCCATCTATAGACAAGTAGCCATTGTTACGTCCTTCAGCGGAGGGTTCGTACTTGTGCACAATCTCCCGACACATTTCCTCTGTGACTCCCTCCACTCCCTGCTCCACCTCCACAAAGAGCATCAAGTCTTTGGAGTCCAGGTACTCTTTGTTGCTGGAGAACTGCACCAGCAAGAAAAAGATCTCAGGGCGTGTACACAGTTCACAGTAGGCTTCTACAAACGTGTCTAAATCAATGCCTTCACCATAGCAGTCCTTGGCTTTTTGTAGCTCTTTAAATTTCAGTTCAATGCGAGACTCCCTCATGCCAGGATTGAGACCCTTGATGATTTGGGTGGCCCGGAATAAGTCAATGTGTCCTTGCCTTTCTGGATCAGCTAGCTCGAACACTGACCCAATCCAGGATGTTCTTACACTAGGTTGATTGGGTTCGACTACGCCCACCATGTGCCGCCCATATGAGACCAGGTACCGTAGTCCCATCACCCAGGTGCTAACCACTTCTGCCGTGCTTGCGACCAGATCCAGGGACTCATAGTTGTCTCCATATATAATTGAGAATGCACACTCATCTGGGAACTGATCTGAAAGGCCGTTGCTGCGTAGGACGGGTGTTTTCTTTCCCAATCGAACTTCTTTGATGCTCTTGATCTCAAGCTTGGCTTTCTCTGAGTCTTTCTTCGATGGCTCCCAGCGGAGCCAGCGCATGTCAGGGTCCAATAGGAAGTAACGATTGTACATGCGAGAATTGGAGCGAACTTTCTTCATCTCACAGCCTTCCATCATGAAGGCCATGCAGGCAGCTGTGCTGTTCATCTTGCGGTCACTTGGCATAGAGCTGAATGAGACAGTCTTCTTCCTTGCCTGCCTCTGCTTTGAAACATCCTGCAGAAAGAGCACAAAGAAAACTGCTCATTATAGCTGACATAGACAATCTAAAAAGGAAACATCCATATAATGTTTTTTTTTTTCCATTATCAAAGCCTACAGAACATGCTAATGATTTACAATGCTGGGGACAAAGGTGAAAAGAGCAAGAATTATTTTACAATAACATCATAATGAAAATTTTTTAAATAAATGATTACTCAAAATAAATCTCTCCCTATATACCAATACATAGGCTAATCAACAATTGACAAAAAAAATCAAACTAATCACTGAACCTTTTATTTGTCCTTTTTTACTGGCTGAATATTTGAATAATTAATTGAATTGAACAGGATGCAATGTTTACTTAACTGGGAAATTGTCATTGTTGTAATTTAACAAATTTACAACTATATACATTAGGGCAGACATGTATCAAAGTAGAAAAGGAAAGCTATGGCCTGGAAGAAATTTAAGGAAACTAACATAAAATGCCATCTAAACCCACCTAGGCTAGAAATCCAAAGTAGCCATTTTACCACACAGGTCAATGTAATCTATCACACAGCAATCAATATAAAACAGACAGAAAAGAGCAGTCAATGGCTGAAAAGACACTTAAATAAAGCTTTTAACATATAACCTCTGATAACAACAAGTGGCTGCCCTTTTTAAGAAAACAGTACACCTACACATACATTCATGCTTTAAGACACATTTAAGAAAGAAATATAGAGTGCAGTGATATTTAAACTATCAAAGATCAAAAGTAGTTTTCTTCAACAATAAAAATAACTATGTTTATATATATATATATATATATATACACACACACACATCTTTAATGTGTCTATAACACATCCAGTCACTACCAATCTCAAACAAGCAAAAAGAGCATGCATATACAGAAGATCAGAGATATGAATATGTTAACTGCCAAAGAAAACATCAAAATAGATCTGATTACTTGATCTAAATATGAACTCCTACTCTGGACTGAAGTCTTTCCAAGTCAAACCACAAGCAGGGAGAAATACCAGGGGAGTCTTTAGCTGGATCAAAACCGTATCAAGCTCATATCACATCAACCCACCTGTGATGAAGAGGACTGTTATGACAGCTGAGCATCACATACTCTAGACACACATGTACAAAAGCATGCACAAACGTCACACTACACTGTAAAGGCTGCATTAAATAAAAGAGTGTTGTGGAAGTTAGTCCAGTAACTTTGAGACTATGTGAAGAGGGAGACCTGATCTGATTTCATTCAAATTCAATACTCATCGCACCGCTACAATGAACTCACATTGCATACACATGCATACATATACTTTCAAGTATAATTACCAATTAGTTGAGCACCGAAAACGTTCATACTCCCACTAGTTTTTTTAAATGGTTGACTCCAATAGGGGAGAAGCCAACAGTATAAAAGAGGAAGCTTCACTCATTGTCGCTCGGTAGGCCGTGTGCAATTGTGGTGCCGCAAATAATTCAACCCGTTGTTTTCCTATATGAAACTGTGTATTGTGGACATGTGTGAACCTTTTTATTATTATAATTTTTCTGTTTATGTAATATTTATTCCCAGTGGTAGAGATCTTTTTTATTTTTTCCATCTTGGACCATAACACATCGAAGGAGTGGGCTGCCCAAACCCATTTCCCTACAGACTACCTAGTACAGTCTTCCCTGAATTGCTTTTCATTGGCTCTGTTGAAACTATGGTGCAACAGTAAAATAAATCGTATTTTACCTGAGCATTTAATGCGAGTTTGCATTCTGAATTGAATGAGAAAAAGTAGTACATTTAGCCACAAAATGATGGCAATTTTTTATTAATTTTTTTGGAATGCTAGAGAACTAAACAATCAAATTACTCTCATGAGCCAGTTCAATTAAGTGAATCAAAAACAAACCGTGCAACCAAAATATTTATGAACAAATGATTCTTATAAACTGATTCTTTTAATGAATCGGTGTATGACATCAAAAGTACTGCGAGAGCTTACTGAACGTCCCAAGAAGGGAACGAGACGATGCGTAGATGACGCTTTTGGGAACGCCTCCTGCGTGATTGCGTCTGAAGCATCTATGTCAACTAGTCCAATGGCGGGAGTGAGCGTCACAGGCGGGTGACGTCATGACCAGGAAAGGATAAAAGCACATCCAGTGCAACCGGCACTAGCTTCGAAATATGCCGAAGCAAGTCGATCACAGGGATGAAGGAAGTATGGCAGAGCCATACGCAGATGGTATCGACGCAATCACGCAGGAGGCGTTCCCAAAAGCGTCATCGACGCATCATCTCGTTCCCTTCTCGGGGAACTAAGGTTGCAGTCGTAACCGAGACGTTCCCCATTGAGGAACTCGCGATGCGTTGATGACGCTTTTGGGAACGAGAATACCCAAATCGCCATCATTTCAAGAAGAGTGTCAGCCTGTACAGAACTAGTACATCAAGCATTAAGAACCTGAGACCCTGGAGTAGCGTCCAGGTCTAGGCTATAAAATCTGACGAATGTGAGTGGTGAGGACCAGCCTGCCGCATCATAGACGTCTTGAAGAGAGGCTCCAGATAACAAGGCTTTAGAGGCCGCCATACTCCTAGTAGAGTGAGCTCTAACCTCCAGAGGACACAGAAGGTCAGATGACTCATAGGCAAGAGAGATAGCCTCGACTATCCATTTTCTCATAGTCTGCTTAGAAGCAGGAAGACCTTGCTTAGGTGATCCGAAACAGACAAATAATTCTTCCTCCAAGAAGAAGTCCGATGAACATAATTGTCCAATGCTCGCTCTGGGCACAAAAAGTTCAACTTTTCCTGGTCCGAAGATGTAAATGGAGGAGGACAGAAAGCCTGTAGCATAATAGGCCTCAGAATATTGGTCGGTACCTTAGGGACGTATCCCTGCTTAGGGAAGAGAAAAGCTTTGACCATCCCAGGTGCAAATTCAAGGCAGGTGGGAGAAACCGAGAGGGCCTGAAGGTCTCCGACTCTTTTAAGGGACGAAATAGCAAGAAGAAATATGGTCTTAAATGTGAGAAACTTTTCTGAGACCGAATCTAGGGGTTCAAATGGAGCCCTAGAAAAGCCTTCTAATACTAGTGCGTGTTGCAGGTCTCAACCTCAACGTGCCACGAAGGAAACAAGTAATAAGTGGGTCTCGACCCAGGGATGAACCCCCCACCGGGGCGTGGAAAGTCGCAATGGCCGCCACTTAAACCTTTAAGGTGGATGGACATAGACCTGATGAGAAGTGGTCTTGTAAAAACTCAAGTACTGACCCAACAGAACAGTGGACAGGGTCGCACTGCTGCTGTTGACACCAAGTAGAAAATACATTCCATTTGAGTAAATAAAGTTTCCTCGTAGCTGGAGCTCTGGAGCTAAGAATGGTCTCTACAACCTCGGTTGAGAGACCACTCTCTATGAGTTGTGCCCCCTCAGGGGCCACACCCATAACTTCCAAATCTCTTGCTCCATTACCAGAGCCTGCTCGGGCTGTACTACTGTGAGTAACACCCCGTTGTAGTGTGGTGGACGAGAACCAAATTGGATTCTGTAACCCTTCTCTACTAACTGCAGGACCCATAGAGATATATTCGGCAGATTCTTCCATTCTGTCAGAAATTCTCAAGTTATTGAGGCTGGCCTCTGGTGTAACTGGAACCCCCCTCAGATGGTGCGAGCCTGATGCAGCGTCGAGGTGACACTGCACCAGAGACCCGCTGGAGACCGCTGCGCCCCGAGGCACCAAGGGTGGCGGGGTTGGCAGAACGACCTCGTGAGAGTACTGAGATGGAATGGGCACCGTATACTGAGGTGTACACTGTTCCATCCCGATTGGAGCTGCCCTCACAGGTCCGACACTGATGGCGTCAGGACCTCTTTTGAGCCGAAGCTTTCTTCGCGAGAAGAACGTTCCTCAGATCCATCTTCTGCTTGGATTGCTTCGGCTGAGACTGTCGGCCCGGCCCCCATGATTTCTGTGGGGGGGGTGCGGGACGCGACACTCTCCTTTTGTTGCGCACGATATGAGGAGCATGCCGGCTGGGGCTGCTCACGCCCAGCAGCCCCAGGGGATTTAGACCGGCGAGGGAGAAATTTTTTGAATGCCTCCAAATGTCTTTTAGTCTCCTGAAATTTTTCGACTACTTCATTTACTGCTTCACCGAACAGACCATCAGGGGTTAACGGGGCATCCAGAAGAAAATATCTATCTTTGTCTTTGATCTCAGATAAATTCAACCAAAGGTGCCTCTCAGTAGCCAGCAGTGCTGCCATAGACCGCCCAATGGCTCTGGCGGTCTCTTTGGTAGCTCTGACAGACAAATCGGTAGCGCGACGAAGTTCTCGAATTTCGTCACTATTTACTCCCTCACTCTTATCTAAATCCCCCAGCAGGTCAGCCTGATATGCCTGAAGCAGCGCCATAGTATGAAGGCACGCTCCAGCCTGATCTGCTGCCGTATAAGCTTTACCCAATAACGTAGAAGTCGTTTTTAATGGTTTAGTGGGCAAAACTGGAGCCTTCATGGACGATGCTGAACCGGGAGACAGATAGCTCGCGAGCGTCTATTCTGCCCGGGGCATTGATCCATAACCATACTCGTTCAAACCCTTTATATTTGAATATACATGTACTTGTAATATCGAAATTAAGCACGTTTTGCATAAATGAGATTAGATGAGAATTTGCTCCACTGAATATATTTTATCATATTGGCTGTTTATTTTTATATAAGCTTTATATTTATTTTATTTTATTATTTAAAAAAGATAGTCCTGTCCCGAACTCCCACCATTAATTAGGCTGGCTCAAACAAACACTCGAAACAGTCAAACAAACGACTTTAACATCCAACACTTCAAGTAATGTATCTGAAATTTGTATATATATTCAAACAGGCTTGTAATGAATTGTGCTAGAAACCGGATTAAATTAGCAAAATAAAGGCCAGACAAGTACCAGGCAACTACCAAGCACAGAGGCTTGTATTTCATTTCCTGGAAAATTCTAAGCTTATTTGGGCACTTGGATTATTTGGACATCACTGCACAGGAAGTCATATCACCAAGCCATGTGCATGCTATTGGGAGCAGATCTGTGAGGGTTGTCTGCGCGTTAGCCTTGTTTCATAACACAGCTGTGTTTGCACTGAACTGCTGAAGGGTGTCTGCATTCAGACTGCTCCTGAGAGAGAACGGCAATGTCAGCGCATGTTTGAATGTGTCTCCATGTGACGAGGAGTAACAGAGAAAAAGAGAGGTTAAGGGTCAGAGTGCACCAAGTTGACAGAGAATGATTGGTCCCTGACCTTTGTCATTTAAAAGGATAACAGAACATACATCTACACAAAGCCAAACATACGAGACATGAGAAGGAGCACAACTGTCTTCACTCACAGCTATTTACACTAGTCAAAGTGTCATCCTGTCTGTTAAAGAAATACACAAACATATCCTTATCAAATAGTCTGTTCCTCCTTATATGTGCCTATAGGAAAGAAAAAACATGACTGAGATCTCTTTAACATCTTAATTATGTCTCCTAGACAGCAATAACATTAAATGGTAACTTAATCAGTATTGTCTCTTGCTGTCCAGTCAATAAAGTAAATATATAACTCCTTAAAGGGACAGTTGTGACAAATTAAGATTTTGTTATCATTTACTCAACATTATGTTGTTCAAACCTGTATACGTTTTTTTCTTCTGTTGAACACAAAAGAAGAAATTTTGAAGAATGTTGAAAACTAATGAAGTCAATGGCTACTGTCAACTGGTTATTCTTCAAAATATCTTCTTTTGTGTTCAACAGAAGAAAGAAACTCATACAGGTTTGTAACAACTAGACGGTGAGTAAATTATGACAGAATCTTCATTTTTGGGTGAACTATCTCTTTAAAACAAGATCATTTTACTTGAGAAGCAAAATTGAGATTTTTAGAGAATATGTGAATAAAGTTAATTTTTTCTTATCCTGTTTACATATATATGTTTATATATATATTTTAAGCATAGATCTAGCTAAATTTAGTGAAGTTTATGCTTAAAACAAGCAAAATAGTTCAAATATTTTTCTGCTGGAAATCGAGATGAAAAAAATATATAGATATTTTTGTAGTGCTTTAGAGAGAAGACACTGTGCTCAGATTAAAATATATAAAATATTTAATAAGTATAAAAATATATAATTTTTTCCAAAACAAAATTATTTTAGTTATGCCTTTTAAATTAAATTTTTCTTCAAATCGTATGGCTCTATACACTTACAATTGGGAATTTTAATGGAAAATCTGAGACAAAGTTGATACTTAAATGAAATATAGGTGACAACTTGTGAGGAAATGAAAACTCAACCTTTGAGCAACGTATGTTTAGTTGGACTGATATTTTAACATACAAAGGTTAATATAAAAAATTATATCTGCTGCGTTTTTGATGAACACTGCCGATGATTAAAAATAAAACAGACGACGAATGGTATTACTTCGCGCATTTGATTTAAATCACAGCAAAGGACACACATATAACGATAAAGTTCAAAGAGGTTAATTTATCATGCTGTTGAAAAAGAAGATAAAACATACATGAAAGCGTAAGCAATTCTGACGTCTGCGCTTTGAAATGATATTGGTAATGTTACAAACACAAACACGCACATACTGTCACAACAGCAAAAATCAGAAGACTTCATATAACTGTTGACCTCTGCGTAGGAACTGCTCAGACTGAAAAACATTAACGACTATTAAACACATTCACATAACAATGAATGCTCACAGAACTAAGCATACATGCATGTGTATGTTGAAGAGAACAGGAAGGGTCTCCCTGGTGTTATCTGCCTTGCACTCAGCTCATGTTTTGGGGATTATTTTTATATTTTTCCAGCTTGGGCGTGTATCTACTCCAAAGGGACCAATTAGAGCGCTGCCTGTGATACTTACCAGTTAAATTAATGTGTACGAGCATTAATGTATGTGCATGCCGTGCAATTATTAATCTACATGTCTCAGTGCCTGTAAATCAGTCAGTCTTTGTGTATGGGAGAGTGTGTGTGTGTGATTTTTCTCTGTCAGCAGCAATGCAATGCTCAAGGTTTCTGCAGAGGTATAGGCAATGCATATTACTCATTCAACTCATAATATAAATCCTTTAACAGATCTCTGTCTCTCAACATGGTGTATTTCAACTCTCTTTCCTCTCTCTCCTATTTTCCTCCATTAGATACAGATGTTTCACTGACATGTTTGGTTTAGACAGGTGATATAACTAGAACATACTTTGCTGTGATTCCCCCCCCCCCCCACAACATTCTGTGAAATTTCTCTTTCTATAGCCAATTAAGTAAAAACAACTTAATCATTCAGTTTAGCATTGCATTAATTAGCTGTTCATTCTGTAATACTTTGGAATGAAGTTAACACAAATAAACTGGGCACCTGTTCTGAATCAGTAATTACCTATATAATAGTGTTGCACGGTGTACCGATACTTCAAAAGTATCGCGATACTCGGAAATTAAAAACGTCACGATACCTACATTTATCAGTATCGATACTTACATTTTTTTTTGGGAAAAACGCCTCCCTATGGTCGTCTGTGTTTTTTTTCCTGACGCACGCAGCAAAGAACCTGCCGCTGTCAGTGTCATGTGACAAAACACTACAGCGAGATGGCTGCATGTGCGAGGACAAGTGGTCCACGACTCGTAGAAAAAGATGACGCGAGGAGTGACATATGGAAGTACGTTGCCTACCTTGCTCTGTTGCACGGTGCACCGATACTTCAAAAGTAAATAGGAAATGAAAAACGTCACGATTCCTTAATTTATTAGTATCATACTTATAAGAATGACTGCGTTCCAGATTTGTAAGGCCGGAGACACACTGGCTGCGTGTCGTGTCCGTTTTTATTTCGGCTCCCATGTTAACTGCCTGCGTGACACACGCGTCTGGGCGCAGCTCGAGACGCGCGGAAAACGTGTGCATGCTAGAAATAGAACCGACGCCTATTTTTCACGCGACACGCAAGCCTGTTGGAAGCGTTTCCAGGCAAAATAGAATAGGAAAAGATGTTTCTATGTCATTTTGACACGAATACATATTAATAAATGACATTTTGATGTTTGAAAGTTTTGACATAAATACAATATAAATGTAATTTAAAAAAATATTATCGATTTTCAAATATTGCACCTCTCAATACAGAACGAATTATTCTGTAGCCTATTGTTGTCTTTGCTGCTATATATTTATGTTTAACATGAAGTATAGGCCTTCCACAACTCTCTCCCCACATGTCAAATATATCACCAATGAGGCTTATCATATGTTACCAATATTAAACATTGTTTAATATAATCGCTCAGAGTTCAAAATTCAAAGTTCAGAATCAAGATAAAGCTCTTATGTTTCTTATGATAAATGAGATAATGCTGCTAAATTTATCTTTTTTTTTTCCTTGAATGTCATTGCTCTAATTTATTTTTTATATTTCATATTTCATATTTTGTTCAAATGTTTAATATATCTGCTGTTCATATGTTCATTTATTAGTGTGTTATATGATTAGAATGTTGTCCCGGTTTTAAAATAAAGCACAGCAGTGATATTTGAGAGTGTTTCTCCCTTTTCAGGAAAAGTATCGAAAAAGTATCGAAATCGCAATACTTGACTTGGTATCGGTATCGAAACAATAATTTTGGTATCGTGACAACACTACTATATAATATGGTTATGTTATGCTTTAGTCCATCAGCACTTATGAGAGGTCATTCCACTTTATTAATGGTGAAAACTTGTTAGAGACTATCAGTACAATATATTGGTTTCTTCTGATTGGTCAGAAGGTCTGAACTCATACAGTATATGCATTATGATGCAATCACTCCTCAGGAGGCAAATTAATGGTCTGGTTTGGTCTGTATAAATGGTCTCATTGCGTGGGTTTGCCTTATAGAGAATGTGTCACTTCTGAAAGCTTTTCATGGTATTGGGTTTGACCTGACATTTACATTGCATAATGCATTTATGCATTTGACAGATGCTTTCATCCAATGTGACTTAAAGTGTATTCAAGGTATTCATTTTTATCACCTCATGCATTTTCTGGGAATCAACCCCATGACCTTTGCATAGTGTCATTATGTTTGAGCTACATGAAAGCTAAAAAAAAAAAAAAAAAAGAAAAAAAAAAAAAAAAAAGAAGCAGTTTTCCAACACTCAATGCAAAACATAATTATGGTTCTGTTCTGACATTGTATTTGGGGCTGAAATAATTCAATTCAAATGTACCAAATGTTTCTTGCCAACCACATAGAGCCTACGGTGAACAGAGTAATTAACTATATTATATGGCAGAAAATTGTTCTAATATTAAAAATAAACGTAACAATTTATTTTGAAGAACACTGATATAGCCAGCAGCCATGCCACCCTGTAGCCCAAGACTGGTTGCCCACTGAAGCTAAGCAGGGTTGAGGCTGTTTTAGTACCTGGATGGGAGACATCATTGCAAAACCAGGTTGCTGCTGGAGGAGGGTGTTAGTGAGGCCAGCAGGGGCGCTCACCCTGTGGTCTGTGTGGGTCCTAACGCCCTAGTAAAGTGATGGGGACACTATACTGTCAAAGAGCACCGTCCTTCGGATGAGACATTATACCGAGGTCCCGACTATCTGTGGTCACAAAAAAATCCCAGGATGTCTTTCGAAAGAGTAGGGGTGTAACCCTGGCATCCTGGCCAAATTTGCCCAGTGGCCTCTGTCCATCATGATCTCCTAATCATCACCATATATACTGATTGGCTTCATCACTCTGTCTCTTCTCCACCAATAAGCTGGTGTGTGGTGGGCGTTCTGGTGCAATATGGCTGCCGTCGCATCATCCAGTATGATGCTGCACATCGGTGGTGGTTGAGGAGATTCCCCCTTCCATATGTAAAGCGCTTTGAGTGCAGAGAAAAGTGCTAAATAAATGTAATGAATTATTATTATTATTTATTGTATCATATTGCTGTTGCTGTCATTTTGTAAAGGCAATATGCTACTACTTGCTTCCACCCATATGTGTGCACACAGACCACTCAATCAATCAGACATTTATTAAAACACATGCAAGTGTGAACTTTACTTGCTGTAATATACAGTACTAAAAGAGACAGGCAGTTATTATTTGTAATTGTGTTTAGTAGTTGTTTGTCTAATGAACTAACCAGTACCCTTCTGTCTGTGTAATCTGCCTTTGTATGTGACCGCACATTGTGTTCTCAAGTTCGTGTGTATTTAAAAAATGTACGAGAGCCAGTTTTAGCAAACTCACTCTACTAAAATTACAGACTGAGGAAACGAAACACAATCTCAGACTGCAGACCAACCGACTGAAAGAAAGAGGGGAACAAAGAGCCAGAGTGAGTGAAAGAGAACACGGTGGGAGTTAGAGAGGGAATGGAATTGATGTCAAGCACTGAAAATGTTGATTTATTATCCTGTGTTTAATACATAATTCTTATTAACAACTGTGTGTGTGTGTGTATATATATATATATATATACACACATTATATATTATATATATAACTCATTCTCCACTTATATATTCACCAATCTTTCATTTGAAAGTCACGTGTCATGTTTCTAGAATCTGTAAAACCACATTCTTCCATCTTAAAAATATATCTAAATTATGTCATATGCTCTCAATGACAAATGTGGAACAATTAATTCATGCGTTCATGACATCAAGGCTAGATTATTGTAATGCTCTTATGGGTGGTTGCCCTGCACGCTTAATAAATAAACTACAGCTGGTCCAAAACGCAGCAGCTCGAGTTCTTACTAGAACCAGGAAGTATGACCATATTAGCCCAGTTCTGTCAACACTGCATTGGCTCCCTATTAAACATCATATACATTTTAAAATATTGCTGATTACTTACAAAGCACTAAATGGTTTAGCTCTGCAGTAAGTTACTTGAGCGAGCTCTTAACGCATTATAGTCCTTCACGTCTATTGCGATCTCAAAATTCCGGCCAGTGGATAATACCTAGAATATCAAAATCGACTGCTGGCGGTAGATCCTTTTCCTATTTAGCACCAAAACTCTGGAACAGTCTTCCTAACATTGTCCGGGAAGCAGACACACTCTATCAGTTCAAATCTAGTCTAGCATACACATAACACATTATAGACTTCGTTAGTGTTGTGTTTCGGTAGTGACAAATTTGGGGAGAGGAAAAATATTCCAAAACTTTCTGAAAATACAATATGATAATTAACTGCACAATTATTAGAAGTGTGTACCTTGGATATTATACAATTTGCATACATACAAAATTTGTGAAAAAAGACCAAAAAAATTCAAGACGTTTCCAACTCTGACTTTGAACCGTTCTCGAGCCACCAGGCACTGTGTTGTTGTGCGAATGAGCGGGCCGGTGTACGTTAAGGGTTTTCTGTTAGATAACTAGTGATCTTTGCAACGGAAGTGAATCGATCAAAACTAACTTTAGCTGGACAATAACTTTATTCTAGAGCTGCTGTAAAGCCAAAACAATCTCTGTTACTTTAATTTCCTATTATCACTGTAAAGCTGCTTTGAAACAGTCCATATTGTTAAAAGCGCTATATAAATGAAGGTGACTTGACTTATACCTGCAGATTGTGGGCAATGTGACATCCTTTTGTACAAGTCCCTCCCACGACTGTTGACGGACACTACCGTATTAGCATACACCCGCCCTGAGTGAACTGTACACAGTCCGCCACTGTTTCGACACCGGAGCAGCTGTAGACAAGAATGTCTCCTAAGCGATTGAGGTTTTGTTGTTGGATGTAAGAATGAACATAGCAGTCGACATTGACTCCCGACTTCAGAGCAGCTGAAGAGCGCAGTGGATTACTTTTGTTTTTGAAGGGAATGCGTCCCCCAAGCTACCTAAATGTGTTTATGTTTGCACGAATCATTTTACACCAGACTGCTTTGTGAACGAGGGCCAGTACAAAGCAGCCTTTGCTAAAAAGTTGTTATTCGAGGATGGATCCGTACCAACTGTTGTGTTCGTGATCCAGCTTACAGATCCAGAGCAATACTGGTCACGGCAGTAATGAAAGGGAGAGCGCGCACTTTATTAAAGTTCATAGGAGTTGTTTTACGTATACAAAGTTTACCAGTTTATTAAGCACCCACTGAAAAGGTCTGTATAGATTTGTTTACTGTTAGTTGTAATGAGTGTTTTTGTGTAATTCACTGTTTATGTTGATGATAATGCAAGGGAGAGAGAGAGAGAGTTTATGGATAAGACTTTAATGCACACTTCTTGTACTGTTTTACTGATTTTCTGGACTAAAACAAATGCTTCATCTTTTGTGTGAAATACAATAAACTTCATAAAACTCATCAGTACATTTTTGGCCATCATTCGGACGAGGTCCGCTACAACAGGCTTGTTCTAATAGTGGATAAAAGCCAGATGACAAATAAGTTATAACCGTAATTAAACTAAACTATACCTGTTCTATCTATCTACGAACTAGACACCGCTACTAAGAGTTTCTGTTCTGATATTTTCATTCCGTGAGATGAGATTGTCCTGACGGAGCTCTTGAAGCTCCGCCCTCTTCTTGAAAGGGGGCAGGAGGCACCAGCTTATTTGCATTTAAAGGGACACAAAAAAATGCCGCGTTTTTGCTCACCCCCCAAAAATGGCACTTTTAACATGCTCTAAAAAAAATATCTGTGGGGTATTTTGAGCTAAAACTTCACATCTTCACATACACACTCTGGGGACAAAAAGGGGCACAATAGGTGCTCTTTAAATAATCAGTGTCACTGTTTTTTTTTTTTTTTTAAGTGTTCAAATGATCTCTTCCTTAATGTGTGATTTGCTTTTGAAAAGAAAGATAAACAGGCAGACAGATAGATCGATAGAGTCTTTGTGTGTTTGTAAGAGTGTGAATATAAGCATCTCTTTATTTAGCACAGAAGTCTTGGCTTGGTTCTGCTACATGAGGGTTCCTCTGGCATGTGACACGGGCCCCTGCAATGGCATAACCCACACACTGCTATAAATACATCCAGCATGGGTGCACTGCTATAAAGCTGCTCAGCCCACTGAGCACCTCTGAGCCTTTGGATCTCTCCTGACGCTCCAATGGACCAGAACTTCAGACCTCAAAGCAAGAAAAGGCTTTTTCTTTGTCTCGCTGCCAAAATGCAAAGGCTACAGTATTTGGTTTCTGTTCTATGCAGAGGAGCAAAGAATAAACCCAACTTGACTCTGATTTGACAGATGCACTATGCAAACTGTCACTGCACTCTGTTGTCTTGATTGCGCAGTGTGCGCTTGCCGTTTGATGTCGCTGTACTTTTGTACCTGCTGATGTTCCACAGAGCTTAAAAGAGCTGTTCTTGAGATCTGAACTATTTCTGCATGAACATATCCAGAAGCCTGAACTGTAAAATCTAAAAGGTTTTCACTATCTATTTTTCCATGTACCCCCTTCTTCCTATAAACCAAAGCATTTGAGCAGGATTGTGAGAGAGCTTGTTTTGAAGAATATAATTTAAAGCTGGAGAAAAAAATAATATTTGTATTGTTCTATTTCTATTTCGTTTTTTTTTTGTTTGTTTTTTTTACAAAATAACTAAATTAATAAACGTTCAATAATTTATGCAAACAACACATTCAAATATTAAGTCACTTTACCATTAATATTGTGGTTTCCTATTAAAAGCATAGTGGTGAAATGGCATTGTTGTGTGCTATTTCTAAAGATTTGAACAGATTTTAACCATTTATTGATTACGCAAAATTGATTAAAAAATGTATCATCTAACCATTTTTTTTTTTTTTTTGTGGTGAACAGCACATTCCAGGACCCAGTTTAAGGCCAGGCCCCTCTGTCCGTAACAGTGGACAAAGGTTTGCTACATTTTGATTGCATCTTGGTGGACTAACACAAACAAACGGTCCAACGCTATGCTAGGACAACTGTGTTTTATGCACTTTATTGCTTTATCATTCATGGTATTCATTTTGTAGCTGTGTTAGTTATTCTTGTTTATCTTATTCTTAATAAAATGTTTTACACTAGTGTCTTCCTTGTGTTGATAATACAGAAAGAGGCTCTACAAGTTAACGATATCTTACCAATCTTTCAGATAAATCAGCTGACCAACTCCCTCAAGTTTTCCCTAATTCTAAATGATTGAACAGCCTCCTGTTGGGAGTGTTCTCAAACTGCCACGGTAAAAGTCCTTGACTGGTGCCCCGAACTAAGAGAGCAGGGGAAGTGGTCATCTGATGTACTAATGTCCACACCTTAAGTGACGTGTGATCCAAAAATCACAACATCAACGGTGACGTGACAACCAATTACAACAATAACACTGTCTAAAATAATTTCCAATTTAGTATTGTAGACTTTATTATAGACTTTAGTAAATTAGACTATAAAGATGATGAAGAATCGTAAATCACAACATAACACACATCTGAATTGAGAATTTGACCGCTTAAAGGAGATGCAGGAGGACGTGTGTTAATTATCTTTAAACCGCTCAGCATCCACATACAGTAAAGGTGACCTGCTGATTACCCAGAATGCACTGTCGTCACATATCAAGGCCACATACCCTGTGGAAGTAGGACGCTGGATAGCCCTGCACGTACTTGCTACTTCCTTTGGGAGAATAAAGAGTGGATGCTAGGTAAGTACCTCTGCGGAAACAACTCTTCTCACCTTGTTTCCCAAGGTGTCGACGCAAGTGAACAAACAGCGCAAAGTCTATCTGACCTGAATTCAGTTTTCTCAGTTTCCATTAAAGCAACATATGAAGGCCGGACTGAAAGAGAACCCAGGTAAGCACTGACTAAGGATTCATGGATACCCTCAGCAGTATTCTGGATCTGGATATAGCATTCAAACAAATTCACATTTGCTAGTATGTCTATGCATGTACAATAAGATAAACCATCAGATTTTAACAGCAAGCGAACAGCTGCATTTCGAGCAAAATAATAATTTTAAATGAACAGGTCCTTCACAATAAGGGCCTTTGTTTAGAGAGTCAACAGCAGCAATTTTCCTTCCACTTAATGGAACATCAAAGACACATGCATACTTCACAAAATGAATCGCAGCAAAAATCTCATAGAACTCACATAGGTCCTAAAGTTCACAACACCACTCTAAAGTAGAAAAAAAAAAACAGCAGCCAGCTTTTGATAAACAGAGAGCTCACTTCTGCGAAGCTAACCATACAGCTATGTATCACATAGCCTAGTGAACACAATCACTGAAGCATATCGTGACTTACAAAAGTCAGCGGGTGCTTTCTCGTTCTCAGAATGAGATCTCACCCTGTGAAGAACACGAAATACATTCAGACAGAAATAGAGACGTTGAGAAAATAGAGAAATTAAACTTTGGATTAACAAAAAAATAGCCTGATATACACATGCACAAAAGATTCTTCTTCATACACACAGTGAAGTACAGCATTAGTCAGAGCTCTCCAGGGAGAGAGGAAGACCTGTTTGTATGTTTCAAAAGGTAAATGGCCGTATGTGACTAATAAAAAACTGTGGTGAAGCTATTTAATGATGGTCTTTCAGCTGAGGTGAGTGTTGAGTGGACGGAACGGCAGCACTCAGTCTGGGGGAGGAAGGCTGTACAGAATTACCAAAGCTGTTCGGACTTTCCCAAAAGCACCTGTACGTCATTGTCTGCCATTGAATGAAGAGTGCGGATGAGTGGAAAACTCGTTCTGGAACAATCCACCACTCAACCCAACATATGTTCATCAATTCAATATTTATTTGTCAAAAAATACAGCATATTACTAGAATTACATAAGCCCAAAACATGCTTTATGCTAGTATGTGAATGCAAATGCTTCTAATTGCGATTTTCTGCATGGTTTTCGCATTGTTTTCTGCATTGCCAGAAGGGGCACGCTATGTGGGAATCGACATAAATAGCCTTTTTCTACTCTATATCCGTGTGTTGTGTTCAGCAGACAAAAAAAAAGTCAGAGAGGTTTATAACAACTTGAGGGTGAGTAAATGACAGAACTATAATGGAGCGAATTTAGTTTCAATGATATTTCACGGAAAAGACATGATGCACAATGCGTAGCCAATTTCACATGCTGAAACCTAATTCAGAGAGATGTTATAAATAGACGATTATTAAAATATAATGGATATTTTCACGTGGTATCTTGTAGTATTATTTACTGGAACTTAATACATTTTAAGAGTGCAGTGTGTTTGTGTCAAAGCAGTGTGTTTGTACCTGTACTGTAAGTCATGTCAATTAATAAACCTACTCATTGCATTTGCAGGGTTGCTGCAAGGAGCGCTACAGCATATTGTGTGTAACATATAGCTTAAACTGTCTTCTTTTACAGTCAGTTTTCTCTTTCAGTCATGCAGTGTTCAATAGTTAGATTCAATTCAATGAACTCTCGATGTTCTTTTATTAGTTATTATCTGTAGTTCAAAGGTAAGAAGTGTGTGCTATAAGAAAACCTTTAAGGTACCATTCCTGAACTTTTTCTCCTCAAACAGCATTTTTTGCCACAGCTTATCCAGAAGAAGGGAGAAAGAGAGTGATTTGAATGATTATGTGTAGGTGTTGTTGTGTACTAAAGCTTTGAGATGCTGCCAGCCTTCCACTGAACACAAATGCCCTTTTTTTGCTTTCTCCACAAGGTGCGACCTCTTTTCTCTACACCACAGACAAACTGCCTACAGCTGTGCTAGCTCTCCTCCTCTCACACATCAGCTTTATGCAGTAGAAATAATAACATTTGCTTACATATTTGCCAGAGGTTTTTTACAGTCAAGACTCTGTAGGTTTATGGGTATTTTTAGACAGGCAGGTCCAAGGCTACTACCAAACACAAACACTGCCTTTTGTTTTCCGATCAGTCTTCAGGAAACTTGCTCTAAAGGTGCAGTCACACTTACTGTGAAATTTCGTGGATGAAATTCAGTCTTTTAAATAGGAATTTACCCCATCTGAAGTTTCACGTGAGGGTGGAAATGTTCCAATGGTTCCAATCAATGGTCTCCCAACATTGATCAACAGAAAGCTCCAAATGACTTCTGTGTGAGCTGTGCTTCATACACTGTTGACAATAGACAATATATCTTTATTGCCTGCGAACGTCACTAATGTGAACGCACCTTAATGCAAAAATACACATTACATTTGTTTTTTCATAGTTTTTCTAAAAAATTGTATAAACACTTTTCATCCATCAAATCATTGCACAAGTGCAATTCCTCGTTTGTAAGTAACTTTGAACTAAAGCATAAACGCTAAGTCAATAAATGTAAATCATGACATACCTCTAAACATATTTAGGTTAAGTAAAAATAAAATTAAATAAAAAGTATAAATCATATTAAAATGTACTGTTCAGCCCTCCTCCATCCTGCAGCTATCAGAATCATTTCCAATATCTTTTTTCCTAAGATCTGTTCCACACAAGGTCATCTGTGCCTGCACAGCCATAGCACGCTTAGGGAGACTGAGGGCCCGCTGTCATCTGTAATGTTGTAAATCTGGGCCTGACGGAGGCTTAATTGAGTAGAACAGTAGCATTGATTAATGCAGGAAGAAACTCTGTACTAATGTTCTACAAACTTTCCAACAACCTCCCCTCTAAGGTCCTCCAAACGTTTAGGTGACATTGAAGCAAGGCAATAGTGAAAGAGATAAAATGAAAGAATCAGACTTTCTCAGACAAAGGATGATAAATCAATAGCCGTGTTTCCACTGTCCACTGATGTGAGCGTGCTAGTGCATGCCAGGGCCAGTCATGCTTCCACTGTCACTTCCGGGCTTGATTGGGCTTCATCTGGGGTTTCCTCGGGGCCAACGGCCAGGGGTTTTTAGCCCGCCGAATACCTTTGTCCAAAGCAGGCCAGCTGGGGCTTGAGGAGTGGTTATGAACAAAGGCTGGGTTTACCTGAGTCAGGAAACGGTCCACAACGCTGCTTATTTCCCATGTTATTATACCAGGCTACCAGCTAACTTCAAAATGTACCTTTTTTTTAGCTCAAAACTCACTTTCAGGCACCAGCGAGGGTTTGAAATAACTTCCTTGAAATCCGATGGGGATTCTGATCACTGTATGAGGCAGAAATATATTTATTTCCGATGCTAAAGGCTACTTATGCTAACCATGTTTATGGAAAATACCAGAGACTGCTTGAAGAACGTAGACAAATTATATATGATTATAATCATGTATTTATTTGGTTTAATGTTTTATCTGTCTCTTCCCTGTGCCTTTGATGATACCGGACTAATGCATCCGCTTACATGTCATTAAAACATGCACTATGGTTAATTAGTATAACTAATAACTCCTGCTTTCTTCTCGTGAGCTCCCTTTGTTGCTCTGATGGAAGCATATAATAAAATAAAATAAATGGAAGCAAGTGCACATCAATCATTCAGGACACATCTGTCATTTGAACCGTATAGCTGAATTCAGTCGACATTTTGCATACATTAATTCAGCTCCTAAATGTATATGTGCATTCAGCAGGTTTGACAGAGGATAAGTCTTAAAAAATAAGAAAAATGGGTATCTGAGATTAGCCAAAGACAGAAAAGCTTTTTAAAAAATTCCCTCCAGAAGCCACAAACAGCCATTGAATCCATCCATTTTACGAAGTAATAATAACAGTCCTAATAAGGATGTGTGCTTGAAATGACATTAGGGAAACATTTCAGTGTGGCCTTGCCATTTTTCAGCATATTCAAAAAATAAAGAAAAAAACAGCTTGCATAATTTTTTTTATATAACTACAGCAGTTTTCTTCTACCAGCCAATAAGAATGCAAAGTGTTTTTCCCTATCAAACCGACTGAAAGAAATGGACAGAACACCTGTTGGCTGAATCCCTGAAAGTGTTGTTAGAAAAAGTAAAAGGACTTTAGGTCAGATGTTCAATTGGACACTAAAGCTCTTTATTGGTTCACATCAGGTAAGTGGCATCTCAAAGCCTGGAGACACATTTTATCATGGCAGGGAATTTCCTATGACTTCTCTTGTTTTATACAGTGCTAAATATGTTTTCTATCTTGTAAACCTGCCCTTAAAGGGGTAATGAATTGAGAATGAACATTTTCCTTTAAACAAATGTGAGTTACCATGTGTCAATATTGCTTTGTCTGTAACAGATCGTTTGGTACTGTATGTGCACACTTTACTTTTACATTTGAACACTAATATAATATCATAACATACAATACTGGGATCAGACTCTGGCTTTGAACATGTATAGGTGAATTTCACCAGTTGTCATTTTTCAACATGGGTAGTTTTCAAAACAATTCCTCACATGCGATGGCTGGGACGCTGAAAATTATTTTAATATGCAAAACCAATCATAGTAGTGGGTGTTTACTAGTTTTGAATGTGACGCGCTATCAAAACAGAGTGTTTCAAAGAGAGGGTCAAAAACCAAATATAAAATTGGCTATAGCTTCTAAATAAATTAGGATGTTTTGATGTAAAAAAAAAAAAAACCTGACCCATACACACATTTATCTATCAAAGCAAAGTGAGGACATACGGTATACCTCTATTGTGTTATATATATATTTTTCTAATTACTATAGACTATTCTAAACCCAATAATAAAATAATGATATTTAAAAAAAGATCTTTCAATTGAACATGTTCCCAATGGGAGATTTATTCATTTTTACCAAGATAAAGCCATGTAAACCCACACACACTCACAACACAACTAATGACTACACCACCGCACTAAATGACCTCAGGAGTCAGTAATCTCTCTGCTAATTGTGCATGCTGATATTGACACTGAATTAGATTATTAATCATTTGCCATTCCCAATTAGCCGGTCAATTGATTGCTGAGCTAATTAACAAGCTGAATCATAATACCAGATTAGCTCATAATACCAGTGTAAAGTCAATGTATTGTTGTGTTCCCTCCCTTAATAGTCTTTACACTTTAAGTCGTCATGAAATAACCCATAAGCCATTCATGAATTTTACTTTGGTAATCTGACGCATTTTCAACCAGACAAAATGTAGGACAGATTTTATCCATCAGGAACTGATTAATTCAAACAAAAAGCTAATTTGTCAAGCAAGTTGCCAGCAAGTTATTAGATTTCGATTTTTGATTTTCAAAAATTACAAAAAAATGATGCACAAGTAAACAGGGTCAATTTTGATTTAATGTTGACTTTAGGTAATAGAGTTCTTCAAGACTTTTGACTTTGAGGCGATAAACAGTAACAAAAAGAGACTCAATGAAGTCAAGGCCGCATTGTCCTACTGACAAAAAGAGGCCATGGAGAGTTGGGACACAGGAAATCCGCATCTGAGAAGCTCTCAATCTCATTAAAGTGTTAAGCACTAATCATGAACGCTGGGCCAGAATGCTTTAGAGCTGGAGGAGTAATGGATGTCAGACACGGTGTCTCAAACCACAGAGAGCTGACATGTACTATGTAGTACATAGAAATATATACATCGAAAACATTTTGTATGTATATACAAAATGTCCTCAAAAACAAATTATTTTTTATTTATTTTATTATACATTTTACAGGCATGCATTTTAAAATTTACGTATATTTCTGTATACGTCTTTCAAGGAGTCAATGACGGACAGCATTTCAGCAGCATCGCCTTCTTTCTTTTTTTCCAGAATCAGTGGCCAGAGGAAGTGCAGGAAAAGCTGGTTGCTAGGCAATGTGAATGTCTTTTAAAATATTATTGGCATGGCAAGTTCAAGGACTCCTTCCTCAGACGTTCCCAGTACAAGGAGTAGGTGCAAAAACTCTGTTTTCCAATTAATCTAATTGAAAATTACAACTAAGCTGGTGGCCTGAATCATGAATAAAAATAGCGGTTTGATTCTTTGCAAACTCAAACCCATTTCTTTTCACATTGTATTTGTCGTGTTACTATGACAGTGAGTACTATCACTTGTTTACCAGTGTAGCAGAGTAATGACTCAAAAGGAGAAGATGCCAGTTTAACTGTAAAACTTTAAGTGCACTTGC